>NW_027422603.1:1305670-2053170 GCF_048934315.1 Petromyzon marinus | reverse complement strand
TGCTTGGAGCACTGCAGACCCCCAGCTGTTTCAGGAGGAAGGAGGCCGTGATGCTCCAGGCCGGTGCAGGGGCGGCGTGCAGGAACTTTTTGCGCTGCCTGCAGTCGGAAGGTGGCCAGCTGACTCCGCACGCACACCAGCCCGTGACCGCCCTCGTCCAGTGGCAGGGCCAGGACCCCAGCCGCGACCCGATGTCCTCCACCCGACCAGAAGAAGTCGAGGACTTGCTTCTGAAGTGCGTTGACAAGGCTCATGGGGGGGTGCAGGGAGAAGAGTCGGTGCCACAGCATGGACGTCACCAGCTGGTTCACCACCAACGTCTTTGTCCTGAAGGTGAGGAACTTGCACAGGCGACTCCAGGTGGCCAGCCGCTCCTTCACCTTCTCCTCCAGCTCGACCCAGTTCCTCTGCGGTGGTTCCTCCTCTGGTCCGAGGAACCCCCCCAGGTGGTGCAGCGATGTTGTGCTCCAATTGATGGCTTTTGCCTTCTCGGGACACTCAGTCATGTCCCACGCTCCAACCAGCAGGCCGCTGCACTTTTGCCAGTTCATTTTTGATGAGGAGGCTTTCGAAAAGACCTCCTGGCACTCATGCACCAGGGCGACATCAGCCAGGGAGCGCAGGATGAGGAGGACGTCGTCGGCATATGCCGTCAGGACCAACTTGATGCTTGGTTCCCTCAGCACCAGGCCGCTGAGTCTCCACCTTATGAGATTCAGGAAAGGCTCTAATTCCAGGGCATAAAGTTGGCCCGACAATGGGCATCCCTGTCTCACTCCTCGCTCGAATTTGACCGGGGCAGTGAGGGCGCCGTTGATCTTGATCATGCACTCCGCCTTGGTGTAGAGTAGGCGGATCGTTCGGACAAAGGCATCCCCAAAACCCAAGGTCTTGAGGGTTCCTCCTCTTCCTCCCCCTCCTCCGTTCCGAACACAGATGGACTCGTCCGTCTGAACAAAGCTCGTCACTCTCTGTGGTGTTAATCCCTCATACTAACATCATGCTAATCCCCCAGTTACATGCTAATTTACTGTTGATATCTAAACTCCTCTCCCCCCTCCTCCGTTCTGAACATAGATGGACTCGTCCGTCTTAACAAAGCTCGTCTCTCTCCGTGGTGCTAATCCCTCACACCAACATCATGCTCATCCCCCAGTTACATGCTAATTTATATGTAAACTGCTTTGTCAAGGTGCTCTGTTCCTCCCACACAGCTTAAAAGACGCTGCCATGCTTGGCAGGGTTCACTCAAGCGCTGTCTTCCAGACAGTCCTGTTTCTTCACCTGAGGAAGGCTATTTGTGTTGTGGCCGAAACGTCGTGAGAATTTTATTCTGTTATTATTATTTTTATTATTTCATCTCCATTCTACGTGACTTTACCGAAAGAACCCAGAAGAACAATGAGCTATCATTATTTTGTTGTTGTTTGCAAAGTGCAGTGTCTTGAGGACTTTGTGGAAAAGTGCGGAATAAATGCAGAGTAACTCCCAAGAAGTGGTGGTGGTTGGACAAAAAGGACAATGGTGACGCCGATGGCTAAGGTTTCCTCCTGCGATGGCGAGATGTAAACTCCCTCGCATGGTATACATGAGGTCGTGGGTTCGATCCCTATCCCGACCTTAACGCCTGTTATGTATTTGGAGTCCACGTGTTCTCTCTATCTTCCCTCCGCATTTAATCTGGCTGCTGATATACATTACCACGTGATGAGCCACTTCGTTGATCTATCATTTGTGGCCAGGTGGCTTCTGAAAAGAGCTTTATACCTGGTATTTTTTTTAAGGTGGCCATGGTGCTCACCGTGATCTACATGTTCCTCATGACGGGCACGCTGCTCGCTATGGTCGGCGACATTGTCAAGAACGGTATCCTCACACCCAGCAGCATCTTCTTCATCACTCTCGCGGGCATCCATCTCATCGCCGCGGCGCTGCACCCGCGCGAGTTCTTCTGCATCGTGCACGGATTCTTGTACCTCATCTGCATTCCCACGGGATACCTGCTGCTGCTCATCTACTCATTGGTCAACATGTACAACGTATCATGGGGCACGCGTGAGACCAAGGCGCCTACTGAGCCCTCCCCTAAGGAGGTGAGTTACTTTATGTGTTATCGCTATTGTCGTTGTTGTTTTTGTGTCGAACGTTATTTGGAGTTTCGCTCCATTCTCCTCTGTTGCTCCGTCCCGCACCTCCGATTAGCATGATTGGCTACGTACATTGCAAAAAAAGTGTAACATATGCCCCCAACCCCCGCCAAGACGAAGGCAGCGATCCCCATATAGCTTTTAACCGACCGTTGGGGCAAGTGCTGTTAGCGAGTAGCACCTGTGAAGTCCGGAATGGCACATAAGAGGGTAGGTGGCCACCACCATGCCCGGCCGCCTTTGTCTCCATTGTTGTCATGTTTACTACATCACATTTGGCTATTTTTGAGGCTGAGCCAATCTAGGGAAGGTCAAGGACTGGTCCAGATGTATGTATGTTGAACTTCTTTCACACCATGTGTAGCC
Source organism: Petromyzon marinus (assembly GCF_048934315.1). NCBI lineage: Eukaryota > Metazoa > Chordata > Hyperoartia > Petromyzontiformes > Petromyzontidae > Petromyzon > Petromyzon marinus. Next base: position 2,050,657 of record NW_027422603.1, on the reverse strand, counting down.
AACTGTGCTAATTGGAGGTGCGAAGGAAGGAAAGTTTCTAAACACAAAGAGCAGTTTTTAAGAAATTAGTTTTCAATGTAATGATTTAAAAGTGCATAGCTCCAATTGCTTTCTCATATTGGAAGTAAGAGGGTTCCAGATGGACGCACAAGCGCACCCAAAAGCACGCGATGTGGTCACTGTTTTTGTTCAATGGTTAGCCAAAATCCACTGATGAGAGGATGACCGGAGCTTGCAAAATTATCGTTTATGTTTCTTGACAAGAACGGTGGTGGTGGCTGTGCCACTCGTGTCCATTAATCCAACACGGTGGGTATCGAGGAGGAGTCATTCACTGACTTTCCAGGAGAATGTAGTATGACAATTATGGACTCTATCTGTTCCATCTGAATAGAACGCAATGTTTCCCCCTCGCATTTGTGGGTCTATTCCATGGTGTTCTGGTTTCCCGTTGGCCAATAAAATCTTCATACATGGAGGACCGCAGAGCTTGGACAGTTATTGGCGCCAGTTCACTGAGCAGCTGAAACTGCCTTCCAGCTTGTGTGCGCTTCCCGCTGGTTTGATATCATTGAAGGACCCTGCCTTCAGCACAATGCCCATCCTCCTGTCCCAGCAGAAGAAGGAACGCAAGCATCGTTTGAATGGAACGAAATGCTGTATACTGCCACTCGAGTGGGACTGCTTCCAGTGGAGGATCAGCGTCTATCCGAAGAAATACTCGGCACTGAGTCAGGAGGATGACAGTTCAAGGTGCCACCACCTCACTGAGAGCCTGTAGCCATGATTTTAACTTTGATCCTTACCTCTCGTGTATCGATAGTTCAACGTTTATGTCCCATATTATTGAGGGACTGTGTTATCTTGGTGTGGTTTGGGACTGTTGTTTTGCTGCCTTGCCCCAAGTTATGCATTTAGTATTGAAAAATTGGCAGTAACTGATGTACTCATGCAAGTTGCACTCATATACTTTTTTTATTTTCTTATCTTTCCTATACTTAGCACTGCTATCGTTTTATGTTCTAACTTTCTAATCCCCTACACCTACTGGACATCTGTGAAAATAGGTTCATAGCTCATCGGACTCCTCCTGCAGTAGAAATACAGATTATGATTATTGATTGGCTGTGTCGGGTGGAGGAAGATTTACAACGTAACATTTTACTCAAGTCAATACTGAGTCTTGTCTCAACTTATTAACTGTGATTCTAGTTGTGCTTGTATCTTAGGCGCCGTGGTGGCTAGATGTTAACTACCTCCCCTGGTATGCAGGAGGTAGTGGCTTCGATCCCAAACCTGACGATGCCTGTTGCCTATATGGAGTCTGCATCTATTCCTTTCTCTCCCCATGTTGGTGTGGATTTTACTCCGGGTCCCCTGATTTTTTCCCTCCTCATTTAGAATCATCATGTGATTAGAGTATTTGGCTGCTGTAATTTCCAAGTGATAAGCCGCTCATTGAGTTATAATTTGTGATATTCAGGTCGATTCTACAAAAAAGCTTTATAGCTCAGTGGGCCTTACATGGTAAAATAAAAATAATGGTTTAGTTTAACAGTTTATCATCATCCCTCCCAGCCGAGTGGAGTCGTGCACGGTGGAACTCGACAGAGAGATGAAGCTGCGTCCAATTGAGGCCAGACAACAGGACACTACGAGCACTCAGATGGAGCATCCAGAAGGAGCAGAGATCGAGGCGAGAGGAGAGGACATCGCGAACACTCATAAGGAGCACCCAGAAGGAGCAGAGACGAGACCAGAGGACATCGTGAGCACTCAGACAGATCATCCAGAAGGAGTAGAGAGTGAGGAGAGACGACAGGGCATCACAAGCACTCAGACGGAGCATCCTGAAGGAGCAGAGATCGAGTCGAGAGGAGAGAACATCGCAAACAGTCAGATGGAGTATCCAGAAGGAGCAGAGACGAGACCCGAGGACATCGCGAGCACTCAGACAGATCATCCAGGAGTAGAGAGCGAGGAGAAACGACAGGGCATCGCGAGCACTGGGACAGAGCATCCTGAAGGAGCAGAGATCGAGTCGAGAGAAGAGGACATCGCAAACACTCAGATGGAGCATTCAGAAGGAGCAGAGACGAGACTAGAAGACATCACGAGCACTCAGACAGAGCATCCAGAAGAAGTAGAGAGCAAAAGTCGACCTCCAGAGCAATCAGACACAGACCTCGCCCTCCATACCAAAGGTAATATTTTCATCAAACAAAGACAAAGTCTTCTTGGTTCTTTCGTTAAAGTCACATAGAATGGAAATAAAATAATAAAAATAAAATTCTCACGACGTTTTGGCCACAACACAAGTAGGCTTCTTCAGGTGAAGGAACAGAACTCTCGGGACGACAGCGCTTCAATGAACGCTGCTAAGATTCGCAACGTCTTTTAAGCTAGGTGGGAGAAGTAAAGCGCCTTGACAAAGGAGTTTACATATCAAACAGAATAATTGAGCATTGAAATAGCGGTGTTAAAGTGTTGGATCAGCAGGGTGTTAAAGTCAGAAATTCGCATGTAACTGGGAGATTAGCATGATGTTATTGTGAGAGATTAGCATGTGACTGGTCACGGAAATAGCTATGTTAAAATCAAAGTTTACATATCAACAGGGCCATTTCGTATATGGACGCTAAAGGACTGCAACTATCCAACTATCATACAATAAACCGATGTGAAAAAAAACTAAGTATAAACTACATCAATATAATAAATGTACGCAATATATTCTTCAATAAGTTGAGCTATTAACATAAAGTAACTGGGTATACACTACACTATATAATGAATACCATATAGTAAACTAATAAAAAAACTAAAATATAAACTACATCAATGTTATCAATAAACTCTATATACTCTCCAAACAGCTGAGCTACTAACAATAAGTCGTTATACATTACAATGCCATATGGCGAAAAAATGGGTGGCGGTATTTTCTTTTCAACGTTAGCACCACGGAAAGCGACGAGCTTTGTTCAGACGGACGAGTCCATCTATGCTCCGAACGAAGGAGGGGGGAGAAACAGCCACGATGCGCTGCTCTGTTCTGTGTTGCGTTACAACTATGTTATAAACTAGACTACAATACATTGCAATGTTATACCTTCCAATCTAAACTACATTGTATAATATCGTATACAGCCCAATGTAAGCTCTAACATTATGCATTATATTGATATGTCCCCAACTAATTTTTTTCTACATTACATGACTATACACCGTAATATACACTGCCATAGACAAACCCACCATTAAATTATACAATGCGTTACTATACACTACCCTATACTTTAGACTGTAAAATAGACTTGTAATATTACACTATGTATTATTCTACCAACCCTACTGTATACCACTACTGTATATTCACTATACAATTACGATACCATATATTGCCTTATGAATTATGTTAAACATTACAATGTTAAACTATTTATTATACAACATGCTATACCTTTGACCGTTGTGTGAACAGTATTTAGAGACAATGCCAGGGAATGGACTGCAGTCTGAAAGTCACCGTATAATACAATCAATTAAGAACCGAAATGGTTTATAACGTCTTTCCAATGGTTACTAAGCCAGAATCCATCTTCTCGGTTGAAATTGCCTCTGTGTTTGTATATGTGGATGGCCTCATGAACGAATGTCTCATGGTAGCCGGATGGCTTGCAGAGAACCTCCGTGTCATGTGAGCCCACTAAATTATAACAGTGATCTGCCACGGCTGAGGTGTAAAATAGTTGTAACGCAACACAGGACAGAGTAGCGCATCGTGGATGTTTCTCTCCCCTCCTCCGTTCCAAGCATATATGGACTCGTCCGTCTGAACAAAGCTCGTCGCTTTCCGTGGTGCTAACGTTGAAAAGAAAAAACCGCCACCCATTTTTTCGCCATATGGCATTGTAATGTATAACGACTTATTGTTAGTAGCTCAGCTGATTGGAGAGTATATAGAGTTTATTGATAACATTGATGTAGTTTATACTTAGTTTTTTCACATCGGTGTATTGTATGATAGTTGCGTAGTTGCAGTCCTTTAGCGTCCATATACTAAATGCCTCTGTTGATATATAAACTTAGACTTTAACATAGCTATTTCCGTGACCAGTCACATGCTAATCCCTCACATTAACATCATGCTAATCTCCCAGTTACAAGCTAATTTCTGACTTTAACATCCTGCTGATCCAACACTTTAACACCGCTATTTCAATGCTAAATTATCCTGTTTGATATGTAAACACCTTTGTCAAGGCGCTTTACTTCTCCCACCTAGCTTAAAAGACGCTGCAAATCTTAGCAGCGTTCATTGAAGCACTGTCGTCCCGACAGTTCTGTTCCTTCACCTGAAGAAGGCTACTTGAGTTGTGGCTGAAACGTCGTGAGAATTTTATTTTATTATGTTTTATTTGTATTATTTTATTTCCATTCTACGCGACTTTACCGAAAGAACCAAGAAGATGAATCCCTGCAGTCACGAAAGCTTTAAATCGAAAATTAAATGCGAAGTCATTGCTTGTCAGTTAAACAAGACCAAGCATCTGAAATCACGCGATGCGGTGACCATCTTTGTTTGATGAATGGATGAACGAAGTGTGGGTGATGGTTAATGCTCCTAGACGAGATTAGCAAGCTATTGTGATTCATTTGTGGCAAGCACTCTGTAATGAGGGCATGTTGCTGCTGCTGCAGTAGAACCGTGGGAGATTGAGGAATTTTCTCCCCCTGTTCTGCATGGACATCTTTTTTCTCCAGTTTCCTCCGATGTGTCATTGGTAATGGTCAAAATTTAACACTTCTGAAAAAGATAACTGGAAATCACTTAATTTGGACCGCACTCAGCAGCAACATCACCCCTCTACTACGGTAACTTGGTAAGACCCTCATGAACACAGAGCCCTGCGACTCAGCCAGGCTTTGTTGCAGGCTATACCAGCCTAACGATGAGAGTAATCACTACCGTTTGCGCAGCTCTCTTCGCTGAGTCACGGTAGACTTTTTTCCCGAGCCTCTGTGGGAGTGCACCGCACATCGCTATCCTCCTTTGTCCCTTGCAGGGCGCCATGACCTCGTGTGGCAGCGCCACCAGAAGATGCAGGTCATGTTTGAGAACATCCTGCCTCAGGGTTACGCCATCACGCAGAGGTGCAGCCTCAATCAGGTGCGTCCTTGTGTCTGTGTGTCTTTATGTCTGTGTTTTTATGTCTGTGTCGGTCTTTGTACGTGTGCTACATATACGTTGTGGGGAGTGGTGGCGCAGTGGTTAACACACTGCGCTTAGAATCGAGCGACCTGAGTTCGATTCCCGCTCAGTCACCAACACCAGTGACGATTATCTGAACCGGTCCTATGTCTCTCCTAGGTCGACTCAGCCTCAAATGAGTACCTGGTGTAGTGTATAAATATCCCAAATTGAAGAGACAAAGGTGGCCGGACGTGGTGCTGGCCACCCACCTCCTCGTGTGCCGTGCTGGCCTTCAGAGGTGGTCGCTAACAGCACGTGCCCCAGCAGTCTGTTAAGACTACACGGGGGATCTTTGATCTTTGTCCTAGTTCGTGTATAAGTGCCCAGAAGATAACAACCAACTTTAATGAAGAAAATATGTCGGGAAACTGCCTGGCAGCTAATTGGGCCCTTCCTACTGAAATAAATAAATCTATAAAAATAATATCGAGATGTTTACGTTTAAGATTTTACATTAATGTTGGGGATCTTGTACTAAGCAACTCAATTAATTTAGAAGTCATCATTCCCCTCCCCCGGCTGCCTGTCTCGCTTAATTGTTCAACGCATTGGCCAGATGTCCAAATATTGCCGTCAGTTGACTGAGTGTCGTTTTCTGTGACGATCAAACAAGTGGCGCGTTCCTCTAATGTGTGGCTTTGAGACTTTGAAAAAAGGTACCTTAGCACTAGTTATCGTGTAGGGCTTCACTGCATTGTTCTGGGAGAGTTCCACTCGCAGTTTTTATCTCGTGCAAGGACAGTGCAATTTGGATAACAATTCTGGACAGTGGACAGGAAGTGATGTCATGATTCTTGGAGGTGGTGGTGGCTACGCTGGTGCTACACGTGGTTGGTGGATCACACACTGAGAAGATGCCGTGAATTTCAGTTCCAGTGGGCGTCAGAAAGGAGCCGCACCCTGGCTTGCCAGGAGCTGGTGGTACAGCAAATGTAGAATCCACCTGTTCCGTCTGTATAGGATATAATGTTGCCCCCTCACACGCGTGCATTTTCTCCGGTTGCTCCGGTTTTCTGCCACATGTGAACAATCATTAATTTGCCGAGAACTCATTTATATGCAGAGGACTGCAGAGCTTGGGCAATTGTTGGTAGCACCGTCTCATGGTGTGCATTGCTGCTGCCTTCCCATCTATATGTGATTCCTCCTCGTGTCTCTGAATCCCTCCCTATGTCTCTCGTCGAAAGCGAGCAAATCACTGTGCAGTGATCGGGCATTACAAATTACCATTAATATTAATTTTGATTTAAAGCCTTCGTGACTGCAGGGATTCATATTCTTGGTTCTTTCGGTAAAGTCACGTAGAAGGGAAACAATAAAATAATAAAAATCTAAAACAACAAAATTATCTGTGGTAGTAGTTACATTAGAGAAACCAAACGACATTCGTGAACACAAAGCAGACCTAAAACACGGTAGGACCAATACCTCGGCCGTGGCAGATCACTGTTATAATTCAGTAGGCTCACATGACATTGACTTCTCCAAGACAGAGGTTCTTTGCAAGCCATCTGGCTACCATAAGAGATTCGTTCATGAGGCTATCCACATATACAAACACAGAGACAATTTCAACCGAGAAGATGGATTCTGGCTTAGCAATCATTGGAAGGATTTGATAAACCATTTCGGGTCTTAATTGATTGTTCACGCTTACGGTGGCTTTCAGACCGCATCCATTATTTTCGTCTCCCCCCTCATCTTTTCTGAACATAGATGGACTCGTCCATCTGAACACACTGTAAAATCGCTCTACGTGGTGCTAACGTTAATAAAACCGCCACTTTTTTCAAATTTTCTTGCTGTGGTTTTCACAGCTGATGATGATTGCTTGTGTTGCAGTCGAAATGTCGTAAGAATTTTATCGTTTAAAATGTGTATTATTTTATTGTTTCCCTTCTACGTGACTTTACCGAAAGAACCAAGAATATTAATATTTTCATTATGAGACCTCCTTTGCCAGTAATAAGATATAGTAAAAGGTTTTACCCTTTTAACTGGCACAAAAACTGACACCTTTATTCAAGGCATCATGTTTGCAATAACCACAATACAAGCAGTCAAAATGCAAACAAAAGAGACAACTCTGATAATAATATGCACTGTCCTTGAATTTGATTGGTCCACACCCGAGACGGCTTTTTTAGAGCCTAGTCTCCACTGGTGTTGGATCAGAAGACGCCAAAGGGCGTACAACTCAAAAACAGCGCACTATCAGAGTATTGAGGGCTCGGGGTGAGCATTTAACACCAGTGGAGACTAGGCTCTAAGAAAAGCCGTCTCGGGTGTGGACCAATCAAATTCAAGGACAGTGCATATTATTATCAGAGTTGTCTCTTTTGTTTGCATTTTGATTGCTTGTGTTGTGGTTATTGCAAACACGATGCCTTGAATAAAGGTGTCAGTTTTTGTGCCAGTTAAAAGGGTAAAACCTATTACTATTACAATATTAATATTATTCATCAGAGTAAGTTGTTGTTTTTTCGACAATCGCACAAAGTGAACCTTCTGTCCCGTGGATGGGAATGCATAGGGGGAATGCATAGGAGGAAGACGAGTTTTGGAAGAGCATGATCAGTGACTACCTCAAGCCTCTGGAGGAAGATGACGATCACAGGAAACGCGTGAAGCAGGAACTCTTCGAGATAAGAAACAAGGTACTGGCAACGCGTCATCGCGAGTACCGGAGATGCTTCGATAACAGAAAAATTGCGTTCCAGCGACAACGCGTTGTGCAAACAGCAGGCGTTAAGCGAGTACTTTCCGTACTTGGCATGTGGTAGAAGAAGATTTAAACGGCATTGAATTACCTATGCCTTATTATTCCTACGAATTAATTGTTAATTGTTCCAATAATCCGCTAATCCTGTAAAATACATGAACAATAAAACAATAACAACAGAAGTGACCATTTGGCGTCGAGAGTGGACAGTGGGGGAGAAAAATGAACGCACAAAGAGGGGATCCATAAACAGCCCGGGGTCATCCCCCCCGCCACTCGGCCAATGCAATGTAAATCAGGCCTGGTCTGTCTGTCCCAACGTGCAGGGCACTTTCGTCTACTTCATGATCAATGCACTGTGGCTGGTGGCGACCCTGGCACTGCAGTTCGTGGGAGCCCGACCTCTACATCCAGATCCCGAGCACGAAGAACGAGGGGACGGTCATCGACGTGCTGCCCCTCGCCTTCATGTTCCTCATCACCTTCTCCAGCATGCTCATTGTCCAGTTCCTGGCCATGCTGTACCACAGGTGAGGAGGAGGGAAGGGGGTCGACCCATGCGTGGCCATAGGGGGTGTGTGTGCATGCCGACTCAGTGACCAACAACAGTAACGATTATCTGAAATGGTCCTGGACTTCCCCCCTTGTGCCGTACCGGCCTTCATAGGTGCCACTCGCTGACAGCACTTGCCCCAACAGTATCTTAAGGCTATCCAGGAGATCCATGTCTTTGCCTTTATGTGAGTGTGGGCAGTGTGCTTATAACCAGCTCCAGTTTCGCAGCCGAGGTCTCACTCCGAAACAGTCGGGCAGCATTATCTTTTCATCGGCTGTGTAACACTGGGTGGAAACTACTTGGTTTGTCATTCCATGCGAAGCTCCGGATTTTCTTTGACCACATTGATATCTTCCCTTCTTTATTTTTTCGAGAAGGATGTTGAGGTGTCTAAAGTAACATCTGCACCGGTTAGAAACATTCAGGTCACCCTGCCTACAATGCATCCTGGGTTTAACCAGACTGGATTGTGTCAGGAGCTCACAGATTCTTAAAAGATCTAGACACATTCCCATTGGTGAGCTCCTCTCACAAGCGTGGCTGTGTTGGCTGGGTCATGTAGCCCCCATGCCCAGCCACTGCATGGCAAAGCAGCTATTATTTGGCAGGATAGATCAGACTAAAGGGCACCGCATGGGCTAGGGAAAAAAAGGAATGATATGGTACAAGAGGATATATAGAGATGAGTGGACTTGCCAATAACTGGTACCAGCGGTCTCAAGATTGGCCACTCCTGAGGAGATGCTACTTGGCAGTTGGAGGCAGTCGCCCACCAGCAATAATGGAGGGCAGAGGAGCGATGCTCGCATCCATAAGCAGAGCACCGGGCAGCTAAACACAACAATTTGGCACAGTAGGGGTCACAGCTGGTGCTTTGTCAGTCATCTCAGTCAGTCAACCATTGGCTCCTAGGTCTGTCCCGTTAACTCCTGACATTTTGCCACCGTGGCGCCCCGTGCCCCTCCCCCTTCCCCTCCGTGCCCCCCCCCCCTCTGCCCCCGTTCAGGTTGTTCACGCTGCTGCACGTGCTCTCCTACGTGGAGTCGTCGTCGTCGGGCCAGCAGTCAAAGAGGGGTGCTGTTGGTCGAGACAACAAAGCATTCGTCAACGATGGAGACAACTATGACGCTCAGCAGCGCCGTCTCAGAGAGATTGTCTTACAGATCCCTGGACCCCCTCCTCACACGCCGCACGTGGGTCCCCTCCCCGCACACAGCACATGGACCCCTTCCACTCACGGCGCACCTGGACCCCCTCCTCACAAGCCGCAAGTGGCCCCCCTCCATGCACGCTGCTCGTGGACCCCCTCCTCGCACGCTGCTCGTGGACCCCCTACTCGCACGCTGCACGTGAATCCCTTCCTCGCATCCTCGCACGCTGCACGTGGACCCCCTACTCGCATGTCATACGTGGACCCATGCACGTCGTGGTTTATCAATGACGGTGCGGTCAGTAAAGGTGCAGCCCTGCAAGATGCTTCCCTTGTTGGAAGAGGTGGGAGTTACCCACGCTTTACCCCACCACCGCATGCGACCTGCCGATCGACCAACTGTGCTGTATCCATTTACGCAGCTGGGTGGACAGAGGCAGCGAGATTTAAGAAGCTTGCAGCGTCGCTCCAAATGCCAGGCCTAAGGATCGACCTCTAGATCGCAAGTGTGGTGACGAGTTAATTGCAGCAGGGCAGCCTCTCATTACAATGGAATGCACTCAAAAGGGCTGCTGTACAACAACGGTGGACATCACTTGTGATATCATCGGCTAAAGTAAATGTAGGGGCTTTGAAGCTGCTCCTGGCCACGGACAGAGAAGTCGCTTCTATGTAGCAGTGGTCAGATGAAGGAAACGTCCTGTTGTTGTTTGTATGTTCAATTTATTTTGCACTGCACTTAGCCAACCATGCTATCGTGGATGTAAACATCACCCACACATAGACTGTCCCGTTAACCATAGAAGTTGATCAAATCACATTTTTACGCCTGATTAATTTAGAGGTCGAGCGACCCACATGGGAAATCTTGTTTTTAGAAAGGTTTCTCTACCAAACACAGAAAACGATTCCCCATATCGCTTTAATAGACTTATGGAGCTGTTAGTGAGCACCTAATAACGGCAGGCACAGCACACAAGGTGGGTGGCCAGCACCAAGTCAAACTGCATTACCGCACCATTTTATCATTTGAGGCTGAGTCGACCTAGGGGAGGCCCAGAACCGGTTTAGATAATCACCACTATTGTTGGTGGCCATGAGTGGGAGTCGAACTAGCGTCCCAAGGCTCAAATACTTGTGCAGGGCTATGAACACGAGTTTTATTTCACGTTCACTGATGGTCAGATATATATGCCAACATATATTTATAGATATTTATAATACTCTTTGGTTCTTTCGGTAAAGTCACGTAGGTATAAAATAAAATAAATCACGACGTTTCTATTGCAACACAAGCAATCATCATCAGGTGGGAAACCCAACAGCAAGAAGTTTTTTTTCTACTGAAGTGGGAGAGAGATGCCATGGTAAGAGGTTTCTAGGTAAGAACGGGGGGCGGGGCAGGGGGGGGGAAGAGGGGGTGTGTGGGCTAGGGGGAGGGGATCATTGCGTGGACGCTAGATTGATATGTATAATGTGGTTTATTCACAGAGATGTAGAGTTACATTGAGACTGTGTGGATAAATAAAACAAGACAGAGAAGAAGCAGTCATCCATCCAGAGCACCACGTTCAGATAGTTTCCCCAAAATATTGTATTGGAGATGTGAATCCATAATTTTAATGCTAAGGCAATGTTTCGCTGCTATTTGCCGCTGAGAAGATGTTATCTCCCTCGATCGGTACACAGGAGGTCATGCTGGACCCTGGCGGTGCCTCTGTTATACTTTTGGAGTCGGCGTGTGCTCTCGCTGTGGTGGTCGGAGCTTGGGTTTTTATCCGGGTTCCTTGGTTCAGATGATTAGACTGCTGTTATAAATTCTCACGTGTGGTGATATCAGCTACTGCGATCATCAGCTATCATTACGTGTGACCAGCTCGCCTATGAACAAGAGCTAAGAGCACAGTTGAGTTTAACTGGTAAATAAAACTGTGAATTCCCTTGCACCATCTGAGGACGGTAGTGTCTTGGTCAACAGGTCACTTACCAAACGCTTAACGATCGATCCAAACCTTTTAGGTCCACGCTTCGCTGGGCGCGTATAGTGGTTACGCACACGTTAAGCTCTGTGTCTTTCTGGTGGATGCGTTGTCGGGCTGGTCCCATGGTGTCTGAAGCGTGGAACAGCACGAAGGCGTTGGTGGTGAGCGGTAAAACGTGCACTCCTCCACCATCCCCCCCAGATGAATGTAGGTTACACTCCTCTGCTTGACAATAAATCCCAAAGGTTATTTTTAGTTTATAACGTCGCGATTTATAGCTTTTGTTAAACTTGACAAGATTACGTTTTAGTTCATGGCAATGAGAATAGAGTTCGTTTGTAGGAGAACATATTTGCACGATGCTATTTAAGTAAATTAACATACAATGTGGTAACACGGCACGTACTGATTATATGCACTTTATTGCCTATTGTTTTTTACTTTGCACAAATATAGTTTACTGAACTTTTGCAAGCCGTTATCAGTCATGTATTCTCGACTGCTTGCATAGAGATAGTGGCGCAGCCCTGCAATGAATCACCCCTCCGGGCGATTGAGACAGCCTGCCACCTACAGATTGCGCAACAGCGCCCCACACGACTTCCAGCCGTTTGAACTCGGTCGTTGGTGTAATTTGCATTCTTATCTGGAGTAAACCAACCTCCAAATCTACATATCGCTGGGTTCACAGTTTAGCGCGCTAATCAATACTGCACCACTCACTTTAGCATTGCCACATCCAAATAAATAAATGCGTATGCACCAACCGCTTGAAATAATGCCACATCGCATAGTCGTCGTGTCGACAATTAGAGAGGTAGCCAGGTTGCTCAAAGATCAGCGCTGGACTGGTACCATTGAGAAGCTGGGTTCAACCCCGGCTACTGAAACTAAACTTTTATTTTTATTTTACCAGGTAAAGTCCACTAAGTAATACAGCTTTTTTTTTTTTTAAATAAGCGACCTGGCCACAAATAATAGCTCAACGAAGTGGATCATTAATCACGTGTACATTTGTAGCAGCAGTCAAATACTCTTAACGCACTTTGATTCCAAATATGGAGAACAATCCCAGCGACCACGAAGAGAAAGTGGCATGCAATCTCCAAACAGGCATAGCATACAACAGGCATAGCAGGCGAGGTAGTTAACATCACCTAGTCACCGTGGCACCCTGCCTGTGACTGGCAGGGCTCTCCCGGTATAGTTAGCTGATGGCCTCAGCCCGGTCACCAACAATTCAAAGACGGATTGTAAAAAAACAAATTAATTGGTATTGGTTCCCACGTGACCACTTGATTTGATTTGCTCTGACAGATGGTGGAGAGTATATCTGAATATTGCCTTTATACTCAAACCATCTAACCCAAAGTAAACAGACAGTCCTCGACTTGCGAGTGTCCGACTTACGAACGCCCGCTTCCATGAAATATATATATATATAAAAGAAAAATATTGATTTAAAATGCGAACTCGCAATTGCAAACTGAACTGCCGGCTTACGAACCGTTCGAATTTCGATAGGTCTCAGGAACGAACTAGGTTCGTAACCCGAATACTGCCCAGAAATAACTTCTGCTCAATAGGTTTGTGGTCATATATAGTTACTAATTTTTGTTAACATGGGGATAGTACATTTGTGTGATGTAGGTGCTGGATGTGGTCATAGCTGGGATGCTATCCTTTTCTATATTTATAGAGCACCTTTGGTCAAGGCACGCTTTCCAACATTTAAAAGCTGTAACAAAAACAAAGTGATTTATATGGCAAGGGCAGTGCAAGGGCCGAGGAATGAGTGTCCCGAACAGAGGACATGTGGCTTCATGCAAGAGATATAGGGAAGGAACGGAACAAAATGGAACGGTGGGGAGGGAAGAGGGAGGGGATGGGCTATTAAAAAGAGGTGAGGCCTTCAGAGAGGAATGGAAGAAGGTTATGGAGGTGGCCTGCTTCATGTTCAAGTATCTCTCTATTTACAAAGTTCGATTTTACGAAATTTCACGTTCATGCAATTGACAAATTACGTGTTCTAATGCTGTACTGTTGTGCTGTGTGATTGTCACGAGGCCCCCATGGTGTCAGCCAGCGCTGGTCTCAAACCCTCGATACCCACTATATCTGTTTACCTGCTATGAAGTAGGAGCATTGCTCTAAACGTCGACAATTATATACATGTCCTTTCAATGCATTGTTGTTAACGAGTGTGTTGTAGAGGAGGTTAATTGACCATACTTCACCACGCTGACCAAACCGGGTTGGTGGAGATAGGTGAACATTGTATAAACGTGGAGAGGAAGGAAAGTACGGTACAATATTTGAATTCATACGCACACAGTGGGGAGCACAGGCGTTGCCTCTGCCAGTGATCTCAGTCAACCCACCGCTCCTGGGTCTGTCCCGTGAACTCCTCCTGCACCCAGCTGGCACAGCAGTCAACCCATAGCACCTGGGCCTGTCCTGGGACTCCTACCAGTAGCAAGCCTCCCACACTGCAAGTCGACTCAAAGTGCACTTAGCCTGTGACAAGCGCCGTGGTGCCGTCACCACCACTTAATGGCGGATGGCGGCTGTTGTTAATGCACGGTGGAACAGAGTTCAGCTTCCAATGAGTAGGATGGTACGGTGTATGTGTGTATAAAGCAGCAGCACTGGAGAGACAAAGGTGGCCGGGTCTGGTGGTACCGGGTTTTATCGGTACTTCTTGCTAACAGCACTTGTCCCAACAGCCTCATAGAGGCTATACATGAGTCTTTGTCTTTGCAGTGGTTTGTGCACTGCGCCACGGTCTCTGTGACCTTTATTGCACTGAGGTCCAGGTCGTTATAGGTCCAGCCTTGACGAACGCCTTTCAACGTATTGCATGCTTCTCCAAATTATAAGACGAATCCAAAAACATACATATTTGGCCTCACACAAGACAAAGATCGCCCGTATAGCCTGAACAGACTGTTGGGGAAAGTGCTGTAAGCGAGCACCAATGAAGGCTGACAAAGCACACGAGGGTTGGGTGGCCAGAACCACGCCCGGACGCCTTTATCTCTACAGTGGCCATGTTAACACATTACACCGTACCGGGTAATAATGTGAGGCTGAGTCGAAGTTAGGGGAGGCCGTGAGCAGGAATTGGACTCGGGTCACCAAGTTCGTAGCGCCGAGCGCTGCTCTTCACAATAACAAAAAGTCGCCATTCGCCACTAAGTGGTGGTGACGTTACCATGACACTTGTGCCAGGCCATGTGCACTTTGAGGCCACGTGAATTGTCGAAGACCCTCTAACAGTAGGTCACAGGACAGACCCAGGTGCCATGGGTTGACTGAGATGACTGGCAGATGCACCACCTGTGCCCCCTATTGTGCCAACTTCCTGTATTTTTTTCGACCCGGTTATCCGCTCATTGTTGTGAGCGTCGCTCCTCTGCCCTCCGCTGTTGTTGGAGGACGATTGCCTCAAACTTCCCAATAGCGTCTTCTAGGTGCACGTATCCTGGCACTGCACAGTAGCATCCTTAACGAGCCTCCTCGCTCACTCTACACGAAGCTGCGGGTCGTGCTCTTACATGTGGACGTCTCCTGGATTATAACTTTTGCTTTAAAATGCACAAGCTAAATGTGCATCTCAGAATCGGTAGACCGCGGTAGAATGGAGAAGGATGTTGGAGTGGTGGTGCCGCGCCTGGCAAATTAAAATAACAACCCGCCGAGCCGAGTTAGATAGCAAGACACGGCTAACATCTGCAGTGGCGAAGTGATGACACCTTGGATGAAGGTGAATCATTCCAAAAGCACGATTAATGATGATCCGTACCTCGAGATTCCTGGCTGGCTGCTGGCTGGGCGCCTCTCCACTCCAACCACAATTACTCCACTGTTAGTGGCTGATGTAGGCCGTTGCTACAGAAACTAGCTGGATAACATAACTGGCTATGTGGGATTATTTGTCGAACAAATGAAATTAAACGGCTTAAACGGAAGTCCGGCAGACGTCTAATAATAGTAATAATTATAATCATTATTAATTGGCATAGATAGCGACACCGAAAAGATGGAAATAACGAATAGAGAAGACTGACCACGGCTCATTTAAAATCGCTCTAACTTTTAAATGTGCTCCTATCAACGTAATTATTTTGCCAAGATGCTTATTTCCTAGATGTGCGTGTATGTATATATATAACCTCAGTCTTTGCGTTGTATTATCAGAATCAGAATCTTTAGTTATCCTGGAGAAA
Source organism: Petromyzon marinus (assembly GCF_048934315.1). NCBI lineage: Eukaryota > Metazoa > Chordata > Hyperoartia > Petromyzontiformes > Petromyzontidae > Petromyzon > Petromyzon marinus. The sequence goes on along the minus strand of NW_027422603.1, from coordinate 2,034,761 downwards.
TATGATAAGCTATGAAGATATTTTTCAGAGATGTCCAGTAGGGATGGGTCAGAAACTTAAACGATAGGAGTAAGCAAATCACTCAAGATAAATGTATCAATAAATGAAAAACTAAAAAAAGCTATTTAATTTACCAGGTAAGGTCCACTGACTTATTAGCTATTTTCAGAATAGACTTGGCCACAAATGATAGCTCCACAAAGTGGCTTATTGTGTGGACATTGTATTGCAGGCAGACACTACACGCACATTGTTGATTCTGAATGAGGAGGGAAAAACCAGAGGACCCGAAAAAAAATGCACGCGACCACGGGGCGAGAGAGTGAGACATAAACTCAAAATATACTGAAGGTCACGGGACAGACCAAGGGGCCATGGGCTGACTGAATTAGATGACTGGCAGATGTACCACCTGTGCCCCCTACTGTCAACTTGCCGCATTACATCCGCCCGGCGCTCCGCTCGATGGAGTCGGGATCTAACCCACGAACCTCGTGCAGATTACTGTTCGTGCTCCGAGCGCAGGAGGACTAAGAGACGAGTCTGAACACGGACAGCTGTCGTTTGCTTGCGTGGCTGAGCTTCGTGACCTGCGAGAGGAATCCACAGCCTGCCGCGTGTGCGGTGATTCACAGGCGATTCGTCATCCCACTTGCCAGGCCGTCAGTGCTCCGCAGGGCTGAGGGACCCGCGGGGAGAACGGGATGATGGGGAAATATGGAACCGATTAATTTGTTTTTGTTGCTTTCTTATTTATCCATACGAGTCGCACTGAACCGTGGGGCATTTTTAGCTGCGAAGCAACTGTGTACCGCATAGTAAAGTTTTTTTGGGATTATTTCGCGTAAATATAAATGTGTCATATTCTTAGTTTTTTCGGTAAAGTCACGTTGAAGAGAAACAACAAAATAACAAAATATATATAAAACAATAAAAAAAATTCTCACGACGTTTCGACCATAACTCAAACGGTGGTCGAAACGTCGTGAGAATTTTTTTTATTGTTTTATATATATTTTGTTATTTTGTTGTTTCTCTTCAACGTGACTTTACCGAAAAAACTAAGAATATGAATTACTGCAGTCACGAAAGCTTTAAATCAAAATATAAATGTGTCGTTAACCCACCACCACCCGACACAGCTAATCAGCAAGGTTTGTCACCTAAACAAAACGTGCCAATTACTATGGGCAGCCGCCCCGCTAAGGCGGTCACAGTAGGACGATTGGGATCGGTAAGAGCAGTGTTCTTCATTTCAAGGCCCACGGGCCAATGGCGGCCCCAGGTGGCCTTCAGTGTGACCCCTGACAGCACATGGATATGAAAACACCCCTTGCAGGTGAGGCGGTGTGGCGGCTCTCAGACTGATGTCATATCGGCTGAAGTAGCCTCCCTCTGAAAATGAGTGAAGAACACTGTTTTTAGATCAGGAGGAGGTGGTGGCAGAACCTTCGAGAAACCTTTGAGAAGGGACATGGACCACGGGGGCCCTGGGTGACTGTGCAACTCGCCCTCTCACCTATACTCACCGTTGTCCTTTACCAACGTGGTTAGGAATGGTCAAAGTCCAACACGCTCCCCACATACCCCCGACCGCGATTGCGGAATTAAACAACGATGAGGCAATTAAGGATTGCCCCTTGCTGTGGCTGAACGCTATCGCGGGATGAATGTCAAGGCAGGTGCGCGGACTTCATCCCAATCGATACACTTTGTGAGCTTTGCAGTTGCAGGGATAATCAAATCACGTTCCTCTAATCACCTCGATAAGGCTTCTCACCGAGCCAGGTTGTTTATAAGTCAACATCCCCTTATCCATTCACGTTCACGTGAGACGAATTGAGTTCACATTCTACTGGGGGTATGTGCGTGCGCATGTCTGTATGCATTTGGAGCCGCGGAACAGTGAACACGAGTTCGATTTCCGCTCACCTCCAATATCGGGTGACGAATATCTGAACCCGTACTGGGCCTCCCCTATGTCGACTCGGACTAAAACGAGTATCGGGTGCGGTGTGTAAAACATCAGCACTGGTGAGACAAAGGCGGCCGGATGTGGTGTTGCTCGTGCCAGCCTTCACCCATACAACCTTCAACAGTCTGTTGAAGCTTGTATGGGAGAACGTTGTCTTGCGTGTGTCTCTCTCTCTGTCTCCCGCCATATTGTGTGTCTCTCGCGTTATGCTCTCACAATCTGCCTTTAACTGCTCATCAATTCACTGCCCTTCACCAATTTCTGCACGAGTGCCTGTCACATCAAAATCCGAATATTTATGTATATTGCAGGAGGAATCCGATGAGCTATGAAGATGTCCATTAGGGGTAGGTCAAAGCGTTACATCAACAAACAATACAAAACACGATAGGAGTGCAAAGTATAGGAAAGGTAAACAAATCACTAAAAAAAAATTGAAAGGAAAATAAACAATATTTAATTTACCAGGTAAAGCCCATTGAAGTATTAGCTTCTTTTTTCAGAAGCAACCTGGCCACAAATGATAGCTTCACGAAGTTGGCTTATCATGTGGAAATGAAAAGCAGCCAATTTATAGCAGCCAAATTATCTTAATAATCTAAACGCATGTTTAAATATCCCTCCCCATGCGCTTCTGCCACCGTCTGAAACGTTTTTCCTTCCGATATTATGAAGCCACTGAAGCTATGCACTTTTAAATCATAAATTAGATTAAAAGCGAATTTCTTTATAACGGCTTTTTTCCTTTGCCAGTACCAAAATATGAGAATAGGTTTTCCCCTTTATCTGGCAACAAAACAAGTGTTAAGATTTTGATTTAAAGCTTTCGTGACTGCAGGGATTAATATTCTTGGTTCTTTCGGTAAAGTCACGTAGAAGGGAAACAATAAAAGAATAAAAATATAAAACAATCATCATGATGATAATTGCTTGTGTTACAGTCGAAACGTCTTGAGAATTTTATTGTTTTATATTTTTATTATTTGATTGTTTCCCTTCTACGTGACTTTACCGAAAGAACCAAGAATATGAATCCCTGCAGTCACGAAAGCTTTAAATCAAAAAGAATATAGGTGTTAAGATGTTAAAACACCAAAGTGAAACCTTTAACAAGGAATCTTGTCTGCATTAACACTGTTTGAGACTAGGCTCCAAAGAAAGCTGTCTCTGGTGTGGACCAACCAGTTTCAAAGACAATGCATATAATATATTCTTGGTTCTTTCGGTAGTTTGTTGTCCTTCCCCCGCACCTCCGATTAGCACGGTTGGCTACGTACGGTGCAAAAGAAGATCAACAAACACCTAATTATGTTGTATATTTCCCAATATTTTTAAGTCTTGCTGTTAAAATCTATCTTTTTAAAGGGCTGCCTTTGTCAGCATCGCCTATGATCGTTGTATTTCACCTGCTCTGAATAAAGATGCCATCTGTGAATGTTTCACCTGAGCCGAGTCACAATTCCCACTCTGTGTTTATTATGTTTCACAGAGATGGCCTTGAGGCAGGGAAACACCATTTCCTTTTACATTGCTAGATACTTCACCCCAAAGGAGTCCCGGCGGCGATGCTGCTATCGGGCGCACAGTCACAGAGTGGGAACTCCTCAGCAGGCGATGAGTCACGGGGAGCATCTTGATGAGCACGACCCTTGCTCTGCAGAGGGACGGTCTTCTTGCTGAAATAGCCTCACGCAGTGGGTTCGTGATGTTGATGGATACCGGTCTGCCCTGCAATAAACATTACCACGATGACTGTGTCCATATGTAACATCGTACATATGAGAGAGAACCGGGTGGTGGCGGCTTCGCACGTCCCCGGTAATCCAGCACTATAGAGGCAGCAGGGAGGGTTGGTGGATCACCCACAGATGATGTCGTGAAACTCCCTTCCCGTGGGCTTCGAGGAAGTGCCTTACCCTGGCTCGTCAGGAGAGGGCGATACATCAAGTGGACTAATCGCCATCTGTTTCAATCTGAACCGGGATTGAACGTTGCTTCGTGCAACACGTGGGTTTTCACCAGGTTCTTGGGTTTGCTCCCACTTGCGTATAATGATAAACACAGCTGATCATTTATTGGCTATGAACAACTTAAAATAAAAACTCAATGTAGCATCAGCAAGCCCCTCCTTAAAATGAGTCTTTCCACTCAATGTGGCTTTCCTGGATATAAGTAAATATTGATTACTAATCTACAACTCATTACTAATCATAACCAATGACTGATTACTAATCGATTATATAATTACATTACCCCCCCCCTCCGCCTCTAATCACTGCACCTGATGAGTTAAGTGATGACGTCACCCTGCTGCTCTATATAAAACCGGGAGCAAGCGAGGGCTTTACCATTCTGGCGAATTGCCCGATGATGCTGGAAGTATTTACCAGCGAAACGTCGTACTCAAACTGTAAATGTGGATTAACTCTTCAACACACCGGTGGGCTGAAGTAGTGAATTATTTGTCTTTTGTCAACGTGACACTTTTTTTTTGCTGATTGGCCGTGTCGGGTGGTGGAGGGTTACGACACATTTATAAATAAACGCGATCTAACCCAAAAACCTTTATTATGAATAATATTGGTCGCGAAAGCCTACGTGTTAAATTGATTACGAGGTTATTTAAAGTGGATTAACTGCTAATTCCTGTGGATTACGAGCTAATTGTAAATGAGTATTATTAGTAGTGTAATGCTTTGTGCTGACTGTTATCAAACCACTGTTGTCTGCACTCCTTCAATGGAGGAGGAATAACACTACACAAATTCTCTCCTGCAGTCCTCTCGTGGCTAGCAGACCTTGACATTGGCATCCAGTTCCTGAGCTCCCGAGCCGATTGCTGCCATATGCAAGAGTAGACGAAAATCAGATTCGCGTGATGACTCATCACCTCTTCTGGTTGCCTCGCTGTGCCCTGTGCACCCGATAGGAGCATTGTCGGGACTAATCTAACTGACTCACTATCTTTTTATTTTACCTGGTAAGTCCCATTAAGCTGTACAGCTCTTTTTATAAATGAGCTGACCACAAATTATAGCACAACGAAGTAACTTATCACGTGCGAATTTATAGCAGCCAAATACTCTAAAGGCATATTGATTCTAAATGTGGAGGGAAAAATTGGAGGACCCGGAGAAAAATCCACTCGACCACAGGGAGAAAGACATGCAAACTCCAAATATACAGCAGGCGTCACAGTCGGAATCAAACCCACGGTCTTCTGTATACCAATCGAGGGAGTTAACATCTTGTCACCGTGGCCCCCCTCAGGTAAATCTCAGTTTCTCGCATTACGAGGAGGCACGGCGATTTCACGGCCTCGACGGTATTTTTTTCATATAAATACATTTTGTGGTGAAATTAGTTCAGAATCAGAATCTTTATTTATCCTGGAGAAATCTGATGAGCTCTCAAGCTCTTTTTCAAAGGTGTCCCAAAGGGGCCAGTCAAAAAGTTACAACAATGCAAAAACACGAATAGGAGTGCAAAGTAGAGGAAAGGTAAGCAAAGCACCAAGAATGAATATATAACATAGATAAAGTATACAAGTTCATATTTCAAAAGTATATAAATTTCCAAGCTCGGTTTAAACAACAGCAAGAAAAGTGCCAGACGTTGCACATTAAAATTTAACTTTACATTGTAAGAAGAAAAAGACCACGCGCCTTGACAAAGGAATTAGCATATAATTTAGCATTGAAATGGCTCATTGAAATAGCTAAGTTAAAGTAGACACATCCGCAGAGGTACCCCTTGACAAAGGAATTAGCGCTGGAGTGGAAGAAGCCACGCTTAGATCACGACCTTTAAGCTGTGTGAGAAGAAAAAGGACAAGTGCCTTGACAAAGGAATTACCATATAATTTAGCATTGAAATGGCTCATTGAAATAGCTAAGTTAAAGTATACACATCCGCAGAGGTACCCTTTGACAAAGGACTTAGCATCGAATTAGCATTGAAATAGCTGAGTGATTAGCTTGTAACTGCTCGCAGAAATAGCTATGTTAAAGTTAGAGCATATACGTTCACCGAGGCACCTAGTACTCATCAAACAGGAGAATTTAGCGAAACACAACCACGCTCAGATATCGGACCTGTGTGCGAGCAAACAAGGTGTTCTGACAAAGAAATTAGCATAAAAATTAGCATTTGATTGGCGGATTTTAGGAAAGAGGTGGTGTACGTGCCGGTGGACTCGCAGTTTGGCGCGGGGGGGGGGGGGGGGAAAGGGGGGAGGGGGGAGTTTACCTATTGACGGTGTGAAAAGGGGGAATTTATAAGAGCTGCGAAAGTTTGGGGTACCACTACTTGAAAAATATACTGTACCATTGAAATTAGTTTAATGTTTAGTTCGATTTAGAACATCTTTCCAATGGTTGCTTAATTTGAAACCATCCTCTCGGTTGAAATTGTGTCTGCGTTTGTAGATCTGAATTTCTTCATGAACAAATCTCTGATAAAAGCCCGTGGGTTTGCAAAGAACCTTGGTATCGGAGAAAATTATATCGTGATCCCCCACAGCGTTGTAACATTGATCAGCCACGGCAGAAGAATTCGTTTTGCCGTGTTTCAAATCTGATTTGTGCTCGCGAATTTGGTCAGAGACATGTCGCTTTGTCTCACCGATGTAGCAATCACCGCAGGTACAACTCAATTTGTAAACCCGGGGTACTGTAAATCAGGAATGACATCCTTCAAGGATGGGATCAGATCACGAATTTTGTGTACTGTATTTAACCGGACCTGGATCTTGTGTTTGTTTAGAATTTTGGAAATCTTTTTAGTAACGCCTGCTATATATGGAAGTGTGATGGTTTTGAAGGGAGTATCAAGTGGTTGTTTCTGTATGGAGGGAGAGACAGCTTGGCGGATGGTACGGTCAGAGTAACCATTCCTTTTGAGGGCCAGGTGTACATGTTTTAATTCACTGGTCAGGTGGTGTTGGTCCGAAATGCAATGAGCCCTATGGTATAAAGTTTTGATGAGATAATTATTTTGGGCTGGGTGGTGGTGGGAATCAGGTTTCAAGTAGGAATCTGTGTGGGTGGGTTTCCTGTAGACAGAATGCCCCAATGAGCCATCAGGTCTACTCTCAAACAGAACATCTAAGAATGGTAGCTTGCCATCTTTCTTCACTTCCATGGTGAATTTGATGGCGGAAAACCATCACACTTCCATATATAGCAGGCGTTACTAAAAAGATTTCCAAAATTCTAAACAAACACAAGATCCAGGTCCGGTTAAATACAGTACACAAAATTCGTGATCTGATCCCATCCGTGAAGGATGTCATTCCTGATTTACAGTACCCCGGGTTTACAAATTGAGTTGTACCTGCGGTGATTGCTACATCGGTGAGACAAAGCGATATGTCTCTGACCAAATTCGCGAGCACAAATCAGATTTGAAACACGGCAAAACGAATTCTTCTGCCGTGGCTGATCAATGTTACAACGCTGTGGGGGATCACGATATAATTTTCTCCGATACCAAGGTTCTTTGCAAACCCACGGGCTTTTATCAGAGATTTGTTCATTAAGAAAGTCAGATCTACAAACGCAGACACAATTTCAACCGAGAGGATGGTTTCAAATTAAGCAACCATTGGAAAGATGTTCTAAATCGAACTAAACATTAAACAAATTTCAATGGTACAGTATATTTTTCAAGTAGTGGTACCCCAAACTTTCGCAGCTCTTATAAATTCCCCCTTTTCACACCGTCAATAGGTAAACTCCCCCCTCCCCCCTTTCACCACCCCCCCCGTGCCAAACTGCGAGTCCACCGGCACGTACACCACCTCTTTCCTAAAATCCGACAATCAAATGCTAATTTTTATGCTAATTTCTTTGTCAGAACACCTTGTTTGCTCGCACACAGGTCCGATGTCTGAGCGTGGTTGTGTTTCGCTAAATTCTCCTGTTTGATGAGTACTAGGTGCCTCGGTGAACGTATATGCTCTAACTTTAACGTAGCTATTTCTGTGACCAGTTACAAGCTAATCACTCAGCCATTTCAATGCTAAATTCGATGCTAATTCCTTTGTCAAGGGGTACCTCTGCGGATGTGTATACTTTAACTTAGCTATTTCAATGAGCCATTTCAATGCTAAATTATATGCCAATTCCTTTGTCAAGGCACTTGGCCTTTTTCTTCTCACACAGCTTAAAGATCGCGATCTAAGCGTGGCTTCTTCCACTCCAACGCTAATTCCTTTGTCAAGGGGTACCTCTGCGGATGTGTATACTTTAACTTAGCTATTTCAATGAGCCATTTCAATGCTAAATTATATGCCAATTCCTTTGTCAAGGCACTTGGCCTTTTTCTTCTCACACAGCTTAAAGATCGCGATCTAAGCGTGGCTTCTTCCACTCCAACGCTAATTCCTTTGTCAAGGGGTACCTCTGCGGATGTGCATACTTTAACTTAGCTATTTCAACGAGCCATTTCAATGCAAAATTATATGCTAATTCCTTTGTCAAGGCGCGTGGTCTTTTTCTTCTCACACAGCTTAAAGGTCGTGATCTAAGCGTGGCTTCTTCCACTCCAGTGCTGTCCTCCAGACAGTCTCGTCCCTTCACCTGATGAAGGCCGCTTGTGTCGTGGCCGAAACATCGTGATTTTTTGTTATTTTATTTTCACCTACGTGACTTTACCCAATAGAACCAAAGAGTATGGATCCTAGCAGTCACGAAAGCTTTAAATCTAGAATTTACATTGTAACTTTTAAGTCTATAGTTATAGATTGAACAAAGATAATGACTTTTTACTGGGATGGGGAATGCAGCAGCAGTTACACCCGAGGCAGCAATGAGAGGCGCACCGGCAATCTCGTCAATCCGCTGCTGGATCCAATGCTCGCTTAGTGACGAGCAAGAGAGCGCAACGCTAACGTCAGTGGTGAGTACTTGAACGGCCGGTCCCTGAGGCACCGACCCCTTTACCGAACCGTGGCAAAGTAAAGAACACAGTAACACTCATGGAGAGAGGGCTTTATCCGGAATGGCATCTACAAAGAGGCTACGAATTCTCCGATCGATGTTCACAGGTGTGCGTTGTACCGCGTGTGGGGAGCGGTGGCACATCGGTTATCGAGCCGATGCTCTGAATGGATGGCATTGATGATAGAATGTCACTTTGCTGACTTCTCTGTATCTTGTTTTATTCATCCATATAGTCTCAATTTAACTCTGCATCTCTGTAAATGAACAACATTATTAATATTTATCAATATATATAGGCATACATATGGCCATAAATTAACATGGACTAAAACTCATATTCATTTGAAAATAGTGTATTTTGCGCTAAGATCCTGGCGACCCGAGTTCGATTATGTGAACCGGTCCTGGGCCTCTTCTAGATCGACTCAGCCTCACATGAGTACCTGGTGCGATGTGTAAACATCGCCACTCGGGAGAGACAAAGGCGGCCGGGGGTGGTGCTGGCCACCCAACCCCACGTGCCGTGCTGGCCTTCATAGGCGGTGCTCCGTAACAGCACTTGCCCCAACGGCCTGTTAAGCCTACGCGGGGGATCTTTTATTTGTTGTACCGCATGAATGTTGCGCCCCACGTGCCTGGAGCGAGCGAGCTTCCTGAGGAACTGGGCAGGCGAAACGTCGCGCATTGGCACGATGCGCCACGCGTTTTCCAACCCGAGAGCTCATCAGATAGTCGTGCAGCTACCAAACACACCGATTGCATGCCAGGCTAGGTGTTCCCTCGACTTAAACATCTTACAATCCAGTCTCACATCGCCTTGATGCAAGAAGACATCTAAAGTGGGCCCTGGTCATTCATAAAACCCGTATTGGCAAATCTGTGTTGCACTTCGCTAATTCATTAACCCAAGAAACATAAGACGTGCATCAAATTTCCATTTAACTCTTCCTCAAACAAAAATATGAATAGGTGACCAAGCCTTTGACGTTGCAGACTATAACTGTTGTACATTTTACTAATTTTGCATAGTACGGAGCCAAACGTTATAATCGGAGTTGCTGGACACAAGAGAAATTGCAGATGTGATTTGTATCCTTGATCCTTGCCCCTCATGCATCGATAGTTCAATGTTCATGTGCAGTGTGTTGTTGTTTTGGTGAAGTCTGGGACTATTCTTCTTTGGTTCTTTCGATAAAGTCACGTAGAATGAGAATAAAATAATAAATTGATAAAATAAAATAACACAATAATATTCTCACGACGTTTCGGCCACAACACATCGGCCTTCTGATGAGAATATTATTGCGTAATTTTATTTTATCAATTTATTATTTTATTCTCATTCTACGTGACTTTACCGAAAGAACCAAAGAAGATGAATCATTGCAGTCATGAAAGCTTTAAATCGAAATCTGGGACTATTGTTTTTTGTTTTGCTGCCTTGCCCCAAGAATGCATTCAGTGTTGCAAATTTGGACTTCATAATTTGTTTGGTTATGTATTTATGTTTTGTGACTTTCTTACCTTTTCTATATTTTGCACGATTTTCCTTAAGACCAAAACAGGTGAATTTATACACAATGCTTGCTGCCGCCTGATGATGCTAGTTCTGAGCGTTGCTCCTCCAACCTCTGCTGTTGTTGGAGGGTGACGGCCTCCAACTGCCCAATAGACTCACAGTGCACCTACCCTGGCACTGCCCAGTAGCGTCCTTCACGAGCCTGCTCCTCTGCCTCCTCTACAGAGGCCGACCTATGCTGTGTAGCAAACAAAGACAAAGATCCCCGCTGAAGCCTTAACAGCACCATTCCCAGCCGCCTTTCTCTCCTCAGTGGCGAAGCTTACTACAAACCGCACTAGGTACTCATTTAAGGCTAAGTCGACCAAGGGGAGGCCCGGGACCGGTTCAGATAACCATCGCAGGTGTTGACCGTGAACGGGAATCGAACCTGGATTGCCGGGTTTGTATCACAGCACGTTAACCATAGCACTACCGCTACCTGAAATGTGTAGCACCGTAGGCTGTAATGTATGAATTGTTTATCCTGACGCAAACATGAGGATATAATCTGTTAGCGGAGATTAGAGTATGTAGTCTTCCATATTCAACGCGCCCCTGTGTTACAACTTGCCCAATAATCTAACGGAGATAGACCCCACATCGAAGTTCTGTGTGGAAGCCACTGTCCCCGCAATATCCCCATGCACCCGCGCAATGCAATAATCCACGAGCTTACATTCCAACGTTCAAAGTCCGCTCTATTTGTCCTCCACGGGGATTTCTAGATTTTCTCAACTCATCCCCCATTTCAAGACGAGAGTCTGTGTAATATCGGCAGTTCACCAACACTGATTCAAGGGAGCCCGATGCTGCTGACGAGGCACCATACGTCATAAGCGGTCAAGACGTTTTGGTGTCTTCATTTATTAAGGAGCATAAACCATGGCTTAAAGCTTTCGTGACTGCAGGAATCCATACTTTTTGGTTATTTCGGTAAAAGTTACGTAGGTATGGCCCGCTGGTTCTTCAGTTCCATTGCTGGATTTTTTTTTCTGTCTGAGAATGACCGATTGTGTTGCAATCGAAACGTCGTGATATATAATTTTAATTTTTTCATTTTTATACCTACGTTACTTTTCCGAAAGAACCAAAGAGTATCTTTTGGTAAAGTCACGCAGAACAAAATTATAAAACAAAAAACTAGGCAGACTTTTTATAGGTTTGAAATGGGTGTAGCCCAAGGGTCACAAACAAAGTGGGCGGGGCTAGTGATGTTAAAGTGAGAAATTTGCATGTTAATGTACGATGGGAGGGCGACTTCCACGCCGAGGGCACAAAGGTGGCTATTGTAATGTGAGAGATTAGCATGTTAATGTAAGATTGCAAAGCCGCCGCGATGTCGAGGACGTGAGCGATGGTGGCTGTGTTAGTGTGAGACATTTAACCTATTAATGTAAAATCAGAAAGCCGAAAATAACAACTAACATCGGAAGGTAGGATGGAAACTTCACAGCCAGTTATGACTTGAAGTGGTTAATAACGTCCTTCCAATGATTGCTCAGTTTGTACCCATCTTCTCGATTGAAATTGTGTCTGTGTCTATATATCTGGATGGCTTCATGAACGAATCTTTGGTGATAGCCGGTGGGTTTGCAAAGTACTTTCGTTTTGGATAAATCAATTTCGTGTGAGCTCATCGCATTTAAACAGTGATCAGCCACAGCCGAGGTATTGGTCCTACCATGTTTCAGATCTGCCTTATGTTCCCGAACACGGTCCGAGACATGTCGCTTAGTTTCCCCAATGTAACTACTGCCACAGACACAGCTTAGTTTGTAGACGCCGGGGTATTGCATGTCAGAGATCACATCCTTCGCAGATTATGAATGATTTTGGAAATATTTTTGGTGACCCCTGCTATGTATGGCAAGGTGACGGTATTGATTGGGTCCTCAGATGGTTCTTTCTCAGCGGTTGGGGTGATAGCTTTAAGCATTGTGTAGTCTGAATATCCATTCATCTTGAGAGCTTGGTGTACGTGTTCCAGTTCACTGGCTAGGAGATGATGGTCGGAAATACATCGAGCTCTATGGTGTAGAGTTTTGATGAGGGAATTCTTCTGGGATGGATGGTGGTGGGAGTCAGGTTTTAGGTAGGCATCCATATGGGTGGCTTTCCTGTAGACAGTGTCCCATTGAGCCATCTGGTCTCTTTTCGATTAAAACATCCAAGAATGGTAACTTGTCATCCCTTTCCACCTCCATGGTGAATTTGATGGCTGGGTGTATGGAATTGGTTGAGGAACTGGTTCAGAGCTGGTCGGTCACATGGCCAGAAGACGAACGTATCATCTGCGTACCTCTTCCACAAGGACGGACATAAAGTGCATGCCTGGATGGCATCTGTCACAAATTTTTCAGTGAAAACATCAGCTACAACAAAGTTAGAGGTTGACACGATTGTTATCATTCAGAGTAACAGTCCAATTTCCGACAGCCTAAAATCGGTTCTAGCCAAAGGGTTGAATTTTGCAGTCACCCCTAAACACATCCCAGTTGATGATATCATTGCCCAGGTCTAAGGAGACCTTAAGGGTTTGGGACATATTACTGCAGACGTGGCAATATCGGAAATCGCTGCAATCCTTAAAAATGCTAAGTCACCTACTAGCAACATCGGTAAGGATGAGCACTTTGAGCTTTCTCAATTCAAAAAGATAGAGCACATCGTCATTCTCTCAGCTGACAAGGGCAATCCCACAGACATCATGGACAAAACCACATACAAGAACAAAATTCAGGACCTACTTAATGATGGTAGCTATACAAAAATCAATAGAGATCCCACCAACTGCCTCGTTAAAAAAATAATATCATCACTGATTCGACATCTTTAATCGAACCAACCAAGCGGTTTTCCTTAAAACCCTCTGCTGCTAGATCACCCAGATTGTGAACGATTCGTTCATGAAGCCATCCAGGTAAAGTGGTACCTCGGTATACGTCGTTAATTCGTTCCAGAAGGTAGGACTTATACCGAAAATGACGTATACCAAACAAATTTTTCCCATAATAAATGAAGGGAAAGGAAATCATCTGTTCCAGAGTATAACAAATGATATTTTATATAGCATATCATACATTAATGAGGTTGTATAAAATAATTTAGACTCTAATTACTAAAATGCATACAGAAGCAACGTGACCGCGTTGCTGCCAGCTGCGCTGGTCACGTGGCATGCCTCAACCACGCACGCGCGCGCGCGCCTCGACCCGGGGCTTCACCCTCCATGGGGGCAGCCCCCCACGCCCCCCGCCCCTCTCCCCAACGCCGCCCCCGCCCCTCTCCCCCCGCTCCTCTCCCCCACGCCCCCCGCTCCTATCTGCCACGCCCCCTGCCCATCTCCCCCATGCCCCCCGCTCCTCTCCCCCACGTCCCCCGCCTCTCTCCCCCACGCCATCCCGCCCCTCTCGCTTTGTTTCAGTCGTGAACGGGGCATACGCGGGTACTGCACGCGGTGACTCATCCCGACCCATACAAGTTCTAGCAAGCGCGTCGTATCCCAAGCAAGACGTCGTATCCCAAGACATTTTTTTCTCGTAAAAACACGATGTATACCAATTTCGACGTATTCCAAAGCGGTCGTATACTGAGGTACCACTGTATATAGACACAGACACAATTTCAACCGAGAAGATGGGTATAGACTGACTAATCATTGGAAGGACGTTATTAACCAGTTTATGTCATAACTGGCCGTGATGTTTCCATCCTACCTTCCGATGTTAGTTGTTATTTTCGACTCTCTGATTTTACTTTTACAGGTTAAATGTCTCACACTAACACAGACACCGTCACTCGCGTCCTCGTCGTGGCGGCGGCTCTGCGATCTTAAATTGACATGCTAATCTCTCACATTACAATAGCCACCTCTGCACCCTTGGCGTGGAAGTCGCCCTCCGATCTTACAATAACATGCAAATTTCTCACTTTAACATCACTAGCCCCGCCCACTTCTTTATGACCCTTGGGCTACATCCATTTCAACCCTTTAAAACAGTCTGCCTCAGCAGCCTTCCCTCCTCTTGTTTCATCCTGATGAGGCCTACATTAACATGCTAATCTCTCACATTACAATAGCCACCTCCACGCCCTCGTCGTACAAGTCCCCCTTCGATCTTACATTAACATGCAAATTTCTCACATTAACATCACTAGCCCCGCCCACTTCGTTTATGACCCTTGGGCTACACCCATTTCAAACCTTTAAAACAGCCTGCCTCAGCAGCTTTCCCCCTCCATTTTTCCTCCTAATGACAATTGCTTGTGTTGCAATCGAAACGTCGTAGTTTTTTGTAAAAAAAAAAATGTTCTATGTGACTTTACCGAAGGACCCAAAAAAAAGACCATAAACCATTATACGAACTCCGGTCATCTTCCCAGCGGCTTTTGGCTAGCCATCGAACAAAAACTATCACCGCATCATGCGCTTTCAAATGCGCTTCTGCGGCCGTCTGGAATGCTCTTCCTTTCGATATGAGGAAACCACTGGAGCTTTGCACTTTTACATTAGCTTTATTTACAACTCATTTCTTTCGAAGAGTTTTTCGTGTTTAATTTGTTGTCCTTAAATCTTGATTTGAAGTTTTCGTGACTGCAGGAATCCATACTCTTTGGTTCTTTTGGTAAAGTCACGTAGGTATAAAATAAAATAAATCACGACCTTTCGATCGCAACACAAGCGGTCGTCCTCAGGAGGAAAAAAATATAATCCAGCAGTGGAACTGCTGAACCAGCGAGAGAGCAGTTACAACAAGGTTATATATGTGGCGATGGGCAAGCAAGCGGGTGTCTGCTTGCCCATCGCCACATATATAACCTTGTTGTAACTGCTCTCTCGCTGGTTCAGCAGTTTCATTGCTGGATTATATTTTTTCTGCCTTAGGACGACTGGTTGTGTTGTTGTCCTTTCCCCGCACCTCCGATTAACAAGGTTGGCTATGTAGGGTGCGAAAGAAGTTCAACACACATGCATGCAATAGGAATGGGAGGGAAGAGAGGCTATACAAGTGTAGTTGCATAGCGCTGGATGCTGGCAAAAAAGGGTAACTGCGGTGTATGGCAGTACTCAAGTCAGCAAGCCATGATATACACGAGAGGGAGACATCTCGGGGAAGGTCACAGAATGGGCCCATCGGGAAGCCCCGGGAACTCGCTAGTTGGTTCCAGATAGGGGGCATACCCGGGTCGGAGCAAGACCACGCTGAGAGTATAAGAGGGGCCCCTGTGGTGGACCTCGGGGCTGTTGCTGGAAGTGGGATCCCCATCGTGCTTCTCAAGTACATCGTCGTCACCATCTCGTCGTCATCACCATCTCCTCGTCGTCGTCTCCATCTTCACCATCATGGGGCGCTGCTAGTCAGACAGCCTACCAACAGTTCTAACTGAGTAGTGGTTGCTGACAATAGACAGACTTAATAATAATAGTGTTCACCCACGTCAGGTGTGTGTTATCCTGAAGGTCCTTTTGAAATAAAATAAGTGCCTCAAAGTATTACTGTCTCCGAGTTGAGTCACTACATTTGGTGCTAGAAACGGAAAGAAAAAAAATATTGATATTGAAAGCAGCGACGTGGAAGAACCCACCTGTAGTGTCCTCAGAGGACGATGATAACAGAAACGTTATCCCCTTAACAGCCCCGGAATCCGGGAACCCGGCCATGTGTCCTGAGGCAGCGGCCGATGAGGGATCACACGAACTCACCGGGTGCCTCGGACAACTGTTCTCCTCTGCTGCACAGCTGGTCATCCAAATTGGGCTGGCTGCACCCGCCGGAGGATCCGCAGCGCAGGGGCTGCAGGCGGATGGGTCGCCTTCCACCGCCGTGCCCACGCGGGAACCAGTGGTTGTTTCGCCCGCGCACGCGGGTGGCCACCAGCAGCCAGAGCTATACCCCTACATCACCCCTCCCCCATGAAAAAAAAACAGCTGTCTCGGCTAACATAATTACTTTAACAGGGGTTAGCGAACATCAGCAACAAGACCCCGTAATTATTTAACCAGAACCGTGAAGGAAGTGCAAAAATTCATGACGTCCGCAGGCACGCCGCAGTCACGAGCATTGGGGTGGATCCCAGATCAACCGGAAGCTGCAGTCTGGCTTGCGGTGGTGGCCACCAGCCGGATGACGTCGGAACACAATTGTCATGATGGGAAGGGAGCTGTTCATCGCAAACGAAGCACTCTTGGAGCGAGTCCTCGACGCCAGTCCCCCACCACGAGCAGGAACTTGCGCGCTGGGAACCACCGGAACATCACAAATGGCCTAAAGGGTGCGGCTCCTCCCTGGGAGAAGAAGATGGCAACTGGGCTTCCATGCACGGTCCTTCACACGGAAGCGCTGCCGGGGGATCCCTGGACTTCAGCTTCTGGGCTCAGTCGCCCCGACTCGTCGGACACATCAGACGCCCGCCGCTTTGGAGATGGAGATGAACTATCTAATAGGGTGGAACATAGGGTTTTAACCGTGACGGGTGCACAAAATAGCGATGGCGACCGACCTGTATGTACACAAACTGCGGCCTCTTGACCTTGATCACCTCAACAGGGCCCTGCAACGGCCAGTATAATTTAGGGGACATACCCAGGGACACCTGGGGACAATGCAACGACGCCTTGTCCCCAGTTGTCCATGGGGCCCCGGACTCCCGTTGCCCCACGAGCTTCTCATTTGCATGCTGCCGTTTGGCCGAATTTTCCTGAGACGCCTCCCGCGCCTCCTTCAAACGCCTAAGCATGACCTGCATGGGCATGGGCATGACGGCCCTCTTTTTACCCAAGTCCATGCCCAACTGTGCTTCCATGGGGGGATCACTCTCCCTCCTGTACATGATATTAAACGGGGAGAATCCTGTTAAAGCATGAGGGGCCAATCTATATGCAGCAAGGACACCGGGGATGTGCAAATTCCAGTCCAACTGCACCTCATTAACTCTTTGGCACAACATGGACATAAGAGTCCTGTGCAAGCGTTCCACCATCCCATCCGTCTGAGGATGGTAGAGCGAAGTTCTAATTTTTCTTGTACCCAGCGAGTCACACACCTCCCATAACAATTTAGAAGAAAAATTCCACCCCTGATCTGTAATAAGTTGTTCAGGAGCTCCCTTATCCATTACGTAGACGTGCAGAAATTTGTCCGCAATGGATGTGGCCGACTAGTCTAGCAGAGGCCATGCCATCGGCCACCGGGAAAGATATTCCACCCCGACCAGGAGAAATTTTTTACCCTCTGAGTAGTGGGAATGGCCCGAGAATATCTCATTTGACTAGCTCGTTAATTTGAGACACCGTGATAGTTGTAATAGTGGCTTGTGGCGTGTGCAGTCAGTACAACATTTCACCATGTAGTATACATGATCCATCATACCGGGCCAATAGAAGTCACGCTTCAGCATTAGCAAAGTTTTACGGACTCTGAGACAAACACGAACCGCAGATGCTTATAAATGCTCCTGAAACTTTGACTTAAAACGTTCGTGACTGCAGGAATTCATATTCTTGGTTCTTTCGGTAAAATCACGTATAAAGAAACAAAAAGAAATAAAAATAATAATAATAATAAAAGCAAAAAAACAATAAAAGTAAAAATTGTAAAATAAAATGTAATTTACAAATTAAAATATGGCTTACTAAAAATCCATGAAGAAGGTATACCCCTTCGTCTCATCGTCTCCACCATTGACTCACGCACCTACAAACTGGCTCGATATCTGTCGGAGACCTTGCAGCCATTCACTGGCAAGACCACCTCTTCTATTCTTAACTCAGCTCACCTGGTTTCACTGTCCCCAGGTGATTTGCTCGTTAGTTTCAATGTAGTTTCTTTGTTCACCAAAGTTCCTGTGCCCGATACCATTGCAATAATTGAAGATTTGGTCCAACAAGGACTGAATGCTGATGTAACAGCCCTGGTGAGACACTGCCTCACCAATACAGTCTTCACTTGGAATGGACCATTCTACAAACAAACTGAAGGCACCCCAATGGGTTCTCCCTCATCTCCGGTTGTGGCCAACATTTGAATGGAAAAATTTTAGACGGACGCCATCCAGGCATCCACTCTACGCCCGTCTTTGTGGAAGATGTACGTGGATGACACGTTTGTCATCTGGCCACATGGCCGACCAGCTCTGAAATAATTCCTCAACCACATCAATTCCATACACCCAGCAAACAAATTCACTATGGAGATAGAAAAGGATGGCATGAGACCAGATGGCTCAATGAGCCACTCTGTCTACACGAAAGTAAACCTGATTCCCACCACCATCCATCCCAGAAAAATGCCCTCATCAAAACGCTACACCATAGAGCTCAATGTATCTCCGACCATGAACACCTGACCAGTGACCTCAAGCACGTACACCAACCTCTCAAGGCGAATGGATATTCTGACTACACTATCCACAAAGCCATCACCCCAACCGTGAAGGAGCCATCTGAGGATCCAATCAAAACCATCACCTTGCCATACATAGCAGGGGTAACCAAAAATATTTCCAAAATAATGAACAAACACAAGATCCAGGTTCGATTTAACACAGTGCATAAAATTTGTGACCTGATCCCATCTGTGAAGGACAAAATTCCTGACATGCAATATCCCGACGTCTACAAACTAAGCTGTATTTGTGGCAGCAGTTACATTGGGGAAACTAAGCAACATGTCTCTGACCGTGTTCTTGAACATAAGGCAGATCTCAAACACGACAGGACCAATACTTGTGTCGTGGCTGATCATTACTTTAATGCAGCTGGCTCACATGAAATTGATTTCTCTAAGACAATGGTACTTTCCAAGCCGACTGACTATCAACAAAGATTCGTTCACGAAGCCATCCATATATACAGACACAGTCACAATTTCAACCGAGACGATGGTTTTAAACCCAGCAATCATTGGAATGATGTCATCAACCACTTTGGGTCATGACTTGTGTTTTCTTGTCAACCTTTACCGTCAGTAGTGTGGACGTGTGGAGCGAGTTGAAATGCCCCCCCCCATCTCTACCCCCTGCTCCCCCCCTATTTCTGACCCCCCCCCCTCCACCATCCTCTCCCCCTATCTCTGCCCCCTTCCTCCCCCCCATTGTCTGCTCCTACATTACCGCTGGCTGACTGGCTACCCCGCCCATGCTGTTTGCGCTGCACAAGCTCCTGTATTAGCGTGTTGCTTGCGCAGCTCTCGTCCCCCGCCCACTCACTTTGGAACCCTTATACATTTGGAGGCTTGCCGCCTCTTTTCTCTCCGCCTGATGAAGACCACTTGTATTGCGATCAAAACGTCTTAGGTTTTTTGTATTTATTATTTTTAATTTATTTATAATTTTATTTTACTATTTTTTTATTGTGTTTTTTTGCTTTCATAATATTTAATTCATCATTATTTGTATAATTTTTTTAAAAAATTTTATTAAAATTTTCTTATTTATATTTTTCTATCTACGTGATTTAACCAGAAGAACCAAGAATATGCTCCTGAAATGTGCCCCCGAATACAATGCCATCGTCCAGGTAAATGAGGCACAAGTCCCATTGAAGACCTGCCAAGACCATTTTCATAAGCTGCTGGAATGTGGCAGAAGCCGAATGCAGCCCCATAGGGAGGCAATTAACTTGGAACAATCCTTGGGGTGTTTGGAACATGGTTTTAGGCCTGGATTCTTCATCCAAGGGCAAGTGCCAAAATCCGGACAACAAATCGAGGGTTAAAAAGAACCGTGTACACAACAAGGTATCCAAGGAGTCATCCATCCAATGGAGTGGATACGCGTCCACCACAGAAAATGTGTTCTGCTTGCGGAAATCAATGCAAAATCACAGACTCCCATAAAATGGAAGCCCAACATGGGCTGATAGAGGGGGAAATAATGTCCGCACCCCGGGATGGTGAAGACGGAGACGACAACGAGGACATGGTGATGACGACGAGATGGCGATGACAATGGTCTTGAACAACCATGACGGGGATTCAACTTCCAGCAACAGCCCCGAGCTCTCGCTCAGGGCCCCCTCTTATGCTCCACTCCGCCCCGACCGCCCCACTTCTGGAACCTACTAGTGGGTTCTCAGGACTTCCCGATAGGCCCACTCTATGACCTTTCCCCCTATATTTTCTCCTCTCATATATACTGTGGCCTGCTGACGCGAGTACTGCCGTGCACCGCAGTTACGGTTTTCCGCCAGCAGCCAGCACTATACCCCTACCACCACAGTCAGCATCACAATGCTGTAGTCATAGCAGGATACCGCCAGTCAGCATGCAATGCTGTAGTAATAGCCGGATACCACCACAGTCAGCATGCAATGCTTTAGTCATAGCAGGATACCACTGCAGTCAGTATGCAATGCTGTAGTCATAGCAGGATTCCACCACAGTCAGCATGCGATGCTGTAGTCATAGCAGGATACCACCACAGTCAGCATGCAATGCTGTAGTCATAGCAGGATACCACCACAGTGAGCATGCACTGCTATAGTCATAGCAGGATACAACCACAGTCAGCATGCAATGCTGTAGTCATAGCAGGATACAACCACAGTCATCATGCAATGCTGTAGTCATAGCAGGATACCACCGCAGTCAGTATGCAATGCTGAAGTCATAGCAGGATACCACTGCAGTCAGTATGCAATGCTGTAGTCATAGCAGGATACCACCACAGTCAGCATGCAATGCTGTAGTCATAGCAGGATACCACCACAGTCAGCATGCAATGCTGTAGTCATAGCAGGAAACCACCACAGTCAGCCTGCAATGATTGGGGGGGGGGAGGGCGTGGGGGGGGAGGGCGGGGGGGGGAGGGCGGGGGGGGGGAGGGCGGGGGGGGGGAGGGCGGGGGGGGGAGGGCGGGGGGGGGGAGGGCGGGGGGGGGAGGGCGGGGGGGGGGAGGGCGGGGGGGGGAGGGCGGGGGGGGGAGGGCGGGAGGGCGGGGGGGGGAGGGCGGGACACAATTTCAACCGAGAAGATGGGTACAAACTGAGCAATCATTGGAAGGACGTTATTAACCAGTTCAAGTCATAACTGGCTGTGATGTTTCCATCCTACCTTCCGATGTTAGTTGTTATTTTCGACTCTCTGATTTTACATTAATAGGTTAAATGTCTCACACTAACACAGCCACCATCGCTAACGTCCTCGACATGGCGGCGGCTTTGCAATCTTACATTGACATGCTAATCTCTCACATTACAATAGCCACCTCTGTGCCCTCGGCGTGGAAGTCGCCCTCCCATCTTACATTAACATGCAAATTTCTCACTTTAACATCACTAGCCCCGCCCACTTTGTTTATGACCCTTGGGCTAAACGCATTTTAAACCTATAAAAAGTCTGCCTCAGCAGCTTTCCCCCTCCTTTTTCCTCCTGATGACGATTGCTTATGTTGCGATCGAAACGTCATAGTTTTTTGTTTTATATTTTTGTTCTGCGTGACTTTACCGAAAGATGCTCTTTGGTTCTTTCGGTAAAGTAACGTAGGTATAAAAATAATAATAATAAATTATATATCACGACGTTTCGATTGCAACACAATCGGTCATTCTCAGACAGAAAAAAAAATCCAGCAATGGAACTGAAGAACCAGCAGGCCATACCTACGTGACTTTACCGAAATAACCAAAAAGTATGGATTCCTGCAGTCACGAAAGCTTTAAGCCATGGTTTATGCTCCTTAATAAATGAAGACACCAAAACGTCTCGACCGCTTACGACGTATGGTGCCTCGTCAGCAGCGTCGGGCTCCCTTGAATCAGTGCTGGTGAACTGCCGATATTACACGGACTCTCGTCTTGAAATGGGGGATGAGTTGAGAAAATCTAGAAATCCCCGTGGAGGACAAATAGAGCGGACTTTGAACGTTGGAATGTAAGCTCGTGGATTATTGCATTGCTCGGGTGCATGGGGATATTGCGGGGACAGTGGCTTCCACACAGAACTTCGATGTGGGGTCTATCTCCGTTAGATTATTGGGCAAGTTGTAACACAGGGGCGCGTTGAATATGGAAGACTATATACTCTAATCTCCGCTAACAGACTATATCCTCATGTTTGCGTCAGGATAAACAATTCATACATTACAGCCTACGGTGCTACACATTTCAGGTAGCGGTAGTGCGATGGTTAACGTGCTGTGATACAAACCCGGCCATCCAGGTTCGATTCCCGTTCACGGTCAACACCTGTGATGGTTATCTGAACCGGTCCGGGGCCTCCCCTTGGTCGACTTAGCCTTAAATGAGTACCTAGTGCGGTTTGTAGTAAGCTTCGCCACTGAGGAGACAAAGACGGCTGGGAATGGTGCTGTTAAGGCTTCAGCGGGAATCTTTGTCTTTGTTTGCTACACAGCATAGGTCGGCCTCTGTAGAGGAGGCAGAGGAGCAGGCTCGTGAAGGACGCTACTGGGCAGTGCCAGGGTAGGTGCACTGTGAGTCTATTGAGCAGTTGGAGGCCGTCACCCTCCAACAACAGCAGAGGTTGGAGGAGCAACGCTCAGAACTAGCATCATCAGGCGGCAGCAAGCATTGTGTATAAATTCACCTGTTTTGGTCTTAAGGAAAATTGTGCAAAATATAGAAAAGGTAAGAAAGTCACAAAACATAAATACATAACCAAACAAATTATGAAGTCCAAATTTGCAACACTGAATGCATTCTTGGGGCAAGGCAGCAAAACAAAAAACAATAGTCCCAGACTTCACCAAAACAACAACTCACTGCACATGAACATTGAACTATCGATGCATGAGGGGCAAGGATCAAGGATACAAATCACATCTGCAATTTCTTTTGTGTCCAGCAACTCCGATTATAACGTTTGGCTCCGTACTATGCAAAATTAGTAAAATGTACAACAGTTATAGTCTGCAACGTCAAAGGCTTGGTCACCTATTCATATTTTTGTTTGAGGAAGAGTTAAATGGAAATTTGATGGGCGTCTTATGTTTCTTGGGTTAATGAATTAGCTAAGTGCAACGCAGATTTGCCAATATGGGTTTTATGAATGACCAGGGCCCACTTTAGATGTCTTCTTGCATCAAGGCGATGTGAGACTGGATTGTAAGATGTTTAAGTCGAGGGAACACCTAGCCTGGCATGCAATCGGTGTGTTTGGTAGCTGCACGACTATCTGATGAGCTGTCGGGTTGGAAAACGCGTGGCGCATCGTGCCAATGCGCGACGTTTCGCCTGCCCAGTTCCTCAGGAAGCTCGCTCGCTCCAGGCACGTGGGGCGCAACATTCATGCGGTACAACAAATAAAAGATCCCCCGCGTAGGCTTAACAGACCGTTGGGGCAAGTGCTGTTACGGAGCACCGCCTATGAAGGCCAGCACGGCACGTGGGGTTGGGTGGCCAGCACCAGCCCCGGCCGCCTTTGTCTCTCCCGAGCGGCGATGTTTACACATCGCACCAGGTACTCATTTGAGGCTGAGTCGACCTAGAAGAGGCCCAGGACCGGTTCACATAATCGAACTCGGGTCGCCAGGATCTTAGCGCAAAAGACACTATTTTCAAATGAATATGAGTTTTAGTCCATGTTAATTTATGGCCATATGTATGCCTATATATATTGATAAATATTAATAATGTTGTTCATTTACAGAGATGCAGAGTTAAATTGAGACTATATGGATGAATAAAACAAGATACAGAGAAGTCAGCAAAGTGACATTCTATCAGCAATGCCATCCATTCAGAGCATCGGCTCGATAACCGATGTGCCACCGCTCCCCACACGCGGTACAACGCACACCTGTGAGCATCGATCGGAGAATTCGTAACCTCTTTGTAGATGCCATTCCGGATAACGCCCTCTCTCCATGAGTGTTACTGTGTTCTTTACTTTGCCACGGTTCGGTAAAGGGGTCGGTGCCTCAGGGACCGGCGGTTCAAGTACTCACCACTGACGTTAGCGTTGCGCTCTCTTGCCCGTCACTAAGCGAGCATTGGATCCAGCAGCGGATTGACGAGATTGCCGGTGCACCTCTCATTGCTGCATTCGGGTGTAACTGCTGCTGCATTCTCCCTCCCAGTAAAAAGTCATTATCTTAGTTCAATCTATAACTATAGACTTAAAAGTTACAATGTAAATTCTAGATTTAAAGCTTTCGTGACTGCTAGGATCCATACTCTTTGGTTCTATTGGGTAAAGTCACGTAGGTGAAAATAAAATGACAAAAAATCACGACGTTTCGGCCACAACACAAGCGGCCTTCATCAGGTGAAGGGACGAGACTGTCTGTAGGACAGCGCTAGAGTGGAAGAAGCCACGCTTAGATCACGACCTTTAAGCTGTGTGAGAAGAAAAAGACCACGCGCCTTGACAAAGGAATTAGCATATAATTTAGCATTGTAATGGCTCATTGAAATAGCTAAGTTAAAGTATACATATCCGCAGAGGTACCCCTTGACAAAGGAATTAGCATCGAATTTAGCATTGAAATGGCTGAGTGATTAGCTTGTAACTGGTCACAGAAATAGCTATGTTAAAGTTAGAGCATATACATTCACCGAGGCACCTAGTACTCATCAAACAGGAGAATTTAGCGAAACACAACCACGCTCAGACATCGGACCTGTGTGCGAGCAAACAAGGTGTTCTGACAAAGAAATTAGCATAAAAATTAGCATTTGATTGGCGGATTTTAGGAAAGAGGTGGTGTACGTGCCGGTGGACTCGCAGTTTGGCGTGGGGGGGGGGGGGGGGGGGGAGTTTACCTATTGATGGTGTGAAAAGGGGGAATGTATAAGAGCTGCGAAAGTTTTGGGGTACCACTACTTGAAAAATATACTGTACCATTGAAATTAGTTTAATGTTTAGTTCGATTTAGAACATCTTTCCAATGGTTGCTTAATTTGAAACCATCCTCTCGATTGAAATTGTGTCTGTGTTTGTAGATCTGAATTGCTTCATGAACAAATCTCTGATAAAAGCCCGTGGGTTTGCAAAGAACCTTGGTATCGGAGAAAATTATATCATGATCCCCCACAGCGTTGTAACAGTGATCAGCCACGGCAGAAGAATTCGTTTTGCCGTGTTTCAAATCTGATTTGTGCTCGCGAATTCGGTCAGAGACATGTCGCTTTGTCTCACCGATGTAGCAATCACCGCAGGTACAACTCAATTTGTAAACCCCGGGGTACTGTAAATCAGGAATGACATCCTTCACGGATGGTATCAGATCACGAATTTTGTGTACTGTATTGAACCGGACCTGGATCTTGTGTTTGTTTAGAATTTTGGAAATATTTTTAGAAACGCCTGCTATAAATGGAAGTGTGATGGTTTTGACCGGAGTATCAAGTGGTTGTTTCTGTATGGAGGGAGAGACAGCTTGGCGGATGGTACGGTCAGAGTAACCATTCCTTTTGAGGGCCAGGTGTACATGTTTTAATTCACTGGTCAGGTGGTGTTGGTCCGAAATGCAATGAGCCCTATGGTATAAAGTTTTGATGAGAGAATTATTTTGGGCTGGGTGGTGGTGGGAATCAGCTTTCAAGTAGGAATCTGTGTGGGTGGGTTTCCTGTAGACAGAATGCCCCAATGAGCCATCAGGTCTCCTCTCAAACAGAACATCTAAGAATGGTAGCTTGCCATCTTTCTCCACTTCCATGGTGAATTTGATGGCGGGATGTCTGGAATTGATGTGGTGTAGGAAAAGGTTCAGAGCTGGGAGGCCATGTGGCCAAATGACGAAAGTGTCATCCACATATCTCTTCCACAGGGAATGTCTGAGGGTGGAAGTCTGGATAGCGTCTGATTCAAATTTCTCCATGAAAACATATTGAAATAATTGAAAATTTGGTCCAACATGGACTAGACCCCGACACACCTGCACTGGTTAGGCACTGCCTCAACAATACCTACTTTACTTGGAATGGCCCCTTCTACAAACAAAATGAGGGTACCCCCATGGGATCCCACTTATCACCAGTGATAGCCAATATTTTCATCCAGGAAAGCCACATTGAGTGGAAAGACTCATTTTAAGGAGGGGCTTGCTGATGCTACATTGAGTTTTTATTTTAAGTTGTTCATAGCCAATAAATGATCAGCTGTGTTTATTATTATACGCAAGTGGGAGCAAACCCAAGAACCTGGTGAAACCCACGCGTTGCACGAGGCAACGTTCAATCCCGGTTCAGATTGAAACAGATGGCGATTAGTCCACTTGATGTATCGCCCTCTCCTGACGAGCCAGGGTAAGGCACTTCCTCGAAGCCCACGGGAAGGGAGTTTCACGACATCATCTGTGGGTGATCCACCAACCCTCCCTGCTGCCTCTATAGTGCTGGATTACCGGGGACGTGCGAAGTCGCCACCACCCTGTTCTCTCTCGTATGTACGATGTTACATATGGACACAGTCATCGTGGTAATGTTTATTGCAGGGCAGACTGGTATCCAACAACATCACGAACCCACTGCGTGAGGCTATTTCAGCAAGAAGACCGTCCCTCTGCAGAGCAAGAGTCGTGCTCATCAAGATGCTCCCCGTGACTCATCGCCTGCTGAGGAGTTCCCACTCTGTGACTGTGCGCCCGATAGCAGCATCGCCGCTGGGACTCCTTTGGGGTGAAGTGTCTAGCAATGTAAAAGGAAATGGTGTTTCCCTGCCTCAAGGCCATCTCTGTGAAACATGATAAACACAGAGTGGGAATTGTGACTCGGCTCAGGTGAAACATTCACAGATGGCATCTTTATTCAGAGCAGGTGAAATACAACGATCATAGGCGATGCTCACAAGGGCAGCCCTTTAAAAAGATAGATTTTAACAGCAAGACTTAAAAATATTGGGAAATATACAACATAATTAGGTGTTTGTTGATCTTCTTTGGCACCGTACGTAGCCAACCGTGCTAATCGGAGGTGCGGGGGAAGGACAACAAACTACCGAAAGAACCAAGAATATAATATATGCATTGTCTTTGAAACTGATTGGTCCAAGATTCCTTGTAAAAGGTTTCACTTTGGTGTTTTAACATCTTAACACCTATATTCTTTTTGATTTGAAGCTTTCGTGACTGCAGGAATTCATATTCTTGGTTCTTTCGGTAAAGTCACGTAGAATGGAAACAATCAAATAATAAAAATATAAAACAATAAAATTCTTAAGACGTTTCGCCTGTAACACAAGCAATTATCATCATGATGATTGTTTTATATTTTTATTCTTTTATTGTTTCCCTTCTACGTGACTTTACCGAAAGAACCAAGAATATTAATCCCTGCAGTCACGAAAGCTTTAAATCAAAATCATAACACTTGTTTTGTTGCCAGATAAAGGGGAAAACCTATTCTCATATTTTGGTACTGGCAAAGGAAAAAAGCAGTTCTAAAGAAATTCGCTTTTAATCTTATTTATGATTTAAGAGTGCATAGCTTCAGTGGCTTCATAATATCGGAAGCAAAAACGTTTCAGACGGTGGCAGAAGCGCATGGGGAGGGATATTTAAACATGCGTTTAGATTATTAAGATAATTTGGCTGCTATAAATTTGGCTGCTTTTCATTTCCACATGATAAGCCAACTTCGTGAAGCTAGCATTTGTGGCCAGGTTGCTTCTGAAAAAAGAAGCTAATACTTCAATGGGCTTTACCTGGTAAATTAAATATTGTTTATTTTCCTTTCAATTTTTTTGTAGTGATTTGTTTACCTTTCCTATACTTTGCACCCCTATCGTGTTTTGTATTGTTTGTTGATGTAACGCTTTGACCTACCCCTAATGGACATCTGTGAAAAAGAGCTTCATAGCTCATCGGATTCCTCCTGCAATATACATAAATATTCTGATTTTGATGTGACAGGCACTCGTGCAGAAATTGGTGAACGGCAGTGAATTGATGAGAAGTTAAAGGCAGATTGTGAGAGCATAACGCGAGAGACACACAATATGGCGGGAGACAGAGAGAGAGACACACACAAGACAACGTTCTCCCATACAACCTTCAACAGACTGTTGAAGGTTGTATGGGTGAAGGCTGGCACGAGCAACACCACATCCGGCCGCCTTTGTCTCACCAGTGCTGATGTTTTACACACCGCACCCGATACTCGTTTTAGGCCGAGTCGACATAGGGGAGGCCCAGTACGGGTTCAGATATTCGTCACCCGATATTGGAGGTGAGCGGAAATCGAACTCGTGTTCACTGTTCCGCGGCTCCAAATGCATACAGACATACCCACAGTAGAATGTGAACTCAATTCGTCTCATGTGAACGTGAATGGATAAGGGGATGTTGACTTATAAACAACCTGGCTCGGTGAGAAGCCTTATCGAGGTGATTAGAGGAACGTGATTTGATTATCCCTGCAACTGCAAAGCTCACAAAGTGTATCGATTGGGATGAAGTCTGCGCACCTGCCTTGACATTCATCCCACGATAGCGTTCAGCCACAGCAAGGGTCAATCCGTAATTGCCTCATCATTGTTTAATTCCGCAATCGCGGTCGAGGGTATGTGGGGAGCGGGTTGGACTTTGACCATTCCTAACCACGTTGGTGAAGGACAACGGTGAGTATAGGTGAGAGGGCGAGTTGCACAGTCACCCAGAGCCCCCGTGGTCCATGTCCCTTCTCAAAGGTTTCTCGAAGGTTCTGCCACCACCTCCTCCTGATCTAAAAACAGTGTTCTTCACTCATTTTCAGAGGGAGGCTACTTCAGCCGATATGACATCAGTCTGAGAGCCGCCACACCGCCTCACCTGCAAGGGGTGTTTTCATATCCATGTGCTGTCAGGGGTCACACTGAAGGCCACCTGGGGCCGCCATTGGCCCGTGGGCCTTGAAATGAAGAACACTGCTCTAACCGATCCCATTCGTCCTACTGTGACCGCCTTAGCGGGGCGGCTGCCCATAGTAATTGGCACGTTTTGTTTAGGTGACAAACCTTGCTGATTAGCTGTATTGGGTGGTTGTGGGTTAACGACACATTTATATTTACGCGAAATAATCCAAAAAAACCTGTACTATGTGGTACACAGTTGCTTCGCAGCTAAAAATGCCCCACGGTTCAGTGCGACTCGTATGGATAAATAAGAAAGCAACAAAAACAAATTAATCGGTTCCATATTTCCCCATCATCCCGTTCTCCCCGCGGGTCCCTCAGCCCTGCGGAGCGCTGACGGCCTGGCAAATGGGATGACGAATCGCCTGTGAATCACCGCACACGCGGCAGGCTGTGGATTCGTCTCGCAGGTCACGAAGCTCAGCCACGCAAGCAAACGACAGCTGTCCGTGTTCAGACTCGTCTCTTAGTCCTCCTGCGCTCGGAGCACGAACAGTAATCTGCACGAGATTCGTGGGTTAGATCCCGACTCCATCGAGCCGAGCGCCGGGCAGATGTAATGCGGCAAGTTGACAGTAGGGGGCACAGGTGGTACATCTGCCAGTCATCTAATTCAGTCAGCCCATGGCCCCTGGGTCTGTCCCGTGACCTTCAGTATATTTTGAGTTTATGTCTCACTCTCTCGCCCCGTGGTCGCGTGCATTTTTTTTCGGGTCCTCTGGTTTTTCCCTCCTAATTCAGAATCAACAATGTGCGTGTAGTGTTTGCCTGCAATACAATGTCCACACAATAAGCCACTTTGTGGAGCTATCATTTGTGGCCAAGTCTATTCTGAAAATAGCTAATAAGTCAGTGGGCCTTACCTGGTAAATTAAATAGCTTTTTTTAGTTTTTCATTTATTGATACATTTATCTTGAGTGATTTGCTTACTCCTATCGTTTAAGTTTCTGACCCATCCCTACTGGACATCTCTGAAAAATATCTTCATAGCTTATCATATTTCTCCAGGATAACTAAAGATTCTGATTCTGATAATAAAACGCAAAGCCTGAGGTTATATATATACATACACACATCTAGGAAATAAGCATCTTGGCAAAATAATTACGTTGATAGGAGCACATTTAAAAGTTAGAGCGATTTTAAATGAGCCGTGGTCAGTATTCTCTATTCGTTATTTCCACCTTTTCGGTGTCGCTATCTATGCCAATTAATGATTATAATTGTTACTATTATTAGACGTCTGCCGGACTTCCGTTTAAGCCGTTTAATTTCATTTGTTCGACAAATAATCACGCATAGCCAGTTATGTTATCCAGCTAGTTTCTGTAGCAACGGCCTACAGCAGCCACTAACAGCGGAGTAATTGTGGTTGGAGTGGAGAGGCGCCCAGCCAGCAGCCAGCCAGGAATCTCGAGGTACGGATCATCGTTAATCGTGCTTTTGGAATGATTCACCTTCATCCAAGGTGTCATCACTTCGCCACTGCAGATGTTAGCCGTGTCTTGCTATCTAACTCGGCTCGGCGGGTTGTTATTTTAATGTGCCAGTCGCGGCACCACCACTCCAACATCCTTCTCCATTCTACCGCGGTCTGCCGATTCTGAGACGCACATTTGGCTTGTGCATTTTAAAGCAAAAGTTATAATCTAGGAGACGTCCACATGTAAGAGCACGACCCGCAGCTTCGTGTAGAGTGAGCGAGGAGGCTCGTTAAGGATGCTACTGTGCAGTGCCAGGCTACGTGCACCTAGAAGACGCTATTGGGAAGTTTGAGGCAATCGTCCTCCAACAACAGCGGAGGGCAGAGGAGCGACGCTCACAACAATGAGTGGATAACCGGGTCGAAAAAAATACAGGAAGTTGGCACAATAGGGGGCACAGGTGGTGCATCTGCCAGTCATCTCAGTCAACCCATGGCACCTGGGTCTGTCCTGTGACCTACTGTTAGAGGGTCTTCGACAATTCACGTGGCCTCAAAGTGCACATCGCCTGGCACAAGTGTCATGGTAACGTCACCACCACTTAGTGGCGAATGGCGACTTTTTGTTATTGTGAAGAGCAGCGCTCGGCGCTACGAACTTGGTGACCCGAGTTCGATTCCTGCTCACGGCCTCCCCTAACTTCGACTCAGCCTCACATTATTACCCGGTACGGTGTAATGTGTTAACATGGCCACTGGGGAGATAAAGGCGTCCGGGCGTGGTTCTGGCCACCCAACCCTCGTGTGCTGTGTCAGCCTTCATTGGTGCTCGCTTACAGCACTTTCCCCAACAGTCTGTTCAGGCTATACGGGCGATCTTTGTCTTGTGTGAGGCCAAATATGTATGTTTTGGGATTCGTCTTATAATTTGGAGAAGCATGCAATATGTTGAAAGGCGTTCGTCAAAGCTGGACCTATAACGACCTGGACCTCAGTGCAATAAAGGTCACAGAGACCGTGGCGCAGTGCACAAACCACTGCAAAGACAAAGACTCATGTATAGCCTCTATCAGGCTGTTGGGACAAGTGCTGTTAGCAAGAAGTACCGATGAAACCCGGTACGGCACGCGAGGGAGTGGTTGGCCAGCACCACACCCGGCCACCTTTGTCTCTCCAGTGCTGCTGCTTTATACACACATACACCGTGCCATCCTACTCATTGGAAGCTGAACTCTGTTCCACCGTGCATTAACAACAGCCGCCATCCGCCATTAAGTGGTGGTGACGTCACCACGGCGCTTGTCACAGGCTAAGTGCACTTTGAGTCGACTTGCAGTGTGGGAGGCTTGCTACTGGTAGGAGTCCCAGGACAGGCCCAGGTGCTATGGGTTGACTGCTGTGCCAGCTGGGTGCAGGAGGAGTTCACAGGACAGACCCAGGAGCGGTGGGTTGACTGAGAGCACTGGCAGAGGCAACGCCTGTGCTCCCCACTGTGTGCGTATTAATTCAAATATTGTACCGTACTTTCCTTCCTCTCCACGTTTATATAATGTTCACCTACCTCCACCAACCCGGTTTGGTCATCGTGGTGAAGTATGGTCAATTAACCTCCTCTACAACACACTCGTTAACAACAATGCATTGAAAAGACATGTATATAATTGTCGACGTTTCGAGCAATGCCACTACTTCATAGCAGGTAAACAGATATAGTGGGTACCGAGGGTTTGAGACCAGCGCTGGCTGACACCATGGGGGCCTCGTGACAATCACACAGCACAGTACAGCATTAGAACACGTAATTTGTCAATTGCATGAACGTGAAATTTCGTAAAATCGAACTTTGTAAATAGAGAGATACTTGAACATGAAGCAGGCCACCTCCATAACCTCCTTCCATTCCTCTCTGAAGGCCTCACCTCTTTTTAATAGCCCATCCTCTTCCCTCCCCACCGTTCCATTTTGTTCCGTTCCTTCCCTATATCTCTTGCATGAAGCCACATGTCCTCTGTTCGGGACACCCATTCCTCGGCCCTTGCACTGCCCTTGCCATATAAATCACTTTGTTTTTGTTACAGCTTTTAAATGTTGGAAAGCGTGCCTTGACCAAAGGTGCTCTATAAATATAGAAAAGGATATGATCCCAGCTATGACCACATCCAGCACCTACATCACACAAATGTACTATCCCCATGTTAACAATAATTA
Organism: Petromyzon marinus; assembly: GCF_048934315.1. Lineage (NCBI taxonomy): Eukaryota > Metazoa > Chordata > Hyperoartia > Petromyzontiformes > Petromyzontidae > Petromyzon > Petromyzon marinus. The sequence continues at coordinate 2,001,861 of NW_027422603.1, read as the reverse complement.
GTAACTATATATGACCACAAACCTATTGAGCAGAAGTTATTTCTGGGCAGTATTCGGGTTACGAACCTAGTTCGTTCCTGAGACCTGTTCGAAATTCGAACGGTTCGTAAGCCGGCAGTTCAGTTTGCAATTACGAGTTCGCATTTTTAATCAATATTTTTCTTTTTTTAAATATATTTCATGGAAGCGGGCGTTCGTAAGTCGGACGCTCGCAAGTCGAGGACTGTCTGTTTACTTTGGGTTAGATGGTTTGAGTATAAAGGCAATTTTCAGATATACTCTCCACCATCCGTCAGAGCAAATCAAATCAAGTGGTCACGTGGGAACCAATACCAATTAATTAGTTTTTTTACAAACCGTCTTTGAATCGTTGGTGACCGGGCTGAGGCCATCAGCTAACTATACCGGGAGAGCCCTGCCAGTCACAGGCAGGGTACCACGGTGACTAGGAGATGTTAACTACCTCGCCTGCTATGCCTGTTGTATGCTTTGCCTGTTTGGAGATTGCATGCCTCTTTCTCTTCGTGGTCGCTGGGATTGTTCTCCATATTTGGAATCAAAGTGCGTTTAGAGTATTTGACTGCTGCTACAAATGTACACGTGATTAATGATCCACTTCGTTGAGCTATTATTTGTGGCCAGGTCGCTTATTTAAAAAAGCTGTATATCTTAGTGGACTTTACCTGGTAAAATAAAAATTAAAGTTTAGTTTCAGTATCCGGGGTTGAACCCAGCTTCTCAATGGTACCAGTCCAGCGCTGATCTTTGAGCAACCTGGCTACCTCTCTAATTGTCGACACGACGACTATGCGATGTGGCATTATTTCAAGCGGTTGGTGCATACGCATTTATTTATTTGGATGTGGCAATGCTAAAGTGAGTGGTGCAGTATTGATTAGCGCGCTAAACTGTGAACCCAGCGATATGTAGATTTGGAGGTTGGTTTACTCCAGATAAGAATGCAAATTACACCAACGACCGAGTTCTAACGGCTGGAAGTCGTGTGGGGCGCTGTTGCGCAATCTGTAGGTGGCAGACTGTCTCAATCGCCCGGAGGGGTGATTCATTGCAGGGCTGCGCCACTATCTCTATGCAAGCAGTCGAGAATACATGACTGATAACGGCTTGCAAAAGTTCAGTAAACTATATTTGTGCAAAGTAAAAAAACAATAGGCTATAAATTGTATATAATCAGTACGTGCCGTGTCACCACATGGTATGTTAATTTACTTAAATAGCATCGTGCAAATATGTTCTCCTACAAACGAACTCTATTCTACATTCATCTGGGGGGGATGGGGGAGGAGTGCACGTTTAGCCGCTCACCACCAACGCCTTCGTGCTGTTACACGTTTCAGACACCATGGGACCAGCCCGACAACGCATCCACCAGAAAGACACAGAGCTTAACGTGTGCGTAACCACTATACGCGCCCAGCGAAGCGTGGACCTAAAAGGTTTGGATCGATCGTTAAGCGTTTGGTAAGTGACCTGTTGACCAAGACACTACCGTCCTCAGAAGGTGCAAGGGAATTCACAGTTTTATTTACCAGTTAAACTCAATTGTGCTCTTAGCTCTTGTTCATAGGCGAGCTTGTCACACGTAATGATAGCTGATGATCGCAGTAGCTGATATCACCACACGTGAGAATTTATAACAGCAGTCTAATCATCTGAACCAAGGAACCCGGATAAAAACCCAAGCTCCGACCACCACAGCGAGAGCACACGCCGACTCCAAAAGTGTAACAGAGGCACCGCCAGGGTCCAACATTGAACCCATGACCTCCTGTGTACCGATCGAGGGAGATAACATCTTCTCAGCGGCAAATAGCAGCGAAACATTGCCTTAGCATTAAAATTATGGATTCACATCTCCAATACAATATTTTGGGGAAACTATCTGAACGTGGTGCTCTGGATGGATGACTGCTTCTTCTCTGTCTTGTTTTATTTATCCACACAGTCTCAATGTAACTCTACATCTCTGTAAATAAACCACATTATACATATCAATCTAGCGTCCACGCAACGATCCCCTCCCCCTAGCCCACACACCCCCTCTTTCCCCCCCCTTGCCCCGCCCCCCTTTCTTACCTAGAAACCTCTTACCATGGCATCTCTCTCCCACTTCAGTAGAAAAAACTTATTGCTGTTGGGTTTCCCACCTGATGATGATTGCTTGTGTTGCAATAGAAACGTCGTGATTTATTTTATTTTATACCTACGTGACTTTACCGAAAGAACCAAAGAGTATTATAAATATCTATAAATATATGTTGGCATATATATCTGACCATCAGTGAACATGAAATAAAACTCGTGTTCATCTGAGCCTTACGACGCTAGTTCGACTCCCACTCATGGCGACCAACAATAGTGGTGATTATCTAAACCGGTTCTGGGCCTCCCCTAGGTCGACTCAGCCTCAAATGATAAAATGTTGCGGTAATGCAGTTTGACTTGGTGCTGGCCACCCACCTTGTGTGCTGTGCCTGCCGTTATTAGGTGCTCACTAACAGCTCCATAAGGCTATTAAAGCGATATGGGGAATCGTTTTCTGTGTTTGGTAGAGAAACCTTTCTAAAAACAAGATTTCCCATGTGGGTCGCTCGACCTCTAAATTAATCAGGCGTAAAAATGTGATTTGATTAACTTCTATGGTTAACGGGACAGTCTATGTGTGGGTGATGTTTACATCCCTGATAGCATGGTTGGCTAAGTGCAGTGCAAAATAAATTGAACATACAAACAACAACAGGACGTTTCCTTCATCTGACCACTGCTACATAGAAGCGACTTCTCTGTCCGTGGCCAGGAGCAGCTTCAAAGCCCCTACATTTACTTTAGCCGATGATATCACAAGTGATGTCCACCGTTGTTGTTCAGCAGCCCTTTTGACTGCATTCCATTGTAATGAGAGGCTGCCCTGCTGCAATTAACACGTCACCACACTTGCGATCTAGAGGTCGATCCTTAGGCCTGGCATTTGGAGCGACGCTGCAAGCTTCTTAAATATAGCTGCCTCTGTCCACCCAGCTGCGTAAATGGATACAGCACAGTTGGTCGATCGGCAGGTCGCATGCGGTGGTGGGGTAAAACATGGGTAACTCCCACCTCTTCCAACAAGGGAAGCATCTTGCAGGGCTGCACCTTTACTGACCGCACCGTCATTGATAAACCACGACGTGCATGGGTCCACGTATGGCATGCGAGTAGGGGTCCACGTGCAGCGTGCGAGGATGCGAGGAGGGGATTCACGTGCAGCGTGCGAGTAGGGGGTCCACGAGCAGCGTGCGAGGAGGGGGTCCACGAGCAGCATGCGAGGAGGGGGTCCACGAGCAGCGTGCGAGGGGGGGGTCCACGAGCAGCGTGCGAGGAGGGGGTCCACGAGCAGCGTGCGAGGAGGGGGTCCACGTTCAGCGTGCATGGAGGGGGGCCACTTGCGGCTTGTGAGGAGGGGGTCCAGGTGCGCCGTGAGTGGAAGGGGTCTATGTGCTGTGTGCGGGGAGGGGACCCACGTGCGGCGTGTGAGGAGGGGGTCCAGGGATCTGTTAGACAATCTCTCTAAGACGGCGCTGCTGAGCGTCATCGTCGTCTCCATCGTTGACGAATGCTTTGTTGTCTCGACCAACAGCACCCCTCTTTGACTGCTGGCCCGACGACGACGACTCCACGTAGGAGAGCACGTGCAGCAGCGTGAACAACCTGAACGGGGGCAGAGGGGGGGCACGGAGGGGAAGGGGGAGGGGCACGGGGCGCCACGGTGGCAAAATGTCAGGAGGTAACGGGACAGACCTAGGAGCCAATGGTTGACTGACAGAGATGACTGACAATGCACCAGCTGTGACCCCTACTGTGCCAAATTGTTGTGTTTAGCTGCCCGGTGCTCTGCTTATGGATGCGAGCATCGCTCCTCTGCCCTCCATTATTGCTGGTGGGCGACTGCCTCCAACTGCCAAGTAGCATCTCCTAAGGAGTGGCCGATCTTGAGACCGCTGGTACCAGTTATTGGCAAGTCCACTCATCTCTATATATCCTCTTGTACCATATCATTCCTTTTTTCCCTAGCCCATGCCGTGCCCTTTTAGTCTGATCTATCCTGCCAAATAATAGCTGCTTTGCCATGCAGTGGCTGGGCATGGGGGCTACATGACCCAGCCAACACAGCCACGCTTGTGAGAGGAGCTCACCAATGGGAATGTGTCTAGATCTTTTAAGAATCTGTGAGCTCCTGATACAATCGAGTCTGGTTAAACCCAGGATGCATTGTAGGCAGGGTGACCTGAATGTTTCTAACCGGTGCAGATGTTACTTTAGAAACCTATGAAGGCCGGTACGGCACAAGGGGGGAGGTCCAGGACCATTTCAGATAATCGTTACTGTTGTTGGTCACTGAGTCGGCATGCCCACACACCCCCTATGGCCACGCATGGGTCGACCCCCTCCCCTCCTCCTCACCTGTGGTACAGCATGGCCAGGAACTGGACAATGAGCATGCTGGAGAAGGTGATGAGGAACATGAAGGCGAGGGGAAGCACGTCGATGACCGTCCCCTCGTTCTTCGTGCTCGGGATCTGGATGTAGAGGTCGGCTCCCACGAACTGCAGTGCCAGGGTCGCCACCAGCCACAGTGCATTGATCATGAAGTAGACGAAAGTGCCCTGCACATTGGGACAGACAGACCAGGCCTGATTTACATTGCATTGGCCGAGTGGCGGGGGGGATGACCCCGGGCTGTTTATGGATCCCCTCTTTGTGCGTTCATTTTCCTCCCCCACTGTCCACTCTCGACGCCAAATGGTCACTTCTGTTGTTATTGTTTTATTGTTCATGTATTTTACAGGATTAGCGGATTTTTGGAGCAATTAACAATTAATTCGTAGGAATAATAAGGCATAGGTAATTTAATGCCGTTTAAATCTTCTTCTACCACATGCCAAGTACGGTAAGTACTCGCTTAACGCCTGCTGTTTGCACAACGCGTTGTCGCTGGAACGCAATTTTTCTGTTATCGAAGCATCTCCGGTACTCGCGATGACGCGCTGCCAGTACCTTGTTTCTTATCTCGAAGAGTTCCTAGTTCACGCGTTTCCTGTGATCGTCATCTTCCTCCAGAGGCTTGAGGTAGTCACTGATCATGCTCTTCCAAAACTCGTCTTCCTCCTATACATTCCCATCCACGGGACAGAAGGTTCACTTTGTGCGATTGTCCAAATAACAACAACTTACTCCGATGAATAATATTAATATTGTAATAGTAATAGGTTTTACCCTTTTAACTGGCACAAAAACTGACACCTTTATTAAAGGCATCATGTTTGCAATAACCACAACACAAGCAATCAAAATGCAAACAAAAGAGACAACTCTGATAATAATATGCACTGTCCTTGAATTTGATTGAATTTGATTGGTCAACAATCAAATTCAAGGACAGTGCATATTATTATCAGAGTTGTCTCTTTTGTTTGCATTTTGATTGCTTGTGTTGTGGTTATTGCAAACATGATGCCTTGAATAAAGGTGTCAGTTTTTGTGCCAGTTAAAAGGGTAAAACCTTTTACTATATCTTGTTACTGGCAAAGGAGGTCTCATAATGTAAAAGCTCACCACGAGCCCTCAATACTCTGATAGTGCGCTGTTTTTGAGTTGTACGCCTTTTGGCGGCTTCTGGTCCAACAACAGTGGAGACTAGGCTCTAAGAAAAGCCGTCTCGGGTGTGGACCAATCAAATTCAAGGACAGTGCATATTATTATCTGAGTTGTCTCTTTTGTTTGCCGTTTGACTGCTTGTGTTGTGGTTATTGCAAATATGATGCCTTGAATAAAGGTTTCAGTTTTTGTGCCAGTTAAAAGGGTAAACCTATCTTGTTACCGGCAAAGGAGGTCTCATAATGAAAATATTAATATTCTTGGTTCTTTCGGTAAAGTCACGTAGAAGGGAAACAATAAAATAATTAAAATATAAAATAATAAAATTCTTACGACATTTCGACTGCAACACAAGCAATCATCATCAGCTGTGAAAACCACAGCAAGAAAATTTGAAAAAAGTGGCGGTTTTATTAACGTTAGCACCACGTAGAGCGATTTTACAGTTTGTTCAGATGGACGAGTCCATCTATGTTCAGAAAAGATGAGGGGGGAGACGAAAATAATGGATGCGGTCTGAAAGCCACCGTAAGCGTGAACAATCAATTAAGACCCGAAATGGTTTATCAAATCCTTCCAATGATTGCTAAGCCAGAATCCATCTTCTCGGTTGAAATTGTCTCTGTGTTTGTATATGTGGATAGCCTCATGAACGAATCTCTCATGGTAGCCAGATGGCTTGCAAAGAACCTCTGTCTTGGAGAAGTCAATGTCATGTGAGCCTACTGAATTATAACAGTGATCTGCCACGGCCGAGGTATTGGTCCTACCGTGTTTTAGGTCTGCTTTGTGTTCACGAATGTCGTTTGGTTTCTCTAATGTAACTACTACCACAGATAATTTTGTTGTTTTATATTTGTATTATTTTATTGTTTCCCTTCTACGTGACTTTACCGAAAGAACCAAGAATATGAATCCCTGCAGTCACGAAGGCTTTAAATCAAAATTAATATTAATGGTAATTTGTAATGCCTGATCACTGCACAGTTATTTGCTCGCTTTCGACGAGAGACATATGGAGGGATTCAGAGACACGAGGAGGAATCACATATAGATGGGAAGGGAGCAGCAATGCACACCATGAGACAGTGCTACCAACAATTGCCCAAGCTCTGCAGTCCTCTGCATATAAATGTGTTCTCGGCCAATTAATGATTGTTCACATGTGGCAGAAAACCGGAGCAACCGGAGAAAATGCACGCGTGTGAGGGGGCAACATTATATCCTATACAGACGGAACAGGTGGATTCTACATTTGCTGTACCACCCGCTCCTGGCAAGCCAGGGTGCGGCTCCTTTCTGACGCCCACTGGAACTGAAATTCACGGCATCTTCTCAGTGTGTGATCCACCAACCACGTGTAGCACCAGCGTAGCCACCACCACCTCCAAGAATCATGACATCACTTCCTGTCCACTGTCCAGAATTGTTATCCAAATTGCACTGTCCTTGCACGAGATAAAAACTGCGAGTGGAACTCTCCCAGAACAATGCAGTGCTAAGGTACCTTTTTTTCAAAGTCTCAAAGTCACACATTAGAGGAACGCGCCACTTGTTTGATCGTCACAGAAAACGACACAGTCAACTGACGGCAATATTTGGACATCTGGCCAATGCGTTGAACAATTAAGCGAGACAGGCAGCCGGGGGAGGGGAATGATGACTTCTAAATTAATTGAGTTGCTTAGTACAAGAACCCCAACATTAATGTAAAATCTTAAACGTAAACATCTCGATATTATTTTGATAGATTTATTTATTTCAGTAGGAAGGGCCTAATTAGCTGCCAGGCAGTTTCCCGATATATTTTCTTCATTAAAGTTGGTTGTTATCTTCTGGGCACTTATACACGAACTAGGACAAAGATCAAAGATCCTCCGTGTAGTCTTAACAGACTGCTGGGGCACGTGCTGTTAGCGACCACCTCTGAAGGCCAGCACGGCACACGAGGAGGTGGGTGGCCAGCACCACGTCCGGCCACCTTTGTCTCTTCAATTTGGGATATTTATACACTACACCAGGTACTCATTTGAGGCTGAGTCGACCTAGGAGAGACATAGGACCGGTACAGATAATCGTCACTGGTGTTGGTGACTGAGCGGGAATCGAACTCAGGTGGCTCGTTTCTAAGCGCAGTGTGTTAACCACTGCGCCACCACTCCCCACAACGTATATGTAGCACACGTACAAAGACCGACACAGACATAAAAACACACAGACATAAAGACACACAGACACAAGGACGCACCTGATCGAGGCTGCACCTCTGCGTGATGGTGTAACCCTGAGGCAGGACGTTCTCAAACATGACCTGCATCTTCTGGTGGCGCTGCCACACGAGGTCATGGCGCCCTGCAAGGGACAAAGGAGGATAGCGATGTGCGGTGTACTCCCACAGAGGCTCGGGAAAAAAAGTTTACCGTGACTCAGCGAAGAGAGCTGCACAGACGGTAGTGATTATTCTCATCGTTAGGCTTGTTTAGCCTGCAACAAAGCCTGGCTGAGTCACAAGGCTCTGTGTTCATGAGGGTCTTACCAAGTTACCGTTGTAGAGGGGTGATGTTGCTGCTGAGTGCGGTCCAAATTAAGTGATTTGCAGTTATCTTTTTCAGAAGTGTAAAATTTTGGCCAATATCAATGACACATCGGAGGAAACTGGAGAAAAAGATGCCCATGCAGAACAGGGGGAGATAATTCCTCAATCTCCTACGCTTCTTCTGCAGCAGCAGCAACATGCCCTCATTACAGAGTGCTTGCCACAAATGAATCACAATAGCTTGCTAATCTCGTCTAGGAGCATTAACCATCACCCACACTTCGTTCATCCATTCATCAAACAAAGACGGTCACCGCATCGCGTGATTTCAGATGCGCGGTCTTGTTTAACTGACAAGTAATGACTTCGCATTTAATTTTCTATTTAAAGCTTTCGTGACTGCAGGGATTCATCTTCTTGGTTCTTTCGGTAACGTCACGTAGAATGGAAATAAACTATTACAAATAAAACATGATAAAATAAATTCTCACGACGTTTCGGCCACAACTCAAGTAGCCTTCTTCAGGTGAAGGAACAGAACTGTCGGGACGACAGCGCTTCAATGAACGCTGCTAAGATTCGCAGCGTCTTTTAAGCTAGGTGGGAGAAGTAAAGCGCCTTGACAAAGGTGTTTACATATCAAACAGGATAATTTAGCATTGAAATAGCGGTGTTAAAGTGTTGGATCAGCAGGGTGTTAAAGTCAGAAATTAGCTTGTAACTGGGAGATTAGCATGATGTTAATGTGAGGGATTAGCATGTGACTGGTCACGGAAATAGCTATGTTAAAGTCGAAGTTTATATATCAACAGAGGCATTTAGTATATAGACGCTAAAGGACTGCAACGACCCAACTATCATACAATAAACCGATGTGAAAAACCTAAGTATAAACTACATCAATGTTATCAATAAACTCTATATACTCTCTAATCAGCTGAGCTACTAACAATAAGTCGTTATACATTACAATGCCATATGGCGAAAAAATGCGTGGCGTTTTTTTTTCTTTTCAACGTTACTACCACGGAAAGCGACGAGCTTTGTTCAGACGGACGAGTCCATCTATGCTTGGAACGGAGGAGGGGAGAGAAACATCCACGATGCGCTGCTCTGTCCTGTGTTGCGTTACAACTATTTTATAAACTAGACTACTATACATTGCAATGTTATACCTTCCAATCTAAACTACATTGTATAATATCGTATACACAGCCCAATGTAAGCTCTAACATTATGCATTATATTGATATGTCTCCAACTAAACTTATTTCTACATTACACGACTATACATCGTAATATACACTGGCATAGACAAACCCACCCTTGAATTATACAATGCGTTACTATACACTACCCTATACTTTAGACTGTAAAATATTAGATTTGTAATATTACACTGTATTATTCTACCAACCCTACTGTATACCGCACTGCTGTATATTCACTATACAATTACGATACTATATATTGCCTTATAATTTATGTTAAACATTACGATGTTATACTATTTATTATTATACAACATACTATAAACCATACCTTTGATCGTTGTGTGAACGGTATTTAGAGGCAGTGCCAGCGAATTCACCAAAGTTCCTGTACCTGACACCATTGAAGACTTGGTTCATCAAGGACTGCATACTGATGTACCCCCCCCTGGTGAGACACTGTTTAACCAACACATACTTCACCTGGAATGGAACTTTCTACAAACAAACTGAGGGCACCCCAATGGGCACCCCCCTATCTCAGGTTGTAGCCAACGTTTTCATGGAGAAATTTGAAACTGACGCCATCCAGACTGCCACTCTACGCCCGACCTTATGGAAGAGGTACGTGGATGACACTTTTGTCATCTGGCCACATGGCCGGCCTGCTCTAGACCAATTCCTCGACCACATCAATTCCATACACCCAGCCATCAGATTTACCATGGAAGTCGATAAAGATGGCAAGCTACCCTTTTTGGATGTCCTAATTAGAAGGAGACCTGATTGTTCAATGAGCCACTGTGTCTACAGGAAAGCTACGCATATGGATGTTTACTTAAAACCAGATTCCCACCACCATCCGTCCCAGAAGAACTCCCTCATCAAGGCTCTATACCATAGATCCCAATGCATTTCCGACCAGGAACACATTGCCAGTGAACTCTAGCACGTACACCAAGTTCTCAAGGCTAATGGTTACTCCGACTACACAATCCGCAAAGCCATCACTCCAGCCATGAAGAAGGATCCTCTTGAGGAGCCATTCAAAACCATCACCTTACCCTACATTGCGGGGGTCACAAAAAAGATCTCCAAAATCCTGAATAAACACAAGATCCAGGTCCGATTCAACACAGTACATAAAATCCGTGATCTGGTTCCGTCTGTAAAAGATGTGGTTCCAGACATACAGTACCCGGGCGTCTACAAAAAAAGTTGCCTCTGTGGTAGCAGCTACATTGGAGAAACCAAACGACATATCTCGGACCGCATCCGTGAACATAAAGCAGACTTGAAACACGGTAGGACGAACACCTCAGCCGTGGCAGATCACTGTTATAATTTAGTGGGCTCACATGACACGGAGGTTCTCTGCAAGCCATCCGGCTACCATGAGACATTCGTTCATGAGGCCATCCACATATACAAACACAGAGACAGTTTCAAACGAGAAGATGGATTCTGGCTTAGTAACCATTGGAAAGACGTTATAAACCATTTCGGTTCTTAATTGATTGTATTTTACGGTGACTTTCAGACTGCAGTCCATTCCCTGGCATTGCCTCTAAATACCGTTCACACAACGGTCAAAGGTATAGCATGTTGTATAATAAATAGTATAACATTGTAATGTTTAACATAATTCATAAGGCAATATATGGTATCGTAATTGTATAGTGAATATACAGCAGTGTGGTATACAGTAGGGTTGGTAGAATAATACATAGTGTAATATTACAAGTCTATTTTACAGTCTAAAGTATAGGGTAGTGTATAGTAACGCATTGTATAATTTAATGGTGGGTTTGTCTATGGCAGTGTATATTACGGTGTATAGTCGTGTAATGTAGAAAAAAGTTAGTTGGAGACATATCAATATAATGCATAATGTTAGAGCTTACATTGGGCTGTATACGATATTATACAATGTAGTTTAGATTGGAAGGTATAACATTGCAATGCATTGTAGTCTAGTTTATAACATAGTTGTAACGCAACACAGAACAGAGCAGCGCATCGTGGCTGTTTCTCCCCCCTCCTTCGTTCCAAGAATAGATGGACTCGCCCGTCTGAACAAAGCTCGTCGCTTTCCGTGGTGCTAACGTTGAAAAGAAAAAACCGCCACCCATTTTTTCGCCATATGGCATTGTAATGTTTAACGACTTATTGTTAGTAGCTCAGCTGTTTGGAGAGTATATAGAGTTTATTGATAACACTGATGTAGTTTATATTTTAGTTTTTTATTAGTTTACTATATGGTATTCATTATATAGTGTAGTGTATACCCAGTTACTTTATGTTAATAGCTCAACTTATTGAAGAATATATTGAGTACATTTATTATATTGATGTAGTTTATACTTAGTTTTTTCATATCGGTTTATTGTATGATAGTTGGATAGTTGCAGTCCTTTAGCGTCCATATACTAAATGGCTCTGTTGATATGTAAACTTTGATTTTAACATAGCTATTTCCGTGACCAGTCACATGCTAATCCCTCACATTAACATCATGCTAATCTCCCAGTTACATGCTAATTTCTGACTTTAACACCCTGCTGATCCAACACTTTAACACCGCTATTTCAATGCTCAATTATCCTGTTTGATGTGTAAACTCCTTTGTCAAGGCGCTTTACTTCTCCCACCTAGCTTAAAAGACACTGCGAATCTTAGCAGCGTTCATTGAAGCGCTGTCGTCCCGAGAGTTCTGTTCCTTCACCTGAAGAAGCCTACTTGTGTTGTGGCCGAAACGTCGTGAGAATTTTATTTTATTTTTATTATTTTATTTCCATTCTATGTGACTTTAACGAAAGAACCAAGAAGACTTTGCCTTTGTTTGATGAAAATATTACCTTTGGTATGGAGGGCGAGGTCTGTGTCCGATTGCTCTGGAGGTCGACTTTTGCTCTCTACTTCTTCTGGATGCTCTGTCTGAGTGCTCGCGATGTCTTCTAGTCTCGTCTCTGCTCCTTCTGAATGCTCCATCTGAGTGTTTGCGATGTCCTCTTCTCTCAACTCGATCTCTGCTCCTTCAGGATGCTTTGTCCCATTGCTCGTGATGCCCTGTCGTTTCTCCTCGCTCTCTACTCCTACTGGAACATCGGTCTGAGTGCTCGCGATGTCCTCTGGTCTCGTCTCTGCTCCTTCTGGATGCTCCATCTGAGTGTTTGCGATGTTCTCTCCTCTCGACTCGATCTCTGCTCCTTCAGGATGCTCCGTCGGAGTGCTCGCGATGCCCTGTCGTCTCGCCTCACTCTCTACTCCTTCTGGATGATCTGTCTGAGTGATCACGATGTCCTCTGGTCTCGTCTCTGCTCCTTCTGGATGCTCCATATGAGTGTTCGCGATGTCCTCTCCTCTCGCCTCGATCTCTGCTCCTTCTGGATGCTCCATCTGAGTGCTCGTAGTGTCCTGTTGTCTGGCCTCAATTGGACGCAGCTTCATCTCTCTGTCGAGTTCCACCGCGCACGACTCCACTCGGCTGGGATGGATGATGATAAACTGTTAAACTAAACCATTATTTTTATTTTACCATGTAAGGCCCACTGAGATATAAAGCTTTTTTGTAGAATCGACCTGAATATCACAAATTATAACTCAATGAGCGGCTTATCACGTGGAAATTACAGCAGCCAAATACTCTAATCACATGATGATTCTAAATGAGGAGGGAAAAATCAGGGGACCCGGAGAAAAATCCACACCAACATGGGGAGAGAAAGGAATAGACGCAGACTCCATATAGGCAACAGGCATCGTCAGGTTTGGGATCGAAGCCACTACCTCCTGCATACCAGGGGAGGTAGTTAACATCTAGCCACCACGGCGCCTAAGATACAAGCACAACTAGAATCACAATTTATAAGTTGAGACAAGACTCAGTATTGACTTGAGTAAAATGTTACATTGTAAATCCTGCTCCACCCGACACAGCCAATCAATAATCAGAATCTGTATTTCTACTGCAGGAGGAGGCCGATGAGCTATGAACCTCTTTTCACAGATGTCCAGTAGGTGTAGGGGATTAGAAAGTTAGAACATAAAACGATAGCAGTGCTAAGTATAGGAAAGATAAGAAAATAAATAAAGTATATGAGTGCAACTTGCATGAGTACATCAGTTACAGCCAATTTTTCAATACTAAATGCATAACTTGGGGCAAGGCAGCAAAACAACAGTCCCAAACCACACCAAGATAACACAGTCCCTCAATAATATGGGACATAAACATTGAACTATCGATACACGAGAGGTAAGGATCAAAGTTAAAAGCATGGCTACAGGCTCTCAGTGAGGTGGTGGCACCTTGAACTGTCATCCTCCTGACTCAGCGCCGAGTATTTCTTCGGAAGGATGCTGATCCTCCACTGGAAGCAGTCCCACTCGAGTGGCAGTATACAGCATTTCGTTCCATTCAAACGATGCTTGCGTTCCTTCTTCTGCTGGGACAGGAGGATGGGCATTGTGCTGAAGGCAGGGTCCTTCAATGATATCAAACCAGCGGGAAGCGCACACAAGCTGGAAGGCAGTTTCAGCTGCTCAGTGAACTGGCGCCAATAACTGTCCAAGCTCTGCGGTCCTCCATGTATGAATATTTTATTGGCGAACAGGAAACCAGAACACCATGGAATAGACCCACAAATGCCAGGGGGAAACATTGCGTTCTATTCAGATGGAACAGATAGAGTCCATAATTGTCATACTGCATTCTCCTGGAAAGTCAGTGAACGGCTCCTCCTCGATACCCACCGTGTTGGATTAATGGACACGAGTGGCACAGCCACCACCACCGTTCTTGTCAAGAAACATAAACGATAATTTTGCAAACTCCGGTCATCCTCATCAGTGGATTTTGGCTAACCATTGAACAAAGACAGTGACCACATCGCGTGCTTTTGGGTGCGCTTGTGCGTCCATCTGGAACCCTCTTCCTTCCAATATGAGAAAGCAATTGGAGCTATGCACTTTTAAATCATTACATTGAAAACTAATTTCTTAAAAACTGCTCTTTGTGTTTAGAAACTTTCCTTCCTTCGCACCTCCAATTAGCACAGTTGGCTACACATGGTGTGAAAGAAGTTCAACATACATACATCTGGACCAGTCTTTGGCCTTCCCTAGATTGGCTCAGCCTCAAAAATAGCCAAATGTGATGTAGTAAACATGACAACAATGGAGACAAAGGCGGCCGGGCATGGTGCTGGCCACCTACCCCCTTATGTGCCATTCCGGACTTCACAGGTGCTACTCGCTAACAGCACTTGCCCCAACGGTCGGTTAAAAGCTACATGGGGGATCGCTGCCTTCATCTTGGCGGGGGTTGGGGGCATATGTTACACTTTTTTTGCAATGTACTTAGCCAATCATGCTAATCGGAGGTGTGGGACGGAGCAACAGAGGAGAATGGAGCGACACTCCAAATAACGTTCGACACAAAAACAACAACGACAATAACGATAACACACAAAGTAACTCACCTCCTTGGGGGAGGGCTCAGAAGGCGCCTTGGTCTCACGCGTGCCCCATGATACGTTGTACATGTTGACCAATGAGTAGATGAGCAGCAGCAGGTATCCCGTGGGAATGCAGATGAGGTACAAGAATCCGTGCACGATGCAGAAGAACTCGCGCGATGAGATGGATGCCCGCGAGAGTGATGAAGAAGATGCCGCTGGGTGTGAGGATACCGTTCTTGACAATGTCGCCGACCATAGCGAGCAGCGTGCCCGTCATGAGGAACATGTAGATCACGGTGAGCACCATGGCCACCTTAAAAAAAATACCAGGTATAAAGCTCTTTTCAGAAGCCACCTGGCCACAAATGATAGATCAACGAAGTGGCTCATCACGTGGTAATGTATATCAGCAGCCAGATTAAATGTGGAGGGAAGATAGAGAGAACACGTGGACTCCAAATACATAACAGGCGTTAAGGTCGGGATAGGGATCAAACCCAAGACCTCCTGTATACCATGCGAGGGAGTTAACATCTCGCCATTGCAGGAGGAGACCTTAGCCATCGGCGTCACCATCGTCCTTTTGTCCAACCACCACCACTTCTTGGGAGTTACTTTGCATTTATTCCGCACTTTTCCACAAAGTCCTCAAGACCCTGCACTTTGCAAACAACAACAAAATAATGATAGCTCATTGTTCTTCTGGGTTCTTTCGGTAAAGTCACGTAGAATGGAGATGAAATAATAAAAATAATAATAACAGAATAAAATTATCACGACGTTTCGGCCACAACACAAGTAGCCTTCCTCAGGTGAAGAAACAGGACTGTCTGGAAGACAGCGCTTGAGTGAACCCTGCCAAGCATGGCAGCGTCTTTTAAGCTGTGTGGGAGGAACAGAGGACCTTGACAAAGCAGTTTACATATAAATTAGCATGTAACTGGGGGATTAGCATGATGTTGGTGTGAGGGATTAGCACCACGGAGAGCGACGAGCTTTGTTAAGACGGACGAGTCCATCTATGTTCAGAACAGAAGAGGGGGGAGAGGAGTTTACATATCAACAGTAAATTAGCATGTAACTGGGGGATTAGCATGATGTTAGTATGAGGGATTAACACCACGGAGAGCGACGAGCTTTGTTCAGACGGACGAGTCCATCTGTGTTGGGAACGGAAGAGGGGGAGGAAGAGGAGGAAACAGCCACGGTGCGCTGCTCTATCCTGTGTTGCGTTATAACTATGCTATAAACTAGCAGTTCACATGGTGATGGGGTTGCACTAATTCACCGTGGAGAAATCTGCGTGAAAGTCCTGAGCGACTCATTAACAATCACATAATTCAAGCTGCTGCTTGTGAAAATAACGAACAGTATGTGGGGGCTTACGATCGCTGTCGTCTATCGACCGTCGACTTCACAGCTGTCAGAATTATTTTCCTAGCTTTCTGGTCTGCGAGACTGTGAGACATTTGGCTCTCGCTTTATCATCTGTGATGACCAGAACTGTCCCGGACCGACTGGTTTTTATGGTAAAATCAACAGTGATCTCGCCGAAACGTTCGACAGTCAGTTTAACTCAGCACGTCAGCGGTGCAACATGCCGCTCAGGAAGTATACTGGATCACATCTTCACATACGGCGACGTCGTAACTTTAAACGACGTTCTTATCGAAAATAAGAACGTCAGATCAGTCTTGTGACGTGCAAAATGGCATTACAAATTATTTGCCCACCCATCACAACGATATCATACAGGAACTGAAAACGACTAACCCACGATGTTTTCAGTCAGAAGATCCGGTCATCATTGGCAAGTCTGAATAATGCATCGACGGTCTATTCATTTGCAGCTCAATTAGAACATGGCATCATCGCTATCTTTGAACGTGTGTCCATCCAAACAAGCACACAGAGAACGGGAAAGCACGAAGTGACTTACTGTCACTGGAGGCGATACTGTGAAGAAGACGCGGAGGAGGCTGGGGTGTCTTTGAAAGAAAACTAGTTTTCAGATTGTCCGACTGCTTACAGAGCCGCCTACAGATTTGAAAACTAGCTCATTATTGAGTCTCGCAGACCGTTCTATGGTCTGTGCATCAATGAGTCAGTTCGCGACCCCGTGCTCTGTGGCACATTGTGAAGGGTCTGTTGCACTCCAACCCCATCAACCAGTCAGCCGGTTCTGTGCACAGTACTTGCAACGTTCTTCGCCAATAAAGTGATGATTAAGACGGCAGTTTCTAACTTGCAAGCAACGCATTCTCCTGGTCTGTCATGTGAGTTTGATCAACCTGATAACCAATGCAAAACTTGAGACCCTGGCACCATCGTCAGTAGCAGAGGTGTCAATGTTCATTGCCCAGCTGCCAAATAAGACATCGCCGCTCGACTCCGTCCAGATATAAATTCTCAAATTATGCTTGGACGTACTTGCGCCGCTGATTGTCCACCTGGCAAATATTTCATTCAGCGAGGGCTGTTTGCCAGACCATTGCAAAATGGCGCAGGTAACACCGCTTCTGAAAAAGTTGGCTTGAGCCATAGTGACCATCCAGACTATCACCCGATCTCAAACCTGAGTACAATTTCAGAGGTCATTGAGCGCCTGTGTCTGAAGCGGTTAATTCCCTACGTCACTGGGATGGGCAAATTCAACCCATTCTAGTCGGTGTACCGACAATTCCACAGTCTTGAGATGACTCTACTAGATGTCACTGTTGACCTCTAAAAGATCATGGATGACCGGTGCATCGCAGCATTGGTTGGCCTCGATTTCTCAGCCACCTTCGACATCATTGACCATGAGATACTCATTGAGCAGATAAGGTCAAGGTTCAGTGTATCGGGTATGGCACTAAAGTGTATTGAGTCATACCTGTATGGTGGATTACAGTTTGTCAAGCTAGGTGATGAAGTCATCTCCTATGCCATGCCTAGTCGGCATACCACAGGGTCCGCCTTCGGGCCCTATTAATTTTCAATATATGTCTCTCCGATCGCCGATATCATCTCAATATGAAGTTCTATATATATGCTGATGACTCACAATTGTACACCGCAATGAAGTCCAAGTTAAATGTGGAGAGCATCGGCAACCCCGAAGATTGCAAGCGAGTGATGCACGTGTGGTTTGCATGAAACGAAATTGTGCGAGGATCAGGTGTGGCAGTCGCAGACTCAAGGATTCAGATTGTGATTAAAATAGCCTCGGCGTCACTCGACCAGAATATGTCAGGTGATCACCACATGCAAAATGTAGTCAATTTCTGTAATTTTCATATCAGGGCTCACGACACATTCGACCACTATTGAGCAGTGACATAACCACCGCGGTGATGTGTAGCATAGTATCGATAAGGCACAATTATTGCAACACACCGCTCTATGGGACGTTGGCACGTGTTGTAACGGGCATTGCAAGACCCGACCATGTCCATCCAGTGCTCGCCGAGCTGCTTTAGCTTCCAGTTGCCGACCAAATACATTGTTATAAGGTCGTACTCGTAACACAAAAAGAGCGTGCCACAAATGAGCTACAATACCTTGATAACCACGTCAAAGAGCATAACAATCACGTGAACTCCAGCTATCCTCGCAGTGGCTTTTGGCTAGCCATCGAACAAAGACCGTTACCGCATCACAAGCTTTCAGATGCGCTGCTGCGGCCATCTGGAACGATATTCCTTCCGATGTTAGGAAGCCACTGTAGTTTGCACTTTTAAATCATGTAGATTGAAAACTAATTTCTTTAAGACTGCTTTTTGTGTTTAGTTTTTTGTACGTCCCCTGCAACTCCGATGAGCAAGGTTGGCTACGTACGGTGCCAAAGAAGTTCAACATATATACGTACATTGTGTTTCATTTGTGGCAAGCACGTTGTGTGCAATGAGTGCCACGTGCTTCTGCAGAAGAAGCGTGGGCGCCCACCTTGATCTGCGTGTCCGGCTACGTTTTGAAGCAGATGGCGATGTATAGAGCAGGCGGAACGATGGAGATGAGAAGTGCCCAGTTTTGGTCCATTTTGAAAACGAAGGTGAAGCAACCTGAGCACCGGCACGAGACAAATACCACACGAGCTGAATACCATCATTAATACATTCCTGTGGAGGGAGCTGGTAGGAACGTTGGGTTGCTCGGTCAATGGCCAGGGTCAACGGCGGCGTGGTGTATTCCGCAAATATGCCCGACTGTGAGGGCAGACACAAACTGGTGTGAGTAGGTTAAACGTTTAGTTTTATAAGGGCACTACGGAGTGACCAGCCCCTCCCCACCCCTCCCACCCCCCACCCAGCCCCACCCTCCCCACCCTCCCCACCCAGCCCCACCCTCCCCACCCTCCCCACCCAGCCCGCAACGACAACCGTTCAATCAGCTGTAAAGAAAAGAGTGCACTCAGATGAACAGAATCGTGCAGCCTCTGTGTATAGAATTTTTGGCTGAAAGAAACATGCAGCAGTTTGAATACCCTGGTACACAAGCAATACGACTCGCAATATTTTTAAAACGCAAGCAGTGCGCATACGTTATGATGAGAGGATTAACACGACCACTCACTTTGAGGTTGTATGCGTTAAACACCCAACGATGGCCAATTGTTATCGTTAAATATTTGCAATCAAAAATCTCGTGGAAGGAACAACTCTGAGTGACGACTTGAAGCCATGCACGACTGTGAGCAGAAGTGTTCCAAGTTAACTTTTTTTTAAAACGAAACTATTTTAATATACCAGATAAGGCCCACTGAGCTATGTAGCTCTTCTTCAAAAGCAACTTGGCCACAAATTATAGCTGAACGAAGTGGCTTATTACGTAGAAATTTATAGCAGCCAAATACTCAACGCGTGATGTTGATTCTAAATGTGGAGAGAAAAACCGGAGAACCCGGATAAAAATCAACACAACCACGAGGAGAGACATGCGAACTCCAAATATACAGGCGTCAGGGTCGGGTTCGAACCCATGACCTCCTGTATACCAGGCGAGGGAGTTAACGCCTCTCCACCATGGCGACGTCTCTTTTGATGTAGTCCCTGCATCAAAAGGATGAACCCGGGTAAATAAAATAACCCAAGACATGTGGCAACCCGAATTCACCTGCAATCATGAGACAGACGGTGGCCGGACCCATGATGGAGGTGGCCGTGTAGATGATCTGATAAAGAATATAGAGCCGAGAGATGGACGGGTTCTTCTTGGCCGTGCGGACGCCATTTTCCAGGATGCTGAAGGTGTTCGCCATCGTGGAGGGGCCCCAACGCCTCCGCTGGTTGAAGAACTCCTTGAATTCCTGCGGGGCGTTGGTGTAGGCGTCCGATCCGGCGCAGTACTCGACGCGCCAGCCCTGCTGCAGCATCAGCGTGCACAGCCAGCGGTCCTCACCTGCACCAACAAATGGAAGAGGGGACGTCCGCGAGGTAGAGGGTAACCGGCTCATAATACCCACAGCCAGCACCAGCTCCTGGCCGAGCGGCATATCTCTGTAGCTGCACCGGCAGTAGCCGTCTGCAATTATCTCTCTCTCTGCATCTCCCACTGCTGCATACGCAGGAGCCACAGCAACTACATCCAACCAGCATCATCCACCTTCAAACATTTTTTTATATTTTGCTTGCCTTTCAATATTCGGATTTTGCTAATTAAACCAAAATCGACGTAGTTTCCCCATGACCTAACAACCTTACCCGATTGGCTCTGTCGGGTGTTGGACGCTTATAGTTAAAACAAATTTACACTAAACCTACACGACAATCTAATCCAGCAGGAATGAATTGTGAATCATGAATATTGGTCGTGAAAGTCTACGTATTAAATTGATGTTGCGGGGTCTTGGCCCAAGTATTACCACGATACAGTGAGGGAAAAAAGTACTTGATCCCCTGCTGATTTTGTACGTTTGCCCACTGACAAAGAAATGATCAGTCTATAATTTGAATGGTAGGTTTATTTGAACAGTGAGAGACAGAATAACAACAAAAAAATCCAGAAAAACGCATGTCAAAAATGTTATGAATTGATTTGCATTTTAATGAGGGAAATAAGTATTTGACCCCTCTGCAAAACATGACTTCGTACTTGGTGGCAAAACCCTTGTTGGCAATCACAGAGATTCTAAGCACGTGATGTTGCATCTAAATGAGGGAAAAACTAGAGGACCCTTAGAAAGTCTACGCAACCATGGGGAGAGAGACGCAAATTGCAATATACACACGTCAGGGTCGGGATGGAACTTACGACCTCCTGTATACCAAGCTTGGGAGTTAACATCTCGCCAACGTGACATGTATACATGTTGAACTTCTTTCGCACCACACGTAGCCAACCGTGCTAATAGGAGGTGCGAGATCCAAACACACGTCGACGCTTACCTTGGTCGTACTGGATGTACTGCAGGGCCTCGGTGGCCACTGTGGTGTAGGTCTTGAGGACGTTGTCATCCATGATGGCCTTGGCTCGGAAGAGGCTGAAGCAGCCAGGGCTGCAGAGAACGCAGCCCATCACGTGCTCGGCCGTCTTCTGTAACCAGTGGCCTACCGCGTACTCGAACTTCTGGTACCAGACGAGCGGCCCTGTCGGTGTATAAACAATTGTGGTTAATTGGCTGAACGCAACTCAAAGTGAAAACCCAATGGAGCAGTCCTACGATTCAGGTGTGGCTTTCTTGGATTCATTTATGTTGTACGTATGTTGTTTATATATGTTGTATGTGGGTTATATGTTGTATTGTGTATTGTATTCATGCTGTATGTACGTTGTATGTATATGTGCTGAAAAAAGGACTGGGTTTTGCATTGAAACCACAACCAAAGGACGATTTTTTTGTAAGTATGGAGAGCGAGGTTAGAACTTTGAATTCCGAGATTGGGAGGAAATGTAATTGCGGACTACGGGGGATTAAGGGCGAGTCAAGAGGAGGGGTGGGGAAGTACAGGAGGAGGGAGAGGGAATAGGCAGGTGGGCAATGGAGGGGAAGATCGGAGACATTTGGGGGTGGAGAGGGAGGGAGGGGTTGGAGAAAGAGTGGACGGCTAGAGGGTAGGGAAGGGAATGCTGGGGAGACGAAAGGAGGGGGTTATGAGAGAGGGCAGGAGGTGAGGAAGAGAAGCAAGCCGGGAAGAGCGATCCGGGAGGCCACGGTGGGAAAGCGGGAGGGCAGGGAGCAGAGGGATGGGTGGGGTCAAGTAAAAAAATACATGCTCTTTGAATTATTCTCCTGTTTTAATTGCGTATTTGTTATTTATTAAAAAATGTGCATTCATAAATAGATGTGATTTTTGTTATAAGAATGAGTCAAGGAGTGGCTAAATCTGTGCTCTCCGGTTTCCTGGGTGTCCTAGCCGGTTCCGCCTAGCTTGACCACTTAATAAACGAAGGACATTTGAATTGTGCCGTTAAAGCATCGAGATTAGATATTAGTGCGTGCCATGTAGTTTGATTTCGTCGTAACTATTGTTGGATATGAGCTTTTTCCAAAATTGATATTAACAATAATATCTGCCGATATATATTTTTTTAATAATAAAGAAAAATAATGCATAAAACACACAAACCCAAAAACACGCAAACACAGATGGAAATCGTAAAAAGGACATAAATGTATAGAATAATAAACTCCAAGAGAGGGCAGAGGTTATCTGCGAAATCTCCAGACTGCCACGGAAGGACGGTGAAAAGGGGGTATCTGTTTTCTCTCACTCAAGGGTTGGAGAGAGAAAGAGATCCCGGCCGTCTTTGTCTCTCCCCGCAGCACGAGAAAATAATTTAACACCCAGTGAGAAATGGCTTGTTGTTACAAAGAGGGTCGTCCCCTCCGCCCCCCAGGATCATATAACGCAGATGGCTTGTGGAATGCCACACACACGCACGTACACACACACACACAGGCCACGCCCCCCCCCTTTTCACTGCGCAGAGCGGAGAATTTTTTTTTTATATATATATAACGGTCCAACCATTTTTTCAAAAGTTCAGTCAAGACAGATCAACAGTTCAAGAAGTTCGACAAGACACGAGCAGTCGCAGCGAACGGCTGGCTCCAAGAAGCGCGAGCCTCGCTGAGTAGCGAGGATCGCCGAGTCGCGCTGCCAAGCAAGAGCGTGCATCTCAGTCATCCAGCAGTGAAGAAGCCGGCTGCCAACGAATCAGCTGATAGCGCTCGGGCATCTCAACAGAGAGAGCGCGTGCGACTTGGCTTATCCAGCAGCGGAAAGAGCCTGACCAGCAAGAGTGTCAGCGCCACTGCGCGCCACTGTTCGGGCCACCAGCGCCACCACTGCGCGCCACTTCAGAGCGCGCCACCAGCGCCAGCCAGCGCTACAGCGCGCCACTGTTTGCGCCACCAGCGCCACTTCACGCCACCGTGCGCCACCAGTGCTGAGAGCGTTCGAGCAGCACTAGGAGAGAGCAGCGGGCCCGCACTCAACACCCATCGGCGCGACGACGGCGAGCGTCGTGCCGACTCTTCCAGCCAGCTGTGGACAGAAACTGTGTACCGTGTTCATATGCCCCCTCCCCCACACGCTCACCCTCACACCCCCACTGCTCTGCAGGGAACAAACACATTTTTGACATAAGAGATGCCAACCTCGGCGTCTGCTTTACGCAAAGAATTGAACCAGTGATAAAGAAGACACACGATACGCATATCGGGATAATCAAGAAGGGTTGCCACTCCAAGGCGGTGCATTAAAAATCAATTGATAATGAAAAACACTGCTGCCATTGAGTTACGTGGATAAGGTCATTTAGAAGCAAAAGAGTCGTACCTTTTTCTTTTCAATGGCATAATCTTGCCAACGAATCCATTAACGCACATTTGTGCCTTTAGGAATAATACTTGTTTTATTGTTTTCGTATGAATATCGTCGCATAATTTTAAGGACTTTATTCATATTTCTCATATGTTCGTGTTACATTGCATAAAAATGAATTGCCGATACCCAAAGTGAAACAACGTGATAAGAATTGACTTGAAGGTCTATGAAGGGATGTGGTACTGTTTGGGCAATTTTCAAATACGAATTTGCATATTATAAGGTTAAGGTTTTTGTTAGGATAGCATATGCATGTTCTTAGCATCTCTCTCTCTCACCAACTGCTCGCGCTACGCGGGGGGGAATGAATGAAAGTGAAACGCAATCGTGATAGTTACCGTGTTAATGCTGTGTTGAAATTCCGAGATTGAGCATTCTCATATTATCCAAAATTAAAGTTTAGCTAGAGAATAAAATTGATTAAAGCAGCAGGGCTGTGTGTGATTCTTTCTGAAATTCCGCATAAGAATTGTTCTGCGATTGAGATCTGAACCTGGTGGACCTATCATAAGCACACTAACACACATAATCAATAAATGTTAAAGCGAGAATAATCGTATCCTTATTGCTAATACGGAGTTAAACAACGAAGCCAAGTTGACTCTCTCATTCACGCTCACAACACCTGCATAACTGCATGCGATTAATTGTCTCATCCCAATTGATAACCAACCTTCGTCACCGAGGCTGGGCCCGATTATCATAACGACCTGCAGTATCATAACCACACCCACTCGCATAAATTAATACGATTATATCTCGAATTAGCATCATTTATATGCATAATTACACAAATTCATGTAATTTTGGATAAATTATGCTAATTTTAAATTTCATTTAATTTTCATTATTCTCATAAATTTTTCATAACCCACATATACAACACTGTTTGGTGTTAGTCATACTCTTTGGTTCTATTGGGTAAAGTCACGTAGGTAAAAAAATAAAATAACAAAAATCACGACGTTTTGACCACAACACAAGTGGCCTTCATCAGGTGAAGGGACCAACCTGTCCGGAGGACAGCGTTGGAGTGAAAAAAGTCAAGCGCAGTTCGCCTCTAAGCTGTGAGTGGGTAAACAAAAAAGACGCCTTGACAAAGGATTTGCATAAAATGTAAAGCTGTGCAAGCTCGCAAATAGAATCAAAGATACATTAGCACCACCGTGAGAGTTTGGGATGCCACTAATTGAATGAACATACTGTACCATTAAACAAGTCCAGCGCAGGTCGCCTCCTTTAAGCTGTGAGTGGGTAAACAGAAAAAAACGCCTTGACAAAGGAATTAGCATAAAAATGTAAAGCTGTGCAAGCTCTCAAATAGCATCAAAAATACATTAGCACCACCGTGAGAGTTTGGGATGCCACTAATTGAATGAATATACTGTACCATTAAAAATTCCTTTAACGTTTGGTTCGATTTAGAACATCTTTCCAATGTATATTCTTAGTTTTTTCGGTAAAGTCACGTTGAAAAGAAACAACAAAATAATAAAATATACAAAAAATTCTCACGACGTTTCGACCATAACTCAAACGGTCATCTTCAGGTGTGTTGGTTATCAGGTAAATCTTTCCAATGGTTGCTTAATATGAAGCCATCTTCTCGGTTGAAATTGTGTCTGTGTTTGTAGATCTGGATTGTCTTGTGAGCAAATCTCTGATAAAAACCCGTGGGTTTGCAAAGAGCCTTGGTATCGGAGAAAATTATATCGTGATCACCCAAAGCGTTGTAACAATGATCAGCTACGGCAGAAGAATTCGTTTTGCCGTGTTTCAAATCTGATTTGTGCTCGCAAATTCGGTCAGAGACATGTCGCTTTGTCTCCCCGATATAGCAATCACCGCAGGTACAACTCAATTTGTAAACCCCGGGGTACTGTAATTCAGGAATGACATCCTTCACGGATGGGATCAGATCACGAATTTTGTGTACTGTATTGAACCGGACCTGGATCTTGTGTTTGTTTAGAATTTTGGAAATCTTTTTAGTAACGCCTGCTATATATGGTAGTGTGATGGTTTTGACCGGAGTATCAAGTGGTTGTTTCTGTATGGAGGGAGAAACAGCTTGGCGGATGGTACGGTCAGAGTATCCATTCCTTTTGAGGGCCAGGTGTACATGTTTTAATTCACTGGTCAGGTGGTGTTGGTCCGAAATGCAATGAGCCCTATGGTATAAAGTTTTGATGAGAGAATTCTTTTGGGCTGGGTGGTGGTGGGAATCAGGTTTCAAGTAGGAATCAGTGTGGATGGGTTTCCTGTAGACAGAATGCCCCAATGAGCCATCAGGTCTCCTCTCAAACAGAACATCTAAGAATGGTAGCTTGCCATCTTTCTCCACTTCCATGGTGAATTTGATGGCGGGATGTCTGGAATTGATGTGGCGTAGGAAAAGGTTCAGAGCTGGGAGGCCATGTGGCCAAATGACGAAAGTGTCATCCACATATCTCTTCCACAGGGAAGGTCTGAGGGTGGAAGTCTGGATGGCGTCTGATTCAAATTTCTCCATGAAAATATTGGCTATCACTGGTGACAAGGGGGATCCCATGGGGGTACCCTCATTTTGTTTGTAGAAGGAGCCATTCCAAGTAAAGTAGGTATTTTTGAGGCAGTGCCTAACCAGTGCAGGTGTGTCGGGGTCTAGTCCATGTTGGACCAAATTTTCAATTATTTCAATGGTATCAGGTACTGGGACCTTGGTGAACAAAGAGACCGTGATATGATCCCATCCGTGAAGGATGTCATTCCTGACTTACAGTACCCCGGGGTTTACAAATTGAGTTGTACCTGCGGTGATTGCTATATCGGGGAGACAAAGCGACATGTCTCTGACCGAATTCGCGAGCACAAATCAGATTTGAAACACGGCGAAACGAATTCTTCTGCCGTGGCTGATCATTGTTACAATGCTGTGGGTGATCACGATATAATTTTCTGCGATACCAAGGTTCTTTGCAAACCCACCCGTTTTTATCAGAGATTTGCTCACGAGGCAATCCAGATCTACAAACACAGACACAATTTCAACCGAGAAGATGGCTTCAAATTAAGCAACCATTGGAAAGATTTACCTGATAACCATGGTGCTAAAGTTGAGGGCGCTTTGTTCCTCTCACACAGCTTAAAGGCCGTGATCTGAACGTGGCTCTTTCACTCCAGCGCTGTCCTACCAGACAGTCTCGTCCCTTCACCTGATGAAGGCCGCTTGTGTTGTGGCCGAAACGTCGTGAGAATATTATTGTGTTATTTTATTTTATCAATTTATTATTTTATTCTCATTCTACGTGACTTTACCGAAAGAACCAAAGAAGATGAATCATTGCAGTCACGAAAGCTTTAAATCGAAAGATTACCAAGGTTGGCGATGTGTTGGATTATTACATCGGCGAGTCGTGAGAGATGACGACGACTTGGGGGGAGGCCTTCATCCTGCAGTGTATGGACCACGGCTGATAATAATGATATTGATTTTGTTTTCACTTAACAATTCTATAGGATTTGCGTAATTTACTCCGAAGTCTTTGCAGTATTTTGGTATTTCATTTGAGTTATGTAAAGTTAAACTTCCATTACTAGCGGTGGTAGTGGTCTTTCTCAGACCACTTCATGATATACTAATCCTGCTCCATGTCCACTCGGTATTGCTGTGGTGGATGCGTGTTGATTTAATTACAATCCTTCCACCGTGCTTACGTGTGTGTTTATTTAACTTTATTTAAACATCCCGAGTAGTTGTGGTAGCAACGGCGCTCTGTGATTCACAATAAAGGTTTTTGGGTTAGATCACGTAAGTATAAATGTGTCATAACCCTCCTCCATCCAATACAGCCGGTAAGCTTGATTTGGAGCTTTCGTGACTGAAGGAATTACTTTTTGCTTCTTTCAGTAAAGTCACGTAGAAACAAAATAAATTAAATAATAGAATACGACGTTTCGATTGCAACACAAGCAATCATCATCAGGTACGAATGAATGAGAAAAAACAAACCTGGTCAACTTAGAAATATAATGCAATACAACGTAATCAACCCTACCTGGTTGATTACGCTCTTCCAAAGATTGCTACATTTGAGAGACAAAACACGGACACGGAGACACATATACAGACACGTCAGCAGAGAGAGACACACACATAGGCACACAGAGAAACATGGCCTCTGTGTCGAGGACTTAAATAGAGAGAGAGGGGGGCAGAGAGAGAGGGGGGGGGTAGATAAATTAGCACGTCAATGAGAGCTTTGGAGCTTTCGTGACTGCAGGAAATACTAAAGAGAACATGGAGACACAGAGAAAATAAACTGAATAAAAAAAACTTAGTAAAATTTGGGAAAGTAATGCAATGCAACACAGAGAGTCGGTCAACACACAATTAACGCATAGCCTGGTTGATTACGTTCTTCCAAAGATTGCTAAATTAGAAGTTAAGTGTAAAATTTGAGAAAGAGACAAGACACAAACACGGAAACACAAAGACAGACACAAGCAGAGAGAGACAACACATTTACAATTTGAGTACGAGGTTTTGCTGGTAATTGCATTCAGCATCATCGGGCGATTTCGCAAATCGTACTCGAATTGTAAATGTTGTAGATTTACTCTCCAATACACGGGTGGGCTGAAGTAGTCATTAATTGGCGCATTTTGTTTAAGTGACAAACCTGACTGGCTGTGTAGGGAGGTAGAGGGTTACGAAACATTTATACTTATGCGAACTAACACAAAACCTTTATTATGAATAATATTGCTTGCAAAAGCCTACGTGTTAAACTGGCGTTCTGTTAGTCTGCTGAAACAGCGTGTGCACTGAGGGTGAATCTTGCGTGAGGATTGCATCAGGGACACCCTAGGCCACTGCATTTGCATGTTTTCCAACTACTTCAACGATAACCTGATGGGAATTAATTGTTGAATGCTTAATTCCGACCTGCAACGGTTGTGCGTAATCTGATTGGGTTGAGTGCCATTTTACTGCAGGACTTTAACAGAGGCGAAGGCGTTCAAGGTGCTGAAGTTAATACGCCGAACAATAAAAAGCCGAGCAATAAAACGTGCGGGACGGGCATGCGGTTCGCACAGTTAAATTGTGTGGCACGACCAGGAAGTGGGGGTGGGGGGGGGCGTTGATTTCCCCACCCAGAATGCGAAATCAACAAAATCAGATCCGATCCGAACGTTAATCACTGTCGCGGGTTTCACATTTCCATAACTTGTAAACAATTAACACATTCCTGTGGAGGGAGCTGGTAGGAACGTTGGGTTGCTCGGTCAATGGCCAGGGTCAACGGCGGCGTGGTGTATTCCGCAAAAATGCCTGACTGTGAGGGCGGGCACAAGCCGGCGTGAGTAGGTTAAACCTTGAGTTTTATAAGGGCACCACGGGGTGACCAGCCCCTCCCCACTCAGCCCCACCCCTGCCACCACCCAGCCCCACCCTCCCCTCCCCACCCAGCCCCTCCCCACCCAGCCCCTCCCTACCCTCCCCTCTCCACCCAGCCCCACCCCTCCCACGTGGACAGACATCCACAGACATACACAATTAATCCCCTGCCTCCTGTGAGAATTAATCCCGGTTGGGCTTCCAGTCCATATAAGGGCACCACGGGGTGACCAGCCCCTCCCCACCCAGCCCCACCCCACCCAGCCCCACCCCTCCCACCCCCCACCCAGCCCCACCCTCCCCACCCAGCCCCTCCCCACCCTCCCCACCCAGCCCCTCCCTACCATCTCTTCTCCACCCAGCCGCACCCCTCCCACGTGGACAGACATCCACAGACATGCACAATTAATCCCTTACCTCATGTGAATTAATCCCGGTTGGGCTTCCAGTGCACTACGTTTCCTACCAGTAAAATCACGCTGTACACATCTGCCATCCACACGCACCCATTCTCAAGCGCTGTCCAGGCTCAGCGCTGCTGATATCTGGTGATATCCCGCACCAAAGACAAAGATCCCCTGTGTAGCCTTAATAGACTGTTGGAACAAGTGCTGTTCACAAGAAGCGCCTATGAAAGCCAGCACGGCACACCGAGGGGGTGGGTGGCCAGCACCATGCCCGGCCGCCAGCGGCGACATTTAAACATCGTACCAGGTTATAATTTGAGGCTGAGTTGACCTAGGGGAGCCGCTGTACGGGTTCAGATAATCGTCACTGGTGTTGACCTTGAGCGAGAATCGAACTTGGGTCGCCAGGTTCATAGCGCAGTGCACTAACCACTGCACCACCACTCTGCACCACACACACGCGCATCCTACACCACACACACATCCTGCACTACACACATCCTGCACCACACAAGCATCCTGCACTACACACATCCTGCACCACACACATCCTGCACCACACAAGCATCCTGCACTACACACATCCTGCACCACACAAGCATCCTGCACCACACACACACATCCTGCACCACACACACACATCCTGCACCACACACACACATCCTGCACCACACACACACATCCTGCACCACACACACACACATCCTGCACCACACACACACATCCTGCACCACACACACACCCTGCACCACCACACACACCACAGCTGTCTGCGCACCCACGCCCGTCGTGTGAATTCTCCCGCAGGCGGTGCCAACGGTGGAGTCCCTCGTGAGTCGGTCGACCAGCATGGAGAGCGCCGAGGGGTAGAAGTCCGTGTCTCCGTCCAAGGCCAGCACGTAGGTGTTGCGCTTCTTCCTCTGTGGCGGTGAACAGGGAGTAGTGGCATGGAGACAGATCAGCAACAGCGGTGGCATTACAGCCGTGACCTCGTACAGAGCAAGCAAAGCAACCCGCTCACTTAGCTCCTCAACCCCAACGCTCCTTCTCCAACCTCTAACAACCAAACACACAACGTATGCATGCTGTATGCAAGGAGGATGTGTCCCCCAATATTCAAATATGCTCAAAATGTCCCCCCCCCAATGTATTGCTATAAAATAAATTTCTGTTTATATGATTGTAGTTATGGTTGTACTTTATTAATCCCTGATCTCTGCCATTACATACAATGAAACAAGAAAAGGTAAATAAGAAAAAACAGAGCATTGGAATACAATACACTATTAGACATTATTGTAAAAAAAGTCCTATGTGTTAGTGAATATTTTTTTATATATTTTAGGCAGGAAATGGCAGGAAACGAGTATTCAAATTAAGATTTTTTTTTTCTGGGGGAGACCCCCTGGAAGAATTAGTCCCCCCAATGTTGACTCCATGGCTACGGCCTTAGCTGTATGTATATTGTATGTATGTATAACTTATTTCGCATCGTATGTAGCCAACCATGTTCGTCAGGAAAGGATACAAACTAAACACAAACTGCATTTCACAGAAATGAGTGTTCAAATAGATTATTTAAAAGTGCATAGCTCCAGTGGATTCCTAATAACAACCACGCGGGTGGAGAGATCGTTTCTATCTGCAGCGCTACAACCTCTGGAAACAACCTCCCTGAAGCGGTGCACACACTCGACTCCATCGTCACTTCATTAAGTGACAACTCAACAGCAACAACGCGGCTCTTTTCGCTTGCGTACACCAACAATTAACTCCGGTCATCCTCTCAGCAGCGGCTTTGGGCGAACCATCGAACAAAGATGGGCACTGCATCTCGCGCTTTCAGATGCGCTTCTACGATTGTCTGGAACGCTCTTCCTTCCGATATTAGGAAGCAACTGGAGGTTTGCACTTTTAAATAATCAATTAGATTGGAAACTACATTCTCTAGAACTGCTTTTTGTGTTTGGTTTGTTGTCCTGCCCCCACACCTCCGATTAGCACGGTTGGCTACGTACAGTGTGAAAGAAGTTAAACATAAATACAACTAAATTTCAGCCGCAAACCTATTTTACACTTCTATTTTAAACAACTGTAATAAGTGTATATATTTTTCTTTTTGTATATAAAGTTATATTGCTATTGTAGTGACCTATATTGGGTCACTACGGCGTTTAGCGCCAGTTACTGACAGAATAGGGGAACTGTGCGTGTTAGAGCCTCTCTCTGGCACCAGAGTATGTTTGGCATGGAAGGGCGCCCTACGGGGCATGCTTCTGGTGACTATCAGAGAGAGGGCAGTTGAGGACGTGACAGTCTAGGTGAACCCGAGAGGGCACGTGACCAGGACAGGATAATGAGGGGGGCCAAAAGGTGGCGAGAGGGACACGTGATATTAGGCCCAGAACCTTCTGGTAATATCCAGAAGGGTGCGTGGCCGAGGGCGGAGCCAGGCCACGCTCAGGGGCATAAAAGGGAGGTCCCGAGAGCCGATCCAGGCTGTCTGTTGGAATGGAACGCGTCGGTGCTAAGCCTCTTCGATCCTCGGTCGTCGGTCTTTACGCTCGGCATCGTGGGTCAGGCAGTGTGTTACTTACTGACCCGGTTATGTAGTTACCCCGTTGTGGTCTAGTTACCCGTTGTCGTCTAGTTAACCTGCTGTATGTTTATGTAGTTACCCTGTTGGGGTGTAAGAATAAACGTGTTGCCTCCGAGTTCAAGTGTGTGCCTCCGTGGAACCCACTACACTATTTTGAGTATCAACGTGATGATGGCGCGTTGAGTGACAGATTGTGCCAGAAAGGCAACCAAAGATTAACTTCTAAATGTGCCGACTCTGCGTGCAGAGACACGCATAGTGCACGCTATGACTGGGCCTCGACCCAGAGGGAAAGGGCCTGAGAGAGAGAGAGACCCTCTAACAAACGAAACAATTTAAATTTACTAGGCAAGACCCACTGAGCAATTAGCTCTTTTCAGAAGCGACCTGGCTATCACAAATAATAGCTCAACAAAGTGGATTATCACTTGGATATTTATAGCAGCCAAATACACGAAATGCGTGATGTTGATTCTAAATGTGGAGGGGAAAACCGGAGGACCCAGAGATATATCCATGCGGCCAAGGGGAGAGAGACACGTAAACTTAAAATATGCAGGCATCAGGGTCGGGATCAAACGCAGTGCCTCCTGCATACCAAGCGAGGTAGTTAAAATCTCGCCATGGCGGCACCCTAGCAGGGTGTATTTGGCCTACACTTCCACACTGCTCCCACGTCTTGGGAGAAGTATAATTGGGTAGGCCCTGCACGTTCCCTGGATGGGCAGCTTGCGTGCGGTTCGCGTGCGGTGGGGTAGAGTGCGAATACTCACACTCTACCCCACCGCATGTAGAACTGCCCATCCACGGAATGTGCAGGGCCTACCCATTTATACTGCTAAGTTGAAAGTGGCCTCCCCTATGTCGGCTTAGCCTTGAATGAGTAAACATTAGCACTGGCGAGAAAAAGGCGGATGGGCGTGGTGTTGGACACACGACCCGCTCGCATGCCATCCCACCCTTAACAAGTGCTCACTAACAGCACTTGCCTCAACAGTTTGTTAATGGATATATGAGGCGTCGTTGTCTTTGCAGTTTACAAAATCCTTACCTCTACCCATTCCTCTTGTTCATCTTTCTTAACTGTGTGGATCTTGCGGTAGATCTTCCAGCCAAGGAGGTAGTACAAGTACATCACCTGTACAGAACACGTCAAGGGGTTTAATAACAACAATCACCATCAGCAGCAGCAGCCGTGATTGATCCACTACTGGATTAAGACCTACCCAAGTCGTCGCGATGTTTCATGAGATCCTGAGTCGTTATCCACCCAGAACCTCTATTACCGACTGATTCCATCGCTCCATCTCCCCAGTGGTCACCTCTCCGCAATGAGTTCCGTTCTTTGGCTGCCGCTCCGTTATTATTCTCGACCCAATGGCCATGACAGCGCGTGCTGCTCAAGTGTAACTCAACAGCGCTACCAACCTTCCCCCCCCCCCCCCCAGTCGTGGATAGAAGGCAATAGAACAACACGCAAATGAGTATCGGCGTGAGATTGCTGTGATACATCGATAACAACCCTGGTGCAGTCATCATCATCATAGCACTCAACGGGTAACACCACGGAACACCAAATCAATCGAGTCGGGGAACACTCGATCACGGACAACACTGCTGTGTGCAACTCGTTTACAGCGCTTGCCCCAAAAAGCCTGCTGAGCCTATACGGGGTATCTTCGTCTCTATGGTGTGCACTGATTCGCACGTGAAACGAATTATTAAGCATCACGTGATTTAATTTCAATATGAGAGCATGACTCTCGAGGTAGCATACAGATGGCTTCAATAGATGTGAGCTATTGCCATCTGCTTCTTACGGCTGATGCTCATGTCGACTCGTAGAGCGAGCTGTAAATTTACATCGAGGTGGTTGACGATCCAGATGATTGCGTCAGGAGTAGCGGAGTGGCGAATCATCGCTGCTGTGATGATGCCTCTCCCTTCATTCGTGTTGTGAATCGGGTGTTGAGTCGTTGTGTGTTCAGTCGCTCTGTTCCAGGTGGTGACCACTGTCGATATTAGGAATGCACCGAAGCTGTGCACTTTTAACTCTAGATTGGATACTAATTTATTTAGAACTGCTTTTTGTGTTTATTTATTTTTATCTTTCTCTGTACCACCAATTAGCATGGTTGGTGAGGTACAGTGCAATAGAAGTTCAACATACATACGTATCGTCGCCGGACACTGACCGGAGATATTTACTTTTCCAATTGTGCATAATCGTCATCGTCATGTATAAGCACATCAGCTGTTGCTGTTGCTACTATGCTCTAAGTGTGGATGCGGTTGTAGGGTTTGTGGCCCAATGAGATTTGGGGCAGAAGATCTGAAGCCCAGGGATGCAACAAATACCTGGGACCAGCGCTTGAGGTGGCAGATCATCTCCTTGTCTTTGAGGTGCACGCACAGCGAGTTGCCGTGCGGGAGTTTGTAGAAGAGTCGCGCTCCGTACGGCGTCTGAGTCCTCTCCATTGAGGGCGCCTCTTGTGGAATCTTCGAGTTTTTCTCAAAATACCTTCACATCAGCAGCAGCAGCACAAGCGAAAAAGAACACGTGCCCCAATTACTATGTTCCATTGCTGCTACTGCTGTCATATCTGGGATGAAGTCCCCAGTTGCCACCTCACTGCTGCACTCGAATTTTTTATTTATAATTTTGATTATTTTGCTGCTATAAATTTCCACATGATAAGCCACTTCGTTACGCTATCATTTGCGGCCAGTGCGCTTCTAAAAAAAGATTATACCTCAGTGGGTCTTACTTGGTAATCTGTCCTATACTTTGCACTCCTATCGTGTTGTTTGTTGAGGTAACGGTCTGACCCGCCCCTGCTGGGCATCTGTGAAATAGAGCTTTTAGCTCATCGAATTCCTCCTGCAGTATAAATACATATTCTGATTCGGAATTGAGTAAAGCAGCAGCAGTCGTGGGTGACTGATGATCCAGCACTCAAAGATTATTTCCCAGTCGTTTGCTCGCTCTCTGCCAGTCAGTCGCCTCCGTATCTCACTTCTATCGCTACTACTTCTACAACCATTGTTACTGTTCACACGAACTTCGCTGCTCGATTGCTCCACCCACGGCGAGGGCCTCGGTCGCCCAGACTGAGTCGTCTCGTTGCCCAAATTCTTACCAACGCACGAACAAAAGACAAAGATCCCCCCGCATAGCCTTCAACAGAGTGTTGGGGCAAGGGCTGTTAGCCAGTAGCACCCATGAAGGCCGGCCCGGCACACAAGGGGGTGGGTGACCAGCACCACACCCGCCTGCTTTTATCTCCCCAGTGCTGCACCGTTTGTGTAAATTATGTTAAGCGCCTAGTCCGCTCTACAGCAAGGTTGGCTACGTATGGTGCAAAAAATAGTTCAACAGATGAGGTTTCTGCTCAATTCAACACGCGCGTGAACGTCCATCTATCAGACCGCCCACCATAGTGTCTCTGTTTGCCGGCCAATTGTCAGTTTGTGCACCTTCGGATTTGCACTCAACAACGGTGACGGTGACGCAAGGAAGGCATTGCTAGCCCTACGATCCGCACTCACGACGTTCATCTGCGTGACCATCACCAATCATCATCATCGTTCACCATGATCTATTCATTTCTGAACGAAGGCATCAGCGCAACCTGTTGCCATCCTTCCCGTGGTCTCTCGCACCACGAGCTGAGCTTAACCACCCCGTGTCGTCCCGTGCTTTGTTATTACAAGGCCCGTGCCTCTATCCATCCATCCCTCCCTCCCTCCACCCACCCACCCAGCTCATCGCTACCACAGAATAACATCAGGTGCACTGACCGGCACACTTCAGCGATGACGTCCGTGAGGCTGGTCACGAACTGGTTGACCACCATGCGATCTCCCTTCCTCTCGAAGGCGTCGTTGAAGTAGATGTGAGCCGAGAAGTCGTACGGTTCCCGCTTCACCGTCTTCCCCTCCTCCTCATGATTATTCTCCTTCTCCCACTTCTTTTCCTCCTTTTCCTCCTTCTGCTTCTTTTCCTCATTCTCTTTCTTCTTCTTCTCTTCTTTATTTTTCTCCTCCTCCTCCTCCTTCTTCCCATCCTGCCCCTCCTTCCCCTCTTCTTTCTCCTTCTTATTCTCCTTCTTCTCCATCTCCTCCTTTTTCTCATTCTTCTTCTTCCCTCCGCCGCGGGAACCGACGTTGAGATCCTTTGGCTCACTCCTGTCCAGCCTGGCAGCGGCAAGGGGGAAGGGTCGTTATTGTTATCCCGCCACACGCTCCCCATCGAGTCAAGGTCATGGTACAGCATCGCTCTCCTCTGCAATCGAGCGCTCTCCCAAGGTCTCCCGCCTAAACGTTTCCTACACTTTTCTCATCCCACTGATCACAGCAAACTTCCACCGCATCCTACTGAGTTCAACTCACAACGACCTCTACCCATCGCCGGCACCGGCTTCTGGATGAGTGCGTTTCTCTGTAGCTGTACCAGTCAGCAGCCGTCTGGAGCTCTCTCTGTATCTCCCACTGGTGCACACGCAGCAGCAACCAAGAAGCAGACTCTAACCCATCCAGGCTCTCATCTGTCCAGGATCTCACCTGGTTGAGGCTCTCACCTGCCCAGGCTCTCACCTGTCGACGCTCTCAATATTAGCATGCATCATAAAAAAATTTGTTGCGGGAGCCCAGACGTGTTAACTCAAGAGAAGTTTACAGCTTGCACAATTCACAAACATCATTCAATGGTCACATACAAAGAACGGTCCACGTTAAACACGATCAGCTGATCAGTTGCGACGTTCGAAGGAGGGCAAATGTTCTCGAGGTTAGTAACGCGCTGCTCCATGTGAAGATGTCATATTTATGAGCATCCAAAGAAAATTGAAAATACACCGCCCACAAATACTGCACTGCGTGTAAGCGGTTAAATGTCCAAGGTCGAAATATGACGGTCGTATATGCGACATGGTAATATGGCATTGCTGTAGATTGTCCAAATAAGAGCCACAGTAATGTGGTTCTATTTTGTTTAACATGTTTTCACCGGCATATGCATTGCTGCATATATCACGATATATTTTTTTCAGGACACTTTAAACGTGCAGTTTAGATTAATATCCTCAAATCTCGTTGAGCTGAAGGGAGGGACGCGGTAGCGTGGTAGCCTGACTGGTGTGGTGCCCTGCAGAAATGAATGTACGTATGTGTGGTGGACTTATTTCACACCATACATACCCAACCAAGATAATCGAATGTGCAGGAGAAGGACAACAATCTAAACACAAAAATAAATTCTGAAGAAATTAGTTGCCAATATTATTTAAAAGTGCATAGCTCCAGTTGTTTCCTAATATCGGAAGGAAGAGTGTTCCAGACGGCCGCAGAAGGGCATTTGAAAGTGCGCGGTGCCGTGACCACACCCCATCTGCATATTCGCGAGGGACCCCCACTGGCCCTTGGGATCCGGCCGCTTGATGGAATTGGGCGATAGGGAATATACCACCTCAGGATGGACGAGATGATCTTCGTCATCTCCTCCTTGGTCTCGTGCCACATGGTTGCGCACAAGTAGATCTTCACCCTCTCTTGCTTGTGGTTGCTAGAGGACACAACGAGAAGATGAAATGTTCAGATTGAGAGAGGGAATCGCAGAGCGCGGTTCTCTGTTTTATGCATTGGGCATATTGTGGGATGGACATATTTCAGTCTGTAGAACAGAAGGGCAAACGTCACAAATCGTCATCATTATGAAATAAATTCAGAAAGAAAAAAATACTGCTTTGATTACAATGCTCATACTTAACCTCCGACACTCAAAACACGAAACATAGACAAAGGCATCGATCAGACTAACACAAACTAAAAACAAAGATCGCCCATAGAGCCTTGAGAGACTGTTGGGGCAAGGGCTGTTAGCGACTAGCACCGATGAAGCGGGAAACGGGACTTGAGGGAGTTTATGGCCAGTCACACAGACACACACCTAGTCACACAGACACACACCTTGTCACACAGACACCTAATCACACTTACACCTCGTCACATAAATACAGCAAACAAAAAGAGTTCCCCTGTGTAGCCTGAACAAACTGTTGGGGGACGTGCTGATAGCGAGCACCTATGAAGGCCGGCACTGCACACAAGCGGGTGGGTGGCCAACACCACGCCCAGCCGCCTCCCCAGTGGTGATGTTTACACACCACACCAGTTACTAATTTGAGCAAGGGGAGGCCATGACCTATTCACACACACCTACTCACAGAGACACCTAGTCACACACACACACCTACTAACAGAGACACTTAGTCACACACACACACCTACTCACAGAGACACCTAGTCACACACACACACCTACTCACAGAGACACCTAGTCACACACACACACCTACTCACAGAAACATCTAGTCACACACACACACACACACCTACTCACAGAGACACCTAGTCACACACACACACCTACTCACAGAGACACCTAGTCACACACACACACCTACTCACAGAGACACCTAGTCACACACACACACCTACTCACAAAGACACCTAGTCACACACACACACACCTACTCACAGAGACACCTAGTCACACAACCGCCATTCGCCACTAAGTGGCGGTGACGTCACCACGACGCTTGTGCCAGGCCATGTGGACCTTGAGGCCACGTGAAGTGTCGAACGCCCGCTGGCAGGAGGTCACGGGGCAGACCCAGATGCTACGGGTCGACTGACTGAGATGACTGGCTGATGCACCACCTGTGCCAACCTGCTGTGCTTTAGCCACACGGCGCTCGGCTCGTTGTTGTGAGCGTCGCTCCTCCGCCCTCCGTTGTTGTTGGAGGGCGACTGCCTCCAACTGCCCAGTAGCATCCTTCACGACCCTCCTCCACAGAGGCCGATCTTGACACTGCTGGTACCAGTCATCGGCAAGTCCACTCAGCTCCACGTCCCCCTGTACCACATCACTCCATCTCTTCTCTTGCCCATGCCGCGCCCGCCTAGCCCCCTCGATCCGGCCGAACAAAAGCCGTTTCGACATGCGGTGGCTGGGCATGCGGGCTACATGAACCAACCTAGTCACACACACACACACCTACTCACAGAGACCCCTAGTCACACACACACCTAATACCTAGTCACAAATTACTCATAGTCACACACGCTCATAGTCACACACGCAAGTCCAATACACTGCACCAACACCAACATACGAACCTCCTCTCCTCCAGCACCACCACCTCCTCTTCCTCCTGCTGCTGCTGCCGCCGGTTGAGCAGCAGCCCCGCGACGAGACACGCAGGCTGCGGGGTGCGGCGCACGAAGAGCTCGCGTGTGCGCTCCATGCGCCTCGCGTCATCTGGGCGCAACGCGGGCGCCGCCGCCAGCAGCAGCGCCGCCAACCACAGAGCCCCGGCGCCGAACGTGGCCACGGCGTCCACTGCGGAGTCCTCGCCAGCGCCTACGAACGAGCAGACGGTGGCGGCCGTGCGGTCGTAGAAGAGTGAGGCGGTTGCAGGCGTCGTCCGCTCGCAGCCGTTCCACCGTCGGACCGACCCGCAGTCGTAGCGAGAGTCGCCCGAGGCGTCGAGCGCAAGGTGGAGGGCAATTACGACCGCCAGGGCGGCGGGCGTGGCGAGGCAGAGCGGCGCGGTGAAGCAGCTCCCCTGCTGGCGGATCTTGCAGGCGCCGTTCGCGAGCCACTTGCAGAGGATGGAGGCGCCCGTCTGCACGCCCAGCAGAGCCAGGGCGAGCGCAATGCTCTCGCGGTGTTTCGCGATGCCGGCGATGGTGCTGAAGCTCCTCCACTCACCCTCGACGCCCGTGTCCAGCAGCACGACCGCCACGATGATGAACGTGCGCACGAGCGAGCGTAGAACTTGGCGAGGTTCCGCGATTCGCCGATGGCGTCGCGGAATTCCCGGAGCCAACCGGCAGGCAGCAAGTTCTCCCACCACGACAGGGACACGAGCAGCAGGCTCAGCAGCAGCAGCGCCAGGTGCGCGAACCTTCTTGCCTCCGTGGAGCCATCGTCGGGCGCCACCAACGCCGCCTTGGCGACCAACAGTGCTAAGGCGACGAGACAACAGCAGAGGGAGGCCAGACTCAGGAACTTGGACGTCCGGGGCGGCTTCCTGCGTCCCGTCCACCTGCCGCCGAACTGCAGCGCGCTCGGCACCAGGGTGACACCGTTGAGGAGGAGGATGCTGCTGAGAAGGTTCGCCGACTTCGCCGGGAGGACGACGATGGCCATGAGCGCCGCTCCGAGGCCGATGAAGCCTTCCAGCAGGCAGTTCTGGGTGACGCCCAAACAAACTCAAGGACATTGAGACATAGAGAGATTGAGGATTGTTGGAATGGTGAAACACACGCCAAACAAACGCCGGGGCTATCGTGGTTTGTTTTTTAAAGGCCTAATTGTCGTCTTTGTACAAAACAGGTTACAACTGCGCTGGCCAACGTTGGTGAGGCTTGGGAAAAAATCAACCCCCACTGATGGACATGGCCCAACGTGGATTAACGACAACAACAAGACCTCCTTAAAAGGAATGCATACATCAAGGCCCCGCAGAGTTTGTTATTAAGGTTGTTATTGTTTCTAGATTTGAAGCTTTCGTGACTGCAAGGATCCATACTCTTCGGTTCAATTCGGTAAAGTCACGTAGGTAAAAAATAAAAACAAAAATCACGACGTTTCGGCCAAAACACAAGTGGCCTTCATCAGGTGAAGGAGACCGTACTGTCACGAGGACAGCGTTGGAGTGAAGACAGTCCAGCCCAGGTCGCGTCCTTTTAAGCTGTGTGGGAGGACACAAAACGCTTTGGCAAAGGAATTAGCATAAAATTACCGTAAAGTGCAATAGGACCGGCAAGGAGGGGGGAGAGGGAGAGGGGAGTGTGAAGGGGAATGACCGTAACGTAGAGGACCGGCACGGGGGAGGGGGAGGGGAGTTTACAAATGTGGTGTGAAGTGAAATAAGCTGCAATGAAAGTTCGGTATATCACTACTTGGATAAATATGCTGTACCATTGAATTTAGTTTAATGTTTGGTATGATTTAGAACATCTTTCCAATGATTGCTTAATTTGAAACCATCTTCTCGGTTGAAATTGTTTCTGTGTTTGTAAATCTGAATTGCCTCGTGGATAAATCTCTGATGAAAACCCGTGGCTTTACAAAGGACCTTGGTATCGGAGAAAATGATATCGTGATCACCCACAGCGTTGTAACAGTGGTCAGCTACGGCAGAAGAATTCGTTCTGCCGTGTTTCAAATCTAATTTGTGCTCACGAATTCGGTCAGAGACATGTCGTTTCGTCTCCCCGATATAGCAATCACCACAAGTGCAGCTCAATTTGTAAACCCCGGGGTACTAAATCATACCAAACATTAAACTAATTTCAATGGTAGTATATTTATCCAAGTAGTGATATACCGAACTTTCATTGCAGCTTATTTCACTTCAAACCACATTTGTAAACTCCCCCTCCCCCCCCCCCCGTGCTGGTCCTCTACGTTACGGTCATTCCCCTTCACACTCCCCTCCCCCTTTCCTCCCTCCTTGTCGGTCCTATTGCAGTTTACGGTCATTTTATGCTAATTCCTTTGTCAAAGCGTTTTGTGTCCTCCCACACAGCTTAAAAGGACGCGACCTGGGCTGGACTGTCTTCACTCCAACGCTGTCCTCGTGACAGTACGGTCCCCTTCACCTGATGAAGGCCACTTGTGTTGTGGTCGAAACGTCGTGATTTTTGTTGTTTTATTTTTTACCTATGTGACTTTACCGAATAGAACCAAAGAGTATTCTGTTATTGTTGTTAATTGGCCTTGGGCACCACTGCCAACGCAGCTGCAGCATCCCCAACATACTCTTTCCACATTTTGTATGTCCAGCAATGGATTGTCAAATGACTCCGTGAATGATATTCATTGTTTCATTTTTGTTAGCGACATAGACACGATGTTGCTGCTGCGAGGTAATGGTCAGCACAGTCGACGTGCAATTCCTTAAGCCGCCGGGTCTATCTCCCAGTGCGGCAGCTGAAATAAACGGGCGAGTTTGTGACCTCTCCTCGCTCTGTCCACCCAGAACCAAGTGTTGTATACGGCCCTTTTTCCACAATTAATATCCATAAGAATATTTACGGATGCATACACATAGATTTCTTTTTCCTTTCTGTCGTGACAAACAATATATATTTTTAATAATGAATAAAACCCGTAAGCCAGAAACACGAAAAACCAGATGTCGGTCATAAACAGACCATTAAAAAAATAAAGAAATAATAAAACTCTCGAGGCGAGGATGTTAGCAGCTATCTGCGAAGATCTCCAGATGAACAAGAGTTTGATGTGCCCTAAGGGAGGTCACGCAGAGGGAAGCCCATCGCAAGCCAGAAACGAGGACGCCCACGGGTTAAACCATATATATATTTTCCTCTGTCATTAAAACAACGGTTCAAAATTAAAAGGCAACAACAAGAATAAGATAAAAGTAGCGAGCCTAACGCTCACTCCAATTAAGAACAGGCCACCAGACACATCAGTGAATTATTATCCAATGATTAATTCGCTATCAAATGATTTTCACCTTTAATACTCTTACTGTTAAAACAAAGCTTGGAGCAAGAATACCGAGTCACATCAAAGGTTATCGAGAAGGAATGAGACAACGAGCAAACTTGCGAAAGAGTTTAAACAATATTCCAAGCAACCCCGACCACCTTTGTCTCTCTCACAGCGCGGAGAAGCAGGAATTACACCTTATCACAAGGGGCCATCTGGAAAAGCCAGCCGGGTTTGATGAGGAGACACACCCACCCCACACACGGCAACCAGGCAAA
Source organism: Petromyzon marinus (assembly GCF_048934315.1). NCBI lineage: Eukaryota > Metazoa > Chordata > Hyperoartia > Petromyzontiformes > Petromyzontidae > Petromyzon > Petromyzon marinus. The sequence continues at coordinate 1,958,995 of NW_027422603.1, read as the reverse complement.
GAAAATTTTAAAGAAAATTGCAAAATAATATTAATAATAACAACGTGTTAACCTTACACGACATTCCATTATAGAACCTTACAGAACCAAGGGATATGGATTGCAACAATCAAGAAATGGACCTCTTAAACTCAGGATGATAATTATTTTTCTTTTTAATAATTCCATCATAACAATTCGAACCTCGGTAAAACCGAGAGGTGTCGGGAGGACGTAGTTACAAACACGAGTCTTGGCGAACATGGGACCAAATGGTATTTGAGAAAAATAAGTCGAAAGTATAAAGAGGTGCTCCCGACCACCTTTGTCTCTCCCGAAGAGCGCGAGAGAGGAATTTCACGCCAGGGCAACCAGATCGTTATCGCGGGGACCATCTGCCACACACGGAACTTGGTAGTAGCCCCCACCCCACCCTGCACACGGGCAGCAAAAGAGCGAGCGAGCTTTAAGTTAAACTGTCACACATTTATAAACACACAAAGTGACGAAAATTAATAAACTAAGTAACAGCCAAGGTAACGGGGTGGATTAGGCTGGTAGAATGTGGAGTCGAAATGATATTTGCAAAGTATAGAGAGATGGGAAGATCCCGGCCACCTTTGTCTTTCTCTGCAGCACGTGATAAAATGCATACGCTCGGAAGAGCATCTTCACTTGGAAATAAATCAAATACTATGAATCACAAGCAGGATCATAACTGTGTATGATAAGATACCAACTGTGATGTGAAATGTTAAACTTAAAAAAAATCTTAACCATTTCTTTGTGCGTCGGAACGCGTACGGAAAAGGGGGGGGGGGGGGAACCCGCCCCTCTCTCTGGGTGGAGGGATTAGACAACCAGACGCCACCAAGATGAATCAAGGTGTCTGTTGTCTTGATGTTTATGGCTTGAGGAAAGACCCGAACAGGACCGTGTCATAAATGACACACACACAAACATACACACTGACACACGAACCCCCCCACCACCGACACACGAACCCCCCCCCACCGACATACGATCAGATCAAAGATAGCTCCGCCTCGTGAGGGGGAGCCGAGAAGGAGAGAGATTTTTGGCATAAAAAGGAGCCGTTTCAGCATTGAAATCAGCTCATCAGCCCTCGGGGCCAACTCATCAGCCCTCGGGGGCAGCTCAACAGAAGAAGACTCATCTCAACTCAGCTCAACAGAAGAAGACTCATCTCAACTCAACTCATCAGCCCTCGGGGGCAGCTCAACAGAAGAAGACTCATCTCAACTCAGCTCAACAGAAGAAGACTCATCTCTACTCATCTCAGCAGAAGACCCGCTCAACTCATCTCAGCAGAAGACCAGCCATCACCGACGCCGGAGACGTCTCTACAACTCGCAGAATTGGCGAGTGTCGCCGATTGGCGACCCGCTGCCGCTGTTAGCGGCCAGCGCCACCACGAGCGAATCGTGAGCCTGCAATCTACAACCGCCGACGACGGAGCACCAGCGCGCCGCTGCGGGCGTGCTTCTAACGCCGTCTACCAGACGGTCATCTCAGCTACAACAACGCATCTACTCGTTCACCAACGTCCGTCGAGTCCGAACCAACTACTGAAAGAAGAATCAACTGATACGTATGATACACTGCCCCCCACTACACGACAAACCAGACGTCTGCTTGACGCAAAGAATCGATTCCGAACATTGGCCTACTCTTTCACCACTCATACCATTCAACACACACACACGGGTCATTAACAAAGCCTAAAAACCTCAAGCCATTGAACCATCCGTGATTGTGGAAACATCGCAACGACCGAGTGAATAATCCATCGTTTTTAAGAGTGTTCATAATTTTTCTCTGTAATATTGTGCTGGGGCTGTACTTCTAACCGCATAAATTACCAACTGACCCATTAACAAGGATTGATTCTTGGCACCTCACCACGGAGCGCCGCTCGCGGGGTTGAAGAGCAGGTTCAACCGGTTCCCTGTCAGGGGTCTGGCCACAATCAATTAAAAGATTGGCCCGAGATAAGGATCTCAAAAGGAAACATCGCCACCCATTGAGTCGCGTTGAGAAGTTGATTAGGAATACTTGAGTCGTTCGTTAATATTTGTCTTTCTGCATAATCTTGCCGGTATCCACGAATGAAATAACGAATTCAAACGCATATTTGTGCCTCCAAGAATAATACTGGTTGGAGTGCCCTGTCAACGAGTAGCGTTGCATAATAATCAGTCATCCTATTGTTAACAACGTGACAATAATTGCATTAAGGGCCGCGCATGATCAATGACCGAATGCTGTTTTGTGTGACAATTCAAGTAACGAAGCCTTGTGGCCAACGAGTGGTGTTGATAAGGCAATTCGAAGTATTTCAGTCGAACGCTTTAAATTCATAATCGTTATGAATCAATGAACGAACATCAACGTGGTACTGTGCTGACGATTTCAAGCATAATAACTTCGCATATCAGGATGTATTAAGGATTGGATACGAATCAAAGACCAAGTGCCGTGTTGTGTAACAATTCAAGCATACGAGTTTGCATATTATAAAGTTAAGGTTTGATAGAATAGTTCGCATGTTTTTAATCTCTCTCTCAACAACCGATCGATTGCGTTACGCGTCGGGAATTAACCACAGGTGCCGCTATCGAGGTGAAACAACGCAATCGTGATGGTATCATGTTAACGCTGTGTTGAAATTCCAAAATCCCGAGATTGAGTTTTTATATTATCCAAAAATTAAAGTTAGCTAGAAATAAAATTGATTAAAGCAGAAGGTTTGTGTGTGATTCTTCCTGAAATTCTGCATAATATTGTTCTGCGTATGAGATCTGAATCCTGGGGACCTATCATAGGCACACTATCAACACACATAATCCATAATGTTCAATCGAGAGTAATCGTATCCTTATCGATAATACGGAATTAAAGAGCAGAGTCGAATCGTCTCTCTCTCATTCACGCTCACAACGCCTGCGTCACTGCATACGATTAATTGCGTTATTCCAATTCATAACACAATCCTCGTCACCGAGGCTCGACCTGATAATCCATAACGACCTGCATTATCATAACCACGCCCACTCGCATAAATTAATACGATTATCTCTCGAATCAACATAATTTATGCGCATAATTACACCAATTAACATAATTTCGGATAAATTATGCAAATCTCAAATTTCATTTAATTTTCATTATTTTCATCAATTTTCATAACACCTATATATACAACACAAGGGGGGGGCGGGGGGGGGTCTAGCAGAATCATTTACATTTATACTTGAGGAATGCGATGAGCTATACAACTCTTTTTCTTAGATGTCCATTCGAGGTGGGTCAGATCGTTACAACAACAAACAATACAAAAAAACACGTAAGTGTAAAGTATGGGGAAGATAAGCAAATCACTTATAAACAGGATTTACAAAAAAAAACTTTACTTTAGCAGGTAAAGTCCACTGAGCTATTAGCTTCTTTTTCAGAAGCCATAAACGATAGCTCAACGAAGTGGCTTATCACGTGGACATTTATAGCAGCCAAATACTCCACCCAGGGAGAATATGCACACTCCAAATATACAGGCGTCAGAGTCCGGATCGAAATCACGACCTGTATACTAGGATAGGAATATAACATCTCGCCATCGCGGTGACCCATTCGCTTCCTCTTCCCTCCTCTCGCCCCTCAACTCCGTCTCTTTCTTCTTTTTATAGCTCTTCCGTTACCCCTAAGTATGCCTCTATCACTCTCACTCATTCCTCAATCATCACTCATTCCTCAATCCTTGTAACACGCCCGTGTACACTAGATCATTACATTCTGTAATTGTTATGCAAGCTACATCATAGAGTGCATTGGGAGAAGGCACTCTATAGAAATATAACTTAGATTAGACATGGGCTTGCAGCGTGGACAAGTAGGGCAGCACGCGTTGACAGAGCAACTTCAAGACTGCACCTTTGCTTTGACCTCTGTCCGTCTTTGTCTCTCTGAATCTTACCAGAGCGATCATCATCCGATTGGAGACATCGGAGTTCTTGAAGGCGAGCCGGAGGCCGCAGCGGATGGAGCTGAAGATGTTGGGGAGGACGCGAACGAAGGCGAGGACCCAGGAATAGAACTGGTTCTGGTCGAGCTCGCCGGCCTGCCTGGCGACCCTCTTCATCTCGGCCAAGTACACCAGGCTCAGCTGCATTCCATCACATTGCGCACGCGAGACAGAAAAAAGCGTCACGATACTCTGCGCATCCTATCTATATAGGGAATCCTCGTTGAGCGTGCGGAATTCACTCTCCGCGTCTTCTGCTTTCACGCAATTTATATTTTATGGAAGGTTTTTCGTTAAATGCGCACTGCGCCTGCTATGACGCGAGTCTAGTATGTGACAGACTTCTAGCTATAACGTGAATCTTGCTTGTGGCACACTGCTCGCTATACATGTGCAGTTAACCCTCCTCAGATTTCTGGCAACTGCCTGATGATGCTGGCTGTAACTCCCAGCGAGGCGTCCATACCCAGTTGGTGAATGTGTGTGGATCACTCTCGAACAACAACAACAACAACCACACCAATGGTGCTCAACGTCAATCAATAAATCAATGCTCCTGCTGCTGCTGAAGCAGTAATACACATTGATTGGCTGCACATTTGTTCAGTGACAACCTCATTAATTAAGTATGGCTTAAGTGTGATATATCTCGTCTACGTACACGGTTGTGCCTGTGTGTATCTGCAACATCTCAAAGGCATTGCTGTGTCAGCGGTTATGGTGAGGGCAGTGTAAAGTATTTCATGGCATGACAAAAAAAATATGCTTACAGAATACAATAAAACCCACAGACCGAGACGTCCCACAGGTTGTCGTCGATGAGACTAACAATAATAGCAACTGAGATGCCGACTACATGAACACGATGTGAGGGTTGAGATGACGAGATGTTATCTCGCTCGTCTGGTACACAGGAGCTCGTGGGTTCGATCCCGTCCCTGACGATGCCTATTTTATATTTAGAGTCTGCGTGGTCTCTCTCTCCCCGTGGTCGTGTGGATTTTTCGCTGGATCCCCCAATTTTTCTCTCCACATTTAGAATCAACATCACGCGTTCAGAGTATTTAACTGCTATACATTTCCAAGTGATGATGATACATCACTAAGTTGAGCTATCATTTGTGGCTAGGTCGCTCATGACATTTTTATTCTATGCAACTCAGTGGGCTTTACCTAGTAAAATAAAAATTTGTTTTAGTTGTTTTCATATCGAGGGCATGTGTGTATGTATCTTGAGCTTCTTTCCCACTGTAAGTAGCCAACCGTGCTAATCGGAGGTGTGGGAAACGAATCGCGTGATCGTGCAGCAATGAGATGAGGCTGGGGAGAGAGGTGAGGGAGTTCCTCCTCCTTTCTCCTCACCTTGCTGAGCACCGCCGTTCCGAACACGGCGAGGAAGAGCAGTGTCAGGAGGATAAACCTGAGAACCCGAAGACCCCGAGTTGAGGACTCCTGCTCATCGATGTCTGGGCGAATGTTGAACCTGTCCCAGGATCTACGGTGGAAACAGACGTTCGGTCGAGTCACAGTGAATGTTGTGTTGCGAAATTGCTCTCCGAATTCAGCTGCTGCTGTTGCTGAAGCTGCAGTAATGCATTAGATCTTTTGTTCACGTAACAACTTTTTTAATTGGTTGCGTTAGGTGGAGGAAGCTTTGCGACACAACATTTTACACATACGATCTGACCCGAAAATCGATTACGAAGCACGATAAGTAGTTGCAACAGTCTACACTTTGCTAGATTCAGTAGAATAACTTCAGAGCTTTAATCGACGATATTCGTTGCTAATAGGAAGAAGACGTTGACGAAGCAAATGGAGAGGAGGGCAAAAAAACAACCCTCTTATAACTGCGCAAAGGAGACTGGATCAGTGGACGCTGGGCATTGCACGAAGAGGCAAGGAGAGGAAGACCATGCGTGACCATTCTGGTCAGCGTGGACTGGGGAAGATGCCACTTTGTGACCGATGCTCACCCATGCCTGAAAGGAAATTGACATCTCCTGTCGCCGAGGCTGGAGCGATGGCAACCTCTGCGACATTGATCCCAGACGACGGTGACTCAAGCAGCTTGAGCGACGCATTCTGGGGCATTGCTTCGCTTTGCCAGAAACTGGCTGGCTATTAAAGCTAAACATAAGAGGGTCGGTTTTATTACGTAATTGTTTTTAAATATACATTTTAGTTTGTCGCCTACGATCGAATCACCCACCTGTTTGCTGGTGCTGCTGAGGTAACCAGGTTCACAGGGCAGTTGGCTGACCATGATTTGTCTCACGCACGCAGTAACTCCATTATATGTTTTGACGAAAACTTACCAGTGTCTCCAATGCCACCAATTGGGGGTGATACGGAATTCGCCAAAATGTTATTTGCGTGTTTGGCCATTGCCGTTTCATTTGAATCTCGCCCCTCATCCGAGGCTAATCGACGCACGCAGACAATGAACATAATCGAGGGATGCTGCAGTGTTTGCGATTCTCCCGTTGCGGCAGCTGGCCTCTGTCCAACCAGCAGTTCAAGTTGATCGACTGATCGCATGTGGTGGGTTAAAGTGTGGGTACCCCCACCCATTCAATACGTAATTTAGGCCCGTCTCGAAGAGTGGGCCGCATACAACCCTAGCGGGGGCCCATAGGACTCCCCATGGTGAAGGGAGGCGCTGCCACCAGCAACACCACGGTGGCGAGATGTTATCTCCCTCGCCTAGTATGTAGGAGGTCGTGTATTCGATCCCGACCCTGACGCCTATTGCGCCTATTGTATATTTGGAGCTTGCATGTCCTCTCTCGCTGTCTCCCCATGGCCGCATGGATTTTTTTGCGGGTCCTCCGAGTTTTCCCTCCACATTTGGAATAAAAATCACGCGTTTAGAGTATTTGGCTGCTATAAATTCCCACATGATGAGCCATTTGTTTGAGCTATCATTTGTGGCCAGGTCGCATGTGAAAATAGCTTTACAGCACAGTGGGCATTACTTGGTAAAATAAAATAGTTTATAGTTGTTTACTTGGTTTTAATCAGCTGATTTAGTATTCTTCGCTTAACGTACCTGACGGTATGGTTCACGTGTCGGCCAATAATCGGTCGTAGAAATATTCTCGCGTCATTGTCAAAAACGCCGACGAAAATAACGTTAAATTGCAAGCCCGTGATTTCGGGACTTAAATATATAAGGCGCTAAATACTAAGACACGTAAATAAGTATATATATGTATGTTGAACTTCTTTCGCACCGTACAGATCCAACCGTGCTCATTGGAGGTGCGAAAACATATTTCCATGTATACATATATGTGTATATATGTCTAATCTAATTACATATACAGGATATGAATACGGTTCTGAGTCACGTGTGCATGAATGGAGAGATGCGCGATTGGAATTGCATCGAGAGACCAAAACAAAAAAACATCGAGCACGCGGATCAGAGAACGCAGGCAAGAGTTCAAGTCACACATTTCACAGCGCGAGCTACCCTGCGTTACTCTCTGACACGTCGAAGCGTGCATTAGTGGTGCGCGTTTTTTGGGAATGCATCGTCGCGAATCGTTGATGGTGGCCGATGGTCAAAAAAATCCTCGCAGACTGACGAAGCAAAGGAAGGAATGCGTCCGGGGGTACATCCGTCTGAGAGGCAGAGCAATGAAATGTTCTCGCCGACGGGCGAGAACATTCCACAAAGCACCGTGAGAGATGACACCGACTTGAGGCGGTGTTCATCCAGCAGTGGATGGATCATGGCTGATGCTCACGATAATTGATGGCGGTTGTGGTTGTGGTGATTGTGGGGGTGGTTGTGGTGTAGAGAGTGGTAGTGTGGTAGTTAGAACGCTAGCACGCTAACTACCACTCGTACAGACGATTATCTGTATCAGTCCTAGGCCTCCCCTAGGTCGACTCAACCTCAAATTAGTACATTTTTGTAAAAATCGCCACAAAGGAGATAAAAGCGGCCGAGCGTGGAGCTGGCCACCCACTCCCGAGTGTGCCATTCCAACCTTAATAGGTGCTCCATAACAGCACTTGGGCCAACAGTCTGTTAAAGCTATGAGGTGGATCTGTTTCTTTTGCGGTGGTTATGGTGGTAGTGTTGTTGGTACTGTGTTGTTGGTAGTGGTGGTTGTTATGGTGCTGGTTTTGGTTGTAGTGATTGTGGTGGTGGTGAAACGTTAACTTACTTCTCGCATTGGATTTGGGGCTCCACTTCTTCTGATTGTGCTTTCCTCTGCACGTCCCTGCGTTCGTCCGCACACGGGCACTCGCATTTCCATTCAACAACTCCCGCCTCTCCTTTCTCTGGTGGCTTTAAGGACTTCGGTGATGCTTGAGGCTTCGTCATCGCCCGTCTACGCGTTTGGGAGCTCAAATGCCGGTGGTGGTAGAGTCTCCCTCTCGGGTCTCCCTTCAATAATCATTAAACCCCTACCTGTCTGCGATGAGCTGTGGCATGATTAATGGACATAACTCATCTGTAGAGCTCAACTGAGAGTAGTTGAGACAATCAGCCCAATAGTTTTATCTTTGAGATGCGATTGCGTTGATACGCTACACTCTTACAACGTGTATTATAATTGTCACACGAACTAGCGATAATGATTATTATAAAATTGGCAAGATTAGACTCCAGTGGTGAGGAAAGAAAACATCTGACACTGAATGCAGATATTTCAACTGTCTACATACGTCTACAGAGGCATCAGCACTGAGCCCTCTAGGGAGCGGGGTACTAGTCTCAGATAGCGTGGTAGCACCACTGATTATATATATCGAAAGGGAGCGATGACCCTGGGTTCAGTTTGACACCCTAATTTGCAAGTGGTCAATGACATAGCTGAGGGAGGCAGAGACTTGCTGAGCCACGGGGCATACATTTACAATGAGGAAGCTGATATTCTCTGCGGCTTAACGTTCACAGTCGCGATTTCGTGAGTTAATGTTCAAAGCAGCGTAATTCCGTCATCATCATTTTTTGCCATGAACAACATCAATCACGTCATCATCATTAACATTGAGTCATCAAACATCAACAACAGCGCCATCGCCATCATTAATTGCATTACCACCATTGCCACCATCATCATAATCATGATGAACATTAGCATCATTCATCAACATCACCCACCAGCATCGTTACCAATAGATGATGGAATCCCGACGCCACGTTGGTTGTGGGAGCTGTTTCGACCATACTTGACCACCATGCTGGGTCAGTGTTCGCGACGAGTAGGGTGGAGGGGTGGGGAGGGGTGGGGATGGGTGGCGCAGTGGTTGGCGCATTTCGCTACGAACCCAAATACCCGAGTTCGATTCCCCGCTCACGGCCAACATCGGCGACGCCTATCTGAACCGGTCCTGGGCCTCCCCTAGGTCGACTTAGCCTCACATGAGTATCTGGTGCGGTGCGTAAAAACATCGCCACTAGGGAGACAAAGGAGGCTGGGTGTGGTGCTGCTCACCCACCCTCTCGTGTGCTGTTCTGGCCTTCATAGGTGCTCGCTAACATCCCCTGCCCCACCAGTTTGTTCAGGCTATACGGGGTATCTGTTTGAAAGGGTGGGGAACGGCGGTACAGCGGTTAGCCCGTTGTGCTACGAACCCGGCCACCCGAGTTCAATTCCTGCTCACGGCCAGCACCAGTGACGATCACCAGAACCGGTTCTGGGCCTCAAATGAGTACCTGGTGTCGTGTGTAGCAAACATCGCCACGAGAGAGACAAATGCGGCCGGGCATTGTGATAGCTACCCACCTTCTCGTGTGCCGTGCAAGACTTCTCAGATGCTATTCTCTAACAGCAATTACCCCAACAGGTCTATTTAGGCTACACGGGGGACCTCTATCTTTAGAGGGGTGGGAGGAGGGGCGGCGGGAGGGTGGGGGAATTAGTTCTGAATCCTCTTGCCGTTTGATGTTCGCCGTGGTCGGGAATCTATGTGGGGGGCCGGGGTTCAGAAATAGAATAAGAAGTTGATTAGCCAAGTCAATAACACATTGAACTCTACAGCTCGTTACCAACGGTGACTCGGCCAGCAGACAAACACGCAGCAAGTGTTACAAATCAATAAGCAAACAAATCAAGAAGTAAACAACATATATACATCACTAACATCAAAACACTAGCAGTTTCCTAAAATAGTCTCATGGCACTTTGACACTTCCGTGTGATGCATGTTACCTGTCACGATGACGCCGTGAGCTCAGTGAATCCCCACATCCAAAAACGACCGAGAGATCAGGAAGTTGATTGTGTCGCCATGGTCATCATTGATAGCACGACCAAATATAGCTTTCATGTTGAATATGTTTGAACTCGAGGTGGTCGGGTGAGCAGAGGTCAAGGTGTTGCACCGCTCAGATCCTGGGTTCGAATCGAAAGAGCCACTTGTGATGAAGCTGAGTTCTGAAGTGTAAGGACTCGAGAGTTTTAGCCTAGTCGCTAATGACTCTACGAAACAATCGGACCCATTAATAAACGTTCTTGGGTTAGATCGCGTAATTTATAAATGTGTCGTAACCATCTTACTCTGATGTTACATCCCGTCTGACCAATATAGCATCTGCCACATAATAGAACACCAAAGAAATGTAAAATTATCTCAAACACAACTGTCGGCAGTGGCAGAACATGCTTGTCAACAAGGACACTCAATTGATTTTGATAACGTTGAAGTGTTGTGTAAAACTAATTATTACTGGCCAAAACTAATTAGAGAATCCATTGAAATTGAGATAAATACTTTAATCGCTATGACAGCTACAGGCTTAGTGCGGCCTGGAAGCGTATTATTAAAAAAAATAGATTACAATTCCAATTCCTTATAGGGGAATGAAATACTAATTAAAAACAATTGAATGATTACCAATCTATTATATAATTACAATACCCTCCCCCTCTCCGCCTCAAATCACTGCACCAGATTAGGTTATATGATGACGTCACCGTGCTGCTCTATTTAAGACCGGGAGTGGAGGGCTTCACTATTCTGGCAAATTGCCCGATGATGCTGGATGTAATTACCAGCGAAACGTCGTACTCAAAAATTCTAAATGATGTTGAATCACTCTTCAACACACCGGTGGGCTAAAGAAGAGAACTATTTGTCTTCTGTGAACGTGACACATTTTCTACTGGTTGGCCGTGTCGGGTGGTGGAGGGTTACGACACATTTATAAATAACGCGATCTCACCCAGAAACGTTTATTATGAATAATATAGGTCACGAAAGCCTACGTGTTAAACGGACCCATTAAGTTTACTTCTCGACTTAATTTTTAAAAATTTCTGTTGTATAGGAATACAAAAAACCAACGTGGTTTTGATTATTTTACAAATGTTACTTTCTGTAGCAGGGGAAAACGAAAGAATTTCCCCCAAATGCGTTGACCCTTTGGCGTTCTCTGGTCTAACAATGGTGAAACAATGCCATAAAGAAGGATCTCTGCTGTAGGCAAATCAGTTTTACAGACAATGCATATATTATCAAAGCAAGTTTCTTAACATGTTTTGCCACAAGTACTTGTGGTTAATGCACACCGCCTGTTTTTTTGCCAGAAAGGGTAAAACCGATTCGTATTGTTTCATCAGTGTCTTTAGTATTACTATGTTGGTAGTGGTGCGCAAGCACAAACAACAACAACAACAAACCAATCGGATTGGTCAATAACGCTTCCTTAAAATGAAACAGACAATAGCTGACGTTTTGGCCATATAAGTGGATGAAAGTTGCAGTCAGTAGTTTAAAATCATCCCACGGCATTGAGCAGGGTTTGTACGTGGTGACGTCATCACACCTCCCCCCCATCCCCCAACCATCCACCAACCATCCACCAATGCACGATAATATGAAGACAAATGTTTTGCTGGTTAGCTGACTGGAGGAAGGGTGACGTCGACAGGACGCGCGGGCTGCTAGTTACATTATAAAGCAAAAAGTGTTTACGATTAATAGTCTTTACATAAAGCACTGAGTGAGGGATTTCTGGCTTCAAATCTAATTTCAATCGTGAAAGGAAATCCACAAAAATCGTCTTGATCACGGAATTTGTATTGTTCCCTTCAACACAAACACGACCGCGCGTTGGGCAGGGCATCAACACTCATTAATGACATCCACCCTTTTCTTCACCCCGAGCCCCCAGCCTGTCTCACACCTGTTTATAAACTCTCTCTTCCTCTCCTCTCTCTTCCTGCCAATGTATTCTTTGCATTTTAGCCCAAATAATGCATTGGTGGCATCCTTTAACATTTGCCACCAATTTGCAGAGGCGAAATGTTATCTCCCTCGCCTTGTATGCAGGAGTTCGTAGGTTCGATTCCGACTCGGATGCCTGTATATTTGGAGTTTACATGTCTCTCTCCTCTTGGTCAGGTAGATGGGGTTTCCCTATACATTTCTAAATGTGCGTTTAGAGTATTTGGCTGCTATAAATTTCAAAATGATAAGCCACTTCATGGGGCTATCATTTGCTGCCAGGTCGCTTCTAAAAAAAATATATAGCTGAGTGGTCTTTATCTGTAAAAATGAAGAAAAGTTTATTTAATGGTTTAAAATCCCACATCCCCTTGTCACGCCTTCTTGCCCGTACCTTTCTTGAACAATTTCTCTGAGCATGGTATTTCGCTCTTTACGTGACCTCCACGTTCAATCACGGCTGAGTTCCGGCACGGCCCCGACCGCAGGATTAGAATGAGCGCAATGCACTTAGTGATTATCGCCTGGGCTTCATGATCATTTCAAAAGCATTAGAGATGCTCTCAAGGAGTGTACGGACCAAACCTATAATATGGGATTGGCTAATGCCTTCGGTTCCTGAACATTTCAAGCAAGTTTTATCTTTGCCCTTGGTATCTAATGTAACTGTCTTAAATACAACAAAATGTGCATTCTGATATGCAGTAAACTATGTATTAACTTAAAATGAGTAAACGCTCTGTATAGCATTTAACAATACCAACAGATTTTGAGTGTGGTATTGAGGTGTTCATTCACTGTTGGTAGCGTTGGCTGTGACCATTCTGTGGGTCGTGATTGATACGAGTTCACCACAGCCAGTTCGCTGATCTTGATGGTGATAGTTCAGGAAAGCGGGGATGTCCAGCACTTGAATGGTGTCTCTGATGTCTTCTGTAACAAAGGATGCCAGTCAGCGTTTCGGGGTTTGTGGCTCACTGTCACAAGGCAGTATCCACGAATCTTCCAGCAGGAGCCTTGACTTCTCAAGTGCACCATCATGCAGCGCCAGGACATGATGTCTTCTGTCCTCAAAACATTCACAAGATAGTCGCATTTGATGCTTCACAATCCGTCCACGTTGAGCTGCACGATTCACGGCGATGGACTAATCGGAAGGCTGCCGTGTCCTTCAGGGGTGGTCCATTTGCTTTGCTGCCATCGGTTTATTCGCCAGGGAAGACCGTATAAAGGTCATCGGCTGATGTGTGAAGGTAACACGTGTTGCTTCTTCTCTAATTACATGTGTAATCAGATAGTGCCATCTACTGGTTAGTAAAGGGAAGCACGGGTACAGGCACCACTATAAACATTATCCAATCCCAAAAGGGAGAGGTATTTGGGCCAAAGGTGAAGGGTGGGGCTGGCCGAGAAACTCCGAGAACCGGCTAGAAAGTTACACGAGAGAGCGTGGCCGGGGGCGGAGATTAGCCGCGCCTGCAGTAATATAAGCGGAGGCGGACTCGTGGTCGGTGTGTGGAGTCTTGGGTCCGGACTGCGTCGCTGCTCGCCGTCATCTCTCTCCGTCGTCCGGCCACGCGGAGCTCCACCGCCCTCACCAGCACGCCATCAGTCAGCGGCGAGGCCGGGAGTGGACGGGCGGGACCCGCCGGGAGATCACCCGTGTGTGTCGTCTGTGAGGCGTTAATATCTACGTGTGTACTCGGGAGAAGAGAAGATAACGTTGGCCTGTGTTGTGCCCATGTGTGAAATAAAGAAGAGTACCCTCTAAACGACGTGTCGCAGAAGTCGCTCATTACACATGGAAGGATGTCGGACATACTACCATTGCTGTTGCTTCACATGAAGCTGTGTACTGCAGAACACACATAAAGGTGGCCTCTTAACATAGTTGGCAGTTTTGATTTAAAGCTCTCGTGACTGCAGTAATTCATATTCTTAGTTCTTTCGGTAAAGTCACGTTGAAGGGAAACAACAAAATAATAATAAAAAAATTGTTTTATATATATTTTATTATTTTGTTGTTTCCCTCCAACGTGACTTTACCGAAAGAACTAGAATATATAGTTGGCAGTGTTTGTGTGACTCGAAATCTCATCTAAGTGGTTCTCGCTTGATCAACCGTAGAAAAATGAAACTACTCCCAATCTGGAAATTGAAACGTTATGATTTTGGGCTATGTGATATTCTAAACGCAAACCTGCCTTACCAGGTTAAAGCACACTATAAATAAAATAGAGATCAATTACTTGGTTGTCTTGGCTATGATCAATCTGGCATTAAACTGCTTCAGATAGCACGCATTCATTATAACTGGACCAAATCACCGTAAACAGTAATAGGTATTCTGTAGACCAGGGCCCGATATATTTACGTATTAATGTATTAGCACATTACTTTTAATCACATTTGTATCTCTGTATTGCCAAAAACAAACAACAAAGCACAATCTGAAAAATATTAAATTTCAGATTTTTAGGACCACGACGTAAAAAAATACATGATTGCAGAAAACATAGAAATGATACAATTTCAAATCAAGATTGATACAATTTGAAAGATAATTTACAGATTTGTAGAGGTGGATGTAGAACAGCGCTGCTCTATGAACCCGATAATCTCAGAACTATTTTGGTTACGGCCAACATCACTGTTTTGAGCCAGCTGGCCAGGATTGGAAAGAAAAAAAACCTAGCCCACTTAACACCCAGGAAACTGAAAAGCCGCACAGACCAAGATTTTGTGACGTGACATTAACATTTAAGACTCACAGTAAAACAACAAGCAACATTAAAATATTGATTAAATTCATAATAATAAAAAATTCTTAAAATATCACAAATGGTCCTCAAACTATTCAGGACACTTATTCCAGTGCCCAGCCAGGCTGCTTTTGGTATTTAATTTAAAACACCGCAAGCACCAACTTAAAAGCTGTGAGTTGAACGCCAATGTTTCTAGACAACTATGTTTATTTTACCATGCAAGGTCCACTCAGCCGTATTGTTCCCTTTCAGAAGCGACCTGGCCATATAGCTCAACGAAGTGGCTTATCACGAAAATTGATGGCAGCCAAATACTTTATTACCTTTCAGATGATGAATGTTTTGATCAAATAAAACCTGGTATATAAACAGGGTGGTGTTCCCTTAAATCAGTCATCCCCAACTCCGATTAGCACGGTTTATTACGTAACACACATACATACAAATGTATCAACCCGCACTGACGAGGGTGATCATGTACGGTTAAACAAACCCCACGATCGACAAGCCATGGAAAGACATTCATCCAGCAATAGATTAAACGAGAGCTGTCAATGATTATATATGTAAACAAAAATCGTATGGAAATTTAAAAGTAACTTCAGCATATATAGTCATCGGGGAGAGACTCCGCAGATAACATAAGGACCCTCGTCAATGCGGTTGATGTCACCTGTTGTATATTTTGGGTCTTGAAATATAAAATTATAACGAAAAAATGAAACTAAAAAACGTGTAATTATCCAACGACGTATGTAATTATGCAAATAACGTTATGCTAATTAGGCAGGTGTAATTGTGTTAAGTTATGCAAGTGTATGTAAGTATGCTAATATATGCAATTATGATAATTAGGCCCTGCCTCGTTGTATAGGGTTGTATTATCAATCGGGATAATACACTGAATTGTATGAAGTTATGCAAGTGTGATGTAAGTATGCTGATTAAGCTCGGCTTCGTTGTCTAGGGTTGTCTTATCAATCAGGATAATACAATGATTCTCACTTTAACTTTTACTGATTGTGTTTTAGTGTTTATGTCAGGTCTCAAAATTCAGATCTCACCGCAGGATACACTTCTTATCATTAAGATTATTATGCATGAACTTAGGACGGCACCACTCAGACTCTTCTGTGTCTCTAAACACTCTAATATGCGAACTCTTATGCTAGGCATGTCAACACAGTACTCCTGGAGATGTCCTCCTCATTGATCCGTACATTTAACCCTCAATGATTACGTTTGTTAAACTGGGTAACAGAACAATCGGTTAATTCCTCAGAGTAAAGCGAGCATACACGGCGATGGGAAAAAAAGTCCTTAAATATTAATGTGACAATATTCATACAAACAGTAATAAAGAAACATGTCCGGAAAGCAATAGTAGACCTCAATGAATTCATTGGTAAGATTATGCAATTAACGAAATGTCTTGGAACAATGGTGTGCAGCAGTGTGCCTGCTTGTCTAGCGAATGCTTATCAATTGACTAAGGCTTCAATAAATTCGCGGGCAAGATTTTGTGATTTTACCACAATAGTCTCCCTCTTGATTTGAAGCTTTCGTGACTGCAGGAATCCTACTCTTTGGTTCTTTTGGTAAAGTCACGTAGTTAGAAATAAAATAAAATAAAACAAATCACGACGTTTCGATCGCAACACAAGCGGTCGTCATCAGGCAAAGGAGTCAACCTCTAAAGGCAAACTGTTTATAAAGGTTTGGGGATGGGTGTAGCCCAAGTTTATCAACAGCATCAGGAGCATGGGCGGTGCACGAGTGCCAATGCACCAACAATTCCAATGCAGCAACAATACCAATGCAGCAACAATGCCAATGCAGCAAAAATGCCAATGCAGCAAAAATGCCAATGCAGCAACAATGCCAATGTAGCAACAATGCCAATGTAGCAACAATGCCAATGCAGTGGGCGAGAGAGCTGCTGTGGCAAGAGGTTATATAGGAAAGAAAGAGGGGGAGGAGCAAGGGGGGAGAGAGAAATAGGGGGGGGGATGGGGGGGGGCTGCGTGAACGCTAGGGAGAGAGAGGACGTGAAGCTGAGAGGGGGGGGGGGAGTGGGCGGGGATGGAAGTGGGAGGCTGGGAACGCTAGGGTTGCGGGGGGAAATTAACTCGGAAAAATAGACTCGTACCCGGCAGATATTATGGAACAACCATAAACTGTTGAGGTTTTACCTGGTTAATAACATCCTTCCAATGATTGCTCAATTTGTATCCATCTTCTCGGTTAAAGTTATGTCTATGTTTATATATCTGAATGGCTTTATGAATAAACCTTTGATAGTTAGCCCGAAGGTTTGCAGAGTACCTTGGTCTCGGAAAAAACAATAGCATGCGAGCTCACAGCGTTATAACAATGGTCAGTCACGGCAGAGGTATTGGTTCTGCCTTGTGCTCTCAAACACGGTCCGAGACATGTCGTTTCGTTTTCCCAATGTAACTGCTCCTGCAGGTACAACTCAGTTTGTAGACTCCAGGATATTGCATCTCAGGAATGACATCCTTCACAGATGGGATTAGATCACGGATTTTGTGTACTGTATTGAATCGGACCTGGATCTTGTGTTTGTTTAGGATTTTGGAAATCTTTTTGGTAACACCTGCTATGTATGGTAACGTGATGGTTTTGATCGGATTCTCAGGGGGTTGTTTTTCCATGGTTGGAGAACTTTGGAGTAATCTTATTCTAGTTCCGATATGTGCGTTATGTGTGCGTTGGTGTATTGTCTCCTTGCTCAACTCTTTGTGTTAAGTAGACGCCAAGGAGGGGCGTTTCTTGTAGCAAAAATTAGTTGGTTCCCTGATGAGCGATGAGTCGTGTGTGTGTGTGGGCGTGTCATACACACGGCGCTCTCGCTCTCTCTTGGCGATGCTGCAGGCCTGTCTTCTGCTGGATGAGCTGAGTCGGCATGACGCTTTTCTTTGAAGGTGCCCGATTGCGCTCGCAGCTCGGCTGCGCTGGTTGCGCACTCTCTCTCCTGCTCCGTGCTCTCTGGCGGTGCACGATTGCGCTCACAGTTCGGCTACTGCTGCTGGTCCTGTGCGATGCTCGCTTAGTCGATGCTTGGCGCTTTTCCGCTCTTTCTCCAGGTTGATTGCTTGTCGTTGCTCGTCACTCTTTCTCTCTTGCTGCAGCTGCTAGTGGGAGCTGGCATTCAATGTAGAATTAAACTTTCAGCGATACTTTGTCTGTCAGCGCCGAACTCGTAATCGGTGACACATCGCTACTCTGCAAGCCTCGCCATCCTGTGTCGATTGTGGGGCCCACCCCTGGAGCTTGCCGCAGCAAGACTCAATTTCCGTTGACTTCGTAGACTCGTGGCTTCTGCCGATGCAGCTCCCTATCGGGGGAAGATTCCCGGAGCCTGCCACTTGCAGAACTTAATTGTGTGTTGTGTCCCTGCTTATATCTAAAATTCTCTCCCCTTGGCTTGCCTTCTCACAAATGACCGGAATTCCTTTGATTTCACTCTCAGCTTGTAGGAGCAGTTGTTTGTCCGGTGTACGTTGTGTGTGTGTGTTCTGATTTATTAAGCAATCTGTTAAGTCTCATCAAGGCCTGGTTCCTGTCCCCCTCCTCAAGCCATCTCGCCAACTGTGGAAACAGATGCTTTCAATTGTCCCTAAGTGTGTTTTTCTAGTTTTCCAACTTCTGCAATGATTAATCTGGAAGGAGGGAGGGGTTCCTTTTGCCCGGTTGCGTTCTCCCCCCCCCCCTCTTCGCTCGCCGTTGGAGGTGTTACATTTTCTTGTCTCTCACAAAGAGGGGCGCCGTCTCTTGAAGTGTGACCTCCCGTTACCATGTGTTCTGTTCACTCTTGTGGGTTGTGAGTTGAGAGAAAAATAAACATTATTTTCCACCCCTTATCTTAGTGTGTATCCCTTTTTGCGGTGTTGACTCTTTAAGTGACTCAAGGTATATTTTGAGCAGTGTTTACAGTACGCCTGGTTTAGAATTTCTTCGTGGTGTTTGATATCTCAAGGGGAGGCGCCCTCCCTGCATGTGTGATTTATTGCTACCACGTCCTTCTGGAAGACAAAGGTGGATGGGAGGCTCTGATTCTATGGAATACATATTATCTTGGTCTTGTGTGATTGACCTGTTTCGCATTGTATTTCTTCTGGATGACCCTCGGTCTAATACTTTATAATTATTAATTTGTTTATGTTTAACCAAGATTTGTGATCTACCATAGTTGTTACCTCAGGTATTCTTATGGTTTTATTAAGCTTTGTTCTTTGTCCATGTCACCAGGGATCTGTGCTTCTTATTCCCGAGTCATATTTTAATATCCTGAGGTTGGAGATATAACTAAGTTTTGACTTAAGCTTTCGTGATTGCCAGAACTCATATTCCTTGGTTCTTTAGGTAAAGTCACATAGATAGAAAGATACAATAAAAAAACAATATATATGGTGAATAAGATTAAAATAAGGTAAGTAATAAATAAAAGCCACTATTCTCGACCTTTGTCTGGTTCGTAATCTGGGTGAGTGTGTTGGTAGTCTATGATGTAGACTTATTCTTGTCGCGAAGTTTCGAACTTTACCGTTAACTAAAATAAACTACTAAAAAAGTTGTCTGTTCGGTTCTCGCCGCCCGGGAAGAATTGTGGCGCCTATTGTTTGTACGTGCTTTGTGGCGGTCTTTGAAGCCGTGTAGAGATTTCCCCAGAATCTCATTAGCAACCCCCCCCCTCTCCCCCTTTTGCACCGGTTTTTATTTATTTATTACATTTTATGACTACTTCCTTGCCTGGTGTAGCTTGTGGGAGGCAGCTGCTGTTTGAGGGGAGGATGTTTGTGTCGCCCCCTTTTTGCCCCAAGCGACACCCCGATCTATTATTATTATTAAAAAAACAAATATTGGCAGAATTATTCTTAATATCAATATTTGGAAAAATGCCTATATATACAACACACCACAAAATACAAAATAGAAGTTCCTGTTCAGTACCATGGAAGAAATAGGGATACTGACCCGATTCGTCAATTGGTGCCATATATTGTATTCGCCACCCCTGCACAACGGTCTCCACCAACGGAATCATTTCAAGAAGGTTCACACTCACGCATGGAATTCTCCCTCCTGAGCGTGCTATCCATAGAGGCCCTGGCTGAGAAGATTAGAAAAAGCATAGAGATCAAAGTGCTGTCCTGTGGGGATTGAGTAAATCAAATACATCTCTTTGCAGACAATATAATATTAATCATCACCGAGCCTGTAACCTCAATCCCGGCCCTCCTGAAGGAGATTAAGGAATATGGAGAAATGGCAGGATATAAGCTAAATGTAAACAAATCATAACTATATTCTTAGTTTTTTTGGTAAAGTCACGTTGAAGAGAAACAACAAAATAACAAAATATATATAAAACAATAAAAAAATTTCACGACGTTTCGACCATAACTCAAACGGTCATCATCAGGTGTGTCGGTTTGCATAAATTTATTTTGAAAACGGCATATTTATTTATTTATTTATAAAAATAACGTTTGCGTCACGCGCAACGATTGGCAGTTGCCCAGGACTAGTCCATCTATTTTTTGAAAAGAGGAGGGGGGAGACGAAATTTGTTTTTATGTATGCTGTCTGAAAGCCACTGTAAGCGTGAACAATCAATCAAGAACTTAAATGATTTATCAAATCTTTCCAATGATTGCTAAGATAGAATCCATCTTCTCGGTTGAAATTGTCTCTGTGCTTGTATATGTGGATAGCCTCATGAACGAATCTCTCATGGAAGCCAGATGGCTTACAAAGAACCTCCGTCTTGGAAAAGTCAATGGCATGTGAGCCTACTGAATTAGAACAATGATCTGCTACGGCCGAGGTGTTGGTCCTACCGTGTTTAAGGTCTGCTTTATGTTCACGAATGCGGTCCGAGATATGGCGTTTGGTTTCTCCAATGTAACTAAACGCCATATCTCGGACCGCATTCGTGAACATAAAGCAGACCTTAAACACGGTAGGACCAACACCTCGGCCGTAGCAGATCATTGTTCTAATTCAGTAGGCTCACATGCCATTGACTTTTCCAAGACGGAGGTTCTTTGTAAGCCATCTGGCTTCCATGAGAGATTTGTTCATGAGGCTATCCACATATACAAGCACAGAGACAATTTCAACCGAGAAGATGGATTCTATCTTAGCAATCATTTGAAAGATTTGATAAATCATTTCAGTTCTTGATTGATTGTTCACGCTTACAGTGGCTTTCAGACAGCATACATAAAAACAAATTTTGTCTCCCCCCTCCTCTTTTCAAAAAATAGATGGACTAGTCCTGGGCAACTGCCAATCGTTGCGTGTGACGCAAACGTTATTTTTTATATATATATAAATAAATATGCCGTTTTCAAAATAAATTTATGCAAACCGACACACCTGATGATGACCGTTTGAGTTATGGTCGAAACGTCGTGAAAATTTTTTATTGTTTTATATATATATTTTGTTATTTTGTTTTTTCTCTTCAACGTGACTTTACCGAAAAAACTAAGAATATGAATTACTGCAGTCACGAAAGCTTTAAATCAAAATTTAAATCATAACTAATTACCATCTCCCAGACTCTCAAGGCCTCCCAATTAAATTCTGCCCCTTCAAATGGTGCCTTCAGAGGATTAAATATCTCGGAGTCATTATTCCGAGTTGGCTGAGTGAGCTTTTTAAGGTGAACTTCTCCCATCCACCCCAATAGATCCAAACTTCCCTGGTAGTGTGGAATCATATCCCATTGTCTCTTCCTAACAGGGTGCACTTGATTACAATGTTGACCCTCCCAAATATATTGCACCACCTGAGAATGATTCCAACCCAGAAAATGACGGGACCAGTTCATGTATCAACGTCCTTGGCCGTGCTTTGCTTGCTCAAGACTGACATATTGGGGAAGATGCCCCTAAAAATTTTGATCGATCAAGGTTGCCTTGAGTTGCCATCGGGCCGTCAAATGGCCTTTTCGCTTTCTCCCACTCGAATGGGCATGGCCACACTACTGTACGAGCGCTTGCGAGTAAGACCGTAAAGATTCCCCCCGGTGTGAAAATGTTCATTCCTTTATGATTGCGCAAGCCGCTAGACCTGGAGGCGACTGCGGGAGGAATTCTCCTAGGACCCTCAAACAAAGCCATTCGGAAGTTGAGGTTGGTAGGCGCCCAGACTCTGGTTATCCAATGACCAGGAACGGTTCATTCAAGTCCTGAATGCAGGGTTGGACACGTCTGTCATTCAGGAGGGCACCGTGCTAGCCCACACATCACCCGCGCTTCATGAGGGAAACATCGATAGCGGTAAGGGGGCCGTTTCAAATATGAAGCCGCAACAGGTTTCTGATGGATACATTTTGTTCCGAAAATTCTGATTTTTCTGAGTCCCAGAGGTGGGAGTTGAGGGCGCTTTTGCGTGAATTCTCCGATGTATTTAGCAAGGGCAAATTTGACATCAGCCGCACTACGCTTTTGAGTCACCACATCGATACGGGCGACGCCACTCCCATCCGGCAGAACCCCTATCGGCTGAGCCCTATGGAAAAAGAACACGGACGGCTGGCAGTTGAGGAAATGTTGGCCGCCAATATTATCTCGCTGTCCACCAGCCCGTGGGGAGTCCTGATTGTCCTTGTTAAAAAGCAGGATTGTAGTTTGCACTTCTGTGTTGACTTCCGGAAGCTTAATAAGATATCTGTGGTTGACACATACCCTCTTCCTTGGATGGACGATTCCCTGGATGCTCTCGCAGGAGCACATTATTTTTCGACTCTTGACTTCCTATCCTGATTTTGGGAGTTGCCACTAGATGAGTCCTCTAAGCCCAAGACAGCCTTTCATACACCACAAGTCTTATTTGATATTAATCGGCTTCCGATGGGTCTTCATTCCGCGCTGGCTATGTTCCAGCGATTGATAGAACTGGTTCTAGCTGGCCTGCAGTGGGTATCGTGCCTGATATGTCTCGATGATGTTTTCGTTTTTAGCTGTACGTTTGAAGAACATCTGGAACAGTTACGTGCTGTCATTCTTAAAATGTGTGTGGCGAACCTCAAATTTAAGCCGAAGAAGTGTCATCTGCTCCAAAAATTTGACATCAGCCGCTCGGCAGTTGTATTGGTTATTGGCTGAACCTGGCCTTCATCATGCTTGCGGGTGTTGTTACACGGTGAGTGTGGGAGATGCTGGTGCTGGAGGGGGTCCAAGGTTTCATGTGTTACTGCATTTTGTTTTTTTCTCTCTCTTTTTTCTCTTTTCTCTCTTCCTTTTTTTGCCTATTGTTGTTATGTACTTCCATCCTCTTCCCCCATTAGTTACTGTATATTCTGTATATAGTGTATATGTTGTATAGATGGGTTGGGGTATTTGTTTGTTGCGGAACACTAAGGGGTTGTTCTTTTGTTATTTTGTTGAAGGGGGAGTTGACAGCCGGGACTGCTGAGTGCTACAAAGAGGGGGGGGGGGGGGGTTATGTAGTGACATCGCGGGAAGTCACTGTGCAGTGCCGGCCCTAGAGAGGCATGGTGTGTGGTATAGCCACATCACGGATACCACAAAAGTGTGGGTCTAGTACTGGCCTTAGAGGGGCCCGGTGAGCGCTGATGGATAGCGCTAGATGGCACCATGCTTGGCGTGCAGTGCCAACCCTACAGGACAGGGTGTGGGAGTGCTGACCATAGGAATGAGGTTACTAGAGGGCATGGCACTCTGGTTGACCCGAGAGGACACGTGACCAGTTAAGTCTACAAAGGGGCCCAAGTGGTGGCTAGGTGTGGTCACGTGGTTAGAATCCAGATCCTTCCCGAGGATTTTGGAAGGTGGTCATGGCCAAGTGCAGAGCCAGCCACGTCGCAGAGAATATAATCTGGGTCCCCAGAGGGACCGGCGTTGTTGTTCATCCTTGAATAAACCTTTGTCTACGTTCTACGTTCTCCGTTCTCAGTTCAATGAGTCTCCAATGCGTGGACCTGGACCCGAGCTGTGGTCCCGGTCCGTAGTAGCTCGTTACGTTGTAATTAGTGTAGTTAGCCTGGTGGTCACCACCATAGGTTGTTATTCTGTTAAGGGGTAGTTATCCCGTGTGTTGGAGTTAAATACATGTGTTGCCTCCAAGTCTATGTCTGCGACTCAGTTGAACTCACTCCAAGTCTATTACATCAATAATACGTGACTGAGTTTGATAGTATTATGATTTTTTTTTATTGCGGCGTTCTCAATTTACAATGTATTTATCTTGTTAGCCTCACGTATAATTCAGACGAGCTTAGTTATAATTTCTAAGTATTTTTCGTATGTATTTAAGTACAGTGCACGTGTAGTGGGCTCACTTCAAAGACACACTGATTCAGGAGGCAACACATGTATTCTATGACCACAATGGGGTAACGACACAAACACGTCAGGTCAGTCGGCACACTGCCTGACCCAAGTTGCTGAGCATGAAGACCGAAGAGAAGACATAGCAAGGCGGGTTCTATTGCAGCAAACAGCCCTGATGCAGCCCCGGGACCCCCCTTTCATACCGCTCAGCATGGCCCCGCTCCGCCCTCGGACACGATTCCCTCCAGAACCTACTAGAAGGTTCTGGATCGTCTTCCACGTGTCCCCTGCCTGGCTCTGCCCTCGGCCACGCCCCCTTCTGGAACTCACTAGAAGGTACTGGGTCCTACAACACGTGTCCCCTCTGTCACCTTTGGCCTACATGCCATCACGTGCCCCTGCGGCCAATCGGGCTGCTACATCCTCAACTGACCTCTACTCTGCCAGCCCCAGAGACGTCTACCATGACATATACTCTGCTGGCAGAGGGCTACTATACCCACTATTCTTCTCTCTGTCGGTAGATGGCACTAGGTGCCGTAGTGACCCATTATATGTCACTACACATGTAATGGACACCCACTGTGAACCAGTTAACTACACGGAACATTTATTCGGTTGGTTGGCATTATATATTATATTTTGTTCAGTCATCTTCGCGCAGAATATATACACGTGTGCAATATGAATTTAATGTGTGAAATTATTCACGTCAATTATGTCGCCATATTTAGATAGGTGGAAGATTGAGGCATCATGCCACGATTGAGCCATTTAATGTCTGTACGCTCTTCGTTAATAAAATATAAGTGTATGCTTTCAGTTTAAATTCTTCATCATCATCATCGGATATGTTTAATCCACTGCTCGATGGATACTGACTTAATTATTAGCTAATGCTCACACACTTGTGTGGTGACGTGGAATGAGTCACTGGAGCGCGTGCCGCTGGGAGATTGGTAGACAATGGCATTAGGACTATCAGCCCGTTCTACCAGTTGCAGCTGTGGGCAAAGCATGAAGCCATCTGAAGGATCCAGAGGGGTGCAGGGCCGAGGGTGGAGCCTGGCCACGCTTTTCAGGATATAAGGCGAGCTCCAACTCACAGTCGGGGCAGCTGCGATCTGGAATAGAATTCGTCGTGCTGTTGTAATTGTGATCTTCACCCTCTTCAAGCTGTGGGTTTGGCAGCATGTTGGCTGTCCCGACCCGGTGTGTGGTTATCCCCTAAGGCTCTGAAGGTCGGAATAAAAGAGATAGAGTACCTCCTTTAGTGTCTGTGAACTAGAACACAACATTTGGTGTCAGGCGTGTTAACGAATTTTTGTTTTTATATTTTAGGGTTGTTATGAATTTTCTTTCTTCGAATCCTTGAGGGGGAAATAGACTATGCTGAAACACGTGAAGAGGAAGGCTCTCACCCGCATACCCTCGGGCAAGGAGGATTGCCGGGCAGGGCTGGCAACCGGGACCCCTTGTGGGGAGCCCCGGAGTGGTGATCCCGGCGGGGCAGCGAGCAAAGGGCGACGGCTCTGCGCCGCCGCCGGCTGAAGGGGGGCTGCGGGCAATCAGCAAGCGCATCATGGGGCTGCTTTCCACAGTGTCAACCCTGGGGGGCAGCTGGGCAGAGAACAGCCGAAGGAAGGGGCTGTGGCTCAGGGGTGACGAGCGGGCGACTCCGCCATCACTGCCGACCGAGGGCAGGAATTGGGTCCCTTTAACCTGCCGCCGACAGCTCATCCGGGGGCACCTTCCCTCGCGCAGCGGCTGCCGCTTCTCAATTAATTTTCGGCTGCGGGGGGTGATTGGGCGGCCTTCCAGCGGCGGTTCTCCACCATGCGAGCTCGCAGGGTGGTCCGATGCGGAGGCGCTACTTATTCTTCCCACCGCACTGGATGACAGCCTTGGCGGCGTTTTTTTTTACATTCCGGAGGTGGACAGAACAAAGCTGCGTCAAGCGTACTTCCAGTTGGCGGCAATTTTTGATCTACCGTCCAACGCGCGGCAGACATTCGTAATACAGAGTTGGGGGGGGGGGGGGGGAGACGGAGACACCCCGCGCTTTCTGCAGCGCACTGCTGTCGCTGGCCAAGGATGCGTACCCAAAGATGGAGCGGGCAGGACTGGATTCTCTGGTGCTTGAGAAAATGTTGACGCTGGCTCAGGAAATTAACGTTTGTTTGCCGGCCACAGAGGAGGATGACCTGTCCTCGATTCGGGTAGCCCATTGCATCCAGGCCCACTATAACCTGCGACGACGTGCTGGGGTGACGGCAGGGGCTGGATTTCTGGGAGAAAAGGGCAACCAGGCGCTCAGTCTCCTTGGGTCTGCGCGTCAGGTGGTTGGAGCCTGCGGAGGACATTCGGAGTGGGACGACGATGGGACAAGGGAGGGGGGGGGGGGGGGGCGCGCCCATTACCTCTTTCAGTTGTGGCCTACCGGGACACATCCTCCGCTCCTCTGGGTCCAAAGGCAAGTTGCAATACGTCACACACCTGGCCGACACAGCCACCTCATGCATCCCATTGCAGTCAGTGTCAGGTGCACACGCCATCGCCCCGCATAGGAATACGGGGTATGAAGGTGGTGCTTCGGTGCATGATGATTGGCAATGGACCGCACTGGCACACTGTGTCATGGCAGCGGGATCATCCACGGTATGTGGATTTGTGCAGGCTGTTGAGGTGCGAATGCTCATATACGGGGGGCATCCGCCACCATGGTTTCAGAGTTTATTTTTAGGACTCTGCCATAGATGTGTGTTGCCTGGGTCTGGTAGATAATCTGTGTGTTGCCGCTAATGGTGGGAGTTTAGGCATTGTGGGCTAAATCGAGGCATCTATACGGATTGGCGATATTGAAAGGACGGGCCTGGTGTTGGTTTCAAGTTCGTTAGCAGTGCCTTGTTTATTGTGAAAGGATTTTTGGAAGAGGATGCCCCTCTGGATTTTAGTTGACCAGGGTTGTGTGGAGTTACCGTCGGGGCATCGGTTGAGATTTTTGGAGTCCCCTACTGAATGGTGTATCGCTAACACTGTGGTTCAGGCCATGGTGTGTGAAACTGTTAGGGTTCCCCTGGGTGCACAGATGCTCATACCCTTGAGCTGTGGAAACGGCTCGACCATGAAATCACTGGGAGTGAGGTTCTTCTAACACCTTCAAATAGAGCAGTTCGTGGGCAAATTTTTATAGGGCATCAGACCTAGTGTGGGGAGCGGTGGCGCAGCGGTTAGCACACTGTAATCAACATGGCGACCAGGGTTCGATTGTCCAACACCAGTGACAATTATCTGAGCCAGTCCTGGGCCTCCCCTAGATTAACTCAACCTCTAATGAGTATCAATTACAATGTGTAAACAACGCCACTGGGGAGACAAAGGCGGCCAAGCACGGTGCTGGCCACACACCCCATTGTGTATCGTACCAGCCTTCATAGGTGCTGGCTACAGTAGGCTGTTGGCAATATTGTATTTTAATTAACTATTTGGCACGTTGTTTACGTGACATACCTTATTGGCTGTCGGGTGGTGGAGGGTTGCGACGCATCTATACTTATGGGATCTAATCCTAAAACCTGTATTAACATGTTAAGCTGTGTTCAACCACCACACTACAGGTCTCAACAACACTCACTCACTGGTTCGCTCAATCACGATTATATTATTGCGTATGGAGGCAATAAAGGGTGTCGATTGAATACAGTGTACCAAAAAAAAGTTTAACAGTTGTATTGCTATATTCTTGGTTCTTTCGGTAAAGTCACGTGGTTTTCACACCTGATGATTGTTGTGTTGCAGTCGAAACGTCGTGAATTTTATTGTTCTGTTAACGCCGACAATGGTATCTGCAGCGAAACGTCGAATATAAAATTGGAAATTTTGCTCGCTTTTTAATATTTCGGCTATTGCTGAAGTGCCAATTCAATTGGCATGTTTTCCCAAGTGACGACTTGAAGTGATTGCCTCTGTCGGTTGGTGGAGGGTTATACTGAACATTGGCCTCTTACCTACCAAGAGTATAATGACATTTATTTTCGGCACTTCTTGACTCGAGTGCTCGCCACGTCATGGAGGCCGTGGTGGCGGGAAGAATGCCGTGATAAACTCGCTCATCTTATACTGACTCACTCGCACATCAATCACTCACACAACCACAGACCCATTCACTCATCATACACTGACTCAGACATAATACACTCACTCGCACTACCACTGACTCGCACACATCATACACTGGGAGTGTCATGCTGCTAGCTATGGCTGCTACTTTGGTCGTACATGTTATAGTATCGTAATACTATTGCATGTTCACCAGCTCACTCCTTGTTTAAAAAATGTTGCTTTGAAGGTCTGGCTCTCAGATTAACTCTCCCAAATAACATATATTGGTAGTGTCCTGATATAGACCGCCTAGTGGGAAGGATGTTGAAGCTGCATCTGCAGAGCTTTTTGGAGGCCTCCCTAAAGGTGAAATAGTTTTAATGGGTGATCTAAATTGGAATTTGCTAAACCCGCTGGCCGTGGCCACAAATTTTGCAGATGAATTTAACCTGTTTCAATTAATAAATGTCCCCACAAGACCCAACCTAAAAAATCTGGTACAGTCATCTCTGCCTGACGTCCTATTGACAAATGCCCCTCACAATTTCACACTGACTGGTGTTCTGGGTAAAAACCTTAGTGATCACTCCATTTTTGGGGTGAGATCATCAGCCAGACCCGAAGCACTTGGACACTTCAGCACTCGGGCATTTACTAATGATGTGCTTCACTCGGATATTGACAAGATCTGTGATATCCCCAACCTAACTACGGCTTGGGAGACCTTCAGGTACACGTTTCTCCAAATTCTTAACAAACATGCTCCGTTGCTTAGATTTAAAACTAAAGGCAACCACCCACCATGGTTTGATCTTTTGATTACAAAGCTCATGAAAACTAGGGACAAGGCTTGGACATGTGCTCAGAAAAGTACTTTGGTCAATGACTGGCTAGAATAGAGGATTTTAAGGAATAGATGCGTCAAACAAATGCCTATTTTTTCCTCCTGGAATCACATGGAAATGCCAGGATTTTCTGGGAAACAATCAAATGTATCGAAAAGACATCCAATACAGATAATCCGCCCGTTGAGCTTAACGGAAATGGGGAATATTTTTCAGATCCCAAAAAAATAGTTGACAATTTTAACCTTCATTTTTCTGACGCTGGTAATCTTTTTGATAATGTATTGGGAGTCACCCCTGCTCATGCAAATTCATACACCCCTGTCCAAACATTAAACGACTTTAGTTTCCAGCAAATCCACGAAAGTATTGTTCTGAAACAACTGTCCTACCTCAAAGGGTCTTCCTCTACCGGAGCAGATAGTATTCCCATCTTTGCTCTACTAACTGTTGGTCACCTAATATACAAACCTATAGCCCATATTTTCAACCTGTCCATCATATAAGCATCAGTTGCTCTAGAATGGAAACATTCCTATGTCCGTCCACTTCTTCAAAGAGGGCCCTAAAGATGATCCAAATAACTACCGACCTATCTCAATTTTGTCCCCGTTCATGAAAATTTTTGAAAAATTATTGAACTACCAAATTAGCAGTTCCTTGTCCACCAACAATCTACATCTAAAACAATCTGGGTTCTGAAAAAAATACAGCACCACGTCTGCTCCATTATACTCTCTGAATCACATTTACAGTAGCCTTGATACTAAGCAGTAATGTGCCTGATTTTCTTGACCTGTCCAAAGCTTTTGATACAGTAGACCACAACACCCTGCTAAGTAAACTAAGTTGCCTCTGTTTTTCCGAAAACGCAGTAAAATGGTTACAAATTACCTCTTCTCGCACCCAAACTGTCAATGACTTGGGCATTGACCTGGATCATTCCCAGGGTAAATCTTTTTGCAAATTACAAGATACTAATTACTGCTGGCCGCTCTCCGGATGACGTGATTGCTAAGCTACAGGGTGATTTCAACAAACTACAACATCAGCTAGTTGCTCTTAAACTAGTCCTGAATACCTCAAACCAAGGTGCTATGCTTCTCACCAGGACTAAAGCTGGAAGTTATTTTTCCCCAATTACAGTCCTTAAATAATTATCAAATAGAGCAAGTCAAGATCTATAAGTATCTTGGTCATCCTGGATTCAAAACTGAATTTTGAAGATCGCATTGATTATATTGGTAAAAAGACGAAAATATAAATTGGTTTTCTGTATCGACACAAGCACTGCTTCTCCCCCAATGTTCCGTTTTGCATTGATAAAAGCTACCATACTGCCTCTACTTGATTACTGTGACATCGTGTAAAAATCAACCCCAAGTACTGAAGCTCGATTCCATCTATCACTCGGCCTTAAGATTTACATTGCACTGCCCATATAGGACTCACCACTGATCTCTACATTGGGTCAAACGTAACATCTCTTAATGTTCGACGGCTTGTGCAACAGATCTTATTTATTCACGATGTACTTGCACAATTCCGCAGACTACCTACTGGATCTCGTCTGTTTCAAAGAACAAATTTGACCTCAGGTCTTCGCTCATTTACCAGCTTCACATTCCTTATTGCCGTACAAAAACTGGAGGAAGGGCCTTTGCTATTGATGCCCCCAGGGTCTGGAATGCTATTGCCAATAAACTGCAACTTGAATCGCTACCAATGAGATCTTCTCTCAACACTGCTCTAGAGGAGTTGTACACCCCTAGCTGCCACTGCTATTCATTAGCGTAAAATAAAATGTTTCGCTCCAGATGACTACTGCAAAGTATTATTTGTATTTTGATTTAGCGTGCTGATCTTAAAGGTGCATTAAAAAAATAGATACTCCGACTGGTGCTTCTATTGTGGAGTAACTCATGCAGCCAGCTGTGGCTCTAGGGTTTGGTGTTGCATGTTATTCATGTACTTGTTAAAAATTCGGTCAGTCCCTATGATCACTGTTACATTGCAATTATGGCTTTATTTTTTGGTTATTTCGAAAAGTTTTTCGGTTTGGACATGTTTGTAGTACGGAGTTCGACTGGTGGCCTTAATCTAAGCTTTCGTGTTGTTGTTTGACTTGCATCCCACTGGGATTTTTGCACACAGCGTTGGTGTACGGTGCTTTTTCAAGAATATTTTGCTGTTTTTTCCTGGATTTTCTGTTTGCACAGTCACTTGAAGATGTTTTCTTGTTCGTTTTTTCTTTTTTTGTTTGCGGTTGCACCCGATTTCAAGAGCCAAATTGCTCACAGGGCGAAACCAAATAAATAATCTGAAATGTATATCGTTAATACTGGTAGGAACCTCCTGGTGACACTAGCCCACAGGGGATCATTGTGACCGTCCGTCGTGCATACAAAAATGGGAGGGGCTGGGTGGGGAGGGGCTGGTCACCCCGTGGTGCCCTTATAAAACTCAACGTTTAACCTACTCACGCCAACTTGTGCCTGCCCTCATAGTCGGGCATATTTGCGGAATACACCACGTGTCCCGGGAAAGGTCCTGGCAAGGATTATTCAACATCGCCTTGCCAGGCACGCTGAGAAGAGGCTTGCGGAGCCCCAATGCGGTTTCAGGAAAGGGTGGTCCTGCACAGATGCCATATTTTCTGTCCGTCTGCTACAGCAGAGGTGTAGGGAATTCCAGCAAGACCTACATCTCTGCTTTATTGACCTGGTCAAGGCCTATGATACCATCAGTAGGCCTGGGCTATGGTTTGTTCTTCGTGCTTTTGGAGTACCTGACCCTTTGCTCACGATCATTAAGGACCTTCATGATGGTGAGCCGGCCCGGATAAAACTACGTGGCCAGGAGTCCGAGCCATTCCCTGTATACCTTGGGGTGCGACAGGGATGTCTTCTGGCTCCCACATTATTTAACATCTATTTTGACCACGTAGTTCATGAAGCCTTCAATAGCTGTACCGGGGGAATCTCCATATGGTACAGATATAATGGGAGGCTGATCGATGCCCGGGTGCGGTCAAGGGATGGCTCCCTATTGCTCAACCACGTTATGTAAGCCGATTATTTGGTAATAGCTGCTCATTCAGAGGAGTTGGAGATGCTGCTGCTGAGGCTGGAGCGTGCCACTAAGAGATGGGGCCTTACCATCAGCCTCACCAAAACTAAGCACCTACCTGGGTATTTTGTACCATGGGACACTCCAACCCCACAACTCCCAATCGGTGATGGGGCAGTTGTGGAGAGATTAGAGCGTTTCCCATACCTGGGGAGTGTGCTTATGACCGGCTCCAGTTTAATAGCAGAGGTCTCACTCCGAATCAGTCGAGCGGCAATATATTTTAATTGGTTGCGTAACGCTGTGTGGAAGCTACCTGGTCTGTCACGCCACACGAACCTTCGGGTCTTCTCGGCCACGGTCATTCCCTCCCTTCTCTACGCTTGCGAAACGTGGACCCCCCTAATGGAACATCTTCGCCGGTTAGAAACATTTAGACAGGCCTGCCTA
This sequence comes from Petromyzon marinus, assembly GCF_048934315.1. Taxonomy (NCBI): domain Eukaryota; kingdom Metazoa; phylum Chordata; class Hyperoartia; order Petromyzontiformes; family Petromyzontidae; genus Petromyzon; species Petromyzon marinus. The sequence continues at coordinate 1,926,222 of NW_027422603.1, read as the reverse complement.
CGATCCATCCTGGGTTTAACCAGACTGGATTGTGTGAGGAGCTCACAAATCCTTGAAAGGTCTGGGCACGGTCCCATCGGTGAGCTCCTCCGGCAGGCAAGGCTGCGATGGCTGGGTCGTGTAGCCCGCATGCCCAGCCACCGCATGCCGAAACAGCTTTTGTTCGGCCGGATCGAGGGGGCTAAACGGGCGCCGCACGGGCTAGAGAAGAGGAGTGATGTGGTACAGGAGGACGTGGAGCTGAGTGGACTTGCCGATGACTGGTACCAGCGGTGTCAAAATCGGCCTCTGTGCAGGAGGCTCGTGAAGGACGCTACTGGCAGTTCGAGGTAGTCGCCCTCCAACAACAACGGAGGGCGGAGGAGCGACGCTCGCAACGAGCGGAGCGCCGGGTGGCTAGGGCACAGCAGGTTGGCACAGTAGGGGGCACAGGTGGTGCATCAGCCAGTCATCTCAGTCAGTCGAACCGTGGCACCTGGGTCTGCCCCATGACCTCCTGCCAGCGGGCGTTCGACACTGCACGTGGCCTCGAGGTGCACATGGCCTGGCACAAGCGTCGTGGTGACGTCACCACCACTTAGGGGCGAATGGCGGTTGTTATATATCTACTGTAATCACCCAGGAATGTATGTCCTTAACGTTCGTGACGTCACTCCACATCGACTAGCCCCCCTCATTAATATTCATGAGAAGGTGACGTCCTCCACATGGACCCCCCCCCTCCCTCATTAAGAATCATGAGCATTTCGATTTAAAGCTTTCGTGACTGCAGAGATTCATCTTCTTGGTTCTTTCTGTAAAGTCACGTAGAATGAAAATAAAATAACAAAAATAAAAAATTCTCACGACGTTTCGGCCACATCACAAGTAGCCTTCCTCAGATGAAGAAACAGAACTGTCGGGAAGACAGCTCTTCAGTGCCAGGCTTGGCAGCGTCTTTTAAGCTGGGTGGGAGAAGCAGAGCGCCTTGACAAAGGAGTTTACATATCAAAAGTTGCTTTGTTAATGTGTTGGATTAGCAGGATGTTAAAGTCAGAAATTATCATGTAACTGGTGGATTAGCATGCTAATTTCTGACTTTAACATCCATGCTAATCCCACACGTTAACTCCCCCCTCCTCCGTTCCGAACATAGATGGACTCGTTCGTCTGAACAAAGCTCGTAGCTCTCCGTGGTGCTAATCCCTCACACTAACATCATGCTAATCCCCCAGTTACATATAATTTCTGACTTTAACATCCTACTAATCTAACACATTAACACAGCTACTGTTGATATGTAAACGCCTTTGTCAAGGCGCTCTCCTTCTCCCACCCAGCTTAAAAGACGCTGCCAAGCCTGGCAGTGTTCACTGAAGCGCTGTCTTCCCGACAGTTCTGTTTCTTCACCTGAGGAAGGCTACTTGTGTTGTGGCCAAAACTTCGTGGGAATTTTTATTATTATTTTTATTATTTTATTTCCATTCTTCGTGACTTTACCGAAATAATCATGAGCAGGTGACGTAACTCCACATCAAACAGCTCCCCTCATTAATATCACTGTAACAAAAAAAATAGGTTCCTGGATAGTGTAATTTTCCAATTGCTTATGCCTCAAAAGTACAGAACATCGGTTTGTGCAATTTGTAAGGGCGCGGTGACACACGCATTAATGCAATGAATATCACGTCGTGGTCTGCTTTTTCGTTTGCAAATTTCAGATTTACTGCAATACACCCGTCCTTGGACGGGCAAAAGGCGAGTCTAACAATGGTTCTCTCTCAGTAACATCTGGCAGTTCACCAGTTCAAGCGAGCCTGACTGCTGATGAGACACTGAAAGACGAAGCCTGTTTCAGGGTGCTGCTTGTGTTGAGTTAATGTTGATGATGAGATGCACTCTCAGAAGCTTGTGCGGCTGAGTAGCACCACTCGCATTGTGTGCATGGAGAAGTGGCGATGTGGAGGCTGTACAGCTCGGTTATCTTGTTCCTTGAGCTGCAGCAGCAGCTGTAGTTATGCGTTTGTCCACTAGAGGGCATCACGTGCCTTGTGGAGAACCTGCAGTGCCCCTACATCCTGTAGCCCTGACACTATAGCCCTGATGCTAACCTAATACTTTTGTTATCCTTCCCCGGCACCTCCGACTAGCACGGTTGGCTATGTACGGTGTGAAAAAAAATTCAGCCTTCAATAGCTGCCCCCATGAGTTATCATTTGTGGTCAAGTGGCTTCTGAAAAATAAGCAAATACCTCATTGGACTTTACCTGATAACATTTTAAAAATTTGCTTAGTTTATTCTTTTAGGGATTTGTTTACTTTTCCTATACCTTGCACTCCGATCGTTTTTTTTTTATTTGTTGCTGTAACGTACAAAGCCGTCCCTACTGGACATCTCTGAAAAAAGCTTTATAGCTCATCGGATTCCTCCAATATGATTACATATTCAGATTTTGATTCTTATATACATATCTGGGGCAGCTTGTGTTGGTAGTGAGCCCCGATGAAGGCCAGCAAGGCGCTCGAAGGGGATGGAATGGTCAGAGCAGTGTCTGGTCCTCAGACTCACCAGAGACACTCACCAGGGACAGACTCGCCACATATCGACACACTCACCCACCCACTCATCCACTCACTCAATCTCCCACTCACCCTCACCCACCCACCAACCTACTCTCACCCGCTCACCCACCTACTCACCCACCCACTCTCACTCACCCACTCACTCACACACACTCACCAACTCACCCATTCACCCAATCACTCAATCATTCAAATACCACTTACCCACGTACTTATTCACCCACTCACTCAATTACCCACTCACCCACCCACGCATCCACTCGCCCACCAACTAACTCATCCACCCACCCAATCACCTCCCCACTCACCCACCACTCATTCACCCACTAATTTACCCACTTACCCATCCAACCACTCAATTACCCACTCACACACAGACTCACGAACTCACCCATTCACCCAATCATTCATTAAAAAATCCAGTCACCCACATACTCATTCACCCACTCGCTCAATTACCCACTGACCCACCCAAGCACCAAATAATGTATCCACCTCCCCATTCATTTAATTATCCACTCATTCAAACTAACTCACTGACCCGCCCACTCACTCATCCATCCACCTAATCATTCACCAACTCAACCACCCACTTACTCATGAACACATTCACACATCCACCAATCTACACACTGACCCACTCATTCAATTACCCATCCACCCATTTAACCACCAACCATCCACTCACCCAGGCACCAACTCATCCAATTACGCATCCAATTACCCATCCACTCACCCACACATCCACACACCAATGCACTCATTCATCCACCACCTACCCACCCACTTACTCAATTTCCCACTCACCCAAGCAGTAATGTGATGGTGTATTATGTGCAGTCAATGGCAACCGAGCTGAGACCATTAATTCACCAGACTTGCAGACTTGAGAACCTGCTTTTAATCGTAGGTGAATGCCTGGATTCAACCCCATTTTAGTGCTCTGACCTCTGAGCCACTGGACTATCTCTAGACAATCAACACCCCCCCCCCCATGTTAAATACATATGCAGCCTGTTTAGTAAGCAGCATTATTGGAATACTTTGCCAAGGCAATTGGTAATGTGGAGCAGTCCTGCAATTGCTTTCTCATGCCTCTGCTGGCAGGAAGAAATTCCACAATAGAGACCTCTAGAAAGGCGTTTGAACGATATTTTGGTCTTCTTCCATACTCGTCAGATGATTTTGAAGAGGAAGGAATATCCACACATTTACCCACCACACGCAACTTGCCACTCGATTTTGGTGTACCCAGTTGTACTGTTTGGCGGACAGAGGCAGGGGAACTTCAGATACTCGACCATTTGTTTCAACTGCTGTGCCAGAAGGTGGAACCAGCAATCTCTCTATTGCCAGTGAAGTTTACGAGCCATTGCATCACAGCAGCCCCCTCCAGTATGCAATGCTAAACGAGGGTCTCTCTCTCTGCGTGCACATCAGGATAATATTTAATGAGGTGGTGTGGACGTCTCGCTGCTTCGTGATGGATGTGATGGCAGTGGGAAAGTGGAGCAGTGGGGCAGCGGGGCAGAGGGGCAGCAGGACAGCGGAAGCAGCTTGGCAGTGGGGCAGTGAAGGGGTGGATGTGTCAGACGAATCGCCTGTTTATCTTTTCTCACCACTGCTTGTACACGTTATGAAGAAGGGCCATTGCCTGAAACTTCTCTCATGACATGGTTGTCATTGTACCGCCGCACACACAGCCGGGACACTGCACACGAGCCAAGGCACATTGAACCAACCCAGGCAGCGCTCACAAGCAATGCAAAGTTACATTGTTTCCTCATAGGTTTATGTCATAAAGTTTATGATAAAAACAACAATGATAATTATTAAATAATGCATTGGATTGATCCTCACTCTTAACAGAGTTAGTCTGTTGGCAGCAGTCAGTGTCCAGTACAGTCCTGGCATCTGCTGCTCAGTTTCCTTCCCCGGCTGCGGTCCCAGTGGCACCTCCATCACCCCAACTGTGCGGTCGACCGGCCGCAACCAAACAGCATCATGCTGCGGAAGAGCGCACGGATCGCGTTCGCCACACGAGCCAGGCCCTTTCTTTCCTGCACTATCACCGCCTCCTGCCACTGTCTCCTCCTGTCTCCTTCCCTGTCGCCTCCTCTGTCTCCTCCGTCTTCTCTTTCTCCGTCTTTTCGACCTCCTGCATCACCATCTCTTCCACCACCACCATCTTCTCCTTTTTCTCCTCCACAGCCATCTTCTCCTCCATCTCCTTGTCGTCCTCTTCGTCCTCCACCGCTATCTCCTCATTTGTCTTATCCAACTCCCTCTCCACCTTCTCCATTTCCTCTTTCACCTCCTCCTTCACTTCCTCTTTCATCTTCTTCTCCACAACCTCTCTCCTCTCTTCAACGGCCTGCGAGGATTGCTGCGCTGGCTCCGCTCTGTGAAGAGATGCGCATGACACCGTTCAACCTTCCTGCTATGGCAGACATCGCAATAGTCTCCTTACAATCTGTAGGTGGACTGTGTGGCGGATTAATTCGAATTTAATAACCACACAACATCACAATCGGTGAGTACGCTTGGCATTGCAGCTGTCATTCTCTCAATGCAAGGCAAGCACGAAGAAAGGTGCTGCTGAATCTAACACAGACTGCTGTAGTTTCACAGGAGTGGCTGGCATTGCTGTGTAAATCCAATCGAATTACTTGCAGTGACATTTGTATGTGTATTATAATTGATCCCTGGCACACAATGGCATACTCATTTCCAATGACATCGGGGGAGATCGTTAACGTCTGCTACGAAGGAGAGGATGTGCGTGTCTTTGTGGTTTACGCAGCAGCAGTAATACCCAGGGCAGGACACCAGAGCTGAACTGTAGGCAGTGAGTGATGAACCCGCTATCGCTGGCCCGCTTCACGCATGCACGATTGTGGAAAAAATATCTATGGTGATTCGTGGTCGACTAAGTTGCCCCCTTTGACTTTGATGGCATCTCAGAGCGCTTTACACGTGCTGAGCCACTCACATCTTGCATTTCTCGTCTCAATGCATTTGAAAGGGGGCTCCCCCCTCCCAATGGTAGCTATCCTCGTGCAGTAAAAATACACTTGGCAGTTGGCCAGGAAACGGGCATTAGTCTGGCAACAATATAGTGGATGTAGGGTTACATGGTGAATGTATTACCGCATTGTTACATGGTCTCACCCAGAAACCAATTATGGAGAACATTTCTATCGCCGAATGTACATGTGGAGTTTGCATTGTCTGTGTTTGTGCGGGTGGCAGAACTGGAACATATTTGCCTCGTAGCTAGAGGGATCTGGGTTCGATTTCCAACTTGGGCCACTTTCTCTGTGGCGTTTGTTCTCTCACCCTGTTCTGGGTGGGCTCTGCAGCTTTCTCCCCATAACTGAACCCACATAAGCAATGCAAATCACTCAATTGGGATCGCAAACAACAGCAAATTTGTTCCCGATTAGTAACAAAACTTGGCAGGACCCTGCTGAAAAAAGGTCTAGAGACTCGGTGATGCTTATCCTGCGTAAACAATAATAAATACACACAGGACACACGCAGAGTTGCTTACCCTGGCTCAGCGGCTCCTTCTCTAAAGACATATTCTCCAATGTGCAGTGTGATTGGGCCCTGCACAGGAGTGATGCTGGCGGTGGTGCTGGCGGCCGTGGTCAGGAGGCAGTGGTGCTTCAATTTGGTGATGCGCTTCTCCTCGAGACGCTTCACCTCGCCGAGGTTCTTCACCTCCCGATTGCTCCTCTGGTTCTTGGGGCGCCTACACTTGAGCTGCTTCTATTCATACATATGTGCAACGATAAGCACAGGAACATTCAGACATGCACACACATGCACAAAATCATACCCACACGCACGCAAACATGCATTTCCACCCATACACAAATGCATACTCACACACCTATGCATGGATGCAAACATGTATATTGACTCATCCAAATATGCTGAGCACACACATACACAATCACCCGATGTTAAAAAATACCTTTACCAATCAGTACTTTTGAACACAGCATTAATGTAGCCCTAACCCCTAATTCACCTAAACCCTACAAACTAATGATACATGTTACACCCTCATATATTCCCACAGACACCTATCGACCCCACAGACCTCATGAACCCCATTAAGGTCTTGATCAACTGCGATAATTTTAATGGCGATTGTTATCAACATTCATCACGGGCAATAGGTGCCACATAATGTTCCATTGTAAGGATCTAGCTGCCCATAATCTGGAAAAAATCTAACAGCAGCGCTCATCGTGGGCAACTGGAATAGCACCTTCCAATGAGCTCACAGACTGAGGTCGCGTCACTGCCTGAAAAAAGGCCAATTGATGTGCATGCACGAGTGGGATATGGCGTGACATGGTGGCAAGATGGGGTGATGTCGGGAGATGATGTGGTGGCATTTAGATGTGATGTGTTGGAATGTTATGGAGAGATCTTGTCATGTGATGGTGTAGACACATGGTGAGGTTCTATGATGGGTTATTGACTGGATGGTGAGGTGGTATGATGGGAAAGGTGGTGTGGAGAGATGGTTTGGTGATGTGTAGTCATGTTGTAGTTTGATCGTGTGGTGGCATGGTGTGCTATCGTGTAGAGATGGTGTCTTTGACCCTCACCGACCACATACACACCTTTTGGTCGCCATTGTTGTCACTTTGGTTCGGGAAAGGGTAAACTCTGTCCATAATGTCCCTCCACGTGGTCGTTTGGAGCTGCGACTTCCGGGCTACGGAGCACAGACATTTCATTCAAAGGATGAGTGATGGATTAGAGAACGAAGCACATGGAGATTTCACAGAACTCATTCTGAGATCCCTCTAGTTACCTCTTATCACACTACAGGCCCTGCTATTGAGAAATATTCATCACATGGCATTAACACTTTACATGTCATATTTTTGTGAGCATGTTGAGATCATTCATTCCATAAACTTGAGACCCTAGTTTAATTATAGGTTGCTGAAACCCAGAGCTTAACCAACGTTCTCTGCCATGCTGGATCAGTGTCTAATCCCTTACCCACCAAGACAGTTCTACTGAATGTCATTATTAGGGAGTTCTCCTCTGCATTTCCTAGTAATTTGTGAAAAGTAAGTTTATAACTAATCAGAATCCTTCAGAATATATAAATATTCTGATTCTAACAAACTATTTTATGTAGGTATATGTAACTTACTCTCATAGTGCTCCAAGATATCAGTCCACTTAAGTTGTCTGTCTATGGTGTCGGTGTTGTGTCTGTTTGATGGTGGTGGCCTGGAGGGGTTAGAACAAGGATCAAATTTATCAACTCAACGAATCACTCATCCTCTCAATTATTACCATTTCCCACTCACAGTACCAGTTCACTCACTCTTGTGCATATTGATTTACAAGCCCCTTCATTTACTTGCTTACTGCCAACTCACTCACTTGTGCACCCGCTCACTCACTCATTCACTCACCCACTCACACGTTTTATTCCAATCCACTATTCCATTGAACATAATCGTCAGACTTAAGCATGTTCATGTAGAACCGATTTGTATTAATCCACTGATTGATAGAGGCCTCTCAATACCTCATGGATGATGAGGGTTATGTAACCATACTTTAAAACGCCGGTCAGTGTGGGTTGGTGAAGGTCGGGGAGACTACAAAAGAAAATATATTTCTGCACTGCCCTAGGAATGCTCACAATGGCTATTACACCATCTATAGCACGTGGTGGCCACCCAATGCTAGGACATCCAATCACTCCCCAAGCTAGATCCTGCTTAGCTTCTGAGACCTGATGAAATCAGGAACATAACGGGTAATCTATTCAGAGGTCAACCAATCGAATAACCTGAGCAATATCCCTCGCCCAAACAACAAAATACTATTACTCAAGCATAACCCGAACACCTGATAGGCAACCCTAACCCCTCATACCGAACACTAACCCTTAATACACAAACCCTAACACACAACCGTAACTCTAACTCCTAAACCGTAACTGTATCACACTTGCCCCTATGGCAAACTCCAACCTCTAATTATAACTGTGAACTCTAACCCTTCACTCTATCCCCAAACATTAAAACTCAGCCTGTAGCCCATAACCACAACTTTTCACCCCTAATCATTAACAACAATCCCTGATCATTTTTAAAACGCCCGTATCGGGCTCACTTTTCAGATGTGAAGACCAGGCTCACAACTGACGAGATTAACTTTACTTTTATCACCGGTTGTGCATCTTTTAAAAACTAGAATGCGAAATAATCGCGTCCAGTTGCACATTATTTAATTGTAAATGCATTTACATAATTTTGCTTTACAAACAATGTTTTCCATCAATTAAATAATTGTTGAATAACAAGAGAAAATGCAGGAGTATTTGCATTATTATGAAAAAACTATTGTAACATTTACAATATTATAGAAATAAAAGAGAAAATAATAAATTGTGTCAAGCAGACGATCATAAACTGCAACACGTAAATTAACAATTAAGAATTGTTTAATGATTAATGTTCACCTTTTTTGCATGCCGTTTCTATTTGAAACTAATTTTTACAATGTAAGAAATATCTACATCAATTTTAATTCTACCGTCAAGAATCCAAAAATCACAATATCCACGACATTGTAGTTTGATTTTATAATAACATTTGCTAAAATTATATATTTAAACGTATTTGTTACAACACGTTACCATAAGCTGAGCGAAACCCCCAAACCCCTCATGCTCATGTAGTGAGTGAGACCCCCACACCCTTGAAAGCCTCAATAATAAACCCCATTAACACACAAACAATACTTAAACCACCCCTTTCAGGCTCACCGGTTAAATGATGTGCAGGCTGACAACTGCTGAGATGAATTTCAGTTTCATCAACAATAGTGGAGGCTTTAATAACCACGAGGCTAAATAAAATCACGCTTATTTTAGCTGAGACAAGAAACACAGCCACCAATAAACGCAGCTCTTCCAATATGAATGACACGTGGTGCATGACGTCATAGACATGATGTCAAAGGTACCACCCACATGACTGTCATCACAGACTGGAGACAACTACGTCATCAGCCAGGATCTGACCTGAACAGCAGACCCCTTCCTAATGTTAAATATAATGTAACTCAGATTATTTCGGGCACAATTGTCCCAGTAATAAGAAAATTATTATTGTGTACATGTTATTCGTGATCTAGATGACTTAAACAGGCTCTATCAACGTTTTGAATGGTTACACGGTTACGGTCTAAACAATGTTAGAAACAGCAATATATGAAGCGATATTCCAAGTAACGAATCTAATTGTCTTAATTTGATGGCAGACAATCCAATTACCACAATATTATGAATATTTGAGTCTACTTTGTGGTGACAATGTAAAATTATATTTTTAAAATGGCATCTTATGAAAAAACTATTGTAACATTTACAATATTATAGAAATAAAAGAGAATCATAAATTGTCAAGCAGATGATCATACACTGCAACACAAATTAACAATTGGGAATTGAATTTCGATTTAAAGCTTTCGTGACTGCAATGATTCATCTTCTTTGGTTCTTTCGGTAAAGTCGCGTAGAATGATAATAAAATAATAAATTGATAAAATAAAATAACACAATAATATTCTCACGACGTTTCGGCCACAACACAAGCAGCCTTCACACAGCTTAAAGGCCGTATCTGAACGTGGCTCTTTCACTCCAGCGCTGTCCTACCAGACAGTCTCGCCCCCCTTCACCTGATGAAGGCCGCTTGTGTTGTGGCCGAAACATCGTGAGAATATTATTGTGTTATTTTATTTTATCAATTTATTATTTTATTATCATTCTACGTGACTTTACCGAAAGAACCAAAGAAGATGAATTGGGAATTGTTTAATGATTAATGTTCACCTGTTTTGCATGCCGTTTCCATTTGAAACTAATTTTTACATCAATAATCAGTCACACAAAACGATAATGTCAAATATCCACATCAATATTAATTCTACCGTCAAAAATCACAATATCCACGACATTGCAGTTTGATTTTCTGATAACATATGCTAAAATTGTATATGTAAAAGTATTTGTTACAAACACGTTACCTTAAGCTAAGCTAAACCCCCAAACCCCTCATGCTCGTGTAGTGAGTGAGACCCCCACACCCTTGAAAGCTTCAATAATAAACCCCATTAACACGCAAACAATCCTTAAACCACCCCTTTCAGGCTCACCGGTTAAATGATGTGCAGGCTGACAACTGCTGAGATTAATTTCAGTTTCATCAACAGTAGTGGAGGCTTTAATAACCACGAGGCTAAATAATATCACGCTTATTTTAGCTGAGACAAGAAACACAGCCACCAATAAACGCAGCTCTTCCAATATGAATGACACGTGGTGCATGACGTCATAGACATCATGATGTCAAAGGTACCACCCACATGACTGACATCACAGACTGGAGGCAACTACGTCATCAGCCAGGATCTGAGTGTAATGCAACTCCTATTATTTAGGGCACAATTGTCCCAGAAATAAAAAAAAACGATGGTGAAAATTGTATTCATATTCTAGATGACATAAACAAGCTAGCAAAAGTTTAAATGGATACACGCTTGCGGTCTAAACAAAATATCAGGGAATATGCGAAGCAACGAATCTAATTGTAATTTGGTGGCAGAAAATCTAATTATCACAATATCATAACCATTGTAGCCTAGTTTGTGGTGAAAATCTAATCACTATCATAACCATTGCAGCCTAGTTTGTGGTGAAAATCTAATTATCGCAATATCATAACCATTGTAGCCTAGTTTGTGGTGAAAATCTAATTATCACTATCATAACCATTGCAGCCTAGTTTGTGGTGAAAATCTAATTATCGCAATATCATAACCATTGTAGCCTAGTTTGTGGTGAAAATCTAATTATCACTATCATAACCATTGTAGCCTTCTTTGTGGTGAAAATCTAACATTTTTTTCATTTTATTTTTATAGTATTACTGTAAAATGTACAATATAGAAATAAATGTAAGATCCTCAGAAATTGAGTCGCGCAGACAATCATACACTACAACACAAATCAACAATTGCGAATTGTTTCATAATTAACTGTAACCTTCTTTGCATGCCGTTTAAATTTGAACCTATTTTTTACATCAATAATCAGTGCCATAAAACGAGAATATAAGAAATATTCGCAATAATATTAATTCTACCGTCAATAATCCAAACATCACAATATCCACGACATCGGAATTCGATTTTTGTTTAATAAAATATGCCAAAAAATAACCCGTACCCATGACCCAAGCCGAAATCTACAACCCCTCACTCTTATGTACTGAGAGAGGCCTCCACTTTGAAACCCTCAGCAACAGACCTCATAAACATCCATGAAATCATATTCTTTGGGTCTTTCGGTAAAGTCACGTAGATAGGTTGAAAGAAAATAATTTTAAAAAAATAACAAAAAAACTACGACGTTTCGATCACAACACAAGCGATCGTCATCAGGAGGAAAGAGGAAAGCTGCTGAGGCAAAACAGTCTGCGACAATTCTGTAAGCAGCCAGGGCCTTAAACGAAGGGCAGACCCCTTCCCAATGTTGAATAAAATGCAACTCGTATTATTTCGGGAACAATTATTTCGGAAATCAGAAAACGATGACTGTGGACATTTAATTCATATTCTAGATGTGAGTGGGGACCGGTGGCGCAGCGGTGAGCGCACTGTGTGAGAATGTGGAGATTGGTGGCGTAGTGGTTTGCACATTGTGTGAGGGGGGGGGGAGTGGTGGCACCGCGGTTAGCACATCGAGTGAGTGGGGAGCGGTGGGCACAGTGGTTAGCTATAAATGCTCCGATACGTGTGGCATTGCCTTTGTACTGTTCGCCTTTTGGCGATCTCTGGTCTGACACTGGTGGTGAGACTAGTTCATAAAGAAGGCTGTCTCTGTAGGCCAATCAGTTTCAAGGACAATGCAAATATTATCAGAGCATGTTTGTTTGCATATTCACCACAGGTACCGTGTGGTTAATGCAGTAACTTGATTCCTTGCAACAGGTTTCTACTTGGTTGTTTGAACATTTTAACACCACTTCCTGCTTTACTGCCAGAAAGGATAACACCTTTTATTATTTTTCACACTTTGATTCTGGAAAAAGGTCCCATGATACAGCTTGTTTGGCTGGATGGGGCTAAATGGATGTGTTATAGGCTAGAAGAGATGGAATTATGTGGTTCAGAAGGATGTGGATGGAGCTAATTGGACTTTCTGATGACTTGTACCAACAGTGTCAAAATCGGCCTCTGTGGAGGAGGTTTTCATATAAAGTCTCATAACTTTTTTCACAAGATCCCTAATCTCAAGCAAAAGTCACCCAGACACGAACATGTGACACATTTCAATGTTTATTCACCCGATTGCTACTAAGCATGCATCAATTTCCAATTGCAGTCGACAGACACATTATGGTTTGATGTCGAAAATAGACTGTTGCAGAATGTGAATACAATCTTCAAAAAATATATATTTTTGAAAGCAGCTTACAATCTTTTACATGAAGGATCATTGCCATTTATCATCCCAACGAGTAAACCATCTTAACCAATCAAATATGCCTAGATTTTTGGAATACCATGAAACACTAACGTGTTCATTTTTGTACATATTTTCATGAAATGTTTCCAATAGATGTTTATATAGTTTTGTTACACACGTCATGTAGTTCACTATAATGGTTTTGATATCACGCCATTTGCACAGGGGCGTCTCAGATAAGGGGCGTCTCAGATAAGTGCCATGCATCACATTTCATGAGGTTTTCTAAATAAAATTGTTTGCAGGCTCCTTGTGCAAACCAGTCTTGTTTTCATGTCTTTAGTAAAGCAAAACTCACAAACTCATGGACTGTGACCGGGGGAGGTGAAGATAATCACCAATAACCTTGCCATGGACATACTCTAAGACAACCTCTGTGAAGGACGTTCTCCCTGTGGAACCCATCATCCCTTCTACATGCACCGATCATTGCAGTGGTCTCCTAGAAGGCCAATAAACCCCCTCTGAGTACCCCTACTGCTCAACATCCATGGCAATTAATGTATGGGAGATGCGAGTTGATGACCCAGGTCAAAATATAACAATATAAATGTATCATACATAGTTTGGACAACACTTGCTTTGTTATGTATAACCAGGTTGGGCCAAATATTTAGACTGCATTCATTGTCCATTGTCAGTTTTTAAAGAATTGAGCAACATTGAAAAATAGCAAGCTCTGTCTTCATCTCCTGCCAATGCCAACATCATGCTCATGTTTGCTTTGCCAGGCCCGTTGACATGTGTGGCAAACCCAAAAGATAAAAACGCTATTGACAACGCATGTAAAAATACTTTTCTGATTTGACCCAAAATCCGTGTTCACTTGGAAATCTTTTTTGCATTATGGTGCAGTTAAAATATAGTATTCAGCTCATTAAATAAACCTTTTAAAATTAACTTTAAATCAGATTTTGAAAAATATATTTATTGCCTTAATTATTTTGATGTATAGTTCCCATAATATTTATATCCCTGATCTATAGTATTCTACTTATGCAGAAATGTGTAAGAGACTACTGCATGTTCTGGTGAATCCAGTCCATGAACTTGGCGACTGTGCACTAGACACCTGGCTGGTAAGCCCGTGCACAGCCAACGCCCCAGCTGGTGATTCCAGAAAGGAACCAGCGGCCGTTTGAGTCCTGGCAAACAAAGGGCCCCCCAGAGTATCCCTGCAACAGACACACACGACACCAATGTTAGAAGTTTACTGACTGACAAGGAGGCATGATGGAGTGATGATTACAATGAGCCAGTATAGGAAATGGCATGTCATGATACCAAAGAAGGCATATCAGAAGGCCCAATAAGTAGGTTTAAATGTTCAGTGCAAAGAGCAGTAGAACTGAGAGGCAGGCTTGAAATGTTGTGGGACTGGGATCCTGAATGAGGACTTTGTTGTGGAAGGCCCATTCAGGACATGGCATTAAAACTCCGCTCTCCTCTTAAAAACAAATTTCACAAAGGGTGATTAATGCACTCAGCAGTGACTTATCTGTGTGCTCCAGTTTCCTTCCACATACACACTCACTAATTGGCTGGCAACATCTGAACATATATAGAAATGCAGGGCAATTGTTGGCGCAGGCTCACCTCCCTTGCAATATTCCAGCTTGGTCTTTGGCTCCTCAGCAATTGAGATGCAACTATCATGAACGACGCTATATAAAATGAATCGCTATATATTTTTTTAAATAGCATAGCAAATGTGCTAAATTATCAGTGACAATTTGCTTCATTCGGAAAAGCCACATAGATCAGGAGGCTGGCAATGCGTTCACGTCGTGCTGAACAGGGAGTTGTGCGAGTGACTCGAAGCGTGGCTGCCCCTGTGGCGCCCAGCTGATGCCCGCATCGCTCGTGCCACTCTCCTGGTCCACCGAGTCGTGGAACTACCCGCGGGACCCTGAGTCGATGCGACTCGTGTCATTGAGGGAGTGGCCGCAGGGCAAGTGAATGTCGGGTGCCCACAACTTAATCGGCATTATTTTCTATTGGCAAGCTTTAGGCAACCCTGTGATGAATTTGTATGTTTGTCTATAGGATACATTCATCATAGTAACAGGACCTTTCTTACCAAAATCTGTTCTTAATTATCATGGGAACTTAACACGTTCGTCAATAACAATGACCTTAAAATTAAATAAATATGGAAAAATGTAGACTTTTGGGCAATGGCCGTTTTTCATAGTACAAATGGGAGACGGACCATGGCCCGAAACGTTGCATATAATGTTGTGTCTATTGAGGCCACAACATTACTGACTAATGTGGAGTTTTTTAGTTAATTGTTCTTGGGCACCACTGCCAACGCAGCAACAGCATTGCCAAATAATAATGTATCGGGTTAACTTATTAGTACTCCATACTGCTCAGTATCAGCGAAGCATTGAACCAGTTCAGATTTTGCTTTCCACTGATACTAGGCATGACTGGTTATCAAACTCATGTGGCTGGCTTCCACAGCAGGGCACGCTGAACAACACTGCCATTGCCGTCAATATTACATGTTTATATTATTCTTATAACATACGATACTTGTTTCGTACCACGTGTGCTGATTTCGAATTAAAGCTTTCGTGACTGCAGGGATTCATATTCTTGGTTTTTTCGGTAAAGTCACGTAAAAGGGAAATAATAAAATAACATAAAACATAATAAAATAAAATTATCACGACGTTTTGGCCACAACACAAGCAGCCGTCCTCGGGTGAAGAAACAGAGCTGTCGGAAAGACAGCGCTCCAATGAACACTGCTAAGCTTGGCAGCGTATTTTAAGCTGGGTGGGAGGAGCAGAGCGCCTTGACAAAGGAGTTTACATATCAACAGAAGGATTTAGCATTGAAGTAGCTATGTTAATGTGAGAGATTAGCAGGATGTTAAAGTCAGAAATTAGCATGTAACTGGGAGATTAGCATAATGTTAATGTGACGAATTGGCATGTAACTGGTCACGGAAGTGGCTATGTTAAAGTCAGAATTTACATATCAACAGAAGAATTTAGCATACATTGAGGGAAAAAAGTATTTGATCCCCTGCTGATTTTGTACGTTTGCCCACTGACAAAGAAATTATCAGTCTATAATTTTAATGGTAGGTTTTTTTGAACAGCGACAGACAGAATAACAACAAAAATCCAGAAAAACGCATGTCAAAAATGTTATATTTGACCCCCTCTGAATCAGATTTCTGGCTCCCAGGTGTCTTTTATACAGGTAACGAGCTGAGATTAGGAGCACACTCTTAAAGGGAGTGCTCCTAATCTCAACTTATTACCTGTATAAAAGACACCTGTCCACAGATACATTCAATCAGATTCCAAACTCTCCACCATGGCCAAGACCAAAGAGCTCTCCAAGGAAGTCAGGGACAAGATTGTAGACCTACACAAGGCTGGAATGGGCTACAATACCATTGCCAAGCAGCTTGGTGAGGTGACAAGTTGGTTTGATTATTCACAAATGGAAGAAACACAAAAGAACTGTAAATCTCCCTCGGCCTGGGGCTCCATGCAAGATCTCACCTCGTGGAGTTGCAATGATCATGAGAACGGTGAGGAATCGGCCCAGAACTACACGAGAGGATCTTGTCAATGATCTCAAGGCAGCTGGGACCACAGTCACCAAGAAAACAATTGGTAACACACTACGCCGTGAAGGACTGAAATCCTGCAACGCCCGCAAGGTCCCCCTGCTCAAGAAAGCACATACATGCCCGTCTGAAGTTTGCCAATGAACATCTGAATGATTCAACTCGCCGTGTTTGGAGGAGGAGGAATGCTGCCTATGACCCCAAGAACACCATCCCCACCGTCAAACATGGAGGTGGAAACATAATGCTTTGGGGGTGTTTTTCTGCTAAGGGGACAGGACAACTTCACCGCATCAAAGGGACGATGGACAGAGCCATGTACCGTCAAATCTTGGGTGAGAACCTCCTTCTCTCAGCCAGGGCATTGAAAATGGGTCGCTCATGGATGGGTATTCCAGCATGACAATGACCCAAAAAACACGGCCAAGGCAACAAAGGGGTGGCTCAAGAAGAAGCCCATTATGGTCCTGGCGTGGCCTAGCCAGTCTCCAGACCTTAATCCCATAGAAAATCTGTGGAGGGAGCTGAAGGTTCGAGTGGCCAAACGTCAGCCTCGAAACCTTAATGACTTGGAGAAGATCTGCAAAGAGGAGTGGGACAAAGTCCAACCTGAGATGTGTGCAAACCTGGTGGCCAACTACAAGAAACGTCTGACCTCTGATTGCCAACAAAGGTTTTTGCCACCAAATACTAAGTCATGTTTTGCAGAGGGGTCAAATACTTATTTCCCTCATTAAAATGCAAATCAATTTATAACATTTTTGACATGCCTTTTTCTGGATTTTGTTGTTGTTATTGTCTCTCACTGTTCAAATAAACCTACCATTAAAATTCTAGACTGATAATTTCTTTGTCAGTGGGCAAACGTACAAAATCAGCAGGGTATCAAATACTTTTTTCCCTCACTGTATATATAAATAAATAGTGCATATTTAGTGTATCATTGAGTGCATGTTTAAATGCTCTAACCCAAAAATCTCGATTATGGACTCAAAAAACCGCTGGGAGACTTCTCACTCAGACCCGTAGCAAGACAATATCGCCCCAATATTCAAATTGTTCAGATATCCACCGAACGAGTCCAGGATCAATTTAAAGATCATACTCGGCATTCTGAAGGTCCTCCGTGGTCTGACAATGATCACGTTGCCATGTTTACGCTTCTTACAAATATTTTTGCCCCGTTGAATCGATCACCAAACCCAAGTGACGGTAATGTTACGGTAAAAAAAATCTCAGTGGGTGACCTCTGGGCACAGCATGACCTTGCAAACAGACGACCAATCGAGTGAAATGAACATGGGAAAGGCACCTCGATGAACAGGCTGACTTCCCTGTGTGTTTGGACAAACTCATTCATCACAGGCAAAACGAACATGTCCCGAATGCCCACGTTCTTCAGGAACTGCATCTGGAGGTGTTGGCACACCAATTGCATCACCTAGCAAAAGAGGAAAACAGCAGGAACGACGTGAATACATCATCGCCATGCAGCAGTCTACGCCCGTCAATTTCTCACAGCGGTAGTAAGGTCCTTAGGTGTCTGGGAGCACAAGGCAGGTGCAGGTGGGTGAGTCATAATTTCCTTCCCTTACGCCAAAACTTATTTCAGGCTGTGCAAGAGATAATGACATGGGTTAATTGTCACACAAGCCAATTAGAAAGCTGCCATGCTGTTAATGGTTAGTAAACTGAACTCAAAGACCAGAGGTCGCTAAATGGGTACACCACGGCTGATCGGCAAGTCGTTGACCAGGTGTGTCGGCTCTTCCAACACACCTGGTCAACGTGGAAAAGTAGAATATGGGACCTTCCTGGTGTGGACTAATCAGTTTCAAAGAATGTTCACCACAAGTACGTGTGGTTAATGCAGACAGGATTCCTTGAATAAGGATTCTGTTTGGTGTTTTAACATCTTGACACCTGTTGTATTGCCAGAAAGGGTAAAACCTATTGTTATATGGAAAAGTAGACCAAATACTCATAAAGAGTTCGCTCTCATGAAGGTCTAATCACCAGCGGTGGTGTGACCAAGCAATTGCAGAGCTGCACTTTTATATAAGTCAGAGCCAGATACACATTGGAGGATAAACATCCCACGGTGACTGGGCAATTGTGCAATAATGTCAGGTCAAACTTACTTAGGATATTTACAGGTGCGTTTTATTCATGCCGTATATATTAATGCACACATTGTGTAGTAGTATTACTATTAAACTCACCTTTAATGACGATGACCATAAACATGATTAAGAGTGATTTAATGAATGTGCGACTGTACGATGTGGACGTAGCGGAGAGGCCCCCCACGGTGAGCGGTGACGCAACGCGCGCAGTGGCCCGCGTCACGTGGTTGGCACCTCACGTGCACAGAGCGAGGCAGGCAGAGTCAGAGGGGGGGGGGGGGGGCGGCGTTGCCAAGGCGACGTTGGCGTCCTCGCGGTCTACTCCACGGTCAAGCTGCGTGTCACTTTGACCCCCCCCACCGCCTCTTACTGGACACCTGTGAGTGAGAGCTTGATAGCGCTTCGGATTTTGATTCCGAGTACAGTGTGCACAGCACCTGTATGGCGGGTCCTCGTTTAACGCAGTAGATGCGTTCCTGAAAAGTGCCGCGCTAAGCGAAAACTATTTCCCCCGTAATGAATGTCCACGCGCAGTCAGAATTGGGTTACAAACAACTTGAGGGGACGCCGCCGCGTTACCGTCTCGTCTCGCTCAACCGCGCAGCTCAAGAAAGTAGTTCGGCGTCGACCGCTCACAAGTCGCCTTATGGCGGTGCGCGTTCCCTAAATGAAGGCAACCGCGTTATAGCGTGAACACGCGGGACAGACCCAGTTGTCGTGTGCGGGTCAACTCCCCGAGATAAACTTGCTGCCGACTTTATGCGTTGTATCCGCCCAGTGCTCAGCCAATTGTTGTGAGCGTCGCTCCTCTGCCCTCTGTTGTTAATGGAGGGAGACTGCACCCAACTGCCAAGTATCATCCTTCGCGAGCCTCTTCAAAACGCTCATCTTGACACCGCTGGAAGCAGCCATCGGCCTTGACCTCACCCCACAACAGTGCAAGTTTAACCGCTCAACATTAAAACACAACGATGGGTCGCTTGCACCAATCGCACAACATCACAGCGTTGACTCTCAGCTGTTGCTTGTGTAGAGGGGGTCAGATTGTCCAGACATTCGGTTGATACTAATAGGGTTTATTTGCCAGTATTGTAGATTATTTGAATTACATTTGTTTGGGCGTCAGGGTGGTGCAGTGGTCACGCCCGTGCATGGCATCTTCTGAAGGAGTGCCTGGCTTCGCTTTCCTAATTCTGGTCCCTTTCTCTGCATGGGTTTACTCCCATAGCAAAACAACAACAAAAACATAGACTGTAACTGGTACTAGTCAAACATCTGGGATTGTTTTTGTTATGCTGCATTGCCCAAAATAGCATTTGGTGATAAAAAAAAATTTGGCAGGGATTGATGCACTAATGCAATTTGAACTCTTATATATTTTATTTCATGACTTGCTTAGCGTTCATATTCTTGGTAAAGTCACGTAAATAGAAAACAAGAAATAAAATTCAAATTAAATAAAAAAAAATAAAAAATAAAAAAAATTGAAAATAATAAAAGCAAAAAACCCTGGACGTTTCAATCGCAACACAAGCGGTCTTTATTTGATTGTTTTTGTTTGTTTACGCGACTTTACCGAAAGAACCAAGAATATGAATTCCTGCAGTCACGAAAGTTAAGTCAAAATTTGCTTCGCGTTCCTTTACTTTGCCCTCCTATCTGTTTGTTTGTATTGTTGTTTGTAACTTTCTGACTCGCCCCGACTGGATAGCTCATCAGATTCGTCCAGCCTAATTAAAGATTCTGATTCGGACATTAACTGACCCAGTTTTTGAGTGGAGATCACGGCCAGGATGTGGAACAAAGGGACCCCCGGTCACACTCACGTGGAATGCCTAGGACATTGCACAGCATTTAAATGGACTAGTTTTGTGAGATTGAGTGGTGGCTTAGGGAAGGCCTTTATTCAACAATGTATATCATGGCCGATAAGAATTTTTATAGTCATACACCATAGCCCACGATTTCCTGCACCGTTCATTCACTTGAGGAGACTGCGCATGGTGGAGATGGATGACCCTCGGTATCCTGTCCCAAAGTGATTCCAGTGGTTCAGGTAGTGGAAGAGTTGCTAGAGCTTCTGGTTCTTGCCGAAGCCTTGTGACTTTGGGATGAGAGCGTGGTAGGATGAGTGAAGCGTGGAGCTAAAGCTCCTGGAACATCCTGTACCCAAACAACGTCAAACATTCAAAATCTTACAATGCTGCTGTTCCAGCACGAACAACATAACAATGAACAACATTTTCACAAATTCAACGTAATGCAGGTAATTGAGTGGCTCGAGGCTAATTTCAATGTCAGAGCACCGAGCCAATGCCATTGAGGTCCTCCGTTCAAAATTCAGTGAGCCATCGATCAACAAACGTTCCTGCGAATTGAGGGCAGGAATGCTGTGGTCTCAACTTGGTCACCAATGGCTGCTCGGTAAACATAATGTCAAATGTGTTTTTGTTCACTGAAGCATATCCCAGCTCTGAGGGTTTGAATTCCATTTGACGTGTAATGAATTATCTTCAGCTTGTATTCCTGGTAAAGCACAGTGGCAACTTGTCTCTGAACCAGGGGTTCCTTGTTCGACAAACTGAGTTTCTGGAACATTCAAGCATCCTCAAGCGCCGTGGATAAATACGAGTTTTATCGTTCCACTATTGTTTTGTGCACCGTATCAGCTTTAACAGGATTTGCCCAAAAAGCCTTAGCAAGGAAGGATGAGTCTTTGTAAGTTAGCAAATAGAGAGGGTGGAGACCTCAGCATGTAGAGATTTCAACCACAACTCTACCTGGTCTCTGTTATTTATTTAATGAGCCAGCCCTTGCCACACTGAGGTTATACGAATGAACCTTGCATGCCACAGACAGAGCAGTGAACGGCAGTTGCTGCTATTGTTTTGGTTGTTTGTAGCTTTTTTTTACCCAGCGATGGCAAGCTCGTACTCCGAGTGCCTAATAGAAGGAGGCTGGGTCAAAGATCACGGGCCCTTCATGAATCTCTGCAGCGTTCCCAGTCCATAGGTCACCGTGGAGCAGTGCCGGAACCACCTCTACGTCCCGGAAAATTCCCCCAACCGAAGCTGCACACCACGCAAAAAACAACACCACTTTATTCATGATAACGTTGTTTTAGAGTTAGATCGCATAAATTTACATGCGTCGTACACCCACTCCAATTGCAATCAGGCAATTGCCAGAAGCCAGAACGCTTCTGGCAATTGCTTGATGATGCTGGTTGTAATCACCAGCGAAAGGTCGTACTCGTTTGAAAATGTTCTGCGTTTCCTCTAACACACGAGTGCCGAGCAATAACATAAATGGCACGTTCTGTTCATGTCAGAAACATTACTAATGGGCTGTGTTGGGTGGATGTGGGTGTACGACGCATTTACACTTACACGATCTAAGCCAAAAAAAACTTGATCATGAATAATATTGGTCGCGAAAGCCTGCGTGTGAAACACCACTTTACCTTTAAAGTCACCTCAAAAACCCACTGCGATCAAATGGGTTTCCCATATGGCTGTGCACATGATGAGCTACACTGCTGCATGTATTAACTCTTTCCTGCTCCGAGATGACTGCAAGTTGCGTGGTGGGTCCCGTTCACCGCTGAATCTCGTGTACGTCATCGGAACGTAATAGGAAGTAAATATTAAATAACTTTATTAGTACCGACGATCCCACAAGGCCGTGCGGGAAGGTGTGTAGCACAGTTTGGTACCAGCTATAATAGTGCTGTCCTGTCGCTACGGTGCTCTGCAGCGAGTACAATGTCTTTAAAAACAACGGCGCTATGCCTCTCTAAATAAAATTACCGCTGAACCGCTTGCGCGTTCCGAGATTCGGTGGTGAACGAGACCCATCCTGAAATGAGCAGTCGTCTCGGAACAGGAAAGGGTTAAGGGCGAGAGTGAAACGGCTTACGAACCTGAAGCCGAGACCAGAGCTCGCGGGTTTCCCGTTCACCGTAGTCCTTCTATATCATGTCCAGCTGAAGCTGCAGTCGCTGCCGTGAGAAGAACGTCACCCAGTCCTCCTGCCACTCATTCAGCTGGTGGCATAAATATAGTTTTATTACGGACATTTAGAAACATAAGCAAATAATACCTACTTTATTTGGCCAATCCTTGACCTAAAACAGTGATATTCACTCATTTTCGGAGGGGGGCCACTTTCGCGAATAAGACATTATCAGTGAAAGAGCCATCTCACATTTGAAACCATTGGGGGGTTTGACAGCATGATGGGGTGTTTTCACTTGTGTGTATTGTCGGGGACTGCACGTCAGGGGTCGCAGTAAAAAGGACACCAGGGACTGCCACCGGCCCGCGGGCCTTGCAATGAAGAACACGGACTTAAGATGTCACCCAGAAACGTTGAATTTTATGTACAAATGGCTGGGTAATTCTTAAGACATAATTCGACACTCATGTTATGTACCGATTATCATGCTGTAGTCTTTGAACATCTCATTTTAGCCACAATTGATATCCTCATAAAAAATTACAACAGCATTGATCCTAACGATAGGTTCTGCGCTTAATTCCCACACCTCCGTTTAGCACGGTTGGCTATGTACGGTGGAAAGGAAGTTCAACATACATTCATACAAGTCTGTCAAACCCGGCTGACTGTAATTGGTAATTAGCGAAAACATAACTGATTATGTGAACACTGGTTATGCAAGATCGATCTCTGAGGGAACTTCAGTGACATCTGGTGATGTCAGTTGTAACTGTGTGCCCTGTTATCAATGGTACAACTGTGTGCAATGGAAGAAAAGATATGCATTTTTTAATCAAATATATTGTTTTATAAATTTGTGTACTTACACAAGATAAAATGTACGCCAATCTAGTTCTTCTTAAAATGTAACCTTAAACCAATGTTACCATCATCAGTGGTTAATAGACTATTACACAAAGGACTCTCATATTTCTACGATGTAATACTAATTAGACTGACATCTGAACAACAGCTGATTTCACCGCTCCATGATAAAACTAATTTAATCAAGTAAACATTATTGCCGTTCCTATAAAACTTTGGTCACCCAGGCTGTCCTTCAACAAAAGGGTATATTAAATCTATAATATAGTTTTTTCTGGGTTAGATCGCATAAAAAATAAATGAGCCGTTAAACCTACCACCACCTAACAGCCAATTAGTAAGGTTGTCACGTAAACGGAACATGCCAATCCGCTACTTGTACAGCAAACTGAAGTGTTGGAGAGAAAATCCACAACATTTACAATCTGAGTATGACGTTTCGCCAGTAATTACAACTATCATCATTAGGTGGACAGCCAAATTTGTAGAGAAATCCTCCTGTTTCATTCCTTGGAGGGATAGATGTGATGACGTCACTTGTGAGCCCTTCACAATTTGGAATGTTCTGTTTATGTGACAAACCTTACGAATTGGCTGTGTCGGTGGTGGCGGGTTTAACGACACATTTATATTTCAAAGATCTAACCCAAAAAAAACGATATTACAGATGATATTGGCCGCAAAAGCCTACGTATTAAACGGGTATATTAAAATTAAAATGGGCTACAACCAGTTTCATGACTTTAAAGCGGAGATCACATGTGGGATGTAATCACAGCATATAGCCGTATGAAACCCACATACTCTACATCCTCCTGCCCAGGGTCCATACCTGTTGGGAGAAATTCAAGACTGAAATTTTTATCAAAATCTGTAAAGCACATGAGAACCTTAATTTAGCAGTCTCAAACTGACTGGGACCCCTGTCGTGATGGAGCAGCTGAACATTGCACAAAATCATCAACGCATATACAGATATATACCAAGGGTGACCAACTTTCCTGACCCTACCAGCAGCATACCATGATCTTCAGATGGCCGCGGGAGCCACAAGAGATAAAGATTAGCCATACAGAAGTTGACTCGTGTCGACTGGCTGTGGAATTTTGAGTTTAGAAATCTCAGTGCCCTGGGAGTACTCGTGGCCTGCCTCCGATACCAGATTGTTCTCACTTCATATAAAGTTAAATTGAAGAGTTACAAATTAGCAGCGCCTCTGCAGAGCCACACTTGAACTGCCCAGGAGCCACATGCAGCTGCCGAGCGATGGTCTGGCCAACCATGGTATTTTCTGTACATTATAGACTTGTAAATCTAGCGTATATAAAAAATTAGCTGAAAACATTTATTTTAGCATTTACTCTATTGCCCTTTAATGAATGAATAGCAAAACTACATGAACTCTCTCCTAAAGCCTTCTTTTGGCCAGCAGACCTTGACATTTATCTCCTGAACATATTGCGATTATATTCTTGGTTCTTTCGGCAAAGTCGCGTAGAAGGGAAATAATACAAATAAAACATAACATAATAAAATTTTCACGACATTTCGGCCACAACGCAAGCAGCCGTCCTCAGGTGAAGAAACAGAGCTGTTGGAAAGACAGCGTCTTAATGAACACTGCCCAGTGTTCACTGCCCAGTGTTCATTAAGACGCTGTCTTTCCGACAGCTCTGTTTCTTCATCTGAGGACGTCTGCTTGCGTTGTGGCCGAAATGTCGTGAAAATTTTATTATATAATGTTTTATTTGTATTATTTTATTTCCCTTCCACGTGACTTTACCGAAAGAACCAAGAATATGAATCCCTGCAGTCACGAAAGCTTTAAATCGAAAAATATTGCGATTAGCAAAAATATAAAGGGACGCAATGTTGAATGCTCTAAGTCTCCTTTGCAGAAGAGTTTGCCCTGATGGACTTAAATACAGATACTTTTAATATCCATAATTCATATATTACCCAACATAATTCATATTCTGAAAAGTACATTGCACACACATGAACAATACAGTTCCATTCATCACAAAGATGGCTAAAACAAAGAGATGAATGTGATTAGGTGTGGAAAATCATGACCGCTGGCTGGTTGTGTTCATGTATGAAATAATGACAGCATGTGTCTATCTCATTCACTAGCTCAATCGCTTGATTTTTACGATTAATAAACAGCTGTATGAAATGTGTGTTTGTTTACACACAAATCGCCTGTTTACACATATTCATTAGATCTGATTAGCATGCCTACTCTCAGTGCGAAGGATGTCAACATAATACATAGTTGACATGATGCTAGGATTGGATCGGTGGGCCTAGTTTTCCACATGTTTTACATTTTCATGATTCAATACCGATAGTTTTCTCTTCCTTGTGAAGCCTCTCTCCAATCTTCCTGTTGTGAAGGTGCATTTCAGCCAGATGCTGCCCCAACAAGCCTGAGCCCCTGTCAGTGTACAACACAATAGACCTGTCAAAAAACACATTAACTTTATCATGTCAACAAACCCCAAGTAATAATTCATATGCAAACTAAACTACATCATATTTGTCCAGGTGGTCTGTGGCCGAGAACCTCGCTTGAAAATACGAATATATCAGTTCACATTCTGGTTTGGGTGACTCAAAACAATATTCTTCTGGGGTTTATACAATGAGTGTAACTTCCTGGGAAGTCAATCCTATGTAGACTATAAATGAAACCATTTTTTTATTTTACCAGAGCTATTTTTCAGAACCGACCTGGCCACAAATGATAGCCTAACGAAGTGGCTTATCACATGGAAATTTATAGCAGCCAAATGCTCAAAATACTCATGTTTCTAAATGTGCAGGGAAAAACTGGAGAAACTGGAGAAAAACCTGCACGACCACGGGGAAAACATGCAAACTTCAAATATACAGTAGGCATCAAGGTCGGGATCAAACCTACGAAGTTCAATATACCAGGCGAGATAGTTAACATCTCCTAGCCACCATGGCGCCCCATTCTCTGACTTATCCACCCACCCACTCACTCACCCTGCCACGTACTGAATCTCTAAACCAACAACTCAACCACCCACTCACTCACCCTGCCACGTACTGAATCTCTAAACCAACAACTCAACCACCCACCCACTCATCCAACCTCTCACTTACTAAACCAGCCACTCACCAACCCACCGACCCACTCATCCACCTATTCACTTAAAATAGTTCAACTAAAATTGAATTATTTTAAATTCACCAGGTAAGGCCCACTGAGCTATACAGATCCTTGTCGGAAACGACGTGGCAAACAAATGATAGCTCAAAGAAGTGGCTTATCACGTGGACATTTATAGCAGCCAAAGCCTCTAAATGTATATTTCTAAATATGCATGAAAAACTCCGAGGTCCCAGAGAAAAATCCATGCAACCACAGGGAGAACATGCAAACTCCAAACATACAGGCGTCACGATCGGGATCGAACCCACGATATCCTATACAAATGGCGAGGGAGTTAACATTCCGCTACCCTGGCGCTCCACTCTGACTCAGCCTCCCACCCACCCACTCAAACACCCAGCCAAGCACTCATGAACCCAATCACCCTGGCACCCACTCAATCGCGAAACCCACTCACTCATCAACACACCCAGCCACTCACTTAACCACTTACCTACGAACCCACCTGCATACCCCCCACTCACTAACTCAACGACCCACTCACTCAACACTCCACTAACCTACCCACTCACCTATTCATGCCCCAAATCACACACTGACCCATCCACCCATTTAATCTATAACTCATGCACTCACCCACCCACCTGCTCACCAGCCACTTATCTACTCACCCACCCACTCATCCTGCCACCTACTCAACCTCTAACCCACCTACTCAACCTCTAACCCACCCACGCACCGAACTACCCACCTACCCAACCACCCATCCAATAAACTACAACTAAACTATTTTGTATTTTACCAGGTAAGCCCCACAGAGCTATATAAAACATTTTAGAAGTAATCTGGTTACAACTGATACGTGAACGAAGTGGCTTATCACGCTGACATTTAGTGCAGCCAAATCTTCTAAACAAATCTTGACTCTAAATGCGGAGGAATAAATCTGGAGGACCCGGAGAAAAATCCACGAGGCCACAGGCAAAACATTAAAACTCATAATATACAGGCAGCAGGGTCAGAATCGAATACACGATTTCCTGTATACTCAGTGAGGTAGTTAATATCTCACCATAGTGGCACCCCGCTCTCTGACCCACTCACCCAATTACACACTAACTCACCCACTCAACCTCCCACATTAACTTACCCACCCACCAATCACTCCCCCATTCACCAAACCACCCCCTCACTCACCCAACCACGCACCAACTCACCTACCCACTAACTCACCCACCCATCTTCTCCCACACTCAGCCAGCCACCCGCTCAATCACGTGCCGACTAACTTACTCACACACTCACCGACCAATACACCCATTCACCCACTCACTTACCCACCCACAATCTCACTACCCAAGCCAACCACCCAGCCCCTCACTCACCCACTTATTCAATCACTCACTACCCCACACACTCACCCAACCACTTGCTCACTTACCCATACGCTAACCCAACCACTCACTCACCGACTCACCCACCCACTAACTCATCAAAATTAATTCTCAAACACTCACCCAACCACCCACGCAATCTCATACCCACTAACTCACTCACCCACCCATTTATGCACTCACGCACCCACTTACTCACTCACGCACCCACCAACCAACCCACCTACCCATCTCTTCACTCACTCACCCACCCACACAGTCAATCACTCACCTACATACCTACCCACTAATACTCACCCACTCATCCAACAACGAACTCACCAACCCACCCGCCGACTCACTCACTTAGGTACTAACCCACTCAACTTCTAACCCACACACTAACCACCTAACCACCTACCCACACACTCACTCACTCTTCCACCCACCCAAACATCCACTCACCCACCCACTAATTCACCCACCCACTCACTCCCTCATCCATCCACTCACCTACTCGCCCATCCACTCACTTACTCAATGAGCCACTCACCTTCTCACCCAGTACTTACACATCAACTGACCCTGCCACCCACTCAATTTCTAAACCACCCACTCACCCAACCAGCTGCCCACTCCCTCAGCCACTCACCTACTTACCCACCCCACTTACACATCCACTTACCCTGCAATCCACTCAATTTCTAATCCCCCACTCACCCAACCACCCGCCCACTCATCTACTCACCCATTACCACGGAATTATTCACCCACCCATCAGCCAACCACCCAATAATTCTCACAAACTAAATCACCTATTAATTAAACCACCCACTAACTTAACCACCGAGCCACTCACCCACTCAGCAAGCCACCCACTACTATATCTCTAACCCAATATCTCACTCACCCACCGCCTACTCACCTACACACGTATGCACTCACTCACACACCGCTCACTCATCTACACACTAAATTATGTTTTTTACCAGGTGAGGCCCAATGAGCTACATAGCTCATTTTCAAATCAACCGTCACCACAAATAACCGACCATTAAAATTATAGACTGATCATTTCTTTGTCAGTGGGAAAACGTACAAAATCAGCAGAGGATCAAATACTTTTTTCCCTCACTGTACATTGCGGGGGTCAAAAAAATATCTCAAATCCTGAATAAACACAAGATCCAGGTCCGATTCAACACAGTACAAAAAATCCGTGATCTGGTTCCATCTGTAAAGGATGTGGTTCCAGACATACAGTACCCGGGCGTTTACAAACTAAAGTGCCTCTGTGGTAGCAGCTACATTGGAGAAACCATACGACATATATCGGACCGCATCCGTGAACATAAAGCAGACTTGAAACACGGTAGGACGAACTCCTCTGCCGTGGCAGATCACTGTTATAATTCAGTGGGCTCACATGACATTGACTTCTCCAAGACAGAGGTTCTTTGCAAGCCAACCGGCTACCATGAGAGATTCGTTCATGAGGCCATCCACATATACAAGCACAGAGACAATTTCAACCGAGAAGATGGATTCTGGCTTAGTAACCATTGGAAAGATGTTTTAAACCATTTTGGTTCTTAATTGATTGTATTTTATGGTGATTTTCAAACCGCAGCCCTTTCGCTGGCACTGCCTCTTAATACTTCTCACACCACGGTCAATGGTATGGTTTACAACAAGTAGTATAATAATTAATAGTATAACATTGTAATGTTTAACATAACTCATGGCAATATATAGCATCGTAATTGCATAATGAATATACATCAGTGTGGTATATAGTTGGGTTCATAGAATAAGACAGTGTAATATCACAAGTCTAATAGTTTATAATCTAAAGTATAGGGTAGTGTAAAGTAACGCATTGTATAATTCAAAAGTGGAATTTGTCTATGATATGATGTTATACCATGTAGTTTAGATTGGAAGGTATAATATTGTATTATATAGTAGTCCAGTTTACAGCATAGTCATAAGGCAACTCAGGACACAACAGCGCACCTTGGCTGTTGCACTTGCCCCTTTTCTTGTTTCCTCTCTGCCTGTGTTCCCAGCCCCCCCCCTCCTCCTCTCCGGAGGTGATGCTGGTAACATGCAAATTCATATTTTAACTCCGCCCACACAACTTAATAGACGCGGTCCTTGCATGTCAGCGTTCATTCAAGCTCTGTCTTCCGGACAGACTTGTCTCTTCACTTGAAGA
This sequence comes from Petromyzon marinus, assembly GCF_048934315.1. Taxonomy (NCBI): domain Eukaryota; kingdom Metazoa; phylum Chordata; class Hyperoartia; order Petromyzontiformes; family Petromyzontidae; genus Petromyzon; species Petromyzon marinus. The sequence goes on along the minus strand of NW_027422603.1, from coordinate 1,895,791 downwards.
AGGCCACTTGTGTTGTGGCCAAAACGTCGTGAGAATTTTATTGTCTTATTTTATTTTATTATTTTATTCCCATTCTACGTGACTTTACCGAAAGAACCAAGAAGATGAATCCTTGCAGTCATGAAAGCTTTAAACCGAAATTTACTTATGTCACCAGGCAAGGCCCGTTGAGCTATATAGATCCTTTTCAGAATAGACCTGGCTACAAATGATAGATATACGAGTGGCTTATCACAGATACATTTATTGCAGCCAAATCCTCTAAACGCATGTTGCTTCTAAATGCAGAGGGAAAACCCTGAGGATCTAGAACAAAATCCAGGCGACCACGGGTGAGAACTTACAAACTCCAAATATACAGGTGACAGGGTCGGGATCGAATCCACCACCTCCTGTATACTAGGCAAAATAGTGAACATCTCACCACCTTGGCGCCTCACTCTGACTCAACCATCCACTCACTTACACGCTAACTTACCCACTCAACTTCCTATGTTAAATTACCCACCCAGCCGTCACTCACCCATTCACTCACTCACCCAACCCGTCACTCACCCCTCCGCTCACCCACCCACTCACTCATTAACTTGCCCACCTATCTTCTCAACCACTCACCCAGCATCCCACTCAATCTCTTACCAAACTAATCTACACACAACCACACACCCACTCACTGACCCACTCACTTATGCACTCGCCCAACCACCCACTTACTCCCTCATGCACTCACCAACCCACCCACCCATCTCCTCACTCACACACCCACCCCATCAATCACCCACCCACTAACTAGCACCCACACACTCACCGACTCACCCACTCACCGACCCAGCACTCACTCACCGAGCCACTCAATCGCTAACCCACCCACTCACCCACCCACCTGCCCACTCACTCACCCAGTCACTAACGCACTCACTCAATGTATAACCCACCCACTACCCACCTAACCTCCTTCCCACACACTCATTCACCCAACCACATACCCACCCACACTCACCCATACACTCACCTACTCGCCCAGCTTCTCAATTATTTACCGAGCCACTCACCTAATTACCCAGCCACTCACCTACTCACTCACCCACTTACACATCCACTCACCCTGCCACCCACTCTATTTCTAACCCACACACTCACCCAACCACCTCCCACTCCCTCGGCCACTCACCAAATCACCCACTACCCAAATAACTAATCATCCACCCACCCATCACTCAACCAAACAATAATAAAGCCACCCAGTAATTAAACTACCCATTAACTCAACCACCCACTAACTCAACCAGGTTTATTTTACCAGGTAAGGCCCACTGAGCTATAAATATTGTTTTCAGAAGCACCATCGCCAAAAATTATAGCTCAAAAAAGTGGCTTATCATGTATACATTTATAGCAACCAACTCCTCTATATACATGTTTCTAAATGTGGAGGGAAATATACAGGCATTAGGGTCAGGATCGAACCCACAACCTTCTGTATACGAGGCAGTTAACATATTGCCACTGTGGCCCCCCACTATATGACTCTCCCACCCACTAACCCACACAGTCACCCACTCACTTAAACACCCACCGTCACATGCATCCAGGCACTGACTCACCCAGCCACTCAGTACCCATAAACCCACCCAGGCACTCACCCATGCACTTGCCCACTCATTCACCCACCCAAGTATCCACACACTAAACTAAATTTTGAATATTTTTTTATATTTTACCAGGTCAGGCCCACAGCAAAATAGATATTTTTCAGAAGCCACGTGACCACAAATAACAGTTCAATGAAGTGGGTTTTCACGTAGAACGTTATAGCAGCCAAATTCTATAAATGCATGTTTCTAAATACGGAGGGACAACCCGGAGAACCCGGAGAAAATTCCACCCGACCATGGGGAGAAGATGCAAACTCCAAATGTATACAGGCTTTAGGGTTGGGGGGAACCTACGAACTCCAATATACCGGGCGAGGGAGTTAACATCTCGCCACTGTGGCGCCTCATTTTCTGACTCGCCCACCAACTCAACTACTAAAGCCACCCACACACTCACTCACCCACTCACAAACCCACTCACTCACTAACCCACTGACTCATCAACACACCAAGCCACTCACTCAAGAACTTACCTATGCACCCACCTACACACCCACTCACTCTAAATATACAGACATCAGGGTCGGGATCGAACCCATGACCTAGTTTATAAAAGACGAGGCAGTTAACAACTCGCCACCATGGCACTCCACTCGCCGGCTCAGCCACCTACTCACCCACCCACTCACAAACCCACCCACTGGATCTCAAACACACTCACTCACTCACCAATTTACCCACCCACTCACCCTGACACCCACTCAATCTCCAACTGACACACCCACGCACTCAAAATCCCACCTACCCACTCAACCATCCAATAAACTGAAACTAAACAATTTTTTTTTATTTTACCAGGTAAGGCCCACAGAGGTATATCAAGTGACCTGATTACAAATAATAGGTCGACGAAGTGGCTTATCACGTAAACATTTATTGCATTCAAATCCTTTAAACGCATGTTGATTTGAAATGCGGAGGGAAAACCCGGCTATTTTAATGCACACAATGGACCGGAAGGACAAGCGCAAAGGGTTCGCATAATGCGCATGCATAATGTACGTTGACTCATTCATCTCCCCCCCCCCTCCCCACTTTGCATCAAGAGCGCCAAAGTGTGGTCACCACATCTATGCCTCTTTATAAGGAACGAAACAGACTAACTTCACAAATCTGGGTGTCGCCTGATGAAGCTAGTTGTAATTACTGGCGAAACGTTGTACTCAGATTGTAAATGTTGTGGCTTGACTCTCCAACACACCGGTGTGCTGTACTAGTGATAAATTGGCATGTTCTGATTACGTGACAACCCTTACTAGTTGGCTGTGTCGGGTGGTGGTGGGTTTTAACGACACATTTACGCGATCTAACCCAAAAAAAACCCTCTATGGATAATATTGGTCGCGAAAGCCTACGTGTAAAACAAATCCCAAGGAATCAAAATAATCGACGCGACCACGGAAGAAGATGAAAACTCCAAATATACAGCTTCAGGGTCGGGATCGAATTGATTACATCCTGTATTCTGGGCGAGGGAGTTAACATCTCGCCACTGCGGCGCCTCATTATCTGACTCACCCACCCGCTCAACTACTAAAGCCACCCACACACTCACTCACCCACTCACAAACCCACTCACCCTGCCACCCACCCACTCATACAAATCGGGCATCAATACCGTTGCTTTGTATGATCTGTGAAACGAGGAATACTGCAGATAAAATCGGACATTTTGAGCTTGCTGCCGGATCGATTGAATGGAATCAATACAATTAGTCTCGATTCACGATCAACAAAGACCATATATAGGAAAATCTCTGATCGGTGATTTTGATTGCATCATATTGCAGCGCCCCTTTGATTTTGTTATAAAGCACTTGCCCCAACAGTCTGTTAAAGGCTACACGGGGGATCTTTGTGTGCGAGTAGCTCACAGATCCTTGAGAGATCTGGACACTGTCCGATCATAAGCGAGCTCCTCCGGCAGGCAAGGCTGAGTTGGCTGTTGTCTGTGCATTAAGAGGTGTTAAATATCCCACGCAGAGGAGTCTGCTTACAGGACAAATAAGAGGTTCTTCACATACCGTGCCCCGTGTCACCTGAACGTTAAATGGGGCCCCGGTAATTCAGTGTCCACCGCTGAATCATCTTTCATCATCACCACTCGTCCATGAAGGCCAATGCGACGAGGCCATAGATAGACGGCGCGTTATAACGGAGGGGGGGGGGACCAGGAGAAACGTCGTACTACGTGACATCACAACACCCTGCACACAACCGTAGTGGCAGATTAGGGTGCGCATCGTTAACGAATATGTGGTGTAAGTGGTTGAGAGTAGATGGGCGGGCACGCCATGGGCTGGAGTGGAGGTGGACTGATGCGGTACGGGAGGATGTGCAGCTGAGTGGGCTTTGCCGACGACTGGTACCAGCGGTGTCGGGATCGGCCTCTGCGAGGGAGGCTCGTGAAGGACGCTTCTACTGGGCAGTTGGAGACAGTCGCCCTCCACCAACAACGGAGGAGTGACGCTCACAACAACGAGCGGAACAAAGGATGATAAATATGCAGCAATTTGGCACAGTACAGGGAACAGGTGGTGCATCTGCCAGTCATCTGTCAGCCAACCCATGGCACCTGGGTCTGTTCCAGGACCTCCGGTCAGCGAGCCTTCGACACTTCACGTGGCTTCAAAGTGCACCTGGCCTGGCACAGGAGCCGTGGTGACGTCACTGTCACTTATTGGCGAATGGCGACGGTCGATAACGCAGCGGTGGTTGTGAGAAATGCTATTTTGGGGGGGGGGGGGCGCCAAACCTGACCAGCTGTAAACCTCACGTCGCCTCACAGCCACAGTGGCAACAGGGAGTTCTGGATGGGTGCAAGGGGCTGGTAATCCCCCTCCACCTTCAACTAAATAACCACACACGCGAGCCCTTGGGTCTCTCTGTGAGTCGATGGATCTGTGTGTGGTGAGTCTATGGGTTTCTGTGAGAGTCCGTGGGTCTCTGTGTGGTGAGTTTGTGTCTCTGTTTAATGAGTCTATAGGGCTCTGTGCGAGTCTGTTTGATTCGGTGGTTCTCTGTGTGGTGAGTCTATGCGTTTTTGTATGACTATGGGTTTCTGTGGTGATTCTATGGGTCTGTTTGGTGAGTCTATGGGTCTCTCTCTGAGTCTATTGGTCTCTGTGGTGAGTCTATGGGTCTCTGTGTGAGTATGGGTACGATTGAGTCTATGGGTATATGTCTGGTGAGTCTGTTTGGTGAGTCTATAGGGCTCTGTGCGAGTCTGTGGATCTGTTTGAGTCTGTGGTTCTGTCTGATTAGTCTATGGGTCTCTGTGGTGAGTCTATGGTTCTCTGTGCAAGTCTGAGGGTATGTGCGTGGTGAGTGTATAGGTCTATGTGTGATGACTCTATGGGTCTCTATGTGATGGATATCTGTGGTGCACATATCCTGGCACAAGCGCCGTGGTGTCGTCACCACCACTAAGTGGAGAATGCTCCTACCCCTGCTCCTGCTTGTTCTTGTGCTCGGGAAGGAGAGAGAACTAGACTAAGGTCCACTGAGCTAAACATCTCTTTTTCAGAAGCGACTTGGCACCAATGATAGCTCAACGAAGTGGCTCATCATCACAGTCACTAAAGTTTTAAGTCAAAACTTTAAACGAATGTTTCTAAATGTGGAGGGAAAAACCGGAGGACCCGGAGAAAAAGTCCACACGACCACGGGGAGAGACAGAGACACGCAAACTCCAAATATACAGCAGGCATCAGGGTCGGGGTCGAACCCACAACCTGCTGTACACCAGGCGAGGCAGTTAGGGGGGAAAGCAGAGACAGCGAGAGGGAGGAGAATTAGTCAAACTCACACTCAGTATTACTAACTAACCATGATACACTCACCATGATACTCACCATCATACTCACGCATTCACCATCATACTCACACACAAGCCCACACACATCAACAGTCGCCATTTACCACTACGTGGCGGTGATGTTCCCACAATAACTCAGGTGCCAAGGTTTGACGGCTGTGCCAGGCTAAGTGCAGGAGGAGGTCACGGGCCAGACTCGGGTGCCATGGGTTGACTGCTCTGCCTGGCTAGGTACAAGAGGGCTAGACCCTGGTGCTATAGGTTAACTCGTGTGCCACCACCTGCACAACCACCACAATAACAACCACACAACAATAACCACGACCAACAACTGTAACCACAACTATAATTTAACCACAACTATAATTCCCATCAGCCACACGGCCCTCTGGGAGTGCCTCTCAACAGCAGCAGCAGCAGGGCCGAGCTCTGCTTGAAGCAGCGCCGTGAACTCAGCAGAACGTGACGGCTGTGGGCCAGGCGCCTCCTCTGTCTCCCCCCACCGCCGCCGCCGCCACTGCTGATGTGGACACACCGCGCGAGGTTCTCACCTTCAGGCTGAGTCGACGTAGAGGAGGCCCAGCGAGCCGCCGCTTCAGAAGCTTTCGAGCCACTGACGGTGGCCGTGAGCGGGAATCCAAATCAGCCGCTCGCCACCCACAATCCAGAGCGCGCGCCGCCTCCACTCGGCCCCGGCCTAAGCGGAAGTAGCAGCGGGGGAGGGGGGCAGGGTATGGGGGGTGAGGGGGCGGGTCACGAGGGGGAGGGCAGGGGGGGCAAGGGGGGGGGCAAGGGGGGGCATAGAGGGGGTTCGTTAGGTGGAGAAAAAGGGGGGGCATGGGGGGTTGTGAGGGGGCATGGGGGGTTGCGAATGTGGAGGGGCGGGGGGGGAAGGGGGGTCACGAGGAGGGGCAGGGGGGTAGCGAGGGGGAGGGAAATGGCGGACCATGGGGCGTGGTCGCGAGGGGGGGCAGGGGAGGAGGAGCTCAGGTGTGAGGGGGAGGAGCTCATGGCTCTGACGTCACGGGGGGCGTGGTTACCTTGGACCACCCCCGCGTCTCGCGCCACGTGCTTCCCACTGGCAGTTTGGCCGTTAGAGAAACGCGGTCAGACCCCAGAGCAGGAGTGGAACCGAGCTGTGGGTGACTCTCTGTATGTGTGAGTCTGTGTGTGTGACTCTCTGTATGTGTGAGTCTCTGTGTGTGTGAGTCTCTGTGTCTGTGTGTGTGTGCGTCTCTGTGTGTGTGTGAGTCTCTGTGTGAGTCTCTCTGTGTGTGAGTCTCTGTGAGTCTGTGTGTGTGAGTCTGTATGTGTGCGAGTCTCTGTGTGAGTCTGTGTGTGTGTGGAACGGTCGTAGAGCTGACAGCGCGCCGGGCTATGAACCCGGCGACCCCGAGTTGGATTCCCTCTAAAGGCCAACAGCAGTAACGATTATCTGAACCGGTGCTGGGCCTCCCCTAGGTTGACTCAACCTCGAATGAGTACCTGGTGTGGTGTGTAAAGATCGCCACTGGGGAGACAAAGGCGGCCGGGCGTGGTGCTGGCAATCCAACCCCCTCGTGTGTCGTGCCGGCCTTCATACATACTGCTGGCTAACAGCACTTGCCCCTACAGCCTGTTAAGTCTCTACGGGGATCTTTGTCTTTGGTGTCCCATACTGGCAGGGGGAGGAGTGGTGGTGTTAATGTTGGTGGTATTAGTGGTGGGGGTGCTCGTGATGGTGGTGGTGTTAGTTATGTTAGTGATGGTGGTGTTAGTGATTGTGGTTGTTAGTAGTGGTGATAGTGGTGGTGTTACTGGTGTTAGTGATGGTGGTGTTGGTGGTATTAGTGATGGTGGTGTAAGTGAGGTGATTGGATGCCATGGTGGTCCCCATCTTTAAGAAGGGAGACCGCACAGACTGTAACAACTACAGGGGCATCTCACTCCTCAGTGTGCCGGGAAAGGTCCTGGCAAGGATTATTCAACACTGCCTTACCAGGCATGCTGAGGAGAGGCTTGCTGAGCCCCAATGTGGTTTCAGGAAAGGGTGGTCCTGCACAGATGCCATATTTTCTGTCCGTTTGCTAAAGCAGAGGTGTAGGGAATTCCAACAAGACCTACATCTCTGCTTTATTGACCTGGTAAAGGCCTATGACACCATCAGTAGGCCTGGGCTCTGGGTTCTTCGTGCTTTCGGAGTCCCTGACCCGCTGCTCACGATCTTTAAGGACCTTCATTATGGTGAGCAGACCCGGGTAAAACTACATTGCCGGGAGTCGGAGCCATTCCCTGTTCACCTTGGGGTGCGACAGGGATGTCCTCTGGCTCCAACATTATTTAACATCTATTTCGACCACGTAGTTCGTGAGGCCTTCAGTAGCTGTACCGGAGGAATTTCCATCTGGTACAGATACAGTGGGAGGCTGATCAATGCCCGGATGCCGTCAAAGGATGGCTCCCTATTGGTCAACCACGTTATGTATGCCGATGACGTGATAATTGCGGCTCACTCAGAGGAGGAGTTGGAGGCGCTGCTGCTAAAACTGGAGTGTGCCACTAAGAGGTGGGGCCTTACCATCAGCCCCACCAAAACGAAGCACCTGCCTGGGTATTTTGTACCATCGGGCACTCCACCTCCACAACTCCCAATCGGTGATGGGGCAGTTATGGAGAGAGTGGAAAGTTTCCCATACCTGGGCAGTGTGCTCATGACCGTCTCCGGTTTAACAGCAGAGGTCTCACTCCGAATCAGTCGAGCGGCATTATCTTTTCAGCAGTTGCGTAACGCTGTGTGGAAGCTACCTGGTCTGTCGCTCCACACGAAGCTTCGGGTCTTCTCAGCCACAGTCATTCCCTCCCTTCTCTACGCTTGTGAAACGTGGACCCCCCTAATGGAACATCTTTGCCGGTTAGAAACGTTGAGGCTGGCCTGCCTCTGATCAATCCTGGGTTTAACCAGGCTGGATTGTGTGAGGAGCTCACAAATCCTCGAAAGATCTGGACAAAGCCTCATCAGTGAGTTCCTCCGGCAGGCAAGGCTGCGTTGGCTGGGCCATGTAGCCCGCATGCCCAATCACCGCATGCCCAAGCAGCTTTTATTTGGCCGGATCGAGGGGGCTGAACGGACGCAGCACGGGCTAGAGAAGAGATGGAATGATGTGGTACAGCAGGATGTGGAGCTGAGTGGACTTGCCGATAACTGGTACCAGCTGTGTCAAGATCGGCCTCTGTGGAAGAGGCTCGTGAAGGACGCTACTGGGCAGTTGGAGGCAGTCGCCCTCCAACAACAACGGAGAGCGCAGGAACGACGCTCACAACAACGAGCAGAGCGCCGGATGGCTAAAGCACAGCAAGTTGGCACAGTAAGGGGCACAGGTGGTGCATCAGCCAGTCATGTCAGTCAGTCGACCTGTGGCACCTGGGTCTGCCCCGTGACCTCCTGCCAGCGGGCGGGCGTTCGACACTTCACGTGGCCTCAAGGTGCACATGGCCTGGCACAAGCGTCGTGGTGACATCACCGCCACTTAGTGGCGAATGGCGATTGTTGTTGTTGGTGTTAGTGATGGTGGAATTTTTGTTGCTGGTGTTAGTCGTGGTGGTGTTAGTGATGGTGGTATTATTGGTGCTGGTAGTGGTGTTCGTGGTGGTCTTAGTGGTGGTGTTAGTGTTGGTGGTATTATTGGTGGTGGTGTTAGTAGTGCTGTTAGTGATGGTGTTAGTGGGGTAGTGTAGCGGTTAGCGCGCTGCGCTAAGAACCTGGCAACCTGGGTTTGATTCCTGCTCACAGCCAACATTGGTGACGATTATCTGAACTGGTCCTGGGCCTCACCCTAGATCGACTCAGCCTTAAATGAGTATCTGGTGCGAGGTGCAAACATTGCCACTGGGGAGACAAAGGCGGCCGGGCGTGGTGTTGGCTACCCACCCCCTCGTGTGCCGTGCCGGCCTTCGTAGGTGCTCGCGGACAGCACTTGACCCAACAGTCTGTTAAGGCTATACGGGGGATCTTTGTCTTTGTTCGTGGTGTTAATTGTGGTGTTAGTGGTGGTGTTCGTAGTGGTGGTGTTAGGAGTAGTGTTAGTAGTGGTGTCCGAACAGAGGAGCAACGCTCACGACAACAACCTTTGAGCCGGGCATCTAAAATGCAGCAAGTTGGCACAGTCATCTCATTCAGACAACTCATGGCACCTGGGTCTGACCTGTGACCGCCTGTCAGTGAGCCTTCGGCACTTCACGTGGTCTCAAAGTGCACCTGGCCTGGCACAGGCGCCGTGGTCACATCACCGCTACTTAGTGGCGAATGGCAGTTGTTGTTTTTTGTATTTTTCGTATTGTGTGACTGGTGAGGATGTGAGTCCGTGTTGATGAGAGTCCGCATTGTGACGTGACGTGGGTTTAGACGTGGGTGTGTCATGCCCCTTCAACTCTGCGTGTCCCTTGCCTCTGTCTGCCGCTCTCCACGCAGAGACCCGGACCGCGCGAGAAACACCGTGAGCTCCGAGCACCCTCGTCTGCAAGTTGCTACCATGGAGGTACATGTGGCTCCTCGACTCGTGTGGTGAAGTATGGGTGGACGTGTGTTCTCCCCTCTGCGTGTGCCTACCTGTCACCTGTATACCTGGGTGTGCTTCTCCTTGCCCGCCTAAGTGTGTGCGCGTCTATCAGAGTGTCTCTCCGAGATCCTGTTGGTGTACGTGCCCGTCTACGCGTGAGCATCTACAGCGCTGTTATCTATCCACTGATGGATGAACGCCTCCCTCCCTGAGACCCTACTACCCCTCACATCTTGTGATGGAATAATCCGCCAAGCGCCGATTTCGTCGCACCATCTCTCTGGCGGCTCTGCTCTCTGATGTGTTCTGTTCCTTGGTTGTCGCTCCGTTATTATTCTTGACCGTGAGCCATTGTTGTCCCTCCTAGCCATGGCTCGTCCGGCCCGAGTCCCACTCACTCCTCTTAACAGTTTGAACGATCCCATTGACCTGCGTGTGACCTCGAAATCCACACGTCTTTCATTGTAAATCCAAGCATGGCAACTGATATTGGCCAAATATCCCAACGCTGAGAACTGGCAACATCTCGGCAGGACCCTCCTGAATGTGGAGCCCAGGATGTCAGAGATGCTGGCTCAGTGCTCGCCCACTGCACTTGCTCCAACATCTTAATCAAGCCCATGTGGTGGACCTTTGTCTTTGTGTGTGTAGATCAGCCGAGCTGGAGAGGCTCGGAGTAACGGCGAGTCTTGCACCACGTGGAGTGCGCTGTCCTCAGGGCGCACCGGCTCCATCCGCAGCAAATCGCCACAAGGTAAGAATAGAAATGAGTGACGTCAAGATGGCCACGCTGAATGGTGGGACATCACGACGGTCATGTTTCAAGGGGGACGTCACAGTGACCATGATGCATGGGGGACTTCATGGTGGCCATGTTGCATGGGTGATGTACCGTTCGAATTTTGCCGTTCTCTGGTCTAACACCGACGAGACAAGGTCATAAAGAAGGCTCTCTCTGGTGCGGGCCAGTCAGTTTCAAAGACAATGCCCATATATTATCGGAGCATGTTTGTTTGCATATTTTTCCACAAGTACGTGTGGTAAATGCAGACTTGATGCCTTGCAAAAGGTATCTATTTGGTGTTTGAACATATTAACACCTGTTTTTGTGCCAGAAAGGGTAAAAGCTATTCTTATTTCATAAAATCCTTCTTGGCATATCTGTGTTATATTTATCTAATTCGTTAACCCCGTTTTCAAACCCAAGCAACCTAAGATGTCCTCAGAGCTGCATATAGCTGGACATCGAACAAAGATGGTCACTGCATGGCACGCTTTCAGATGTGCTTCTGCAGTCATCTGGAATGCTCTTCCGACATTAGGCAGCCACTGGAGCGATGCACTTTTAAATCAATAATTTTTGCGAACTTGTTAGTTTTTTGCCTTTCCCCCTCACTTCTGATTAGCAGGGCTGCCGAAGCACGGTTTAACATACGGACATAACTGGTATTGGCCAAAACATCCAAATCCCCTGCAAATTCCTCAAATTGGGATCACACAGCAGACGTAATGGCAGCAGCGTCGCCCCCATTCTCTGTAAAGCATCTGCAGGAACCTCCTGAAAAGGAATCTTGAGACTTTTTGAGGCTGTGCTGCTTAAATGAAAGATCACCAACAGCTGTTGTTATTCTCTTGCCTGCAGCAATCCTGGCTCTCTTTGGCCCACAAATGACCCACCGGGAGAAGCTGGAGCTTGTCGCCATACAGGAAGTATGGTACTTTGCGCTCCGTAACAGATCCCGGGGACACAACAACGATGGATACGACGACCACGAACATCATTACATTTCGGTGAGACTCGCCACAAAGCCCCCGCCGTGGGGGCGGTCACAGGGCGCAGCGGTCACGGGGTTCGTGGCTTCTTGTCATTGCAATTTAAGCACCAACCAACCAGAGAAAGCACACGTGCACTCTCCCACACACTTCACAATCAGAAGTTTATTTCCCAAGTTAAGCCCATTGAGCTAAAGAGCTTTTTTTAGGGTGACTCGGCCAGCAGACATCAGAGCATTCCACATTTACAGATTTAAGAAAACCAAACACTTCATAAAAGCAATTATTTCGTAAAATAATGCTCACATGTTGTGATTTTCAAAATATAGTGTCTAAATTTGTGTAATTTTGTGCAGGTCCACCATGAGCACCTCCACTACCGCTATGAGGTGCTGAAGAAGATTGGGGATGGAGCTCAAGGCCAGGTGATCCGGTGCCTTGACCACAAGATGAACACCCTGGTGGCAGTGAAGATCTTGAGATCACCATTGAGGTAAGAATTCAGAGTGGTGTCGTCACAAGGACGACGTTGTTACGTCCAGTGCTGTGGGCGGCCGTGTGATCAGGTGGTGACAAGTCGTGCCTCACGTAGAGGGTCCCCGGTTCGACTCCTGACTCGGGTGTCCTCCTGTGTGGAGTTTGTATGTTCTCCCCCTGTTCTGGATCAGTTCACTCTTACATTACATTAAGTCTTCATTTAACCCGGTAGATGCATTCCTGAAAAGTGCCGCATTAAGGGAAAGCACATTAAGCAAACATAATATCCCCATATATAATGTAACGATAAAGTTTTGCAAGCTATAATACACGCACACAATGATGTAAAGAGATCAATAACGGATGGCATGCTGTCACGTCACGTGATCATTCCGCATTCCGCCTACTGTGTCATACCGCTCAGCCTTGCAATTTTATAGCGGGCACATTCCACGTTATAATGGGCGCTTTCCTGCATTAGAACAGAAGCATTCCGGATTATAATGGGTGCGGTCCGTGTTATAACGGGAGCCTTCCACGTTATCATGGGCACGTTCCACGCTATAAAAGGCGTGTTCCACGCTGTAATGGGGTTGTCCCATGTCATAACGGGCGTGTTCCGTGTTATAACGTGTGCGTTCTGCGTTATAGCAGCTACATCATGGGACCTCCTTTGCCAGTACCAAAATATACTCCCAAAGAAGGTCCATGATGTAGCCGTTCACCCTGAGCTCTCATTACTCTGATAACGCTTGTCTTTGCTGTACGCCTTTTGGCGTCCTCTGGTCTAACATCGTTTTTGAGACGAGGCTCAAAAGAAAGCTGTCTCTGGTGTGGACCAATCAGTTTCAAAGACAATCCATATATTATCAGAGTGTTTTTTGTTTGCATTCTGACCACAAGTATTATGGTTAATGCAGACATGATTCCTTGTAAAAGGTTTTAGTTTGGTGTTTTAACATCTTAACACCTGTTTTGTTGCCAGAAAAAAAGGGAAAATCTATTCTGATATTTTGGTACTGGCAAAGGAGGTCCCATGATATTCCACATTATAATGCCTTGCTCTGTGAGAGCCACATTCAGTCACGACTCAGCTGTGGCTCAGTCTCTAAAACTCAGGCTCAGCTCTCGCTCAGCCGTGGTTTGGCTCAGGCTTGAGCCGCTCAGCTGCTGTTAAAGATACATGAGTGGCTCAGCCGTGGCTTGGCTCAGCTTCTGGGAATCCTGAGTGTGGCTGGGGCCATGCTCGGAGTCGGTTCAATTCACACATTAGGGATTCACTACGTTCAGGAAACACCCCAAATCCCCTTCTATCCCTTGCTTATTTGATCCTCTTCCCGATCCTTTCTGGAACCTTCCATGAGCGCGCTACCGGAACTCACAATGCCATTACTCTTGGGGAACGTATTTATTTATTTAATTCGGAATAGAATTTGTTTCTGGTCATTCCTTTAGCAAGTCTAAGTCATGATTCATTTGTGGATTTTCTCTGCACAGCTCCAAGGATGATAAATTTCAGAGAAAGGAGCTCCAGATGGCTCTGGAACTTCAGGGCGAGGGCAGTGATGAGGAGTACAACGTCATCAAAGTCCTGAACCATTTTGACTTCAGAGGACACCACTGCATTGTCCTGGAGCTGTTGAAGTACGTACCATGTGTTCCCACCGCCCCCCCCCACCCCCCATAGCGTGGTTAACTACATTAGCTAAACTAAAACTTTTATTTAACAGGTAAAGCCCACTGCCCTATCAGTTATTTTTCACAAGCGGCCTGGTTACAAATGATAGCTAAAAAAAGTGGCTGATGTGGAAATGTATAGCAGCCAAATACTCTAAACACAAGTTTCTAAATGTGGAGGGACAAACCAGAGAACCCGGAGAAAAATCCACGTGACCAGGGGTAGAACATGCAAACTCAAAATATACATGCGTTACGGTCGGGATCAAAGCCCCGATCTCTTCCACACCAGGGGAGGGTGATAACGTCACACCACCGGGGCTAGATGTTACTTTTGGGATTCCTGTGCCACCCACGCATTGCGGTACTGTGGAGCTGTAATGTGTCCCGGGTGCACGAGGCCACTCTTTTCTCAATCAGCCCCGCCCACATTTATATAGCCACGCCTCCACTCGATCAGCAGGTTGGCTGCAGCGCAGTGGTGACGCTTGTGCCCCTCGGTGAAAATCCCTGAGTTCGATTCTCAACTCGGACGCCTTTCTGCGTGGAGTTTGTATCTCCTAATGGATAATTCCACCACCCGGAAACAGAGCCAATGAAAGCAAGTGGACAGATGTGCTAACTGATTTGGTTTATCAGCAAACCGATGACCTAAACCCACACTGAGCTATGAATCATATTAGTCGTGAATGTGCAAATATAATATTAATATTGTCGTTATCAGAATCCACGCAGTATTGCAGGGTATGACACTGACGCTGCTTCGTTGTTGTCATTGTTGTTGCTGCTGCTGCTGCCTCTTTCACAGGGAGAGCCTCTATGATGTGATTACGGAAGCAGGGTTCCGGAAATTGCACATGGGGATGGTGAAAACTTACACCAGGGGCATCCTCAAGTTCCTTTGCCACACCAAGGCCAGGAGCATCATCCATGCGGACATCAAGCCAGTGAGTGGACACAGCATTCAGCGTGACTTTGTTCCGGAGTTGCGTCATTATTGGGGACTCGGTCCATAGAGAAAACTAACCACGTTGGTCACAGGGTCGATGTGTTAGCTCTGTCCGTCTATCTGGAAGGAAGCAGGGTCACGTTACCTCTGGTGATGATCTGGTATGAATTAAACTGTCGTGTAGAGTCGTGTCGCTATTGGGGGACTCACCACAGATAAAACCAGCAATGTAGATGACAGCGTTGCCCCAAACTTTGGGAAACACAAACCGGAGCTGAAAAGAATGATTTTCAAAACGTGCCAAACACGCGTTTGAACTGACAGCTGCCCGTTGTCAGCTTCCATGCTGTGAATGGAAAACTTCCCAAGACAAACGCGCGGTGGAAAGCGTCACGAAATCCGTGCGCCCTCGAGTGTGGTTTTTGGTCCGTAACTCGTTATCGGGCAGCTGTGAGCAACTAGGATAAGTTGTCTATAGAGCCGCACCCTTTTACTTAGATGGTGCTTCAGAGAGCTTTAAATGTGAGCCTCGACTAACATCGCTCATCTTGACGCATTTGAAAGGGGCACCCCCAGTGGCAGCTGTCAGAAAACAGCGAATGTTGCACTTGACTTAAGGTTGATGACAGCGCTACGCCTCACCTAGTTCCCCTGTTTAGCTTGTACCGTGGTACGTGATTGATCCACTGCTGGCTGAATGCTATCGGCGTAACCTCCGAGTGTGAATTCCTTCTGCCTTCCTTTAGGAAAATATTCTGCTCAAGGATCTCGTAACCGGCACCATCAGGGTCACGGACTTTGGCACCAGCTTTTTTGTGAAAAGGCAACGTGAGTAACCTCACCTGGGTGTGAGTTTCTGCCTGTGGGTGTGTCTGTGTTCCAGTGTGTGTGTGTGTGCAAGTCTCTTAGTGTCTGTACATGTGACAGTGTGTGATAACGATGCTGTTCATGACACAGTGAGTATACACACACGTACATATATATTTGTTGTTGTTGTGCAGCTCTGCATGTGGGTGGGACCCTGCCATACCTCTCTCCGGAGGTATTGCTGGGCTACAGATTAACGTGTGCAGTGGACATGTGGGCACTGGGCTGCACAGTGGCGAAGTTGGCG
The DNA here is from genome assembly GCF_048934315.1 of Petromyzon marinus. Lineage (NCBI taxonomy): Eukaryota > Metazoa > Chordata > Hyperoartia > Petromyzontiformes > Petromyzontidae > Petromyzon > Petromyzon marinus. The sequence goes on along the minus strand of NW_027422603.1, from coordinate 1,879,794 downwards.
ACCGGCAAGAAATTATTCCAGTCAGACAGCTGCGACGACCACCTCCCGTGCTGCATGGAGGTATTTCCAACTGGCCGCTCACCCGCTCGTGATTCCCCCCTCCTTTCTTGAAGTTGTAGGCTATGGGGGGGGGAGCCAGGAGAGGGGGGGGGGCGATTGGCTACTTGGTGATCTGGCGAATGGCAGCCATCGTATGTTTTATGTGTGTACACGTGTGTGTCTTGTACGTGTGGGGGGAGCAGTGGTGTAGCGGTTAGCGTGCTCAGCTACAAACCTGCTAATGCGAGTTTGATTCCAATTCACGGCCAACATCAGTGAGGATTATCTGAACCGGTACTGGGCATCCCCTAGTACAAATCAGCCTCAAATGAGTACCTGGTGCCGTGTGTACCTGCTTCAATATGGCCAACCATCCCCTCTCTGTGTGTGCCACAGTCCTAGCCCTCAACAGGTGCCGCTACTGTTGCTGCTGCTGTTTCTACTCACTACTAAAAACACTTGCCCCTACAGTCTGCTGCGGCTACACGGGGTGACTTTTGCCTTTATCTCAACCATGTGCAGATCCTCGGGTTGCCTCCAAGATGCATGATGGATGCAGCTCCTGACGGAATGCACTACTTTGGTGAGTTGAAGGGTGGGGCGAGCATCCGACCGGATTCAGTGTTAGGGTGTGGCCTGGAGCTGTTGTAGTTTTTTTTGGGGGGTGGCCATGGGGGGGGGGGGCCTCTTTGTATTTTCAATTCCTTGGGTGAGTGGGTGGGTAAATGGGCGCGTGGGCGAGTGGGTAGGTGGGCAAAGTGGTGGTTGGTGACTGTGTGTTTCTCCTGCTGTGCATGTCTCCTGCAGATCGTTTGGGCATGATGTTCTGCCCAGTCAAGAGAAGGGTGCCAGGGAGCTTGTCACTTCAGAGGGCACTCAGAAGCCACGACCCGGAGTTTGTTGACTTTGTCAGCTCCTGCCTGCGGTAAGAATCATCCCCCACCCCCTCCCCCCTCCCCATGAGGATTTCCCCCACCAAGGTGATCAACGATCGCTCTCCACCGATAACCAGGAAGATGTGGAGCTGAGTTAACCTGCCGATGACCAGTACCACCGGTGTTAAGATCGCCCTCTTTGGAGGTCCGTTAAAGATGCTCCTCGGCAGTGCAAGGCTCAGGGCATTTTTAGAGTACTGCGTATTGAAGGATTGCCGCTGCTACCAAGACTACCGCTGCTGCCGTGCATTCCTGGACCTCGTGGGAGAAGGGAAGGAACGTCAATCCTCTCACCACGCCTCTCTCACCATGTGCGCTGCGTGTGACCCCCGTGCGTCTCTCAACAGATGGGATCCGGATTGTCGTATGACGCCAGCGCAGGCGCTGGGTCACAGCTGGCTCCGGACCGTGGCCACCAGCACCACCAGCAACGCCACCGCCACCACCATTGCTGCTCCTGGCAGGGTACAGTGTTTTGGAGCTGCTGAGCGACGGTAAGCCACGAGCTGCTTGTCCAATGTTCAAGGCAGTCCATAGGGACGTGTGGGGCCCGGGGCAAGTCACAATTAAATCCGAAGTATTACCAACAATACAGGGGTTTTTTTCGGTTAGATCGCATAGATATGCATGTGTTGTTAAACTCACCACCACCCAACACAGCCAAGTAGTAAGGTGTATCATGTAAACAAAATGTGCCAATTAGTTACTAGATCAGCACACCAGTGTTGGAAAGTAAACCCACCACATTTACTATTCGAGTACGACATTTTGCCGGGGATTGCAACCAGCCTCATAAGGAGACGGCCATAATTGTGGGAAAATACTCCTGTTTCGGTCTTAAATAGTGATAAATGTGAATGTGATGTCATCATTTGTGAGCCAATCTGGTGCGAAAGCCTACGTGTTAAAAAGACATTTGACGTCTGACACCGTGACATCGAAGCACAGGGCCGCCAAAAGCACGGTGCCTGGGGCGGTTTCCCCAGTACACCGTACCCGGGGGACGGCTCTGCTCCTGTTAATGTATTTATATTTATTACTACTACCCTTATTTAGCCAGCATGAGCCTCACTCAGTCTCAAGACTCTTTTTCAGTAGAGTCCTGCCAAGTTGTTTGCAGTACAGAACAAATTTGCTTTTGCTACTGCTGCTATGCGATCCCGATTGAATGATTTGGAGGTTCAATTTCTAACACTTGCGAGGATGTCCATCCAACACTGGTTGCGTGGCGTGTGTCAGGGTTCAGTTACGTGGAGGAAAATGCCAAACCCAAAGGAATGAAAGTTACATTTTAATGTACAATTTTATTGAGGGACTGTGTGTTGTCTTGGAGGGGTCTGGGGCTGTTTTTGTTGATGTTTTGCTGCCTTGCCCAAGTTTACATTTAGTGTTGAAAATCTGGCAGAATTTTATGTACTTTGTGCTTATGTGCTCAATTTTTTGTGACTTGCTTACATTTTTACACGTTGCACTCCTTTTGTTGTTGTAACTTGCTGACCCTGTGCCTCGACTGCATATCTGTGAAAGAAGAGCTTCATAGCTTATCGGATTCCTCTTCATCCAGTCTAAATAATGTATTCTGATTTTGGAAACCAATGCAGGACAAAACGGGGGGGGGGGGGGAGGGGGTAGAACACACTCCACATTCCACACGGAGAAAGTGGCCCAAGTATGGGAATCAAACCCAGGTCCCTCTTTGAATGAGTTCCAGCCCTGCCGCCTGCAAACGAACACATGTACAGTTCAAACCCCACGTATACATTCGGTTATATACGGATGTATTTTTATAATTGGTTCCTGGGTGAGGACAAATAATGAGACAGCCATATCTTTGCCATGTAGCCCTTCATCCTTTGTGATATCGTAAGACTAATGCCCATTCTGTAACCAGACCCACGATGGGCAAAGGTATGCTGCATTATTGCAGCATCGTTATTAGCCTGGTTAATCTATCTCTGCACACAGTTAGTCCGTACGCGGACGATGGTGGGGGGGGCTGTGATCTCTGCTGTAGCAGGAAGTTGGAACGGTGTCGTGCGCATCTCTTTACAGAGCGGAGCCGGCGCTGCCCCCATCCTCCGCGCTTGCCCTGGCCTCTAAATGGAAGCTGACGTTTGTGGTGGAAGAGGAGACCCTGGTGGAGGAGCTGGTGGTGCAGGAGGAGGAGACCCTGGTGGAGGAGCTGGTGGTGCAGGAGGAGACCCTGGTGGAGGAGCTGGTGGTGCAGGAGGAGGAGACCCTTGTGGAGGAGCTGGTGGTGCAGGAGGAGGAGGACACCCTGGTGGAGGAGCTGGTGGTGCAGGAGGAGACACTGGTGGAGGAGCTGGTGGTGCAGGAGGAGACCCTGGTGGAGGAGCTGGTGGTGCAGGAGGAGACTCTGGTGGAGGAGCTGGTGGTGCAGGAGGAGGAGACCTTGGTGGAGGAGCTGGTGGTGCAGGACGAAGAGGAGATGGAGGGGGAGACAGAGGAGGTGGAGACGAAGAAGGAGGAGGAGATGGTGGTGCAGGAGATAGTGGTGGAGGAGAAGGAGATGACAAGGAAAGAGGATCAGGCGATGGTGATGCAGGAGGAGAAGAGGAAGCGAGGGGACCTGGCCCGCATAGGGAGAACCATCCGTTCACTCCTCCGACGCGCGCTGCTGTGTGGTGGCCGGTCCACCACACAGTAGAGGTGGTGGTCATGGATCGTTGTGAACCACGACCACTATCACCACACCCACCACATGCACACTCCACACATACACCCCCCTGTGATACCCACCACCCACCACACACACCCTGCACCCACCAACCCCGTGACACCCACCACACACTACACAAAGGGTTAGGGGTTTATAAAGTTATGGGTTTAGAGGTTTTGGGGTATTTTGGGGATAAGGGGTTATATGTTTAGGTATTTCGAGGGTTATAGGGTTTAGGGGTTGAGAGTGTTAGGGGTTTAGGGGATTCTAGAGTTAGGGGTTTAGAGGGTTAGGGTTTTAAGGGTAAAGGGGTTTAAAGGGTTAGGTGTTTAGAGGATTAGGCTATTAGGGGTATAGGGGTTTAAAGAGTTAGGGGTTTAGGGGTTCAGAGGGTTATGGTTTTAAGGGTAGAGGGGTTAAGAGGGTTAGGATTTAGAGGGTTTTGGGTTCAAAGATTTTGTGTTTAAGGGTTTAGGTTAGGGGTTCAGTGGGTTAGAGGTTTGGGGGTTTATGGGTTAGGATTTTAGAGCGTGATGGGTTTAGACCGTTATGGTTTTAAGGGTAAAGAGGTTTTGAGGGTTGAGTTTTAGAGGGTTACAGTTTAGAAGGTTATGCTTTTAAAGGGTTCTCGGTTTAGAGAATTAGGTGTTTAGAGGGTTTATGGGGTTTGATTGTTAAAGGGTTAGTGGTTTAGAGGGTTAGAAGTTTATAAGGTTATGGGCTTAGGGGTTTAGAGGTTTTGGGGTTTTTAGGGGGTAAGCAGTTTAGAGGTTTGGGGGGTTTTAAGGGTTATGATGTTTAGGGTTTGAGCGCATTAGGGGTTTTGAGGGTTAGGGTTTTAGTGGGTTAAGGGTGTAGAGGGTTAGGGGATTAGAGGGTGAGGGGTTTAGAGGGTTGGGGTTTTCGGGGTATTTGGGTTAGGATTTCAAAGGGTGAGGAGTTTAGACGGATAGGGTTTTAAGGGTGAAGGAGTTGAGGTCTTTATTTGGTAGAGTTTAGAAGGTTATGGGTTTAGAGGGTTAAGGGTTTAGAGTTACTGTCGGTGTTTAGAGGTTTAGGGGGTTTATGGGTTTTGATTGCTCGGTGTTTTGGTTTACAAGGTTACGAGTTTGAGAAGGTTATGGGTTTAGAGGTTTCGGTGTTTCGGGGATTAGAGGTTTATAAGGTGAGGGGTTTAAAGGGTTATGGTTTTACAGGTTTATGGGTTTAGACAATTTGGGGTTTAAGGGTTTAGAACAGGGGTGGGCAAATTTTTTGACTCGCGGGCCACAATGGGTTCTAAAATTTGACAGAGGGGCCGGGCCAGGAACAGATGGATGGAGTGTTTGTGTGAACTAATTTATATTAGTTCATATTATGTCATGTAAAAATAATAACATGAAAGGATTTGGCCTTTAACAGGTAGCAAAGCATTTATTTGCAAGGCAATTTAACAAATTGCACCAACATGAACAATACAAAAACATTAATTTTGATTTAATGCTTTCGTGACTGCAGTAATTCATATTCTTAGTTTTTTCGGTGAAGTCACGTTGAAGGGAAACAACAAAATAATAAAATATATATAAAACAATAAAAAATTCTCACGACGTTTCGACCATAACTCAAACGGTTGTCTTCAGGTGTGTTGATTTGCATAAATTTATTTTTAAACGGCGCATTTATTTATTTATAAAAACGTTAGCGCCACACGCAACGATTTGGCAGTTTATTTAGGACTAGTCCATCTATATTCTGAAAAGAGGAGGGGGGAGACGAAATTTTTTATAATGTATGCTGTCTGAAAGCCACTGTAAGCGTGAACAATCAATTAAGACCTGCAATGGTTTATCAAATATTTCCAATGATTGCTAAGATAGAATCCATCTTCTCGGTTGAAATTGTCTCTCTGCTTGTATATGTGGATAGCCTCATGAACGAATCTCTCATAGTAGCCAAATGGCTTACAAAGAACCTGTCTTGGAAAAGTCAATGGCATGTGAGCCTACTGAATTAGAACAATGATCTGCCACGGCCGAGGTGTTGGTCCTACCGTGTTTAAGGTCTGCTTTGTGTTCACGAATGCGGTCCGAGACATGGCGTGTAGTTTCTCCAATGTAACTACTACCACAGAGGCAACTTAGTTTGTAGACACCAGGGTATTGTATGTCTGGAATCACATCTTTTACAGACGGAACCAGATCACGGATTTTATGTAATGTGTTGAAACGGATCTGGATCTTGTGTTTATTCAAGATTTTGGAGATCTTTTTTGTGATCCCCGCAATGTAGGGTAAAGTGATGGTTTTGAAAGGCTCCTCAAGAGGGTTCTTCTTCATGGTTTGAGTGATAGCTTTGCGGATTGTATAGTCGGAGTAACCATTAGCCCTAAGAGCTTGGTGTACGTGCTTGAGTTCACTGCTTATGTGTTCCTGGTCGGATATGCATTGGGCTCTATGATACAGAGTCTTGATGAGAGAATTCTTCTGTGATGGATGGTGGTGGGAATCCGGTTTCAGATAAGCATCCGTATGGGTAGCTTTCCTGTAGACAGAGTGGCTCATTGAACCATCAGGTCTCTTTTTAATTAGGACATCCAAAAAAGGTATCTTGCCATCTATTTCGACTTCCATGGTAAATCTGATGGCTGGGTGTATGGAATTGATGTGGTCGAAGAATTGGTCCAGAGCAGGCCGGCCATGTGGCCAGATGACAAAAGTGTCATCCACGTACCTCTTCCATAAGGTTGGGCGCAGAGTGGCAGTCTGGATGGCGTCAGTCTCAAATTTCTCCATGAAAATGTTAGCTATAACTGGAGAAAGGGGGGAGCCCATTGGGGTGCCCTCAGTTTGTTTGTAGAAAGTTCCATTCCAAGTGAAGTATATATTGGTTAATCAGTGTCTCACCAGGGGGGGTACCTCAGTGTTTAGTCCTTGATGAACCAAGTCTTCAATGATTGCAATGGTGTCAGGTACAGGAACCTTGGTGAATAAGGAAACTACATCAAAACTGACAAGCAGGTCGTCTGGGGACAGGGAAATACCCTTGATTGTCGATGCCAGGTGAGTAGAATTTTGTACCGCAGAGGTGGTCTTTCCAGTGAAAGGACGCAGGATTTCAGACAAAAAACGAGCTAGTTTGTAGGTGGGGGAGCCGATAGTAGAGACTATGGGACGAAGGGGTGTATCTACTTTATGTATTTTTGGTAAGCCGTATAATCTTGGTGGCCTGGCAGCAGAAGGTTTCAACGAAAACTGTTTAGATTAATCAATTAATGCGGTTGAATCAGAAATTATTTTGTTGGTTTGTGTGACGAGGCTGTTGGTGGGATCTCTTATTTTTGTATAACTGCCATCGTCGAGTAATTCTTTAATTTTGTTGTATTCTATTTTATCCATGATGACAGTAGCATTGCCTTTGTCAGCTGAGAGGACTACAATATCATTCCTCTTTTTTAATTTATATTATTCAAAACGCTCATCTTTGCTGAGGTTGCTAGCTGGCATCTTAGCGTTTTTGAGGGTTGCAGCGATTTCAGATCTTGCTACGTCTGCAGCGATGTGACCCAGGCCCCTGAGAGCAACGTCTACTTGGGCAATTATATCATTAACTGGTATGTGTTTAGGTGTGACTGCAAAGTTTAGACCTTTAGCTAAAACGGATTTCAGACCTAGCTCGTTTTTTGTCTGAAATCCTGCGTCCTTCCACTGGAAAGACCACCTCTGCGGTACAAAATTCTACTCACCTGGTATCGACAATCAAGGGTATTTCCCTGTCCCCAGACGACCTGCTTGTCAGTTTTGATGTAGTTTCCTTATTCACCAAGGTTCCTGTACCTGACACCATTGCAATCATTGAAGACTTGGTTCATCAAGGACTAAACACTGAGGTACCCCCCCTGGTGAGACACTGTTTAACCAATACATACTTCACTTGGAATGGAACTTTCTACAAACAAACTGAGGGCACCCCAATGGGCTCCCCCCTTTCTCCAGTTATAGCTAACATTTTCATGGAGAAATTTGAGTGCCGCCATCCAGACTGCCACTCTGCGCCCAACCTTATGGAAGAGGTACGTGGATGACACTTTTGTCATCTGGCCACATGGCCGGCCTGCTCCAGACCAATTCTTCGACCACATCAATTCCATACACCCAGCCATCAGATTTACCATGGAAGTCGAAATAGATGGCGAGATACCGTTTTTGGATGTCCTAATTAAAAAGAGACCTGATGGTTCAATGAGCCACTCTGTCTACAGGAAAGCTACCCATACGGATGCTTATCTGAAACCGGATTCCCACCACCATCCATCACAGAAGAATTCTCTCATCAAGACTCTGTATCATAGAGCCCAATGCATATCTGACCAGGAACACATAAGCAGTGAACTCAAGCACGTACACCAAGCTCTTAGGGCTAATGGTTACTCCGACTATACAATCCGCAAAGCTATCACTCAAACCATGAAGAAGAACCCTCTTGAGGAGCCTTTCAAAACCATCACTTTACCCTACATTGCGGGGATCACAAAAAAGATCTCCAAAATCTTGAATAAACACAAGATCCAGGTCCGTTTCAACACATTACATAAAATCCGTGATCTGGTTCCGTCTGTAAAAGATGTGATTCCGGACATACAATACCCTGGTGTCTACAAACTAAGTTGCCTCTGTGGTAGTAGTTACATTGGAGAAACCAAACGCCATGTCTCGGACCGCATTCGTGAACACAAAGCAGACCTTAAACACGGTAGGACCAACACCTCGGCCGTGGCAGATCATTGTTCTAATTCAGTAGGCTCACATCCCATTGACTTTTCCAAGACAGGTTCTTTGTAAGCCATCTGGCTACTATGAGAGATTCGTTCATGAAGCTATCCACATATACAAGCACAGAGACAATTTCAATGTTGCAGCAGCAGCGCGTTCACCGCTTGTCTCAGAGGTCCAGGGTTCGAATCCAGTGACTGCCCTGATTAATACTCCGTTTGTCTTAAGCATTAAAATACGTGCCGTCTGCTTCACAGTGGACGTTAAGATCCCGTTGCGTCATTCGCAAGCGTCGTTTATTGTATGTTGGCGTCACGGTCAAAATTTGCCAGTTTGGAATACAATACTGTATCTCCCATCAATTAATCAATTAGGATTACGTACACAGTAAGTATCGCCCCTGCTGACAGATCACAGAACTTGGCAATTGTTGCTCGTGCCCGTGCAGGCTTCCTTCCACGCATGGCCTGAGGTTTCCCGAATTGCGAAAATTGGACGCATTACCAACTGTGCAGCGTTTTGAGATGAAATTTGCACGAAGGACGGGTGCTAAATAAACTAACAAAAATAACATTACACTACCATCAGCAGCATCCCTCTAATAACCACCACCGCTCGCCGGGTTTGGTGAAGGTGGCAAGTAGTACAGTACAATTACATCAATGGATTTTGGTGCACTGCCCTCTGCTGCACACATTGCGCCACCGCAGCAGCCTATAGCAACCTGTTTTATGTATATGGTGAAATTGCTGCGTGGACAGGAGTGCACAATTAAAGAACATAACTGTAGCCTTAAACATATTGAAGGCGATATTTTGGGCAATGACCCTACTTCACAAAACTTAGCCATACCCCTCCAATAATTATCCAGGCTCAAACCTGCTTAGCTCCCAAGTTTTGACGGATTCTTCTGTGTTTTCCCATAGGTTAGAAACAAACCCAATACAGAATTAAAGCTTTCGTGACTGCATAAAATTACTCATTGTTTTTTTCGGTAAAGTCACGTATGTAGAAATACAATAAAATATAATTATAAAATTATATAATTATAAAATTATATTTTTGTTTCAATATAATTTTATTGTATTTCTACATACGTGACTTTACCGAAAAAAACAATGAGTAAACCCAATACATTGTAATGTGCATTGGCCAAACATCCCATTGCTGATAAATTACTGTTAATATTTTAATTAGCAACGTCACCCCTGACTGATAAAAGTTGGCAAGAACGTCCTGAATAAGTTGGGTTATTTGCTGAAAGGTACACCAAAGGTATCTTCAGAATGAAATTAAATGAGGCATTATGTATCACTCTCCATTGTGCTGAATTGGGAAGTATTTAATGAGCAGAATGGAAGCTGACAAGCTGTCAGGGCAAAAATTATTTTGCCTATTCCAAATAATATTTTTGGCCCTGATTTGTGTCTGACCATGCTGGGCACGGCTTTGCTTAAAGTGTACGATATTAAATGGGGTAATAGTCCCCTAATAGTAACACAACTTTATACCACAGGTGTATTCACACTGGAGCAGCGTCGACATTTATGAGAAAGCGTTACACATGAGTACCATGCGTTGTTCTTTACCGACATTCCCATCCCTGCACCTGCCTCCCCTGTCCCTAATGCAACGAACCCTCTACCCCCACATTACCTATACAGAGTTCGTGGAGAGAATGAATGAGGAGGAGGGAGCGAAGGGGCATGAGGCTCAGCCTTCAACGGTGCCGCAAGACTTTTCGACGTCATCATTTCAATCTACCCTGGCCCAGGTACTATGCGGCAAAACGTGGATTTGCACAGCCTATAAATTAGCTTGGCGAATGTCAAAGATGGGAGATTCCTGGTATTTACAGATTTAGTTGTTTGCATTCGCCAACTAATGGGCCCCAAAGTGTAGACATGGCTGCTCCTCATTTATAGATTTCCAGCCTTTGCAGCAGTGCGCTTTGGTGACTATACAGTGCTGATGAGTCCGAAAGAGGATGACACCGGTCCACAGTTACATATCACTGCATCACTGCTGCTGTTAGTCTGTCACATTTGCTCAACTTTATTTTTATGGTGGTTTAAGATAACATTACCACAATGCACTTAAGAAAATACTGATGTTTTTTTGGTATAATGCACAGGGGCTGGATGCTTTGTGTACACATTTCTCCAGGTCTCTGGTTTCCTCCCATAGCTAAATGACACAGTGTAACTGGTATTGGCCAAACATACCAATGCTGAAAAAATACATGCAAATTATTCAATTGGAATTAAACTGAGCAACTTCGTTCTCGACTGCAAAAAAAACAACTTTGTAGGACCCTCCTTGAAAATAAAAAATGTAAACTCATTGAGGTTTTCCTGGGTAAACAATCACATCATAGCAATGAACAACTTGCATACAAATAGCAGATTAACTTATATCCTGTCACATGTATCATGAGCTTATGAATATACATTTCATGCATACGCTATTACATCTCTCATATTCGTGTGTGTGCTTGCCTTTGCGTGTAGGACACTCCACTTTTACGATGGAGTCCGTCGGATCGATTTCATCCTCGCGTTCGATGATGAGGTCCATTCTCAGGACGCCATCAACAATCAGGTGAGAACGAGGAACCTATAAATAATGCTCCACCTTCCTGCACCCAGCATTATCACCTCTCCCCACGTGCAACACCACACGCCTCGAAACCCAGGTTTGACGCAGTGGTGCCAACTCAGCTCTCTGACCGCTGAGTCACCCTGCCACCTCCATATGAGTCTTTAAATCCACAGTATACATCCTTTATCAAATTGTATCGTCAACTGCAGACCACGCTATTCAATGAACGCTAGACTCCCATCACTCAACTCGCACATCCACACCCTGAACCATACGCCTCACTGCTTTGGCGAACAACAACCAATTATCTTTACGTATCACACTCCATCCCAAACTCCTCAATAAATACACCACTTTCATATTGCACACACCGACACCCAGACAGATAACTTACAGGATATATGTAATATCCACATTCTAACTGCCAAATGGAAAACTATTATAACAGTGATAATTATTTAATCAGGAAAAAAATCAGCGAGCCTCAAGATTCTCTTAAAGGAGGGCCCTACATTGAGATATTTGGCCAATACCATGAATAGGAGTTTGGCGCGGTGTGGGAGGATGCCGGAATAAAGGTGATGGCCAGCACTACCATCTCCCGGCCACACCTCACAATCACAATGCCTATTAACGCTTTGCAAGGTCTAGTGGCCACCCATCCAATTATTAAGCAGGCTCCATCCTGCTTAATTTCTGAGCTCCGATCAATGTTATTGTGATTTTGCCTTAAAGCAGCGCTGTTAAGACCTTTGTGAGGCCTCGATGGAGGAGTGCTGGTTCACTGGTTAGCGCACTGCACTATGAACTCTGTAATGTAGCTTAATTCAGTTCAAGGCTAAGCAGTGGCATGACATATCTTACTCCTATTAAACATCCCATTTGTTAAAACTTTATTTGGTATAATTATTTCTGCATTGCTGCTCAACGTTTCTGAAATACCATTGCCAGTCATCTGCAGCTGGGTTCCCTCTCTTCACCCAATTTGTGTCCCTATTCAACAAAAACACTGAGCTTAGCTGTACCTTTACCTAATATTTTCTGCCACTTCTTGCTCATATTGTTTGAACTTTTTTCAGATTCACGTGTGTTTAGTTTGTGACCATTAATGCCTTTCTTAGTTGTGCAATATTCCTGAAGTACCCAGTACGCATTCTCTGCAATATTGATGTTTTGGTGTTTATTTTGTTACTACTGTACCCACGCACAATGGAGCTATCGCCCTTGTAAAATAGCAAAGCAACTAGCTAAGTGGGACCATCCCTGTAACAAATAAGGTGAACTCAAACAGTTGATTGACAAAGAGCTGTGCACATTTTTATTGTATTAAGGTCTGCTGAAGTGACACCGACTGAAGCAGTTCAGTGATGCTACTTTGCAGAGCCGTTCTCTGATTCCCATGTGAGGCTCTGCTCACTGTAAGAGTTCAATAAGCTTCCTCACCTCTTGACTTGACTCCCACAGTGACACAACTGAGAACAATGTATAACACAGATGGTCAATTTTGTTTGACAGAAGAAGAGGACCGAATATCAGGCAAGCCTGATGAAGATGGGGCTAGATCTCGAGATTGAACCCAAGGAGGTAAGTTTCCTGCGTGTCTCTCTGCTATAGATGACACTGTATACAAATAAAAAGGTGTAAGACTGTGATTGCTTCATAATATCACTGCTGGCATACATTCCTTGAGTAGGAGCGCTAAAGATCCCCGATGGAGGGTATATGGCCTACTCTTCTATGCTTGCCAGACGTCTTTAAAGAGATAGCGAATACCCATACTTTACCCCACCATTCACAATCTTAATATGGATTAATTGTGGCTTACCCATTTATACTGTAGGGTATAAACCGTCTCCACCTTAAAGTGGCATGCCAGCTATTTATACTGTAGTAATAAGTGTTCTCTAACTGCACGTACATTATGCAATTTGCTTTTGGGTTGTACCACACGTTGATCGGCACGAGGTCTCAACAACACGTGACATAAGCACGAAAATCCACGCGGCCGTGGACACTCTTGCAAATGAGACCATCCTGTTCCCTTGAGCTCTCACCTGGTCAAACAAAGTCTAATAAATATGTAGCGTCGGAAATGCACACCTTATACCGTCGGTATAATACTTACCTGCAGTTGCGGGCACGGGCCCATAGGGGGTGTCACCCTGAGCTGGGGATGGGCTGAAAGAGCCGGACCATTGAGGGGCCGGGTTCTCCCCCCCCCCCGACCCCAGGTGAGGGGTTGGGGGGTTCTTCCAGAGCCCCCTGGAAGGTTCCAGAAAGGGGGCGGTACCAGGGGCGGAGAGTCCCCAGGAAGTGTATAAAAGGGGCACCTCAAGCACAGCTCCAGGTGCCCCTGGGACCCTGGGCCCCGACGTCTTTGTAAGGGCCGGGGCCGAGCGCGGACCAGTAGTCAGGACCCGACCTTGGCTGGGTCGGGTCAGTTAGCCTTCCCTAGGGCACAGATAGCCGGAGGGCTAAGAGCCAGGTTGACTAAATGTGAGGGCACGCTAGCCCGGAGGCTGTACCTCCCTAGATAGTGGGAGTTAAGGGGAGTCTTGTTTAGAGTTACAAATACATCGTATTGCCTCTAAAGACGTCTCCAGTCTCCGTGGAACCCACTACAAATACAACTAAACGCACTCATATAGAGTCTGACGATGAACTTCGTGCCATCCACTAGGAGTCGGTGAGCGGACGCACCACCTTTGTGAAAGTACACGCGCCATGGAACCCACTCACCACCTATGCCGAGATTCTCCACATCCAGGCAAGATTTTGATGATCATTGTAATGATGATGACGCTGATGATTGTGATGATGATTGTGGTGATGACTGTGATTATGATGGTGATAATGAATGTGATGATAATGTTTGAGGATTCATAATGGTTGTGATGATATTTGCGATGATCATGCATGTGATACAGATTATGATGGTGAGGGTGATGATTGTGATGATTATAATTTATGACGTTCAAAGATAATAATTGAAGCACTGACATTACGAGATATCGAGAGACGTAAATATCCAAACGGATTAGAGAAACGTACATTTGAAAACATATGCATATTAGCAACATTATAGTGACTCTTTTTATAAAAGTGAATGGGCACGGGAAGGGCACGTTGCTTGAAGGGATGATGTCTGCTGGCCGAAAATGACATTGGAGTGGCAGCCGAAGGAGAGAACGTGCCCAAGATGATGTATATCATAGAGATGGCAAGATAAGATTGGCTCATGTGCGTGTGCTCATGACTGGGGATATTGGTGGGACAACTTGAAGAGTGGGTGGGGTATGCAGTGGAGGCTTTTGGCATATTAATTGTTGTATTATAGGACTTGTTGTATTATAGGACTTGTTGTATTATAGGACTTGTTGTATTATAGGACTTGTATTATTGGACTTGTTGTATTATAGGACTTGTATAGAACGTTGTATTATAGGACTTGTATTATTGGACTTGTTGTATTATAGGACTTGTATAGAACGTTGTATTATAGGACTTGTATTGTAGGACTTGTATTATAGGACTTGTATAGAATGTTGTATTATAGGACTTGTTGTATTATAGGACTTGTTGTATTATAGGACTAGTTGTATTATAGGACTTGTGGTATTATAGGACTTGTTGTATTATAGGACTTGTTGTATTATAGGACTTGTTGTTTTATAGGACTTGTTTAATAGGACTTGTATAGAATGTTGCATGATAGGACTTGTTGTATTATAGGACTTGTTGTATTATAGAACTTGTTGTAATATAGGACTTGTATAGATTACAACAACTTGGGGAGACCTTCATCCATTAGTGGACTGATTTTGGCTGATGATGATTCCATGTGCTCGAGGCAAAGCGTTTAATACATTTAAAATCAAACAGGTGCCACTCAAGGAGAGCGACCTCCCCCAGGTGTCAGGCTCAGACAGTGGGCCTCTTCACTACCTGGGAAATATTCACCACCTGAACCCGGGAGCCGTGCCCAAACAACCGGACTATTTCACGGCACCCTACCGGCGTTCGCAGCAGGACATCTATCCTATAAAGGATCATGACGTCCTCATCCCACCGGCTGTACGCAGCCAAATCATACGTTTGTATCAAGAATGCTGTATAAATAATGCCAGAATGGGGTGGTTTTTTTGCAAAAACATGTTCATTTAATAGGGTTTTGTCGTGTTTTTATCATTTTAATTAAAGTTTTCAGCTCTGTATCGCAACTTGCGATCTCTGAGTCACATGTGGTTAGAAGTGTAAATCATTATGGTTTATTAAGAATGCCTGGATTTATGGTTTAGGGGTTGTGGTAATATGTGTCCCTGTAGAGAAAGCTACCAAATTTTTGGGATGCTTAACCAGGAGACATGGTGAGCTAGCAGCCCCACCCTTTGTAAGTCCTGCCCACATTATATAACCATGCCCCCTCAATCACTCTCCCCTGCACAACAAAAGAATGAAAGACTACTGTTGATATGGTTCTTGGTGAGCAGGTATCCTGTCGAGCCAATATTGTGGGCATTTGGGGTTTTGATAGTATTTGTATTCTGAATAAATTGCCTTTGTGCATGGGAAGCATGCAGAAAATGTCTCCTTGAAATCTGGATATTGTACTTGCTGAAATCGGTACATATCTGCTTCAGTTTTTGGGGTGTTCTATGGACCCTTCCGAGTCGGGACTCAATAAGAGTTGTGGGCCCATTATAACTGTGTAGGCTGGTGGTGGTTGGAGAGGGGGAAACATTTCAGAGTGGAGTGAGTAAATAATAGCTTACCCACCCAGCCCTATGTTTCATGCATATTATGTTTGTCATGTGTGTCATGTGTGCTCACACAGGTCCACTACATGCTGCAAAGCCCCATGCCACAAGACAGCACGAACATATTAAATATCAACCAAATGATTGAAAATGGCTGCTATACTGCAGCCTATCCACTGCATGACGTAAGTTGTTGGGGGGGAAGGGGATGGAGGGCACACTGACACCTTACGGGAGGCCTATGTACGACACCTGAATTGCACACCTGTATAGGACGCTATAGCATAGTCTAAAGCTTACCACATACTTAACATTAGTGTCCCACAGAGATGCGCCGCATAGGTGTCCAGGTTCCCCAGCTCACTAAACACAACTCTGATTTGCATGGTTGGCTACATAGGGTGCAAAGTTCAAAATACATGCATTGGAAAGGACTCCACGAGCACTCTAGAGAGCATTCTCAAGGGTATTTGGCCGACTATTTCACGTGGGACAGAAGTCTTTGGAAGACTTAGAAGTACCCACACTTCATCCCACAAAACGTGACCAACCAATAGACTAACTGTGGGTGCACCCATTTACACTGCTTGCTGGGCAGAAGCAGCGTGATTAAGAAACGTGGTCATTGTTTTAACTGTCGTTCCCATGAAATCAAATGGGGGCGACCTCTAACTTTGCAAGTCCAGTGCAGTGTGCAACACCATTACACCACAGCAGCGCCACGGCAGAGTTTTGGGGGGGTGGAGCTGGTAATTTGTGAATGTCCATGCAGTGTTTGTGACTAACAATTGCGTTCCCCATGTCAGAGTGAGTCTGTTCATCCCACCAAAAACCCGAACACGCTGGGCGACCGCAACACGCTGTGACGGGAGTGGGCAAGAGCCGGGCGCTCTTTCAAGGAGCAGCCTCTTGACCTTGTGCGGTAAGTTCATGCCCTATCCACTGCTGGATGAAGACTTCTCCAAGCCTTCACCATCTCTCCCAGTCTCCTGATGCAACGATCCATGTGGCTCCTGCACACATGCTGATTTTATTACTTAAATCTCTGTGGTGCACATCCTCTCAGACGCATTCCTTCTCTTGACTGCCACATCATTCTTAGTCTCGGCCACAGGCCATCGTACCTCTTAGGGACGTGCCCTGTCCAGAAAGGTCCTAAGGCTGGACTTGAATGCTAGCTGGGAGTTGATAGCACAGACGGCTGGGGAAATGGAGTTCCAGAATAGCATTTGCCCATGCCTTCCCTGCTCTTCACATTTCCCTCCAGCCCATGGTCCTTGCTTACATATTCGATAGCTACACCACTGGTGCCATGTGCGGTTGGTGATGTTTGCGCTGTGTGTGCGAGTGATGTTGTCGGCACAGGTCATACTTCGGGGAGCAAGTGGGGCTCTATTTTGCATGGCTCGGCTTCTACACAAAGATGCTGATCTTCGCTGCAATCGTCGGCCTGATCTCCTTTTTGTTTGGAGTATTCAGCAAGGACCGTGACATCACTAGGTACTGGCCCGACACATGCATACAGACAAATGCATACAAACACACACACATACACTCATGTGTCAGATGTAGAACTCACACAGATCTCCTGTATGGCAATACAGACTGAACAATGAGTATCAGCAAGCACCTACTAAGGCTATACACAAGTACATATACACGTAAAGTACATATAGACATACATATACACTTATATACAATCCCATGGGATGCTGCCATGGTGTAATAGTTGCATTTCTAGAATTGCAGTTTATAGATTTCCAGTGCGATCGCCTGGCATGGCAGCTGAAATAATGGCTAGGTTTCTTCAATTATCCCACATATGCTCAGCAGTATAAACGGAGACACCGCAGTTAGATGATTGGCAGTTCAGATGTGATGGGGTAAAATGTGGGTACTCCCGCCGTGTCCAAGACGTCTGGCCATCATGGACGAGTAGGCCAAATATCATCTCGAGGGGAAATCTAGAGCATTCTTTAGTGGAGGACCTTCCACCAGCAGTGGCATGAGCAAGCAATATCAGGGCCACATCTTTAACATTTCACTATTAAAGTACATATGCACATATATACAATCTCATACAGTTTATATATACAGTACAAATATAGTACATTCAATATATTGTATATGCATATATGTTCCAAATGTCTCTGTTTCTAAAAGTAAATCCAAAAAATCAAGCCTAGCTACAATATTTCGGACAATCCAGGGAAAATTAAACATTGTTTTGGATTGCTCAGAAAACATGACATTGCCCATTGTGACGTCACTCACGACGACACGTATCACGTGGCATCGGGTTTTGTCACTCTTGTTCACATGAATATATTGTACATTCTTACGAATTGTAAATAATCCGAAAATCAAAAGCAAAAAATATTCAAATCCAAAATGTTTAAATGTGAAACGTATCCTTATAATACGACTTACACACATAGACTCTGTGAAGCTGCATGACGGACAGCGGGGAGCAAGTGCAGGAAATACATTGCTGTACTCTGTGTCTGGAGTCTTCGCTTCCCATATTCAACCCGTACTGACCAGTGTGGGATGACTAGAATTAAATAGCCCTCATGACCCACGAGGTGTGGGGAGGCCCTCAGCCAGAAGTGGATTGATAAAAGGGCTGTAAATACCCCTGGAAATCAATACATAGAGATGTTACACCACTGATATCAACGAAAATGATAATTAAACATCAGCAAATACATTTTACTTTGGAAAATGCTCGACGTTGGAACCCATAATTTAGTCTGACTTTGTTTAAAGGGAGGGTAAGACACATTCAAAGGTGGCATGACCTTTAGGCAAATTATATTTCTCATCCAAGTGTACTATGCCCATTAGTGTGTTTATGTTCGTGCGTGTCTATGTGTGCAGTGGAGAAATATGCAACAACACCATCGGAGGATCCCTGGTCATGTGTCCCCAGTGTGACCAAAAATGCACCTTTTGGAGGCTAAATGAAACCTGCGAGACTGCGAAGGTATCACGCAAATACATCATCGATGTTCCCTCTAAATAAGGATCCTTATTGGTTATTGGTGCTGTGCATCATTATCACAAAGCCAACTCACGTTGCTGAGATTGTATCATTAACATTAACCACGATCACTAGATTGCAGCACATCATGCTAAACACTATGCTGCCATTCGTGTGGGTGTTAAAAAAATATTATACTAATAATACACGTGTGATCATTTTGAAGGTAGTTAGTTATAGTTTTAGTAAATAGGGCATTTTTATGGACTAAGTCGATGGTTAGACAAATACATGAAAATGAATGCATCGTCACATCCCAGCGGGAGTGGAAAAGTTACTTTGTCTGAGTAAATCCGACACGATGTATTTCATGAGTATTTCTCCACGATCAATACAAGTGGACAAAGTATTTTGAAATCTGAATTTCAGTGCTAATTAGTTGACATGTCATGCCGAAATAATGATTATTCACTTTAAAGTGTCTGAAATGTATGTCCACAATCATGGAACTGCCCATTGCTTATTTTGCTCTTTCTGTCACATTTATGCAGATTTGTTTGATACATGAATAGCACTATAATATCAGACATTGTAGAGCATTGTCATCTCCACAATTCAATGGATGTTTCATGAGTGATTAATCTATTTTAACTTAAAAATCAATCGATGCATCATTACTTTCCTGCTGTTGATATTGAAAAGACGTGGATGCTAAGATTTAAGGTTTAATTGTGACTAACACCTCTGATTGTGCCGTTGCAGACTTCACACATGTATGAAAATCCGGTCACCATATTCTTCGCAGTTTTCATGGGACTTTGGGGTAAGTGATGCTAAGCATTGGCACACATTGTCCAGACACAGTGACAAGTATCAACATGTTTGCAATGATGAGCACATTTGGCCACATACAGTGTTAAAGAAGTTCAATATACATACGTACATCCATATACAGTACCATCATGTCTTGCAATGTTCGTATGCAGTGATCCTGACAGTCCTATTATGAACCCACTGCTCAATGAGGGCAAATTTGGACCATGACTTGCACACATTGTCCTACTCTTACGAATGATAACCGATAATCTTTAATGTCCACTGTGAAGCAGATGGTGTGTATTTTTGTGTAATTAATGCACGGGCAATATTAATCAGGGCAGCCACATAATTTGAACCACGAACCTCTGCAACAAGCAACGAATGCGGTACCCCAAGGCGATTCCATGAAAAATGCAAAGTGGCCAGGTGGCTCAGAGTTCAGAGTGCTGCGTTGCCGCCACTGAGATTCTGTGTTGGAATGAAAGTGGCCACCTGTGATTTAACCAGTTTCTCAATTATAGCAAGATGATGGTCTCAACTCAGTCACCGATATCTGCACAACAAATACAAAATATCCATAATGTTAAAGTTGGTTCTGTACTTCATATTCTACATTCCAGCTCTGAGAATAAAAATGTTAGCTTGACTATCACGTAACAAACGCTCCTCTCCGTGGCAAAGCATTTGGGAAAGAGCTACCCCTACTGTGTGACCAGAGATCACAGAGGTAGCTCTGTGACATTCGCTTTTGTGTAACGTTTTGTAACACGAAGAGCAGCACTGCTCTGTTATAGATCCAAAGGAAAACTCAATCTCATGCCATGCCACTCAGTGCAAGTGGGATAAAATTGTGGCAATGTACCAAAAAAAGCCAATAAAGGTATTTATGAAAGAAAAAAAAGTACTAATGAAGTTACTTTGAACATTACATTTAACAGACTACATTAGGTAACCTTTGAACCCTTGAGCAATCGATAGTGAAATTACTTTTCTAAGTAAATCCTCCCCGTGTGGTGTGTCGCACCAGCCACGGTGTTCCTGGAATTTTGGAAGCGTCGCCAGGCATCGCTCGCATACCGCTGGGACCTGACGGCAGCGGCGAAGGAGGGAGACCCCATCCGGCCCGAGTACCTGGCTCGCTGCACGACCACGAAATGTAACATCATCACCATGGTAATGCTTTCTGCTGTCACCACGGCGACTACCTCATTGCACACACACACACCTCTGTTTTGTACTGTTGCATGTGTAACTGTTCACTGTTTTCCTAGTTTTTCTTCTAACATATTTGTTGGCCTTTGGTCAATTGTGTTTTCCTCCCAATATTATCCCGATTGTCCTATCGGCATCGTTATGAAACAATGTCCATTTGGAACTCTATGTTATGGAAAGGTTTGCTGAAGCAGATGTTACGTAATTACTTATAAGATCCCTTCAAGTGAACACACACTAGAGGGTGGCCCTTTCCCATCAGCCCTGCTACAAAGAAATGTTCATGATGGTCAAACTCATCTTTTTTAATTCTGAAAGGTGAAATTTGTCCAAATTAAGAAAAGAAACAAATGTAATATTGGTGACCAGGCTGATCGGCTTACTACTTGGTTTTATTGGAGGCAGCTGCCTGGATTAAAACCAAGAAATCTCAGCGCTGCCAGCTCAACTCTCAGACATCAGGACCATCAAATCCATTCCTTTACATCATCGCATGCTTAACTAGTAGTGGGGAAAACAAATAATAGTTCATCAGTCAACCTTAACGGCTCACACTAACATTGGTCACTCCAACAGACTAATCTATGTACAAATGCTTTTCCGTCTGTGTCCGTGCATTGTGAGTGCAGGAGGAGGAGCCTCATATGCCTAAGAGGATACTGAGGTTCCGTTACTGCCTCTCCGGGATCATGGTGTTGTTCTGGGTGAGTCCGCCAACTCAACAGCAACATTTAACCCCTTCTCCTGATCCAGTGAGCTATGGCCAAGTCACCTGCTATGTGCCTCATCTTGGAGGCGAAGCAGGTTTTGAGCCTGGGTACTGCACGAATGGGTAACCATCATGCACAAAATGGACTGTAGGCTGCTGCAGAGCTACCTTGTGGCCAACAGAGAACTGCATTCTTATGCTTCCATCCTTTACCAACCTGTACTGGTGTGCATGGTGAAGTATGGGAAAATAACCATGACAATCTGCACAGGTTTGGGGAGGCCATCATCCAGCAGTGGATTCATATACGGGTTATACATATATATTTTTACTTGACCCAATCCCAACCTCCACACTCTGCTCCACCAGTCAGAATCGCTCTCAAACTATGTTGTTCCTCCTGTGTGATCCATTGAGTGATTACAAGTGGGGGTATAGATACATTCATAATTATATAACTTACATCCCTTTGTCAATCCAATCACCTGAAATATCTACAGGTGGCCCAAGGCAATGAATACATCATGAGCCGTATCATGTTATCCACCTGCTCCTGTCAACCTCGATTTGGGTTTCTCGAGACTAGTCCTCGGCCTTAAAGCCAGATGGAAAACATGTCCTCACCTCCTTGGCCTTGAGTGTGTGGCCTCAGTCCGAGGAGTTTTACTAGAGGTACCAACCTTGACACTGGCCTCATACTAGCGCACCCAACCTTGAGTGACCTTGACACTGATTGTGGCCTAAAAAGCTGCCGCCTTGGCCTCACCTTGGCCTTGTGGCTTTTGGTCTCAACTTCACATCTGACGTGGCTCGAGGTCAAGCAGGGCCAGGGATAGTAATTCCTTTCATAACCTTGCATCATTTTCTACAATTGACCAAGTGACGTTACCATTACACGTTCATTGTGTGTGATGTTAGCGAAACAGCTCAGGTTGTTTAACATGTAGGCTTTTCGCGACCAATATCATCCATAATATTTTTTTGGGTTGGATCGCGTAAATATATGTGTCATTAAACCCACCACCACCCGACAAAGCCAATTAGTAAAGTTGTTCACGTAAACAGAACATGCCAATTCGTTACTAGTACAGCAAATCCACAATATCTACAATCTGAGTACGACGTTTTGCCAGTCATTTGGTTCTGCAGTAGACAAACGAACTGGCACCTCCTGAGCCACACCAGGCTAGCTCGGCACAGCTAACTCACGGCTTGGTTATATAGTGGAAAAGAGCTACAAGACTGTCAATCTCACCCACCTCTGTGTTTCTCGTGTTACTGGCAGATCCTCCTGATTCTTGCTGCAATTTTGGGTGTGGTTGTTTACCGCCTGTCCATCTTTGGCATACTCTCCTCGAGTATCCCCAATCATGTGACCAAGATCAAGGTGATCGGTGCCCTACTCACACCTGATATGGTTACCACCATCACGGCCTCCATCCTCAACATCGTAATCATATTACTACTCAACAAAGGTTACGACAAGCTGGCTCTCGTCCTCACTGATCTGGGTAGGTGTCATCACCATCACGGTTTGCATATGTTTATTTTATTATACGCTACCAGAGAACACATGTAAATTTGAAGCTTGGATAAATGTTGTGCATGGTAAATAATGTCGCTGTAAAAATGTCATCATGATTTTAACCTTGCACCATGGGGCCATGAATAGCAGCATCAGTGCATCATCCAGTCACTTGTTCAACTACTGCCTGTTTTTGTCAGAACTCTGTTAAATTTTTCCTCCAGTTTCATTCCGATTGGGCTATCAGAATCGTGTCTTGAGATGAAGTATCCAATGGGATCTCTTGTAGACCAGTGCAACCCTTAATGTCATGAAATGGCCCTAGAAGTGAATATCACTGAGCTACCTCTGAGACCCTTCATTCAAGTGAACTCTGGTTCACACATTAGGGGGAAGCACTTTTCAATCCACACTGCTACGGAATATAATGTTAATCTCGTAACAGTCAAATTGCTCATTCTCACAACTAGAATTTCACCACAATTAAGTGATGAACCAAATGGTGTATGTTACAGATGTATATGCCATCATTAGTAATCGTCCTGAAGCCATCAATTCACTGCACTTGAGAACACATGTTACCAGAGGCCGCTGCCTGGATTTAAACCCAGGATCTCAATGGTGCCAACTTAGCACTCTGATTTCACCTCTCGATCCATTGAATCACTGAATGTAATTGTGGGATGACCCTCACTGCTGCATTGCTACCTTCTAGTCAGCTGTCAGCTATCTGCTTGTGTTGCTCATGTTGCCCGCTACTGAGCCCTTTATTAGTAATTTATCCTGCTGAAGCCTGCATCCCCTCTGAAAAGTGACCCATGATAATTACTAAGATACACCTTAAAGATATTTGAAAATCAAGTGCACTGGCTTTCAGACATCATACGGACAGTGTAAATGGCTTAATTGCAAATGGACACTGAAGGACACTCCACAGGGCGAATGTGGTGAACAACACCTGGTAAACAACGTGTGCAATGTCACTCATTCCCCAGCAACATCTTTGAAATTAACTTTTCATCTTCAAATTCATTTTAATGGATATCAAAGCACGTTACATTGTGAAATGTTGCTATTCCTCAATGCGGCATCATTATCAGTGGCTTTTCGTAGCCTGTGTGCCAGAAACTATGTAAGTAACATCAAAACTGATTGCCCTGTTTGATGTTTGTGTCCATGTGTGCCTTTGTATCACACCCACAGAGATGCCCAAGACGCAAGGAGAATATGAGTATCGGCTGACGTTCAAGAAATTCTTATTTCAGTTCGTCAACTTCTACTCGGCGTCTTTCTACATTGCATTTTTCAAAGGGAAATTCATCGGCTTCCCCGGAAGCTACACTTACTTTGGAAAATGGAGAATCGAGGAGGTGTGTAGATCTGAGGGGTTGGCCCTGTGTTTTCTATGCTGTTTGTACAACATTTTTATGTTTTACTTTTGTAGTTGATATTTTTCCCAACAATTGTCTTCACACCGTGCTGTTGGTGAAATGTCGAAATAAGGACTCTTTCTTTTGGAACTCTAAAAGGCCTCATTGTCTTCACACCTGGTCACCAGCTCTAGCATTAACACAGTCTCCGGAGTAAAAAAAAAAGTTTTCGAAACCAGACTTGAGAAAGCACGAGGTCACCACGAGCAGAACACGTGTTAGACTGATGCAATTGGTAACCCAGTTACCTTGAGGGTGTTAGTTTGTCACATATTTTGCAAGTAGTACCCTTGTGGTCTCTCAGTGGACATTTTCAATTATATACCGTATTTATCAAACGCCATTTATTTAAAATTATATATTTGATAATCCTTAAAAATTTACAGTATTTCAGCCCCCCTCAAGGATATGTTTAGCCACTACCTATGACTCACTGTGGCGCAGTGGAGCACGTTGTGTTAGAGAACGGCCCCGTAATATGATATCAAGAACGAATTCTGGAGTAAGGAATTAAGCAGCATTGTGTTGTGCACACGTTAAATCAATGTCATTAAGACAGTGTTAATGACACGTAGTTTAACATTTACATAATTGCCATTCAGAGTCACCCTGAGTATTTGCAGTCACTCTATGCTCGGAAGAAAGTCCATTGCCCAAAATGTGCACCTGTTGCTCATGTTTCTGTTTGAAGGCAGACTTGTTGACACATGAGATGATTATAATGAGTATATTTGGTGTTATATTAAGGTGCCTACTTCTCCTGCTGCAGATTTGTAGAAAATCGTCTCGAGGGCGATTCATTGATTGATTTCCTCTCAATAACAATACACATAAAGGATAAAGAATACAGCTTATTATTTAAGTGCCTCTGTGTTTTCTACCAACTTAATTTCATGTTTTACGATTATTATATTTACTAGACGATGCTCTGGAATTAAACTCACCTGATACTAAACACCAACTGCAGTATGCATGTTGTGTGTTGAACTTATTTTGCACCGTACACAGCCTGCATCGGATGTGTGGGGGAAGGACAACAAACAAAACATTATCAGATGCGCCACCATTTTCTTTATTTAAAATACATGAGGGGGAGGGGGAAAGTGTTTCTTATAATCTGGAGAATATTGATATTCTTAATCACTGTCCCCTCTAACATATGGAGCCGTCACTTTTGCAGTGTGCAATTGACTGAAGAGAAGAATGTGAGAGGATCATTAGAAATGATGTGTGGTATCCATATATGTATTACCCAATATTTCATATCTTCAGTTTAACCTGAATCAATTCTCCACCCCATCCCCCCTCCAGTGTCCCCCAAACGGCTGTCTCTTTGAACTGACTTCTCAACTCACTGTCATCATGGTAGTGAAGCAGATGGTTGGCAATTTTCAGGAGGTCATCATCCCGTAAGTATCGCATGAACACATGAAAGCTGTGAAGTCTGATTACGGCGTTTCCTCGTGTGACGCGGTAGATGCGTTTCTGAAAATTTCCGCGTGAAGTAAAAACGCGCAAAGCAAGAAATCACTGAGTTAATCACATTTGCACAGTAAAATCAACCTGCAGTCATCCCATGGTGGGATAAATAACTCAGGCTAGGCTGCCGTGTTACTGTATCATTCGGCGTACTTTATCAAACTGCTCAGCCGCGCAACTCAAAAGACAGTCGTTCATCGTCGACTGCTCAGGAACGCATTATAATGGCCACGTTCGGCGTTTTAACAGTGTGCATTCCACATTATAATGGGCACGGTCCACGTTGTGTGAAAAGGTTTCCCAAATAGAAGAACCATGTTACAATGAAAATGTGTTGTGTGAAAACGCATTCAGTGAAAAGTCGTGTCGCCAGCTTGTTAGCAGTGTGCACTGGCTAAGCAGTGAACACCAGTCAACTGGACAAAGTTCACCTCGTGAGTATCATGCGTTATTCCGATCAGACGCTTGGTACATAGTTTCATAATATTAGACAAGCAACTCCCATGACTGAAAGAGTGTAGTGGATTGACAACGGGCTAAATGAAAAACAGCTACTACTTAGGTTTTAGCAGTTGTTCTGTACAGCTCTCTGACATGTTTTGTGTCATACCGCATATTGTTTGGCATGTCCTGACGTTTCGCTCCACGTGCTTTGGATGTTCACATGATACAACCTGAAAACGCAGTGGAAAGCTATGAAATAGCCAACCTAGAGTTGATGAACAAATGGATATGCACGTGTGTAAGGGTGTCTCTGTGTCTGCACATGCGTACCTCCCTCCACAATTTCCCAGATGGTTCAGCAATTGGTGGGCCCAGCGTCGGGCCAAGCTAAGGCCTGAGGCTGTCTACACGCGCTGGGAGCAAGACATGGACCTACAGCCCCAGAGCCCACTTGGACTCTTTGATGAATACCTCGAGATGGGTACAATGAGCTCAGAGGATCACACTACGGAGTCAACGCGTTTTACTTTATTATAAAAAAAACACGCACAATTGGGTATCATTTGACTATTTAGGCACGTGTGTACGGCCCCTGTGTATCTGTCGGACATTGTTGTGGGAGGGAAATTACCCACATTTCGGGTTGTTGAAGGCAGGGAGCACAGATGTAAAAGCTTAGATGTACAATACAACAGTGTAATTTGCTGCACTGTCCTATGCTGCTCACAACCCCACAATAACTATTGCATGGTCACCCATCCAACCAATTTTCAGGCCCAGCTCTCCTTAACTTCTGGGATCTGATTAAATCTGACGCATACTGGGTGATTTGGCCATAGGCACCAATCTATGGATATACTGTAACACAATTGTCTTTGAGCATGCGCGTATGTGCATATGTACGGAGTTAAGTTTTAGAAACAATAGGAGCACATATTTGCTCCTCTTGTCTGCTAACCAATGCAGCTACATTGGTCAGCTTGGGTTGGCGTTTCTCCCCCTTACTATTTATTTAAAACTCTTGTGCATCATGTCTACTGTGGTTAACTGCTGTGATTTGTTGGCATTTCAGCCACAGTGCATATGCCTAAAAATGTGTGGTACGGTTAATGGAGTCCTCAATACAGGATGTGATCTAGTTATTATAGCCACCTAGTGGTGGAAAATGGTGCAAAAGAAACCCAGGTGAACCAGAGCTGAGCATTAAAGATAGTAGTGGCTGGTCGCATGTCAGTGGCCAATGTAATGGACACGATAATTTTGTGAACAAATGACACGAAAATGTGACCATATTTTGGGGTCTCCTTTGACTAAAACACATTCAATGCATTGAAAACATGTTTTGTTTGCTTAAAGTAATCACAACATAACAGCATTAAGAGTGTATGTCTATATCCTGTTTCACTCATTATCCTATCCTTGCCCCCCTACCCATTCTCAAAATATACCGCAGTTATCCAATTCGGGTTTGTCACTCTCTTCGTGGCATCATTTCCACTTGCGCCATTGCTCGCACTGCTCAACAACATCATTGAAGTGCGGGTCGACGCGTGGAAGCTCGTAACAAAGATGAGGAGGCCTGTGGTTTCGCGAGCAAGAGGAATTGGAGCCTGGGCCGACATTCTGAGTATCGTTGTCACCCTCTCTGTAATCACCAATGTAAGTCGCCAGATTG
Source organism: Petromyzon marinus (assembly GCF_048934315.1). NCBI lineage: Eukaryota > Metazoa > Chordata > Hyperoartia > Petromyzontiformes > Petromyzontidae > Petromyzon > Petromyzon marinus. The sequence continues at coordinate 1,851,755 of NW_027422603.1, read as the reverse complement.
TCCGCTCGCTTTCTCGCTCAATATCCCATCTTATGAGTGACATAACATGTCATGTTAGCCGTGTGGGTTCTTTTTACCATACTTCACCATTCTGGTCATGGCAGGTTTGAGAAGAGGTGTAGTGGGGGACCAGGAGCGGTTCGGGTATCACTCATCACTGATGTTAGTCGTAGCTGGAAGTCAATTGCATGTGTGCTGAATTCAAAGTGCAGTGCACGAATCACTGCACCACCGCTCCTATCCACTCTCTCCCAAAATCGCAAAAGGTAAAGCCTTGCAATTGCTTGCTCATGTCACTGCTGGCAGAAGGGCCTCAACTAAAGGTAGCTCTAGAGAACCCCTCTACACGCTATTTGGCCTACTCTTCCATGATGACCAGACATGTTGTAAGTTGTGGAATTACCTGCGCTAAAACAGTGATGAACCCATTTATATTGCTAATTGGACAGAGGTGGGGGAGATTTAAGAAACTGATCCATTGCTTAAACTGTTGTGTCAGGAGACTGAACTGACGACTGCCAGATTGCAAGTCCTTATATGGTAACCATTTCACTCTGGCAGCAACCCCCCAAATTGTATTTGTGAAAATTAATGTAATTGCCAAGGTAAGATGTTCAGAAGCCTTGGCCAAATCATTGCATGCTAAGTGACCGCTATCGCTGTGCCTCCGTATGCTAATTCCACAGTCATGCATCTTGGCGTTCACAACGGACATCATCCCACGCCTGGTGTATTATTATGGATACTCAGCAGAGTATGGCACAGGTTCGCCTACAATGCATGGGTACACGGAGGACAGCTTTTCAATTTTCAAGATCAGCGACTTCAAGGAGCAAAATTATCCCAACATCCTGCCAGCCTGGTTTGATCCGGCAATCTACACCACCTGCAGGTTTGTGCCATTCAGTGTCATGCCCAGCTATCGGGGGTGCCGTCCCTGCGAATGTGATGCACTGATGTCTGGGTGTGTTGTCCAGGTAGATGCGACATCCTTCTGGGTGTGGTGTCCTCCTGGCTCTGCCCCTTCCTGATTAGGCTCGTTTTCTTCCTCTTTTCACTCCATGACTTTCCTTTTAAGACCCACACTTCCCCTAGGCCCCACCTCTGTTTAGGCCCTGCCCCTTACCGTGGACACAGGGTTTGGCTTAGTTGGGTAGTAAGGGGTTGTGGTAGGGTTGGGGGAAGAGTGTGCATGGTGGGTGGGGATAGTAAAGGGGGTGGGGGGGGGAATTGGAGGGGGGGAGCAGTGGGTACGGGTGGGATGGCTTCACAACCAAAGTCCCACTTAGAGAAATATAATAATAGATTGATATGAATTCTAGCTCATTGTTACCTTGCTAAAGAGTAATGTTATTTATTTATCTATCGATCCACGACTACTTAATTGAGTCTCAAGATCCCTTTGCAGGAAGACCGTGCATTGGGATTCCAGTTTAAGGTGGGCTTATGCATGTGGGATGCAATAAGAGGTCCTGGAGAACCCATGATAATGAAATGAAGCTTAAAGGTTCACACAGACATGAAACCACTTGCTCTACAGCCATCTTCTGGTCACCTCAGCACAGATAGTTAAGAAATTGATGCGATCTACCAACCCTTTTCTCTAACGTTTTTGAATTGCTGGCATACACAACTATAATCAATATAACCATATTGATCGATATTTAATATAACCTTACTTGACTATGATCAAATCACCACGAATACAGCTGATCTTAGATTCCAGAAGTCAAGCCGGCTTGAGCCTTGTTCATGCTTAGATTGATGATCACCATGCACAATGCAGGTGCAGTAGGCGACTGTGGAGCTAGGTTGTCAGCAGTGGGTAGTTCAGCAAAATTAACAGTTGTGCTATATTGCTCTCTCATTATCTGTACTCCCTGCCTTCACCAACCTGGCATGGACCAGCGTGAACCATTGTCAAAAGAGCCCCCACAAGCTGCACGTTGTGGGGAGGCCCTCTTTCAGAAGCGGATTTTTTAAAGGGCTGTGAACGCATATACCGTTTGCGCACAACCATACTTGTTCAATTTAGCGCCAACTCTACTTTCGAGGCACTTTGCTCAATATAGTCCATGCGTGCTTGTGGTTGTACGTGTGTAGGTATCCAGGTTATCGCTACCCGCCGGATCATCCCCAAGCCTACTCCGTCACCAAGCAGTACTGGCAAGTACTGACGGCAAAGCTGGCCTTCGTCATTGCCATGCAGGTACACATAAACATGCACACACACATTCATAAACCCATTGAAAGATAAAGGTACAGCCCTCCAATTACTTGCTCATGTCACTGATGGCAAAAGGGCTCCTGCTATACGGAGCTCAAGAGAGACCCTTAAGATGTATTTTTACTGCTCTTCCACACTGGTCATACGTCTTGGGAAGATGTGGGAGTTCCCACACTGGACAGAACCAAACTCAGCCGACCAATTGACTGGATGTATTCCATTTACACTGCTAGGTGGATAGAGGCAGTGGAATGTAAAAAACTTTCACCATTGTTTACACTCCCACGACCAAAGATCAATTCACACCCGTGACCTCTGGATTGCAAGTCTAGTGTGCAAAGCCGTACACTACTGCACCATCGTATAGACTCATCTGTGAGCAGTTGTTAAGGTCAGCAGAGCAAACCGTGATCATTGTCAATGGGTCATTACAGATAATGCCAGTAATGCTATTACACCTCACAATTGCACAGTATTTCTGAGATCACAAATAATAGTGGTAATACAATACTCACTTTCATGATGCAGCAGACGATTCATGTTGTTGATGCAATTTGTCACACGTAAGCATGTGTGCGTGTGGGAAGGGGAGCGGCTGCGTTGTTTGTGAACTGTGCTACCAATCCTGTGTGACCGGAGTACTATTTCTGGCTACAGCCAACAACAGTGGAAAATATTAGAACCAGTGTTGAGCGTCCCTTAAGTTGATTCTGTTTTAAAATGAGTACTTGATGAAGTGTGTGAAAATCATCACTGGCGAGATAAAGGTGCACACCACCCCCGCAGGCACTGTGCCACCCTTCATAGATGCACTTGTCTCAGTCTGTGAAAGGCTACACAGGGAATCTTTGTAGTGGTGACATGGCCGAGTGTAAGTGTTTGCTGATTGTTGCGGTAAATTGCGGCTGCCCAGGTAAATACGGTGGGTACATTAACTGCACATCATAAATGTTGCCTGCTGCATAGTGAACGTAAAAAACCCATTAAGTAATTCAAAAAAAGTGCCTCGGTATAATTTGCCAAATGTTCAAAAATTACTCAAATGACTTAATTTAATTGGGAAAAACGACGTAACAATATAATATCCCTAGGCTGCAGGTCCCCGGAATAGTTGACCTGAGATGTAAAGCACTTTGAGATGCTGCCCTATTATATTTAGTAAGCACCCTTTACATGCAAATCCTGAAACTGAAAATCCTTTACCTGTGTGTGGACGTGTGCAGCACGTGGTGTTACTCACGAAGGCCTGCATTGCATACATCATCCCAGACACGCCATCCCATGTGCGCGCCAGCATGCGCCGCGAGCGCTTCGTCGTACAGACGATTCTGCAGCAGGCAGAGCTGGGCCGTCTCCGTAACACCCTCCTCACCGATGCCCCCAGCTCACCGCCATCGCCTCAATTCCACGTTGAGGATGAGCAGGCAGAGATGGGCCTGCTTCGCTGCTCGCTGCATGCAGAGTCTCCTGGCGTATCGCACCCACCCCAGCGGTGCCACATGGAGAATGAGCAGGCAGAGAAGACTGGTGACGACTCACTGCTGAAGGGATCCGAGGAGGAAGCAAGCAGCGAGGATTCGTCAACTGTCTTCTACAGCGTATAAATCTACTCTGACTTTTAAAGGAGGCTGCTATCCTAACTCTGCACGTGGACAAGGACATTACAGTCGAGGACTATCTGTATATATATTAATAAATACGTTTATGATTTAACATGTCTCAATCATCTCATGTCTTTTCATACGAATCACGATGTGAATGAGGAAAACTAGAAATTATTGTTGTTTTGTATATATTTTTTTATTTTGGTTTAACACGTAGGCTTTCGCGCCCAAAATCATCCATAGAGGTTTTTTTTGGGTCCGATCGCGTACATATATAAACGTGTCGTTAAAACCCCCCACCACTCGACACAGCCAACTTGTAAGGGTTGTCACGGAAACAGAACAAGCCAATTCGTCACTGATACTTTGGAGAGCCAAGCCACAACATTTACAATCGGAGTACGACGTTTTGCCAGTAATTACAACTAGCTTCATCAGGCGACAGCCAGATTTGCGGCGCTCTCGCGCAAAGTGGGCGGGGGGGGGGAGATTACCGAGTCAACGTACATTATGCATGTGCATTATGAGAGCCCTTTGATCTTGTCCTTTCTGCCTATTGTGTATTAAAATAGCCGTACCAACGGTAATCCCTATTGAAGTATGCTGCCCTTTATAGGCATGCATTTAAATGATGTATTATTTGTTGGCACCCGTGTTCCGCAGTAGCAGAACACACGTGCCAACAAGGACACTCAGTTGATTTTAATGTTGAAGTTCTGTGCTAAACTAGCTACTACTGCCCAAGAATAATTCGAGAATCTATCGAAATTGAAAGAAAAATGTACAGTTCGGATAGCTACCGCCTTTGTGCTGTGTGGAAGCGACCCATCAAATAGTACATTAGATGAAACTCCGAGTACCCACTCAGGAGGTATAGTGGTAAAGCAGTGGAGGGAAAAAAAAGCATTTTTTTTTTATTTGCCCTTGTTGAATGATAGAGTTGATACACACAGCAAGCGAGATTAAGAAAGCGCATCGGAAGAAATAACGGAGGTGAGAGAGAGAAGACAATTGCCTGCTGCAGAAGGAAAGGCATTCCTACCAAGGGAGACAAGTTGACAAAGATTTTGATAATGGGAACCGGTGGCGTGGCTCGATCTTCCCTATGTGCGCAACATGCTACCGAAAGAAAACAAAATCCTATTCAAAGGCTAAAATAAGCTAAATTTTTTGTATAAGAGCCCGATAATCAATAACCCCATCCATAGACTGAGGAAGAAAGAGAAGAGCCTGAATAAAGGGGAGGAGATTACGATGGAGATGGGTTGGAGGTGGAGAGAAGGGGAGAGGGGAGGCCGTAAAGGCGGCTGCACGTTCAAGGAAAGTGGCGAAGAAAGAGTTGAACGGGGACATGGAGACAGCAGAGACAAGGGTGGAGAAAGAGGAAGAGAGGATCTTTCAGTGCTCCCTACAGGAAACCCACAAAACTGAATTTCCTAAACTCGTGTCGCCTCCGTGACAGCAGCACCACCAATGCCACAGACTCACGCTCCCCTAATCGACAATACCATCTCCATTGCCGACCAGCCACGAGATGGCTGCTCTCAACACCTCGGTCGTGGTGTATGCAGCAAAAGACTTCCGGCTGGTGAGCAACCGGACATTGCGAGGGTTGGAAAGAAACTGAAGCACGGGGCCACTCCCACAACCTTCGGGTATTTCCAAACTGGATGACGTCTTGGGATGAAGCTAGAAGTAAGCCAAATCCGCACTCAATAAATGGGACGAAGATTCCAGAGAAGCCTCCAGAAATGTCACAGGAGGCTCGGGTGTGAGAAACCAGACTCCATGTGGGGTCCTCCAGACCTTTGCCCTCCAGTTCATCAACATTTGTAAAGCAGGACGTCTCAAAGGTACGTAGCATGGGTGAGGTACGATGTTGAGAACCACGTTCCGAGATTAGGCGCTTTGACAGGTTGGGGTCCGAGTTAACGTTTAATGGAGCTCACCCTACGACATTATGGATAGAAGGGTAGTGTGCCGGCACAATCCGGACACCCTGCTACACCAAAACACTCTGCTGCACCAAACTCCCTGGTACAGCTAAACACTGGCACGATTACGCTCAAATACACACAAACTCTCACTCGGCCAGTTGGTACACAGGTTGTCAGTTGTGGGGGACGCGGGCCCCCGGCTCCCCCCCCCCCCCCCCGGGGGAGGGCTGATCTCGGGAGGGCTGCGGGCTCCGGACTCCTCGCTCGAGTGAGAGCAGCCGCTACTCGACTCCTCGCTCGCGGTGAGAGGGCTGCCGCTCTCTGGCTCCTCTCCTCGCGCCGCAGCCCCTCGGGTCCGTGGGTCCTGTTTGTGGGGCATAGCTCGGGGCTGGCACGTGGCTGCCTGGAATCAATCCGTCGCTTCTCAGCCACTCAAACGCGACATCTCCGCTCACACAACCCCGCGCACCACTCACATGAACTGAACGGGGGGTCAGGGGTCAGAGGGCAATGACGTCCTTCGCACATGTGTTGCCGCCGATGCCGGGCAATGGAGATTGTTTAAAGGGCTGCGGGGCGGGGATTTGGAGTCGGTTTTAGAGCGACACACCAATCGCACGCGCAGGACGGGGGGGTCGGGGGTCAGAGGGCAGGGACGTCACTCGTGCACGCGTAGCCGATTGGGGGGTTGTATTGGAGATTATTTAAAGGGCTGTGGGGGCGGATATTCGGGATTAGTGTTAGCCCGCACGCAGCAGGGCGGGAGTCCGGGGTCACAGGACGAAGCGCGCACTCGCCGAGTCCTTCGGGCGCGGCGTTTCTTCTACCGTGACACCCCGCACCGACCACACGCGTTACGGCGAGCGCATACACACCACCATGCACTTTCACCACACTCGTAGAAACCACACGAGGCTGTTATCGATCACTAACGATTTATTCTCGGCGTGTCTGCGAGCCACTATTACCCGAATCAGTCTGAGTCAGCAGGGTGTGGTGCTGCCGCAGCGGAGCCACTCCAGCGGAGCCGTGCCCACCGCCGCGACGCCGTCACCGATGCGTCGGATTTCCCGCCACTCTCCCGGGGCCGGTGCCTTCTCAGACGTCCGCGTTTTGCCCACTGCACAGTCGTGAGGCCGCTGCAGCAGAGCCGCTCTGCCGAGGCCGTGCCCACCACCGTGAAGCCGCCACCGGGGGATGCCGACGCCGTCGCGGTGCACCCTCGCCCCCCCCCCCCCCGCATGGACGCACACACACCCCACGTAGAGCCGGGAGGGGAGGTCACCCGGCCGATAGGTTTTTTTTCAGGAAGTCCCTAATGGGATCGAACTTCATGGTTTCCTGCGGCCGGGAAATTGGGCGATCTTCCCCCTGTAGCTGACATGCACTGCGGCGCCATGACCTAATATTAAAGTTGCATGGTCACGGCAAGGGCCATCTTGCCATTGCGATTGGAACCACACACGCACAAGCACGGGTCAGTGGACTGGTAGCGGGAGAACAGAGAGCGGACGTCGGAGAGATCACTGCGGCGACATCACCCGAGCTGGGATCCGGGTATCAAAAGGGTGGGAAAATCCGAGCCCCTGATTGGACAGGAGGCCAAGAGAGCGAAACGGCAAAATTCCTTTGTTGTAGGTGGGATGAAGGGAGGGGGATTCAGGTAGCAAGACAGTCTTCTTCGAAAATCATCGCGGCCCATGCAGGAGGGGAGTCAGCCGTTCGAGACGTCCGCGTGACGAACTTCAGTGCAGCCAGGCTCAACCCTCTACTGATCGCTTTCCTACAGCTTCCAGCGCAGCAGAGTGGAAGTACACGTGAGTAAGAGAGAGAGGTAAGTTTGGGCTATTTGATCGATGGTAGAAAGCAGAGCGATAGGCAGAGGAAATACAGTCTAGGATCCCAATGGGAATAGGCTGACATCCACTGACCCACACAATTATGCGTAGCTTAACGGGTTGCTCGCAGTAAATAAAATAACTGGTAGGGGAATAAACTGTTTCGTGTGGTCCTTTGGAGGGTGAAGAGGAGGGTGGAGAGTGTTTTGTGTTCGTGCGCACATGCGGCTGTTTGCGGCGAATAAGGGAGTAGAGCGTGCTTGGTGTCTGTACCTGTACGATCGTTTACAGTATTGTTCAGCGAGCATGCCTACACGACTATTTTCAGTGGTGCCCAGCGCTCGCGTACCTGCGCAATCGCCTACAGTAGCACTTTGCGCTCGCGTGCGTGCACGGTTGTTTACAACGAGGCGGAGCGCTCAGTGTGCGCGTGCCTACGCGTCTGGTTTCGATGGCGTTTAGCGCTCGCGTACCTGTATGATTGTTTACAGTAGGGCTTAAAGCTCGCGCACCTGTGTGACGGGGTGGCGGGGTGGCGGTCGCGCCCTGCGCGATTGTCTAATAGCGAAGTAGCGAATTAAGCGCCTAGCGTGCGCGAATACGCAGCTGTGTAAACAGCCCGTTAAATCGGAGCAAAGTAATCGTGGCGTGTTTGTTTTTGCTTAAGCGCGTGGAGCGTGGGTGGGAGGGAATCCCACAGCGGCGCGCTGCACCTGTTTATTCCCGTGCAGGACGGGGTTTTACTTTGCGAGCGCGCTCACCGTGGCACACCGTCGTTGAACAGTGTAGCGCATCGCAAGCGCAAAGCGTACAAGCCGCTAATTAAGCTACGCAAACGCAGTCGACATCTCAGGCAGAGGTACAGGGGGGCTAGACATTAGGGGTTGGTAGTCTGGACCTGACAGAGCAGCCGGGGGGTAGCGGTATGAATGGAATGGGGGAGTCGGTGAGCAACTGCCCCGACAATTCAGTGATGGCGGGGGACAGTAGCCCCCACAAGGGCAGGTCCAACCTATCTCCCGATGGTCTAAACCCGATCTACCTCATCTACTTGGAAATAAACTCCCTAGGATCTTACGCTAAATCCCAACTCCCTCTTGCGTACTCACGGTTCAACTCGGATGTGCTGGAAGCCGTGGAGAGGCGAGGCTGCACAAAGTTCTCGGTGGGAGAGGGGCCTGGCTGCGCTGAGACTCGTCTCACGGACGATCCAGTGGCCGGCAAGGTGACTACTCCGATCCCTGACTTGAGAAGAACACGACTCCCTTATCCCTACATCGAGTCGGGTATCGCGACTGATCCCGATGAAACTGCGTGTGTGCGCACATGGTCAACCTCCACGTCCGTGGGTGAGGTCCACAGTTTTATTGGCTTCGCTTCGTATTATCGTCAATTTGTGCCTGAGTTCGCCGCCATTTACCAGCCTCTCTACGCTCTCACGGCAAAGAGGCAGAAATTTTACTGGGGCGGGGAGGAGGCCGCCTATGGTGCATTCCGGGATGGGTTGGTGCGCTCCCCTCCCCTGCGGTACCCTAATTTATCCCTACCCTTTATCCTGGACACCGATGCCAGTAATACGGGCATTGGGGCTGTCTTGTCGCAGGTGATTGACAGCGTCGAGAGAGTGGTGGTGTACGGGAGCAGGGTGCTCTCGCTGGCCAAGCAGCGTTATTGTGTAATGCGGAGGGAGCTGCTCGCCATTGTATTTTTTGTTCAGCAGTACCGGCCCTATTTATATGGCCGGACTTTCGAGGTGCGTTCCGATCACGCCGCCCTACAATACACGTTGCGTTTTGACCAGCCTTCGGGACAGTTGTCGCGCTGGTTGGGGATCCTCCAGGATTACTCCTTCAGGGTGTCGCATTGTAAAGGGACCCAGCACACTAACGCCGATGCGTTGCAGCGGCTTCCCTTTGGCGGCCATTGTGCTTGCTTGTTGGGTTCACTCCGCTGTCGGTCTCCGGAGGCTCAGTCGCCTGCTCCCGTTGTTGCGGCAGCGTCGACATCCTCCCACAAGACCCCAGAGTGAGGACGCTTCCCTCTTGAAATTGCGCCACCGAGTCGATGTGCTGCATGATGCCGCAGGCCTTCGAGAGGTTGCTCCTGTCGTCCTCAAAGGGGGCTTGTTAATGTGTTGGGGCGGCGGGCTGCAGCGGTATAACATTGTGGTGCCCACATGTCTCAGGGACAGGCTGGTCGTCGCCATTCATGAACGGCTGATACATTTGGGATGGCACAAGACGCTTGCCGCCCTGAAATTGGATTATTTTTGGTCCGGCATGGCAGCGGATGTCGCAAATATTATGAAGGGTTGTGTGCAGTGTGGGGGTCGAATATTTCTCACGGTGACCTGTTGCTTGGCCGCTCCCCAATCAGACGGCTGTCAGTATTGCTGAGGCGTTCCTGCAATGATACGTGCTGGACAAGGGGGCCCCGGAGCGCCTCCTTACTGACCAAGGGATACATTTTTCGGCCAGTCTGCTGAAGGAGGTGTGCAACCTTCTGGGCACCGAGAAGGTTCGCACCTCGCCCTACCACCCACAAACGGATGGGATGGTGGAAAGGCTTAACCGGAGCTTGGTTTCAGAATGGCCTCCCATGTTTCCACGGGCTACTCGCCCTTCTTCCTAATGTATGGCTGGGATCCTAGCCCCCCCATTGAAATTAAGCTCAAGGTGAGCACTTCTAAGGGCAAGGTGGTCATTCCCGATCCGATGCGAATCACCCTTCAGCATGTCTCGGAGGCGCGCAAGGCCTCCAGGGCTAATTCGACCACCAAGCAGGGGGCCAACGAACGCTTGCGGGGCCGTCGGGTGTCGGGCAAACAGTGGGTCCTTGGGGACAGGGCCTGGCTGCACTGCCCGCAGGTGCCAGTCGGGACGTCCCTGAAGTCATACATACCTTGGTGTGGGCTGGTTAAGGTTGTGGAGGCCGACCGCCCTCAATGTGTAAAAATTCGGTTCAGTCGTCTGTCTTGGTTTGTTTACCCGTCGCGGCTTAAACCGTTCGTTCCGCCCCGGCGCGTTCATTCATCCTCAATCCCCGAGGGCCGCGTGTCTGGTGCGCCGGGCGAGCTGGGGGACGCGCCTGTTGAGGTGCTCCCTCAGGTTGGCTCTGTGGTCCTGCCTGCAGGAGCAGAGCCCGTGATCCCCTCCACGTCATCGGGAGCTGCTTGTCCGGACATCTCTCTCAAGGTGGTGCGGGGGTCGTCTCATGGACCTCCGCCAGCACCGCTGCCCCCGATGGAGGGGCCGCAGCCACCTACCTGTGTTGATGTTGCCACATCGTCCTCCGGCCTCGCCTGGTAGTCCGGCCACGCGGACTCGCTCCCGCACCGCACGCTTCAAATGACACTTTCACGCGGGTGTCACGTTTTGTGTTCTTTATTGTTGCCAGCGTGTGCCATCCTTGTTGTTCCCCCACAGGGTTGGCGTTGAGGATTGCTTTGTCCCTCTCGCCGCGTACATAGGTTATTGTGTGTTCAGTTGTGTTGTACATATGTTCTCGCATTATTTATTACTTATGGTTATATGGTTATTTATTGATGTTGTTGGGGGCACATGGTTTTGTTTTGGTATTGTCACAGCCGGGTCGGCTGTAATTTTACGTGGGGGGGGGGGGGGGGGTGGGTGATGTAGTGACTTGCGGTGTCACTACTGGATACACACACGCACACGTGTGACGTCACTATGCAGGGGAGCGTCACTAAACACATACATGACGTCATCCCGTCTGGAGGCGGGAATGACGTCAGGGCCGGTTCAGGAATCTGGAGGCTGTGAGTGAGACCACGGAGGTTGTGTAAGGCCGTGGCACTCTGAGTGAACCCGGCTGGATATGTGACCGGATCAAGGTGGGGGCCGGGGGCAGCTTGGGGGGCCACGTGGACAGCCGAGCAGCTTCGAGAGTGTTCTCGAAGGAAGGCATGACCGGAGTGGGGCCCGGACACGCCGAGGTCCATATAAGCAGCCTCCTCATGGGGCTCGAGGCTGCCCGGGTCAAGAATGAAGATGCATCGTGAAGACGCCTCCTAAGAAGAGTCAAGCCTCCAGTCAGCGGACCAGCCAGTAGCCCACTTGGCTGGGTCACGCTTGTGTATCCGAGATTCTGTGTTAGTGACGGTGTGTGTTAGTTAGAACAAGTCAGTAGTTACCACACTGTTAAGTGTAATGTGTTGGTGTTAATAAAATGTTGCCTCCCAAGAAGTTGTGTGCGCCTATATCAGCCCATTACATATAAGTGTAGATGTGATTATGTAATTGTTGTGTTCATACAAGTGTAGTGACACAGCGCCGACTGCTGTCCAGCAGTGGCAACTGCAGTGGAAAGTTTGTGCACACGCCGTTGAGCATATATACGGGGGTGCCGGCCGGGCAGAGGAATTGGGGCAAGGGTCATGGAAGACCTCATAGGGAAGCCTCTGGAACCCTTTGGTCGGTTCGAGACGGGAGGCGTGGATAGGGCAGAGCCAAGCCGCGCCGAGTAGAATATAGAATATAATATAAGCAGCGGAGAGCGAGAGCTCTGGGCTGCCGGTTCTGGGAGTGGACTCGTCTCGTCGTCGCTGTCGTTGCCACCGCATTCGCCCGATCATTGCGTGGCCAGACAGTAGTTGGCCTTCTCGGTTGACGCCGTCGGTGCAACGTGGACAGGGTCGTGTCTAGGCCAGGCTCTACGACAACGTGGTCGAGTGAGGCCGGAGTTGGTGTGAACAAGATAATAAAGAGACGATGTCTTCCGCAACTACCTCGTCTCCGACAGTGTGTGCGACACACACCACACGTCGGAAGGAGGACACGTCACAAGTATAAATGCTGCCTGTGTCAGTCGAGTCACATTTGCTCTAATTTATTTTGATGGTGACCTAAGACAGGAGAAGCAAAATGCACTTCAGGAAGTGATATTTTTTTCATAATGCAGAGGCTGTGCCTGATACACATCTTTCATGTGTTGTTTGGCAACCCTGGTGCCCAGTAAACGACATATGGCTAGATCTTTGCATTGAATTCCAAGTTTTAATTCCTCCATACTTGTGCACAGTTGAGTTTTTTATTCCATTCCCTTCATGAACCGTGTTTTTGAACTTTACATCATAGTAAGATAGTACATGCCGATGAATAATTAATAGATGCTTGAACACATCTATCCCCCACCATCTGCCTGTGTTTGGCCTAATACCCAATCACCCAAAATGCCCAAATTCACCATACATACTCTAGGAATATAAGCAGGTTAATGCTTGGATATCCATCACAATCATCACCCCCAAATGTGAAGACATGTCAAGAGACTCGCTGACTTTTCTTAAAATACTTGAGAAATACAAATCATAGCTGAATATTTTCAATTCCATGTGTATAAGCCTTTGTATATTTATTTTACAATAAATCTGAGACATGCACAATATAAAACATTCAAATATCAAAAAATATTTAATGTATGTTGAATTTCTTTCACACTGTACATAACCAACCATGCTAAACAAGACATGATAAAAACAATTCAAGTCATAGGTTGCATACAATATACAACTTTGGTTTATTGATTACAAATTACATAAAAGGTTCTGAAATTTTACAATACAGGTATAGTGCAATCTAAATAAGCAAATGCACTTTTACAGTGATTTCCCAAATGTTTATAACTACACAAATACTAGCATGTATGTTCCCAATAAAGTAGGCTCCTTCCAAAATGTTTAAAACCAAAATTGGTTTAGTTGTGCTCAAAATATTGTTCACATATCCGTTCTCTTTCAAGTGACGTTCGAGTCTGTATGGAGTTGCTGTGCAAAATACTGCTGTAACCATTCACTAACTCCAACCCTGAACGAATTTCATCACATTTTTCCAATACTTTGTTGTGGCACTTCCGTTAACAGGGCAATTACTGGTGCCCCACGGGCCCCACAAGTTCACAAGTAATTGCGATTCACACCACAGCACCTGGAGTACCGTTGATGTTTAACAACCATGAATTAGCAGGAGGACCAAGCGAACGTATCCTTCTGAGGACAAACCTCGACCACCGCCATAAAGTGCTTTCGGGCTTTCTACATCACGGGTAGTCAGCCATCCTTATTCTTCTTGATATCAACCAGCTCTTTTAGACACGACAGGTGGTACACGGCCCTGAGAAGAGACACGATTGAGAGAAAATTACTTGGTTGACTTATCATGGTGGAAGCCAGAACAATCTCACCAAGTCTCAGGAGGGTTTGGTAGTGATATTTTGCAAATTTCATCAGCGAGTGGTATGTGAGAGGAAACAGGAGAACCCGTTGAAAACAGAGGGAGTAAAATGCAAAACTCCGCAAATAGATTCAAGATTCCATTGCTGTATTACTAACTCCTGGTTACCTCGCAGCCAAAATCTCTAATATATGCTATTCCCAAATAGTCTCCCATCCAAGTAATAACCAGGCTTACCTGCTTAGCTTATAACATTCATAATCTGACATCATACTTAGAGGCGGTGCAGCCTCTATGCTGTGCGTGAGTGTGAATATAAAGATAAATTCACAATGGCGTGGAGGGGTTTTCCCAGGGACGATCAGCCCCTAGGAAGATGTCTGTGTTGAAGCTGCCCGGGGAGGGGGCCTCCAAGCCGGGGGAGTCCAACGCCATGCGCGCCCTGCTCAGCAGCTCCTCCAATGAGGCTGTGCATCAAGAATCACGCATCGCATGTCACAACCACATGGGTGGCCGCTCGGCCGTCTCTGTGAAAAAAGACTGAATATGTACCTGAAAAGATATGAAATGTCATCTGCTATATACAGACTATATCTATATATACACACACCTAGGGATCTAAGGTCCTCTAACACGGGCTCCTCGTTGGCTACATTCGTAAGGCTGGAGATGTCCAAATCTTTGAGCCACTCTGGGTACTTTGGTCTGCTTTGCGGGATCTGAACGGCACCTGCTCTCTTCGTGCTGGTATCCGTCTAGTGGCTGCTGGTCTGGGATTCCACATCGCAGTCACGCAGCCAGGCCGGCTACCTGAGCTCAGGAATGCTCGTGATCCCTGACACATCCAGCTCATCCTTTTGGCTTGTCAACCACCTGGAATAGGTACTTGTCGCACAGCCGCCGCCGTTCGGCAAGTGCTCACGCCAAGTTGCGTCACTGCTCCGTAAGTACGACAAAACGTTCTTCTGGTTAGAAAAGAAATAATTTTTGGGCTTCGCCGACAAATTTAACGGCGGCAGAGCCTTGCTGCTTCTCGCTATTTAGCTCAACCGTTCAGTTGGCTTATTGCCCCTCACCAATGATGCGCCAAGGCTATGCGCGGTGACCCTGAGAGATGACCGCTTGCCTCTGTACGACACCACGAGCCCTCGGTGGGCGCCAGGCGAGCGGAGCAAGGACATGGAGGAACCGTCAGCTGGTGCCGCTAGGAGCTGGTCCGTGGTTAGACTGACCGTCGGGCTATGAGCCACGACCGCTGCAGCGCAGCAGTGAGGCTGCACGTGCCCGAGATGAGGTCCTCCACAAGCAGCATGCCACCTGCAATGTAAGACCCACAGACATTTTACTGGTACACAATGAATTTGCTCTCCCCTAGATTCCTTGACCCCTGAACGGCAATCCTGCAATGTTGCCTTACTTTGCACCATCAGTAACTAATGATGTTATCCGTTTGTGGAGTTTGTGAGAATATGGGATAAATCAGTGCATGAGCTGTTATTGTTTAAACTTCAGATGTGTCCAGTCTAGGATCTGCAAATTTTGACACAAAGGTTGGAGGATCACTTAGATTTCACAAACTTTACAAACTCGATAATCAGTGAAGTTGCTGGAAGATGACAGGAGAAAGAAATGCATGCACCGACCTATCTGTTCAGACCTATGCTATCCTCTCATATGCGTGTGCTTACTGTGGATAGTTTTCTCTGACATAAAATGAACTCATTAATGGAATTTGCCAAGCATCCCAGTGTGGGACTCTCACGAAAATGTATCTTTAGACCTTATTAAGGGGTTTTTTTGTAGGGGAATTACATTACATTCATGATAGCATAGCATAATTGACAAGCACCCAGTACAAGCAAATAAATGGGGTTCTCCTCTCCAATTATCCCCCCTCCAGTCAACTAGCTTCGATACCTTATGAGACCTACTTTGCCAGTAACAAGATATAGTAATAGGTTTTTACCCTTTTATCTGGCACAAAAACTGACACTTTTATACAAGGGATCATGTTTGCGATAACCACAACGCAAGTAGTCAAAATGCAAACAAGAAGACGCTAAGAATAAGAAGACGCCTTTTGGCGTCTTCTGGTCCAACACCAGTGGAGACTGGGATCTCAGAAAAGCCGTCTCGGGTGTGGACCAATCAAATTCAAGGACAGTGCATATTATCAGTTGTCTTTTTTGTTTGCATTTTGACTACTTGTGTTGTGGTTATTGCAAACATGATCCCTTGTATAAAGGTGTCAGTGTTTGTGCCAGATAAAAGGGTAAAAACCTATTACTATAGCTTCGATACCATTGCACCGCCTGCACACTCGATAGCCACTCGAGCGCAAGCACCACGGAGCGATTCCTCGCGTGGTGAGAGGCGCAACCCACCCTCATCCACACTGCGCTTCCTCCTCTCCTCCACGTGTCTCCGCTCCGCCATGCTCTGCACGCATCCTGGGTGGCGGTGACGCACAGATTCCGCTCTGCTCAAAGTCCTCGATGTAGGCGTCCAGCACGTCGCTCGCCGACGAGTAGCACCGCTCTCCATACACCACAGGGCTGCGGTAGCGCCCGCTTCCGGTCCGGAGCAGCGAGCTGCCCAGGCTGCCGCGGGGGCTTGTGAAGAGGTCCGTCACTGTGCTGTCGCCCGAAGGGCTGCTTGTTTCACCACCGTTGCTGTACATTTTGTACGATTTGGGATGCCCGGACCGGATGGGGCCAGGGAGAGGAATGGCTGTGGCTACCAGGTCACCACTGGTCCTGGTATGGGGGGCACCATGAGGAGCTGCTGTGTGCGGAAAGTGGGTCCGACGTCACAACGCATGGGCCAGTG
This sequence comes from Petromyzon marinus, assembly GCF_048934315.1. Classification (NCBI taxonomy): domain Eukaryota; kingdom Metazoa; phylum Chordata; class Hyperoartia; order Petromyzontiformes; family Petromyzontidae; genus Petromyzon; species Petromyzon marinus. Next base: position 1,835,129 of record NW_027422603.1, on the reverse strand, counting down.
TCGACCACTTCGCGTTAGCAGCTTCAGCGTTAGGTCTCTTAAGCTACTGTGGCTGTTGTCCTTTTTTCAACAAAAATTCCAGCCTTTCCCATGCTTTCCTTCATCACACCTGCAAGCTCTATGTACAATTGAAGTGTCATAAATGCACTACCTGCCTACTACTACATTATGAATGATATACATTTAAGAATTAGCTGGAGACAACTCCATGTTTAAAGCACACTGTATTCAAAAGAGAAGGCTTAACATTTAACATTGGTTAACGTTTGGCATGCACACCTGCATATCAACAAATTACCGTACTACTAATACAATGAATGCTAAATATTAATAGTGGTATTATAGTAGTATGACTACTTATATTTATATATTATCGCACCTCCGAAGAGCACGGTGGGCTTGGTACGGTGCGAAAGAGATTCAACACACATACATAATACAATACTTTCTGAGCACATTATGCATACCGAACCTCCAAGTTCCTTACCCTACCCTGAATAACAACGTGTGCGGAGTACAGCTCCTTTTTCAATCCATTGCTGGCTGACAGCTGTCCCATGCTATGCAGCTCCCAGGGGGAGGGGTTATTTACCATACTTCACCACGCTGGTCAGTGTGAATTTGGTGATGGCAGGGGACTATAGAAGTGCATTACAACCATGTACTGAACATTGCTGCACAATGTCAGGGGGCTATAGAAGTGCATTACAACCACGTACTGAATATTGCTGCACTGATGGCAGGGGGCTATAGAAGTGCATTACAACCATGTACTGAATATTGCTGCACCGGTGGCAGGGGGCTATAGAAGTGCATTACAACCATGTACTGAATATTGCTGCACTGATTGCAGGGGGGTATAGAAGTGCATTACAACCACGTACTGAATATTGCTGCACTGATGGCAAGGGGCTATAGAAGTGCATTACAACCACGTACTGAATATAGCTGCATTGGTAGCAGGGGCTATAGAAGTGCATTACAACCACGTGCTGAATATTGCTGCACTGGTGGCAGGGGGCTATAGAAGTACATTACAACCACGTACTGAATATTTCTGCACTGATGGCAGGGGGCTATAGAAGTACATTACAACCACGTACTGAATATTGCTGAAGTGGTGGCAGGGGGGTATAGAAGTGCATTACAACCACGTACTGAATATTGCTGCACTGGTGGCAGGGGGCTATAGAAGTGCATTACAACCACGTACTGAATATTGCTGCACTGATGGCAGGGGGCTATAGAAGTACATTACAACCATGTACTGAATATTGCTGCACTGATGGCAAGGGGCTATAGAAGTGCATTACAACCACGTACTGAATATAGCTGCATTGGTAGCAGGGGCTATAGAAGTGCATTACAACCACGTGCTGAATATTGCTGCACTGGTGGCAGGGGGCTATAGAAGTACATTACAACCACGTACTGAATATTTCTGCACTGATGGCAGGGGGCTATAGAAGTACATTACAACCACGTACTGAATATTGCTGAAGTGGTGGCAGGGGGGTATAGAAGTGCATTACAACCACGTACTGAATATTGCTGCACTGGTGGCAGGGGGCTATATAAGTGCATTACAACCACGTACTGAATATTGCTGCACTGATGGCAGGGGGCTATAGAAGTACATTACAACCATGTACTGAATATTGCTGCACTGATGGCAGGGGGCTATAGAAGTGCATTACAACCATGTATTGAATATTGCTGCACTGGTGGCAGGGGGCTATAGAAGTACATTACAACCATGTACTGAATATTGCTGCATTGATGGCAGGGGCCCACCGCGCGCTGAACTCCGCGTTATCCGTCTGCGGCCCTGGCGAAGGCGAGGTACTCGTGTTCCAGTCGCAACCTCGCCCTCACCAGGCCCCGCAGCGTCGCCACCGCCGAACAGCCGCTGTCCGCGGCGCCCTGCAGCTTCCTCTTTCGCGACATATAAACCGCCAGCCTGGCCTGAGAGCAGGCAAAGTTCACCAGGTCGTGGCGTTTGCCGGCTGTGTAGGGGGCCCGGTGCACCATCCAGCCCCTTCGGAAGGCCATCCCCAGTTTCCTGGAGATGGCCCCGAGGAGCTGGTACAGCGGTGCCAATCGCGGGCAGGTTAGGTACAGGTGTTCTAGGTCCTCCCGCTCGGCGCAAAACGGGCACTCCTCCGACGCCCCCAGGGTGACTCGGCTGAGCCACGTGGCCGAGGGCAGCGCCCAGTGGAGCGGCCGCCACCGCAGGTCCCCGCAGCGCTTGCAATGGGGGGCCTGTAAATCCGGCCCCACTGGGGGGCCCGCCTCCTCGGACGGCGCAAGCACGCCCCTCCACTTCGTATCCGGGAGCACTCCCAGCTCGCGGCAGTGCAGCGCCTTGACGCTGCACTCGTACAGCGTCTTCTTGCACGCGCCCCGGAAGGCCACGTCCCGGCAGCCGGCGAGCCGCAGCAGCCACCCGGAGTCACCGCCGTCGCGCTCGGGGGGCCGGGCGCACGCAAAGCTCAGCTCTGGGAAGGGAGGGGGGATGGGGGGAGGGAGGGTGGGGGGAGGGGGGGGGGAGCGGGGGGGTGAGAACTCGGGCGTGTCCAGCCGCAGCCGCGATTGGCGCATTGCTTCGAGCGCCGCCCGCAACAACTTCGCCCCGGCCAGCACAGTGCGGAGCCCCGCCGCCCCGCTGATATCGGCCGCGGGTTTCCACGCGGGGTGCCCGCCGCGGTCCCGCACCAGGTCCGCCACCGTCCGCACCCCGCCGAGGCGAAGCGGCGGGCCAGCGCCGCCTCCTCCCGGATCCCCGCGAAGCGGCCGTTGTGGAACAGGGGCTCGCGCAGAAACTCCCCGAGCGTGCTGCCGCGCGGGCTCACCCTGCTCCACGCCATGCTCCGCCACGCGTCCAGGAGGCTCCGCTGGAAAACTGGCAGTCTCCCGTAGTCCACCTGGGTCAGGTCCATCAGGAATAGTTCGCGCCCATAGCCCAGGCCGCCACCGGTGTCTCGCAGCAGGGTGAGGGTGGGCGCCACCCAGGGCGCGGCCTCCCCGCCGTACAGCAGCCGCCGCACGGTCTGGAGTCGGAAGGTCAGGACCCTGGCGGTGATGTCCACCAGGCCCTGACCGCCCTCGTCCACCGGCAGGCGGAGGACCCCCGGCCTCAACCAATGTTTGCCCTGCCACGCAAAGCGGGTGAGCGAGCGCACCACAACCACGAGCAGCCACTCCGGGGGCTAGAGGGCCTTCGCCCTGTGCCAGAGGACCGCGGCCGCCAGGTTGTTGCCCACCAGCACCCGCCCCCTGAAAAACAATGCCGGCGCGAAGCGCGCCCACGCCGCCAGCCTGGCCTCGAACCGGTCCCGTAGGTCGGTCCAGTTCTCCCGCGTGACGTGGGGCTTCCCGAGGTGGACGCCCAGGTACTTGACGCCATCGGTTTGCCAGGCGACGCCTCCTGGTAGGAGCACCGGGCACGCGGCGCCCCGCGGCCCCAGACACAGGGCCGTGGTCTTCCCCCAGTTGATTTTGGCGCCGGACGCCGCCTCGTACGCCTCCACCGCCCGGCACACCGCGGCCACGTCGCGCGCGTCCGTTGCGACGACGCACAGGTCGTCGGCGTACGCCGACACTCTGACGGTCGCCGCCTCGGGGCCCGGCACCCTGTACCCCGACAGGGAGAGCTGCAGGCGGCGCACGAGGGGTTTGATCACCAGGGAGTAAAGGAGGCCCGACAACGGGCACCCTTGCCTGACCCCGCTCGCCACGGAAAAAGGGGCGCCGAGCCGCTGGTTGATTTTCAGCGTGCTCGACACACCCGTGTACAGGAGCCGCACCTGCGCCCGGAAAGTCCGTCCGAACCCGTACGAGGCGAGCAGATCCTCCAGGCATCCATGGTTGATCCAGTCGAATGCCTTCTCCTGGTCGAGGAAGAGGAGGCCTAGATCCGTGCCGTCCCTCCCCGCCAAGGAGATCACGTCCCTGACCGTGCCTATGTTGCCGTGCAGGCACCGGCCAGGGACGCAATAGGTTTGTTCCGGCCGCACCAGCTGACCCACCACCGATTTGAGGCGGTTGGCCAGCACCTTCACAAACACCCTGTAATCGGCGCACAGGAGGGACACCGGACACCAGTTCTCCATTCGGTGCAGGTCTCCCCTCTTTGGCAGCAGGATGACGACGGCCATCCTGCAGCTCGGCGGGAGCTCCCCCTCCTTCAGGCTCTCCGCTAACACCTCCAGCAGCTGGGGGCCGAGCTCCTTCCAGAAGGCCGCGTAAAACTCGATCGGCAGGCCGTCGATTCCCGGGGCCCTTCCGGTCGATAGACCCCGCATCGCGGCGTGAAGCTCCTCCAGGGTGATGGGGCCCTCCAGACGCTCGCTCTCCGGGTCCGCCAACGCGGGGCTCCCGTCGAGCAAGTCCCGGACCGCCCCGTCCTGCACGCTCCGTGCCCCAAAGAGGTCGACGTAGTACCCCCTGGCGACCCTGGCGATCTCGTCCTCCGTCATGGCCATCGTCCCCTCCTGGGTCAGCAGGCCCGAGAGAATCCTGTTGGTGTCCGGTTTGCGCTCTCGCGCCTGGCGATAAAACAACCTGGAGGGCGAGTCCATGTGGACCAGGTGCTGCATCCGTTTGCGCACGAAGGAGCGGTGTGCCTGCTGGTCTGTCACGGCCCTAAAGAGCCGCTGCTTCTCCAGCAGCGCGCCGCCCTTGTCCTCGTGCGCGTCCCAGTTAGCACCCAGCTCCGCCTCCAGGAGCAGCAGCTCTGCCTGCAGGTGCTCGGCCGCCTCGTCTCTGGCCGCGGCGCAGTGACCCCGGAACTGCATGCACAGTGCCCGCACCTGCGCCTTCGTGTGCTCCCACCACCGCGAGGTGCTTCCGAATCCGCTATTTGCGGCCACCCATTTGACCCAGCAGGCCCTGAAGAGCCCCGCGAAGGCCGGGTCCTCAAGCAGCCGCACGTCGAGCCTCCAGTAGGTGCTACAGCGGCTCTCCCTTGGGACCCGCAGCTGCACGGACGCCATGTGGTGGTCTGAGAAACCAGTCGGGACGATTTCGCTGTCACCGAGCAGGTTGGCGTCCGCGGCGCTCACGTACAGCCTGTCCAGTCTGGCGAGGCTCACCCTTCCCCGAAAGTCGCAGCGGCACCACGTGTACTGCCGCTGGGTCGGCCGGTGCAGCCGCCATGCGTCCAGCAGCCCCAGCTGCCGCACCAGGTCCCCCCACGCTCGAGCCGACTCCGGGTGAGGCTCGGCGCCGTTCCGGTCAAGGGCTGGGTCAAAGGTGCAATTAAAGTCCCCACCCACGACCGTCAACACCCCGTCCCCATCGCATGCCTCCAGGGCGTCCCGGAGTGCGCCGGAGAAAAAGAGCCCCCTCCCGCGGCTCTTGCTCGGCGCGTACACGCTGAAGCACCGCATCCTGACGCCGTTGAGCACAAAATCTACTGAGATCAAGTGGCCCTTCACGATATCTTTGAAGGCCACGTCCCTGGGGACGAAGTTCGGGCCGAAAACTATCGCGACGCCTGCCCGGTTGTCCTCACCATGGCTAAAAAAAGACCGGCCGTCCATGAGGTGTTGTCGCCGGCCCTGCAGGGCGTCGTCGAGGTGCGTCTCCTGTAGGAGGGCCACGTCGACCTTTCGATCCCTGAGCAGGCAGCACACGCGGTGCCATCTCGCGTTGCTGCGGGCGCTGTTGCAATTCAGCGTGGCTATCCTAACACCTGCAGCCATCACGATGATTATTCACAGGGTACCGGCCCTCTTGCGTTGGGTAGGAGGGGCGGGGCCCCCTCCAGCTTCCGGATGATCGGTCTCACCCTGAAGATCTCCCTCGAGGTGAGGATGCTTTCACTATTGGCACGGCAAGCCTCCTTCGCCACTTTCAGCAAGCGCGTTGTGTCGGGGAAGTGGTCCTCGACCCGGACATTCCACTGCCCGAAGGTGCTTTCCAGAAAGCCTCGGATGCCCCCGGCTGTTTATTCCCACGCGCCCGCGTCGTCCTCGTCGTCGGTGTCGGACTCCGCCTGCTCGTCGTCCGAGCTGGCGGGCGCACTCTCAGGGAGCTCGGTGTTCATCGCCTCCATCGTGCCCCCCGGGGCCGGGGTCTACCCCGGCTCGGGGCGGGTCTCTCCCGCGGCTCCGGCGTGGCCGGAGCCGGACCCGAGGTCGCCGGCCACTCCGTCGCCGCCCCGTCGCTGCCCGGCGGGCGGAGGTCGCCGTCGTCGCCCGTCTCGTCCCGCGGTTCGGGCTCGTCGTTGTCGTCGCTCCTCATCGCCCCGTCCGCGTGGCCCTCCGGCGCGCTGTCGGCGCTGGCGACCGTCGTCCGCTTTGAAGGGGTCCCGACGTATTGTGCTCCTGCTGGTCCGGCCTTGGCCTTCCGCTTTCGGGGCTGGACCGGGGTGAAACCGCCTTGCTCGTCCTCGAGTATTGGTACTTCACAGCCGGCTGCCTGGATGACGAGGTCCTCTCGCTGCCCCTGCCACTGGTGTTGCTGCTGTTGCTGCTGCTGGTGTTGCTGCTGCTGCAGCTGCTGTGGCTGCTGCTGCTGCAGCTGCTGCTGCAGCTACTGTGGCTGTTGCTCCTGCTGCTGCTGTTGTTGCTGCTGCTGCTCCGTCAGCTGTTGTTGCCGCTGCTGCTGCTGCAGCTGCTGCGGTGGCTGTTGCTGCAGTTGCTGCTGCTGCTGTTGTTGCTGCCGCTGCTGCTGCTCCGTCAATGATCTGCCACGGCCGAGGTGTTGGTCCTACCGTGTTTAAGGTTTGCTTTGTGTTCACGAATGCGGTCCGAGATATGGCGTTTGGTTTCTCCAATGTAACCACTACCACAGAGGCAACTTAGTTTGTAGACACCAGGGTACTGTATGTGATAGCTTTGCGGATTGTATAGTCGAAGTAACCATTAGCCTTAAGAGCTTGGTGTACGTGCTTGAGTTCACTGCCTATGTGTTCCTGGTCGGATATGCATTGGGCTCTATGATACAGAGTCTTGGCTACCATGAGAGATTCGTTCATGAGGCTATCCACATATACAAGCACAGAGACAATTTCAACTGAGAAGATGGATTCTGGCTTAGCAATCATTGGAAAAATTGGATGAACCATTTCAGGTCTTAATTGATTGTTCATGCATACAGTGGCTTTCAGACAGCATACATTAATTTTTCGTCTCCCCCCTCCTCTTTTCAGAACATAGATGGACTAGTCCTTCTAAATAAACTGCCAAATCGCTGTGCGTGGCGCTGACGTTTTTTATAAATAAATACACCGTTTAAAAATAAATAAATTTATGCAAACCGACACACCTGATGACGACCGTATGTGTTATGGTCGAAACGTCGTGAGAATTTTTATTGTTTTATATATATTTTATTATTTTATTGTTTCCCTTCAACGTGACTTTACTGAAAGAGCTAAGAATATGAATTATTGCAGTCACGAAAGTTTTAAATCAAAAATAAATAATCAGTCTATAATTTTAATGGTAGGTTTATTTGAACAGTGAGAGACAGAATAACAACAACAAAATCCAGAAAAACGCATGTCAAAAATGTTATAAATTGATTTGCATTTTAATGAGGGAAATAAGTATTTGACCCCTCTGCAAAACATGACTTAATACTTGGTGGCAAAACCCTTGTTGGCAATCACAAAGGTCAGACGTTTCTTGTAGTTGGCCACCAGGTTTGCACACATTTCAGGAGGGATTTTGTCCCACTCCTCTTTGCAGATTTTCTCCAAGTCATTAAGGTTTCGAGGCTGACGTTTGGCAACTCGAACCTTCAGCTCCCTCCACAGATGTTCTATGAGATTAGGGTCTGGAGACTGGCTAGGCCACTCCAGGACCTTAATGTGCCTCTTCTTGAGCCACTCCTTTGTTGCCTTGGCCGTGTGTTTTGGGTCATTGTCATGCTGGAATACCCATCCACGACCCATTTCAATGCCCTGGCTGAGGGAAGGAGGTTCTCACCCAAGATTTGACGGTACATGGCCCCGTCCATCGTCCCTTTGATGCGGTGAAGTTGTCCTGTCCACTTAGCAGAAAAACACCCCCAACGCATAATGTTTCCACCTCCATGTTTGACGGTTGGGATGGTGTTCTTGGGGTCATAGGCAGCATTCCTCCTCCTCCAAACACGGCGAGTTGAGTTGATTCCAAAGAGCTCCATTTTGGTCTCATCTGACCACAACACTTTCACCCAGTTGTCCTCTGAATCATTCAGATGTTCATTGGCAAACTTCAGACGGGCATGTATATGTATTTTCTTGAGCAGGGGGATCTTGTGGGCACTGCAGGATTTCAGTCCTTCACGGCGTAGTGTTACCAATTGTTTTCTTGGTGACTATAGTCCCAGCTGCCTTCAGATAATTGACAAGATCCTCTAGTGTAGTTCTGGGCTGATTCCCCACCGTTCTCATGATCATTGCAATTCCACGAGGTGAGATCTTGCATGGAGCCCCTGACCGAGGGAGATTGACAGTTCTTTTGTGTTTCTTCCATTTGCGAATAATCGCACCAACTGTTGTCACCTTCTCACCAAGCTACTTGGCAATGGTCTTGTAGCCCATTCCAGCCTTGTGTAGGTCTACAATCTTGTCCCTGACATCCTTGGAGCGCTCTTTGGTCTTGGCCATGGTGGAGAGTTTGGAATCTAATTGATTGCTTCTGTGGACAGGTGTCTTTTATACATGTAACAAGCTGAGATTAGAAGCACTCCCTTTAAGAATGTGCTCCTAATCTCAGCTCGTTACCTGCATAAAAGACACCTGGGAGCCATAAATCTTTTTGATTGAGAGCAGGTCAAATACTTATTTCCCTCATTAAAATGCAAATCAATTTATAACATTTTTGACATGCGTTTTTCTGGATTTTGTTGTTGTTAGTCTGTCTCTCACTGTTCAAATAAACCTACCATTAAAATTATAGACTGATCGTTTCTTTGTCAGTGGGCAAACGTACAAAATCAGCAGGGGATCAAATATTTTTTTCCCTCACTGTATGTGTGCGGTGGGACGGAGTCATCAAAATAAATCAATAAATTTCCATTTTTACTTCCGTTCATTCGGGACCCCGGAGTCCCGCCATAAGGTTCAATTTTATAATGGTGTAGTGAGTCATTCAGAGACACTATTTAAGAGGCAACGTTTATTCTACACTTCACGCAACACCGTTACACACAGGACTAAATACATCTATTCTCACTCTTGTTACACATCGGACCACAATACACCTATTTCTCTCGCATACGGGATATCTATAATCGGGTCAGAGCAGCCAACGTGCTGCCTGACCCATGATGTTGAAGACGGAGACGAAGACGTAGACATAGCACTGGGGTTCCACTTCACCTGCAGACAGCCTGGATCTCTGATCGGGGCTTCCCTTTTAGCTCTCTCGGCACGGCCTGGCTCCACCCTCAGCCGCGCCCTACTTGCAGAATATTCCCGACGGTCCCAGGCTACACCGCACCTGTGCCCTCTCTGGCTCCGCCCTTAACCACGCCTCTTTCGGGAACTCTCTAGACATCCTCAGCTACTCCCCCCGTGCCCCCTCGTTCACCTTTGGCCCACGTTACTCACCCCGGCCGATCACCAGGGTGAGTACTTTTTTAGATGGCCATTTATCTTTTTTACCGGCCAATTTTTTTCACTTTTATGACCACTTTTTTTTTTACCAGTCAATGTTTTCTTTAATGGCCACTCTTTTTTAACCAGTCACTTTTTTAGATGGCCACTTTTTTTTTAATGGCCACTTATTTTTAACCAATTTTTTCACTTTTTTATGACCACTTTTTTTTACCAATTTTTTCTTCAATGGCCATTCTTTTTTAACCAGTCACTTTTTTTAATGACCAATTTTTTTATACCAGTCAATTTTTTATTTAATGGCCACTCTTTTTTATCCAGTCACTTTTTTGGATGGCCACTTATCTTTTTTATGGCCACTTCTTTTTTTACCGGTAATTTTTTTGATGGCCACATTCTTTCACTGGCCATTTTTTTTTACTGGTCTTTTTTTATGGGCCAATTATTACTTGGTCGGCAACTTTTTGTTAATGGCCACTCTTTTTTTACCGGTCACTTTTTTAGATGGCCATTTACCTTTTTTACCGGCCAATTTTTTTCACTTTTTTATGACCACTTCTTTTTTTTACCAGTCAATTTATTCTTTAATTGGTTTAACACGTAGGCTTTCGCGACCAATATTATTCATAATAAAGGTTTTTGGGTTAGATCGCGTTATTTATAAATGTGTCGTAACCCTCCACCACCCGACACGGCAAATCAGCAAAAAAAGTGTCACGTTGACAAAAGACAATTAGCTCACTACTTTAGCCCACCGGTGTGTTGAAGAGTGAATCCACGACATTTACAGTTTGAATACGACGTTTTGCTGGTTATTACATCCAGCATCATCGGGCAATTCGCCAGAATGGTAAAGCCCTCACTTGCTCCCGGTCTTAAATAGAGCAGCAGGGTGACGTCATCATTTAACTCATTCAGGTGCAGTAATTATATAATCGATTGGTAAGCAGTCAATGGTTATGATTAGTAATGAGTTGTAATGTGTGTTATTGTGAATATACGCTACGTTATATGTATTATTTAATAATATCCTTCCAAGCCGCACAAAGCCTATAGCTATCAGCCCGATTAAAGTTATTTCTATTTCTCTCAATTTCAATGGATTATCTAATTAATCTTTGCCAGTAATCATTAGTATTACACAACACTTCAACGTTATCAAAATCAATTGAGTGTCCTTGTTGACAAGCATGTTCTGCCACTGCCGACAGTTGTGTTTGAGATAATTTAATATTTCTTTGGTGTTCTTTCAGTCTTATGCTGATGTTGCGTCCCGTCTGTCCAATATAGCATCTGCCACAAAAGCAATTAATCTGATATACACCTTTTGTTGATAATTTAGGTAATTCGTTTTTAGTGCAACATACTTTGATGGCCACTTTTTTTTAACCAGTCACTTTTTTTGATGGCCACTTTTTTTAAAGGCCACTTTTTTTACCAGAATTTTTTTTGATGGCCACATTCTGTTACTGGCCAATTTTTTTGGACTGGTCTTTTTTATGGGCCAATTATTACTTGGTCGGCCACTTTTTTTTAATGGCCACTCTTTTTTTACCGGTCACTTTTTTATGGCCACATTCTTTTACTGGCCAATTTTTCTTGACTGATCTTTTATTATGGGCCAATGATTTTTTTGGTCAACCACTTTTTTTTAATGGACACTTTTTTAACTGATCACTTTTTTAGATGGCCATTTATCTCTTTTACCAGCCAATTGTTTCACTTTTTTATGACCACTTTTTTTACCAGTCAATTTTTTCTTTAATGGCCACTCTTTTTAACCAGTCACTTTTTTTGATGGCCACTTATCTTTTTCATCGCTATTTTTTTTTAACCGGTAATTTTTTTTGATTTTCACATTCTTTAACTGGCCAATTTTTTTTTACTGGTCTTTTTTATGGGCAAATTATTACTTGGTCGGCCACTGTTTTTAATGGCCACTCTTTTTTAACCGGTCACTTTTTTAGATGGCCATTTACCTTTTTTACCAGCCAATTTTTTTCACTTTTACGACCACTTTTTTTACCATTTTTTTCTTTAATGGCCATTCTTTTTTACCCAGTCACTTTTTTATGACCAATTTTTTTCTATACCAGTCAATTTTTTTCTTTAATGGCCACTCTTTTTTAACCAAGCACTTTTTTTGCTGACCACTGATCTTTGTTAATGACTTTTTTTTACTGGTAATTTTTTTTTATTTCCACATTCTTTTACTGGCCAATTTTTTTTGACTGGTCTTTTTATGGGCCAATTATTACTTGGTCGACCACTTTTTTAATGGCCACTCTATTTTTAACCAGTCACTTTTTTTGATGGCCACTTTTTCTTTAATGGCCACTTTTTATAACCGGTAATGTTTTTTGATGGCCACATTCTTTTACTGGCCAATTTTTTTTTACTGGTCTTTTTTTATGGGCCAATTATTTTTTGGTCGGAAACTTTTTTAATGGCTACTCTTTTTTAACCGGTCACTTTTTTAGATGGACATTTACCTTTTTTACCGGCCAATTTTTTTCACTTTTATGACCACTTTTTCTTTACCAGTCAATTTTTTCTTTAAATGCCACTCTTTTTTTAACCAGTCACTTTTTTATGGCCATTTATCTATTTTACCGGCCATTTTTTTCACTTTTTTATAACTTTTTTTTTACCAGTCAATTTTTTCTTTAATGGCCACTCTTTTTTAACCGGTCACTTTTTTAGATGGCTATTTACCTTTTTTACCGGCCAATTTTTTTCACTTTTTTTATGACCACTCCTTTTTTTTACCAGTCAATTTTTTCTTTAATTGGTTTAACACGTAGGCTTTCGCGACCAATATTATTCATAATAAAGGTTTTTGGGTTAGATCGCGTTATTTATAAATGTGTCGTAACCCTCCACTGCCTGACACGGCCAATCAGCAAAAAAAGTGTCACATTGACAAAAGACAATTAGTTCACTACTTTAGCCTACCGGTGTGTTGAAGAGTGAATCCACAACATTTACAGTTTGAATACGACGTTTCGCTGGTAATTACATCCAGCATCATCGGGGAATTCGCCAGAATGGTAAAGCCCTCACTTGCTCCTGGTCTTAAATAGAGCAGCAGGGTGATGTCATAATTTAACTCATTCAGGTGCAGTAATTCTATAATCGATTAGTAATCAGTCAATGGTTATGATTAGTAATGAGTTGTAACGTGTGTTATTGTGAATATACGCTACGTTAGTAATCCGATAATTAGTATGTGTTTCCCTTATGAGGAATTGTAATATGTATTATTTAATAATACGCTTAAAAGCCGCACAAAGCCTATAGCTATCAGCCCGATTAAAGTTATTTCTATTTCTCTCAATTTCAATGGATTCTCTAATTAATCTTTGCCAGTAATCATTAGTATTACACAACACTTCAACGTTATCAAAATCAATTGAGTGTCCTTGTTGACAAGCATGTTCTGCCACTGCCGACAGTTGTGTTTGAGATAATTTAATATTTCTTTGGTGTTCTTTCAGTCTTATGCTGATGTTGCGTCCCGTCTGTCCAATATAGCATCTGCCACGAAAGCAATTAATCTGATATACACCTTCTGTTGATAATTTAGGTAATTCGTCTTTAGTGCAAGATACTTTAATGGCCACTCTTTTTTAACCAGTCACTTTTTTTGATGGCCACTTTTTTTTAATAGCCACTTTCTTTTTTAACCGGTAATTTTTTTTGGTGGCCACATTCTTTTACTGGCTAATTTTTTTTTACTTGTCTTTTATATGGGCCAATTATTTTTTGGTCGGCCACTTTTTTTAATGGCCACTCTTTTTTAACCGGTCACTTTTTTAGATGGCCATTTACCTCTTTTACTGGCCAATTTTTTCACTTTATTATTTCCACTTTTTTACCAATTTTTTCTTTGATGGCCACTCTTTTTTTAACCGGTCATTTTTAAGATGGCCATTTACCTTTTTTACCGGCCAATTTTTTTCACTTTTTTATTAACACTTCTTTTTTTTACCAGTCAATTTTTTCTTTAATTGGTTTAACACGTAGGCTTTCGTGACCAATATTATTCATAATAAAGGTTTTTGGGTTAGATCGTGTTATTTATAAATGTGTCGTAACCCTCCACCACCCGACATGGCCAATCAGCAAAAAAAGTGTCACGTTGACAAAAGACAATTAGCTCACTACTTTAGCCCACCGGTGTGTTGAAGAGTGAATCCACAACATTTACAGTTTGAATACGACGTTTCGCTGGTAATTACATCCAGCATCATCGGGCAATTCGCCAGAATGGTAAAGCCCTCACTTGCTCCTGGTTTTAAATAGAGCAGCAGGGTGACGTCATCATTTAACTCATTCAGGTGCAGTAATTCTATAATCGATTAGTAATCAGTCAATGGTTATGATTAGTAATGAGTTGTAATGTGTGTTATTGTGAATATACGCTACGTTAGTAATCCGATAATTAGTATGTGTTTCCCTTATGAGTAATTGTAATATGTATTATTTAATAATACGCTTAAAAGCCGTACAAAGCCTATAGCTCTCAGCCCGATTAAAGTTATTTCTATTTCTTTCAATTTCAATGGATTCTCTAATTAATCTTTGCCAGTAATAATTAGTATTAAACAACACTTCAACGTTATCAAAATAAATTGAGTGTCCTTGTTGACACGCATGTTCTGCCACTGCCGACAGTTGTGTTTGAGATCATTTAATATTTCTTTGGTGTTCTTTCAGTCTTATGCTGATGTTGCGTCCCGTCTGTCCAATATAGCATCTGCCACAAAAGCAATTAATCTGATATACACCTTCTGTTGATAATTTAGGTAATTCGTCTTTAGTGCAAGATACTTTAATGGCCACTCTTTTTTAACCAGTCACTTTTTTAGATGGCCACTTTTTTTTAATAGCCACTTTCTTTTTTAACCGGTAATTTTTTTGATGGCCACATTCTTTTACTGGCTAATTTTTTTTTACTTGTGTTTTTTTATGGACCAATTATTTTTTGGTCGGCCACTTTTTTTTAATGGCCAATCTTTTTTAACTGGTCACCTTTTTAGATGGCCATTTACCTTTTTTACTGGCCAATTATTTTCACTTTTATGACCACTTTTTTTTACCAGTCAAATGTTTTCTTTAATGGCCATTATTTTTTAGCCAGTCACTTTTTTTGATGGCCACTTATCTTTTTAATGGCAACTTTTTAACCGGTCATTTTTTTGATGGCCATATTCTTTTACTGGCCAATTTCTTAACATTTTTACGACCACTTTTTTTACCAGTCAATTTTTTCTTTAATGGCCACTCTTTTTTAACCAGTCACTTTTTTGATGGCCACTTATCTTTTTTAATGGCCACTTCTTTTTTTACCGGTAATTTTTTTTGATGGCCACATTCTTTCACTGGCCATTTTTTACTGGTCTTTTTAATGGGCGAATTATTACTTGGCCGGCCACTATTTTTTAATGGCCACTCTTTTTTTACCGGTCACTTTTTTAGATGGCCATTTACCTTTTTTACCAGCCAATTTTTTTCACTTTTATGACCACTTTTTTTTTACCAGTCATTTTGTTCTTTAATGGCCATTCTTTTTTACCCAGTCACTTTTTTTATGACCAATTTTTTTCTATACCAGTCAATTTTTTCATTAATGGCCACTCTTTTTTAACCAAGCACTTTTTTTGATGGCCACTTATCCTTTTTAATGATTATTTTTTTTACTGGTAATTTTTTTGGATTTCCACATTCTTTTACTGGCCAATTTTTTTGAATGGTCTTTTTTGTGGGCCAATTATTACTTGGTCGACCACTTTTTTTAATGGCCACTCTTTTTTAACCAGTCACTTTTTTTGATGGCCACTTTTTCTTTAATGGCCACCTTTTTTAACCAGGAATGTTTTTTGATGGCCACATTCTTTTACTGGCCAATTTTTTTTGACTGGTCTTTTTTAATGGGCCAATTACTTTTTGGTCAGCCACTTTTTTAATGGCCACTCCTTTTTTAACTGGTCACTTTTTTAGATGGCCATTTACCTTTTTTACCGGCCAATTTTTTTCACTTTTATGACCACTTTTTTACCAGTCAATTTTTTCTTTAAAGGCCACTCTTTTTTAACCAGTTACTTTTTTTGATGGCCACTTATCTTTTTTAATGACCACTTTTTTTAACCGGTAATTTTTTTTGATGGCCACATTCTTTTACTGGCCAATTTTTTTGACTGGTCTTTTTTATGGGCCAATTATTTTTTGGTCGGCCACTTTTTTTTAATGGCCACTCTTTTTTAACCGGTCACTTTTTTAGATGGCCATTTACCTTTTTTACCGGCCAATTTTTTTCACTTTTTTTATGACCACTCCTTTTTTTTATCAGTCAATTTTTTCTTTAATGGCCACTCTTTTTTAACCAGTCACTTTTTTAGATGGCCATTTACCTTTTTTACCGGCCAATTTTTTTCACTTTTTTATGACCACTCCTTTTTTTTATCAGTCAATTTTTTCTTTAATTGGTTTAACACGTAGGCTTTCGCGACCAATATTATTCATAATAAAGGTTTTGGGTTAGATCGTGTTATTTATAAATGTGTCGTAACCCTCCACCACCCGATGCGTCCAATCAGCAAAAAAAGTGTCACTTTGACAAAAGACAATTAGTTCACTACTTGAGCCCACCGGTGTGTTGAAGAGTGAATCCACAACATTTACAGTTTGAATACGACGTTTCGCTGGTAATTACATCCCATCATCGGGCAATTCGCCAGAAAAGTAAAGCCCTCACTTGCTCCTGGTCTTAAATAGAGCAGCAGGGTGACGTCATCATTTAACTAATTTCAGGTGCAGTGATTTGAGGCGGAGGGGGGGTATTGTAATTATATAATCGATTAGTAATCAGTCAATGGTTATGATTAGAAATGAGTTGTAATATGTATTATTGTGAATATACGCTACGTTAGTAATCCGATAATTAGTATGTGTTTCCCTTATAAGGAATTGTAATATGTATTATTTAATAATACGCTTAAAAGCCGCACAAAGCCTATAGCTATCAGCCCGATTAAAGTTATTTCTATTTCTCTCAATTTCAATGGATTCTCTAATTAATCTTTGCCAGTAATCATTAGTATTACACAACACTTCAACGTTATCAAAATCAATTGAGTGTCCTTGTTGACAAGCATGTTCTGCCACTGCCGACAGTTGTGTTTGAGATCATTTAATATTTCTTTGGTGTTCTTTCAGTCTTATGCTGATGTTGCGTCCCGTCTGTCCAATATAGCATCTGCCACAAAAGCAATTAATCTGATATACACCTTCTGTTGATAATTTAGGTAATTCGTCTTTAGTGCAAGATACTTTAATGGCCACTCTTTTTTAACCAGTCACTTTTTTAGATGGCCACTTTTTTTTAATAGCCACTTTCTTTTTTAACCGGTATTTTTTTTGATGGCCACATTCTTTTACTGGCTAATTTTTTTTTACTTGTCTTTTTTTATGGGCCAATTATTTTTTGGTCAGCCACTTTTTTTTAATGGCCAATCTTTTTTAACCGGTCACCTTTTTAGATGGCCATTTACCTTTTTTACTGGCCAATTATTTTCACTTTTATGACCACTTTTTTTTACCAGTCAAATTTTTTCTTAAATGGCCATTATTTCTTTAACCAGTCACTTTTTTTGATGGCCACTTATCTTTTTTACTGGCCAATTTTTTTCGACTGGTCTGTTTTTACGGGCAAATTATTTTTTGGTAGGCCACTGTTTTTTTAATGGCAACTCTTTTTTAACCGGTCACTTTTTTGGATGGCCATTCATCTTTTTTACCGGCCAATTTTTTTCAACTGGTCTTTTTTATGGGCCAATTCTTTTTTGATCGGCCACTTTTTTTTTAATGGCCACTCTTTTTTAACCGGTCACTTTTTTTGATGGCCATTTATTTTTTTTACCGGCCAATTTTTTTCACTTTTTTCATGACCATTTTTTTTTTACCAGTCAATTTTTTTCTTTAATGGCCACTCTTTTTTAGCCCGTCACTTCTTTTGATGGCCAATTATCTTTTTGACTGGCCAATTTTTTCAGTTTGACTTTTTTTACCATTTTGAATTAAAGTTTTCGTGACTGCAGGGATTCATATTCTGGTTCTTTCGGTAAAGTCACGTAGAAGGGAATTTAATTGTTTTATATTTGTATTGTTTTTTTAAAAGTCTAATTTTTTCTTTAATGGCCACTCTTTTTTAACCGGTCACTTTTTTGGATGGCCATTCATCTTTTTTACCGGCCAATTTTTTTCGACCGGTCTTTTTTATATGGGCCAATTCATTTTTGATTGGCCACTATTTTTTTAATGGCCACGCTTTTTTAACCGGTCACTTTTTTTGATGGCCATTTATCTTTTTTCCCGGCCAATTTTGTTCACTTTTTTCATGACCATTTTTTTTTTACCAGTCAAATGTTTTCTTTAATGGCCACTCTTTTTTAATCAGTCACTTTTATTGATGGCCAATTATCTTTTTTAATGGCCAATTTTTTCAGTTTGACTTTTTTACCATTTTGAATTAAAGCTTTCGTGACTGCAGGGATTCATATTCTTGGTTCTTTTGGTAAAGTCACATAGAAGGGAATGTAATTGTTTTATATTTCTATTCTTTTATTTTTTTTACCAGTCAATTTTTTTTATGGCCACTCATCTTTTTTTACTGGCCAATTCTTTTACTGGTCTCTTTTTTTACGGGCCACCTACCTCTTCCGCCGCCTCCTCCGCCTCTGCCTCCTCCTCTGCCTCCTCCTCCTCCTCCGCCTCCTCCGCCGCCTCCACCTCCTCCGCCTCCTCCACCTCACTGTGTGATGGCCAATACATATTTTTAATGACCAATTTTGTTTGACTGGTCTTTCCTTTTTTACGGCCCAATTTTTTGTAGTCACTTTTTTTAATGGGCAATTTTTTTAACCGGTCACTTTTTTGATGGCCATTTATCTTTTTTACCGGGCAATTTTTTTCACTTTTTTCATGACCATTTTTTTTTTACCAGGCAAATTTTTTCTTTAATGGCCACTCTTTTTTAACCAGTCACTTTTTTTGATGGCCAATTATCTTTTTTACTGGCCAATTTTTTCAGTTGGACTTTTTTTACCATTTTGAATTAAAGCTTTCGTGACTGCAGGGATTCATATTCTTGGTTCTTTCGGTGAAGTCATGTAGAAGGGAATTTAATTGTTTTATATTTCTATTCTTTTTTACCAGTCAAATTTTTTTAAGGCCATTCATCTTTTTTTACTGGCCAATTCTTTTACTGGTCTCTTTTTTTATGGGCCACCTACCTCTTACGCCTCCTCCTCCTCCTCCTCCGCCTCCTCCTCCGCCTCCTCCTCCGCCTCCTCCTCCTCCGCCTCCGTCTCCTCCTCCGCCTCCTCCTCCGCCTCCTCCACCGACTCCTCCACCTCCGCCTCCTCCACCTCACTGCGTGATGGCCAATACATTTTTTCACGGACAAATTTTGTTTGACTGGTCTTTCCTTTTTTACGGGCCAATTTTTTGTTGTCACTTTTTTTAATGGGCAATTTTTTTAACCAGTCACTTTTTTTGATGGCCACTTATCTTTTTAACTGGCCAATTTTTTTCGACTGGTCTTTTTTTACGGGCCAATTATTTTTTGGTAGGCCACTGTTTTTTTAATGCCCACTCTTTTTTAACCGGTCACTTTTTTGGATGGCCATTCATCTTTTTTACCGGCCAATTTTTTTTCAACCGGCCTCTTTTTTACGGGCCAATTCATTTTTGATCGGCCACTATTTTTTTAATGGCCACGCTTTTTTAACCGGTCACTTTTTTTGATGGCCATTTATCTTTTTTCCGGGACAATTTTTTTCACTTTTTTCATGACCATTTATTTTTTTACCAGTCAAATTTTTTCTTTAATGGCCACTCTTTTTTTATCAGGCACTTTTTTTGATGGCCAATTATCTTTTTTACTGGCCAATTTTTTCAGTTTGACTTTTTTTACCATTTTGAATTAAAGCTTTCGTGACTGCAGGGATTCATATTCTTGGTTCTTTCGGTAAAGTCACGTAGAAGGGAATTTAATTGTTTTATATTTCTATTATTTCATTTTTTTTACCTGTCAAATTTTTTTATGGCCACTCATCTTTTTTTAATGGCCAATTCTTTTACTGGTCTCTTTTTTTACGGGCCATGTACCTCTTCCGCCTCCTCCTCCTCTGCCTCCTCCTCCGACTCCTCCTCCTCCGCCTCCGCCTCCTCCTCCGCCTCCTCCGCCCCCTCCTCCGCCTCCTCCGCTGCCTCCTCCGCCTCACTGTGTGATGGCCAATACATTTTTTTACTGACCAATTTTGTCTGACTGGTCTTTCCTTTTTTATGGGCCAATTTTTTGTTGTCACTTTTTTTAATGGGCAATTTTTTTAACCGGTCACTTTTTTTGATGGCCACTTATCTTTTTTACTGGCCAATTTTTTTCGATTGGTCTTTTTTTACGGGCGAATTATTTTTTGGTAGGCCACTGTTTTTTTAATGGCGACTCTTTTTTAACCGGTCACTTTTTTTTTATGGCCATTTATCTTTCTTACCAGCCAATTTTTTTCACTTTTTTCATGACCATTTTTTTTTACCAGTTAAAATTTTTCTTTAATGGCCACTCCTTTTTAACCAGTCACTCTTTTTTGATGGCCAATTATCTTTTTTACTGACCAATTTTTTCAGTTTGACTTTTTTACCATTTTGAATTAAAGCTTTCGTGACTGCAGGGATTTATATTCTTGGTTCTTTTGGTAAAGTCATGTAGAAGGGAATTTAATTGTTTTATATATTTTTTTTTTTTTTTTTACCAGTCAAATTTTTTTATGCCCACTCATCCTTTTTTTACGGCCAATTCTTTAACTGGTCTCTTTTTTTACGGGCCACCTACCTCTTCAGCCTCCTCCTCCTCCGCCTCCTCCTCCGCCTCCTCTTCCGTCTCCTCCTCCGCCTCCTCCTCCTCCTCCTCCTCCGCCTCCTCATCCTCCGCCTCCTCCTCAGCCTCCTCCACCTCCTCCTCCGCGTCCTCCGCCTCCTCCACCTCACTGTGTGATGGCCAATAATTTTTTTTACTGGCAAATTTTGTTTGACTGGTCTTTCCTTTTTTACTGGCCAATTTTTTCAGTTTGACTTTTTTTTACCATTTTGAATTAAAGCTTTCGTGACTGCAGGGATTCATATTCTTGGTTCTTTCGGTAAAGTCATGTAGAAGGGAATTTACCAGTCAAATTTTTTTATGGCCACTCATCCTTTTTTTACTGGCCAATTCTTTTACTGGTCTCTTTTTTACGGGCCACCTACCTCTTCCGCCTCCTCCTCCTCCGCCTCCTCCTCCGCCTCCTCTTCCGTCTCCTCCTCCGCCTCCTCCTCCTCCGCCTCCTACACATCCTCCGCCTCCTCCTCCGCCTCCTCCACCTCCTCCTCCGCCTCCTCCGCCTCCTCCGCCTCCTCCACCTCACTGTGTGATGGCCAATACATTTTTTTACTGACCAATTTTGTTTGACTGGTCTTTCCTTTTTTACGGGCCAATTTTTTGTAGTCACTTTTTTTAATGGGCAATTTTTTTAACCGGTCACTTTTTTTGATGGCCATTTATCTTTTTTACTGGCCAATTTTTTTCGACTGGTCTTTTTTTATGGGCCAATTATTTTTTGGTAGACCAATGTTTTTTTAATGGCCACTCTTTTTTAACCGGTCACTTTTTTTGATAGCCATTTATCTTTTTTATTGGCCAATTTTTTTCACTTTTTTTATGACCATTTTTTTTACCAGTCAAATTTTTTCTTTAATGGCCACTCTTTTTTAACCGGTCACTTTTTGGATGGCCATTCATCTTTTTTACCGGGCAATTTTTTTTGACCGGTCTTTTTTTTATGGGCCAATTCATTTTTGATCGGCCACTATTTTTTTAATGGCTACTCTTTTTTTACCGGTCACTTTTTTTGATGGCCATTTATCTTTTTTCCCGGCCAATTTTTTCACTTTTTTCATGACCATTTTTTTTACCAGTCAAATTTTTTCTTTAATGGCCACTCTTTTTTAATCAGTCACTTTTCTTGATGGCCAATTATCTTTTTTACTGGCCAATTTTTTCAGTTTGACTTTTTTTACCATTTTTAATTAAAGCTTTTGTGACTTCAGGGATTCATTAACCGGTCACTGCAGGATTCATTAACCGGTCACTTTTTTGGATGGCCATTCATCTTTTTACCGGCCAATTTTTTTCACTTTTTTCATGACCATTTTTTTTTTACCAGTCAAATTTTTTCTTTAATGGCCACTCTTTTTTAACCGGTCACTTTTTTTGATGGCCATTTATCTTTTTTCCCGGCCAATTTTTTTCACTTTTTTCATGACCATTTTTTTTTTACCAGTCAAATTTTTTCTTTAATGGCCACTCTTTTTTAATCAGTCACTTTTTTGATGGCCAATTATCTTTTTTACTGGCCAATTTTTTCAGTTTGACTTTTTTACCATTTTGAATTAAAGCTTTCGTGACTGCAGGGATTCATTAACCAGTCACTGCAGGATTCATTAACCAGTCACTTTTTTGGATGGCCATTCATCTTTTTACCGGCCAATTTTTTTTGACCGGTCTTTTTTATATGGGCCAATTCATTTTTGATCGGCCACTATTTTTTTAATGGCCACTCTTTTTTAACCGGTCACTTTTTTTGATGGCCATTTATCTTTTTTCCGGGCCAATTTTTTTCACTTTTTTCATGACCATTTTTTTTTTACCAGTCAAATGTTTTCTTTAATGGCCACTCTTTTTTAATCAGTCACTTTTTTTGATGGCCAATTATCTTTTTTACTGGCCAATTTTTTCAGTTTGACTTTTTTACCATTTTGAATTAAAGCTTTCGTGACTGCAGGGATTCATTAACCAGTCACTTTTTTGGATGGCCATTCATCTTTTTACCGGCCAATTTTTTTTGACCGGTCTTTTTTATATGGGCCAATTCATTTTTGATCGGCCACTATTTTTTTAATGGCCACTCTTTTTTAACCGGTCACTTTTTTTGATGGCCATTTATCTTTTTTCCCGGCCAATTTTTTTCACTTTTTTCATGACCATTTTTTTTTTACCAGTCAAATTTTTTCTTTAATGGCCACTCTTTTTTAATCAGTCACTTTTTTTTATGGCCAATTATCTTTTTTACTGGCCAATTTTTTCAGTTTGACTTTTTTACCATTTTGAATTAAAGCTTTCGTGACTGCAGGGATTCATATTCTTGGTTCTTTCGGTAAAGTCACGTAGAAGGGAATTTAATTGTTTTATATTTCTATTTTTTTTTTTTTACCAGTCAATTTTTTTTATGGCCACTCATCTTTTTTTACTGGCCAATTCTTTTACTGGTCTCTTTTTTTAAGGGCCACCTACCTCTTCCGCCTCCTCCTCCGCCTCTGCCTCCTCCTCCGCCTCCTCCGCCTCCTCCGCCTCCTCCTCCACCTCCTCCGCCTCCTCCACCTCACTGTGTGATGGCCAATAATTTTTTTACTGACCAATTTTGTTTGACTGGTCCTTCCTTTTTTACGCGCCAATTTTTTGTAGTCACTTTTTTTAATGGGCAATTTTTTTAACCGGTCACTTTTTTTGATGGCCATTTATCTTTTTTACTGGCCAATTTTTTTCGACTGGTCTTTTTTTACGGGCCAATTATTTTTTGGTAGACCAATATTTTTTTAATGGCCACTCTTTTTTAACCGGTCACTTTTTTTGATGGCCATATATCTTTTTTATCGGCGAATTTTTTTCACTTTTTTATGACCATTTTTTTTACCAGTCAAATTTTTTCTTTAATGGCCACTCTTTTTTAACCGGTCACTTTTTGCATGGCCATTCATCTTTTTTATCGGCCAATTTTTTTCACTTTTTTTATGACCATTTTTTTTACGAGTCAAATTTTTTCTTTAATGGCTACTCTTTTTTAACCGGTCATTTCTTGGATGGCCATTCATCTTTTTTACCGGGCAATTTTTTTCGACCGTCTTTTTTTTATGGGCCAATTCATTTTTGATCGGCCACTATCTTTTTTAATGGCCACTCTTTTTTAACCGGTCACTTTTTGGATGGCCATTCATCTTTTTTACCGACCAATTTTTTTCGACCGGTCTTTTTTTTATGGGCCAATTCATTTTTGATCGGCCACTATTTTTTTAATGGCCACTCTTTTTTAACCGGTCACTTTTTTTGATGGCCATTTATCTTTTTTCCCGGCCAATTTTTTTCACTTTTTTCATGACCATTTTTTTTTTACCAGTCAAATTTTTTCTTTAATGGCCACTCTTTTTTAATCAGTCACTTTTTTGATGGCCAATTATCTTTTTTACTGGCCAATTTTTTCAGTTTGACTTTTTTACCATTTTGAATTAAAGCTTTCGTGACTGCAGGGATTCATTAACCGGTCACTGCAGGATTCATTAACCAGTCACTTTTTTGGATGGCCATTCATCTTTTTACCGGCCAATTTTTTTTTACCGTTCTTTTTTATATGGGCCAATTCATTTTTGATCGGCCACTATTTTTTTAATGGCCACTCTTTTTTAACCAGTCACTTTTTTTGATGGCCAATTATCTTTTTTACTGGCCAATTTTTTCAGTTTGACTTTTTTACCATTTTGAACTAAAGCTTCCGTGACTACAGGGATTCATATTCTGGTTCTTTCGGTAAAGTCACATAGAAGGGAATTTAATTGTTTTATATTTGTATTATTTTTTTTACCAGTCAAATTTTTTTATGGCGACTCATCTTTTTTTACTGGCCAATTCTTTTACTGGTCTCTTTTTTTACGGGCCACCTACCTCTTCCGCCTCCTCCTCCTCTGCCTCCTCCTCCTCTGCCTCCGCCTCCTCCTCCGCCTCCTCCTCCTCTGCCTCCGCCTCCTCCGCCTCCTCCTCCGCCTCCTCCGCCTCCGCCTCCTCCGCCTCCTCCACCTCACTGTGTGATGGCCAATACATTTTTTTACTGACCAATTTTGTTTGACTGGTCTTTCCTTTTTTACGGGCCAATTTTTTGTAGTCACTTTTTGTAATGGGCAATTTTTTTAACCGGTCACTTTTTTTGATGGCCATTTATCTTTTTTACTGGCCAATTTTTTTCGACTGTTTTTTTTTACGAGCCAGTTATTTTTTGGTAGACCACTGTTTTTTTAATGGCCACTCTTTTTTAACCGGTCACTTTTTTTGATGGCCATTTATCTTTTTTATCGGCCAATTTTTTCACTTTTATTATGACCATTTTTTTTACCAGTCAAATTTTTCCTTAATGGCCACTCTTTTTTAACCGGTCACTTTTTTGGATGGGCATTCATCTTTTTTACCAGCCAATTTTTTTCGACCGGTCTTTTTTTTATGGGCCAATTCATTTTTGATCAGCCACTATTTTTTTAATGGCCACTCTTTTTTAACTGGTCACTTTTTTTGATGGCCATTTATCTTTTTTACTGGCCAATTTTTTTCGAATGGTGTTTTTTTACGAGCCAGTTATTTTTTGGTAGACCACTGTTTTTTTAATGGCCACTCTAATTTAACCGGTCACTTTTTTTGATGGCCATTTATCTTTTTTATCGGCCAACTTTTTTTCACCTTTTTATGACCATTTTTTTTACCAGTCAAATTTTTTCTTTAAAGGCCACTCTTTTTTAACCGGTAACTTTTTTGGATGGCCATTCATCTTTTTTACCGGCCAATTTTTTTTCGACCGGTCTTTTTTTTATGGGCCAATTCATTTTTGATCGGCCAATATTTTTTTAATGGCCACTCTTTTTTAACCGGTCACTTTTTTTGATGGCCATTTATCTTTTTTCCGGGCGAATTTTTTTCACTTTTTTCATGACCATTTATTTTTTTACCAGTCAAATTTTTTCTTTAATGGCCACTCTTTTTTAATCAGTCACTTTTCTTGATGGCCAATTATCTTTTTTACTAGCCCAATTTTGTCAGTTTGACTTTTTTACCATTTTGAATTAAAGCTTTCGTGACTGCAGGGATTCATATTTTTGGTTCTTTCGGTAAAGTCATGTAGAAGGGAATTTAATTGTTTCATATTTCTATTCTTTTATTTTTTTTACCAGTCAATTTTTTATGGCCACTCATCTTTTTTTACTGGCCAATTCTTTTACTGGTCTCTTTTTTTAAGGGCCACCTACCTCTTCCGCCTCCTCCTCCGCCTCTGCCTCCTCCTCCGCCTCCTCCGCCTCCTCCTCCACCTCCTCCGCCTCCTCCACCTCACTGTGTGATGGCCAATACATTTTTTTACTGACCAATTTTGTTTGACTGGTCCTTCCTTTTTTACGGGCCAATTTTTTGTAGTCACTTTTTTTAATGGGCAATTTTTTTAACCGGTCACTTTTTTTGATGGCCATTTATCTTTTTTCCCGGCCAATTTTTTTCACTTTTTTCATGACCATTTTTTTTTTACCAGTCAAATTTTTTCTTTAATGGCCACTCTTTTTTAATCAGTCACTTTTTTTTATGGCCAATTATCTTTTTTACTGGCCAATTTTTTCAGTTTGACTTTTTTACCATTTTGAATTAAAGCTTTCGTGACTGCAGGGATTCATATTCTTGGTTCTTTCGGTAAAGTCACGTAGAAGGGAATTTAATTGTTTTATATTTCTATTCTTTTTTTTTTTTACCAGTCAATTTTTTTTATGGCCACTCATCTTTTTTTACTGGCCAATTCTTTTACTGGTCTCTTTTTTTAAGGGCCACCTACCTCTTCCGCCTCCTCCTCCGCCTCTGCCTCCTCCTCCGCCTCCTCCGCCTCCTCCGCCTCCTCCTCCACCTCCTCCGCCTCCTCCACCTCACTGTGTGATGGCCAATAATTTTTTTACTGACCAATTTTGTTTGACTGGTCCTTCCTTTTTTACGCGCCAATTTTTTGTAGTCACTTTTTTTAATGGGCAATTTTTTTAACCGGTCACTTTTTTTGATGGCCATTTATCTTTTTTACTGGCCAATTTTTTTCGACTGGTCTTTTTTTACGGGCCAATTATTTTTTGGTAGACCAATATTTTTTTAATGGCCACTCTTTTTTAACCGGTCACTTTTTTTGATGGCCATATATCTTTTTTATCGGCCAATTTTTTTCACTTTTTTATGACCATTTTTTTTACCAGTCAAATGTTTTCTTTAATGGCCACTCTTTTTTAACCGGTCACTTTTTGCATGGCCATTCATATTTTTTATCGGCCAATTTTTTTCACTTTTTTTATGACCATTTTTTTTACGAGTCAAATTTTTTCTTTAATGGCTACTCTTTTTTAACCGGTCATTTCTTGGATGGCCATTCATCTTTTTTACCGGGCAATTTTTTTCGACCGTCTTTTTTTTATGGGCCAATTCATTTTTGATCGGCCACTATCTTTTTTAATGGCCACTCTTTTTTAACCGGTCACTTTTTGGATGGCCATTCATCTTTTTTACCGACCAATTTTTTTCGACCGGTCTTTTTTTTATGGGCCAATTCATTTTTGATCGGCCACTATTTTTTTAATGGCCACTCTTTTTTAACCGGTCACTTTTTTTGATGGCCATTTATCTTTTTTCCCAGCCAATTTTTTCACTTTTTTCATGACCATTTTTTTTACCAGTCAAATTTTTTCTTTAATGGCCACTCTTTTTTAATCAGTCACTTTTCTTGATGGCCAATTATCTTTTTTACTGGCCAATTTTTTCAGTTTGACTTTTTTTACCATTTTTAATTAAAGCTTTTGTGACTGCAGGGATTCATTAACCGGTCACTGCAGGATTCATTAACCGGTCACTTTTTTGGATGGCCATTCATCTTTTTACCGGCCAATTTTTTTCACTTTTTTCATGACCATTTTTTTTTTACCAGTCAAATTTTTTCTTTAATGGCCACTCTTTTTTAACCGGTCACTTTTTTTGATGGCCATTTATCTTTTTTACCGGCCAATTTTTTTCACTTTTTTCATGACCATTTTTTTTTTACCAGTCAAATTTTTTCTTTAATGGCCACTCTTTTTTAACCAGTCACTTTTTTTGATGGCCAATTATCTTTTTTACTGGCCAATTTTTTCAGTTTGACTTTTTTACCATTTTGAACTAAAGCTTCCGTGACTACAGGGATTCATATTCTGGTTCTTTCGGTAAAGTCACATAGAAGGGAATTTAATTGTTTTATATTTGTATTGTTTTTTTTACCAGTCAAATTTTTTTATGGCGACTCATCTTTTTTTACTGGCCAATTCTTTTACTGGTCTCTTTTTTTATGGGCCACCTACCTCTTCCGCCTCCTCCTCCTCTGCCTCCTCCTCCGCCTCCTCCTCCGCCTCCTCCTCCGCCTCCTCCTCCTCCGCCTCCGCCTCCTCCGCCTCCTCCTCCGCCTCCTCCGCCTCCGCCTCCTCCGCCTCCTCCACCTCACTGTGTGATGGCCAATACATTTTTTTACTGACCAATTTTGTTTGACTGGTCTTTCCTTTTTTACGGGCCAATTTTTTGTAGTCACTTTTTGTAATGGGCAATTTTTTTAACTGGTCACTTTTTTTGATGGCCATTTATCTTTTTTACTGGCCAATTTTTTTCGACTGGTTTTTTTTACGAGCCAGTTATTTTTTGGTAGACCACTGTTTTTTTAATGGCCACTCTTTTTTAACCGGTCACTTTTTTTGATGGCCATATATCTTTTTTATCGGCCAATTTTTTTCACTTTTTTATGACCATTTTTTTTACCAGTCAAATTTTTTCTTTAATGGCCACTCTTTTTTAACCGGTCACTTTTTGCATGGCCATTCATCTTTTTTATCGGCCAATTTTTTTCACTTTTTTTATGACCATTTTTTTTGCGAGTCAAATTTTTTCTTTAATGGCCACTCTTTTTTAACCGGTCACTTTTTTGGATGGCCATTCATCTTTTTTACCAGCCAATTTTTTTCGACCGGTCTTTTTTTTATGGGCCAATTCATTTTTGATCGGCCACTATTTTTTTTAATGGCCACTCTTTTTAACTGGTCACTTTTTTTGATGGCCATTTATCTTTTTTACTGGCCAATTTTTTTCGAATGGTGTTTTTTTACGAGCCAGTTATTTTTTGGTAGACCACTGTTTTTTTAATGGCCACTCTTTTTTAACCGGTCACTTTTTTTGATGGCCATATATCTTTTTTATCGGCCAATTTTTTTCACTTTTTTATGACCATTTTTTTTACCAGTCAAATTTTTTCTTTAATGGCCACTCTTTTTTAACCGGTCACTTTTTGCATGGCCATTCATCTTTTTTATCGGCCAATTTTTTTCACTTTTTTTATGACCATTTTTTTTGCGAGTCAAATTTTTTCTTTAATGGCCACTCTTTTTTAACCGGTCACTTCTTGGATGGCCATTCATCTTTTTTACCGGGCAATTTTTTTCGACCGGTCTTTTTTTTTATGGGCCAATTCATTTTTGATCGGCCACTATCTTTTTTAATGGCCACTCTTTTTTAACCGGTCACTTTTTGGATGGCCATTCATCTTTTTTACCGACCAATTTTTTTCGACCGGTCTTTTTTTTATGGGCCAATTCATTTTTGATCGGCCACTATTTTTTTAATGGCCACTCTTTTTTAACCGGTCACTTTTTTTGATGGCCATTTATCTTTTTTCCCGGCCAATTTTTTCACTTTTTTCATGACCATTTTTTTTACCAGTCAAATTTTTTCTTTAATGGCCACTCTTTTTTAATCAGTCACTTTTCTTGATGGCCAATTATCTTTTTTACTGGCCAATTTTTTCAGTTTGACTTTTTTTACCATTTTTAATTAAAGCTTTCGTGACTGCAGGGATTCATTAACCGGTCACTGCAGGATTCATTAACCGGTCACTTTTTTGGATGGCCATTCATCTTTTTACCGGCCAATTTTTTTCACTTTTTTCATGACCATTTTTTTTTTACCAGTCAAATTTTTTCTTTAATGGCCACTCTTTTTTAACCGGTCACTTTTTTTGATGGCCATTTATCTTTTTTCCCGGCCAATTTTTTTCACTTTTTTCATGACCATTTTTTTTTTACCAGTCAAATTTTTTCTTTAATGGCCACTCTTTTTTAATCAGTCACTTTTTTGATGGCCAATTATCTTTTTTACTGGCCAATTTTTTCAGTTTGACTTTTTTACCATTTTGAATTAAAGCTTTCGTGACTGCAGGGATTCATTAACCGGTCACTGCAGGATTCATTAACCAGTCACTTTTTTGGATGGCCATTCATCTTTTTACCGGCCAATTTTTTTTGACCGTTCTTTTTTATATGGGCCAATTCATTTTTGATCGGCCACTATTTTTTTAATGGCCACTCTTTTTTAACCAGTCACTTTTTTTGATGGCCAATTATCTTTTTTACTGGCCAATTTTTTCAGTTTGACTTTTTTACCATTTTGAACTAAAGCTTCCGTGACTACAGGGATTCATATTCTGGTTCTTTCGGTAAAGTCACATAGAAGGGAATTTAATTGTTTTATATTTGTATTATTTTTTTTACCAGTCAAATTTTTTTATGGCGACTCATCTTTTTTTACTGGCCAATTCTTTTACTGGTCTCTTTTTTTAAGGGCCACCTACCTCTTCCGCCTCCTCCTCCGCCTCTGCCTCCTCCTCCTCTGCCTCCGCCTCCTCCTCCGCCTCCTCCTCCTCCGCCTCCGCCTCCTCCGCCTCCTCCTCCGCCTCCTCCGCCTCCGCCTCCTCCGCCTCCTCCACCTCACTGTGTGATGGCCAATACATTTTTTTACTGACCAATTTTGTTTGACTGGTCTTTCCTTTTTTACGGGCCAATTTTTTGTAGTCACTTTTTGTAATGGGCAATTTTTTTAACCGGTCACTTTTTTTGATGGCCATTTATCTTTTTTACTGGCCAATTTTTTTCGACTGGTTTTTTTTACGAGCCAGTTATTTTTTGGTAGACCACTGTTTTTTTAATGGCCACTCTTTTTTAACCGGTCACTTTTTTTGATGGCCATTTATCTTTTTTATCGGCCAATTTTTTCACTTTTATTATTACCATTTTTTTTACCAGTCAAATTTTTCCTTAATGGCCACTCTTTTTTAACCGGTCACTTTTTTGGATGGGCATTCATCTTTTTTACCAGCCAATTTTTTTCGACCGGTCTTTTTTTTATGGGCCAATTCATTTTTGATCAGCCACTATTTTTTTAATGGCCACTCTTTTTTAACTGGTCACTTTTTTTGATGGCCATTTATCTTTTTTACTGGCCAATTTTTTTCGAATGGTGTTTTTTTACGAGCCAGTTATTTTTTGGTAGACCACTGTTTTTTTAATGGCCACTCTAATTTAACCGGTCACTTTTTTTGATGGCCATTTATCTTTTTTATCGGCCAACTTTTTTTCACCTTTTTATGACCATTTTTTTTACCAGTCAAATTTTTTCTTTAAAGGCCACTCTTTTTTAACCGGTAACTTTTTTGGATGGCCATTCATCTTTTTTACCGGCCAATTTTTTTTCGACCGGTCTTTTTTTTATGGGCCAATTCATTTTTGATCGGCCACTATTTTTTTAATGGCCACTCTTTTTTAACCGGTCACTTTTTTTGATGGCCATTTATCTTTTTACCGGGCCAATTTTTTTCACTTTTTTCATGACCATTTATTTTTTTACCAGTCAATTTTTTTCTTTAATGGCCACTCTTTTTTAATCAGTCACTTTTTTTGATGGCCAATTATCTTTTTTACTGGCCAATTTTTTCAGTTTGACTTTTTTAACATTTTGAATTAAAGCTTTCGTGACTGCAGGGATTCATATTCTTGGTTCTTTCAGTAAAGTCACATAGAAGGGAATTTAATTGTTTTATATTTCTATTATTTTTTTTTACCTGTCAAAGTTTTTTTATGGCAACTCATCTTTTTTTAATGGCCAATTCTTTTACTGGTCTCTTTTTTTACGGGCCACCTACCTCTTCCGCCTCCTCCTCCTCCGCCTCCGCCTCCTCCTCCTCCGCCTCCTCCTCCGCCTCCTCCTCCGCCTCCTCCTCCGCCTCCTCCACCGCCTCCTCCTCCGCCTCCTCCGCCTCCTCCGCCTCCTCCACCTCCTCCACCTCACTGTGTGATGGCCAATACATTTTTTTACTGACCAATTTTGTTTGACTGGTCTTTCCTTTTTTACTGGCCAATTTTTTCAGTTTGACTTTTTTTTACCATTTTGAATTAAAGCTTTCGTGACTGCAGGGATTCATATTCTTGGTTCTTTCGGTAAAGTCATGTAGAAGGGAATTTACCAGTCAAATTTTTTTATGGCCACTCATCCTTTTTTTACTGGCCAATTCTTTTACTGGTCTCTTTTTTTACGGGCCACCTACCTCTTCCGCCTCCTCCTCCTCCGCCTCCTCCTCCGCCTCCTCCTCCTCCTCCTCCGCCTCCTACACATCCTCCGCCTCCTCCTCCGCCTCCTCCACCTCCTCCTCCGCCTCCTCCGCCTCCTCCACCTCACTGTGTGATGGCCAATACATTTTTTTACTGACCAATTTTGTTTGACTGGTCTTTCCTTTTTTACGGGCCAATTTTTTGTAGTCACTTTTTTTAATGGGCAATTTTTTTAACCGTTCACTTTTTTTGATGGCCATTTATCTTTTTTACTGGCCAATTTTTTTCGACTGGTCTTTTTTTATGGGCCAATTATTTTTTGGTAGGCCAATGTTTTTTTAATGGCCACTCTTTTTTAACCGGTCACTTTTTTTGATAGCCATTTATCTTTTTTATCGGCCAATTTTTTTCACTTTTTTTATGACCATTTTTTTTACCAGTCAAATTTTTTCTTTAATGGCCACTCTTTTTTAACCGGTCACTTTTTGGATGGCCATTCATCTTTTTTACCGGGCAATTTTTTTTGACCGGTCTTTTTTTTATGGGCCAATTCATTTTTGATCGGCCACTATTTTTTTAATGGCTACTCTTTTTTAACCGGTCACTTTTTTTGATGGCCATTTATCTTTTTTCCCGGCCAATTTTTTCACTTTTTTCATGACCATTTTTTTTACCAGTCAAATGTTTTCTTTAATGGCCACTCTTTTTTAATCAGTCACTTTTCTTGATGGCCAATTATCTTTTTTACTGGCCAATTTTTTCAGTTTGACTTTTTTTACCATTTTTAATTAAAGCTTTTGTGACTGCAGGGATTCATTAACCGGTCACTGCAGGATTCATTAACCGGTCACTTTTTTGGATGGCCATTCATCTTTTTACCGGCCAATTTTTTTCACTTTTTTCATGACCATTTTTTTTTTACCAGTCAAATTTTTTCTTTAATGGCCACTCTTTTTTAACCGGTCACTTTTTTTGATGGCCATTTATCTTTTTTCCCGGCCAATTTTTTTCACTTTTTTCATGACCATTTTTTTTTTACCAGTCAAATTTTTTCTTTAATGGCCACTCTTTTTTAATCAGTCACTTTTTTTGATGGCCAATTATCTTTTTTACTGGCCAATTTTTTCAGTTTGACTTTTTTACCATTTTGAATTAAACTTTCGTGACTGCAGGGATTCATTAACCGGTCACTGCAGGATTCATTAACCAGTCACTTTTTTGGATGGCCATTCATCTTTTTACCGGCCAATTTTTTTTGACCGGTCTTTTTTATATGGGCCAATTCATTTTTGATCGGCCACTATTTTTTTAATGGCCACTCTTTTTTAACCGGTCACTTTTTTTGATGGCCATTTATCTTTTTTCCCGGCCAATTTTTTTCACTTTTTTCATGACCATTTTTTTTTTACCAGTCAAATTTTTTCTTTAATGGCCACTCTTTTTTAATCAGTCACTTTTTTTGATGGCCAATTATCTTTTTTACTGGCCAATTTTTTCAGTTTGACTTTTTACCATTTTGAATTAAAGCTTTCGTGACTGCAGGGATTCATTAACCAGTCACTTTTTTGGATGGCCATTCATCTTTTTACCGGCCAATTTTTTTTGACCGGTCTTTTTTATATGGGCCAATTCATTTTTGATCGGCCACTATTTTTTTAATGGCCACTCTTTTTTAACCGGTCACTTTTTTTGATGGCCATTTATCTTTTTTCCCGGCCAATTTTTTTCACTTTTTTCATGACCATTTTTTTTTTACCAGTCAAATTTTTTCTTTAATGGCCACTCTTTTTTAATCAGTCACTTTTTTTGATGGCCAATTATCTTTTTTACTGGCCAATTTTTTCAGTTTGACTTTTTTACCATTTTGAATTAAAGCTTTCGTGACTGCAGGGATTCATTAACCAGTCACTTTTTTGGATGGCCATTCATCTTTTTACCGGCCAATTTTTTTTGACCGGTCTTTTTTATATGGGCCAATTCATTTTTGATCGGCCACTATTTTTTTAATGGCCACTCTTTTTTAACCGGTCACTTTTTTTGATGGCCATTTATCTTTTTTCCCGGCCAATTTTTTTCACTTTTTTCATGACCATTTATTTTTTTACCAGTCAAATGTTTTCTTTAATGGCCACTCTTTTTTAATCAGTCACTTTTCTTGATGGCCAATTATCTTTTTTACTAGCCCAATTTTGTCAGTTTGACTTTTTTACCATTTTGAATTAAAGCTTTCGTGACTGCAGGGATTCATATTCTTGGTTCTTTCGGTAAAGTCATGTAGAAGGGAATTTAATTGTTTCATATTTCTATTCTTTTATTTTTTTTACCAGTCAATTTTTTATGGCCACTCACCTTTTTTTACTGGCCAATTCTTTTACTGGTCTCTTTTTTTAAGGGCCACCTACCTCTTCCGCCTCCTCCTCCGCCTCTGCCTCCTCCTCCGCCTCCTCCGCCTCCTCCTCCACCTCCTCCGCCTCCTCCACCTCACTGTGTGATGGCCAATACATTTTTTTACTGACCAATTTTGTTTGACTGGTCCTTCCTTTTTTACGGGCCAATTTTTTGTAGTCACTTTTTTTAATGGGCAATTTTTTTAACCGGTCACTTTTTTGATGGCCATTTATCTTTTTTACTGGCCAATTTTTTTCGACTGGTCTTTTTTTACGGGCCAATTATTTTTTGGTAGACCAATGTTTTTTTAATGGCCACTTTTTTTTAACCGGTCACTTTTTTTGATGGCCATATATCTTTTTTATCGTCCAATTTTTTTCACTTTTTTATGACCATTTTTTTTACCAGTCAAATTTTTTCTTTAATGGCCACTCTTTTTTAACCGGTCACTTTTTGCATGGCCATTTATCTTTTTTATCGGCCAATTTTTTTCACTTTTTTTATGACCATTTTTTTTACCAGTCAAATTTTTTCTTTAAAGGCCACTCTTTTTTAACCGGTCACTTTTTTGGATGGCCATTCATCTTTTTTACCGGCCAATTTTTTTTCGACCGGTCTTTTTTTATGGGCCAATTCATTTTTGATCGGCCACTATTTTTTTAATGGCCACTCTTTTTTAACCGGTCACTTTTTTTGATGGCCATTTATCTTTTTTCCGGGCCAATTTTTTTCACTTTTTTCATGACCATTTATTTTTTTACCAGTCAATTTTTTTCTTTAATGGCCACTCTTTTTTAATCAGTCACTTTTTTTGATGGCCAATTATCTTTTTTACTGGCCAATTTTTTCAGTTTAACTTTTTTAACATTTTGAATTAAAGCTTTCGTGACTGCAGGGATTCATATTCTTGGTTCTTTCAGTAAAGTCACATAGAAGGGAATTTAATTGTTTTATATTTCTATTATTTTTTTTTACCTGTCAAAGTTTTTTTATGGCAACTCATCTTTTTTTAATGGCCAATTCTTTTACTGGTCTCTTTTTTTACGGGCCACCTACCTCTTCCGCCTCCTCCTCCTCCGCCTCCGCCTCCTCCTCCTCCGCCTCCTCCTCCGCCTCCTCCTCCGCCTCCTCCACCGCCTCCTCCTCCGCCTCCTCCGCCTCCTCCGCCTCCTCCACGTCCTCCACCTCACTGTGTGATGGCCAATACATTTTTTTACTGACCAATTTTGTTTGACTGGTCTTTCCTTTTTTACTGGCCAATTTTTTCAGTTTGACTTTTTTTACCATTTTGAATTAAAGCTTTCGTGACTGCAGGGATTCATTAACCAGTCACTTTTTTGGATGGCCATTCATCTTTTTACCGGCCAATTTTTTTTGACCGGTCTTTTTTATATGGGCCAATTCATTTTTGATCGGCCACTATTTTTTTAATGGCCACTCTTTTTTAACCGGTCACTTTTTTTGATGGCCATTTATCTTTTTTCCCGGCCAATTTTTTTCACTTTTTTCATGACCATTTTTTTTTTACCAGTCAAATTTTTTCTTTAATGGCCACTCTTTTTTAATCAGTCACTTTTTTTGATGGCCAATTATCTTTTTTACTGGCCAATTTTTTCAGTTTGACTTTTTTACCATTTTGAATTAAAGCTTTCGTGACTGCAGGGATTCATTAACCAGTCACTTTTTTGGATGGCCATTCATCTTTTTACCGGCCAATTTTTTTTGACCGGTCTTTTTTATATGGGCCAATTCATTTTTGATCGGCCACTATTTTTTTAATGGCCACTCTTTTTTAACCGGTCACTTTTTTTGATGGCCATTTATCTTTTTTCCCGGCCAATTTTTTTCACTTTTTTCATGACCATTTATTTTTTTACCAGTCAAATTTTTTCTTTAATGGCCACTCTTTTTTAATCAGTCACTTTTCTTGATGGCCAATTATCTTTTTTACTAGCCCAATTTTGTCAGTTTGACTTTTTTACCATTTTGAATTAAAGCTTTCGTGACTGCAGGGATTCATATTCTTGGTTCTTTCGGTAAAGTCATGTAGAAGGGAATTTAATTGTTTCATATTTCTATTCTTTTATTTTTTTTACCAGTCAATTTTTTATGGCCACTCACCTTTTTTTACTGGCCAATTCTTTTACTGGTCTCTTTTTTTAAGGGCCACCTACCTCTTCCGCCTCCTCCTCCGCCTCTGCCTCCTCCTCCGCCTCCTCCGCCTCCTCCTCCACCTCCTCCACCTCCTCCGCCTCCTCCACCTCACTGTGTGATGGCCAATACATTTTTTTACTGACCAATTTTGTTTGACTGGTCCTTCCTTTTTTACGGGCCAATTTTTTGTAGTCACTTTTTTTAATGGGCAATTTTTTTAACCGGTCACTTTTTTGATGGCCATTTATCTTTTTTACTGGCCAATTTTTTTCGACTGGTCTTTTTTTACGGGCCAATTATTTTTTGGTAGACCAATGTTTTTTTAATGGCCACTTTTTTTTAACCGGTCACTTTTTTTGATGGCCATATATCTTTTTTATCGTCCAATTTTTTTCACTTTTTTATGACCATTTTTTTTACCAGTCAAATTTTTTCTTTAATGGCCACTCTTTTTTAACCGGTCACTTTTTGCATGGCCATTCATCTTTTTTACCGGGCAATTTTTTTTGACCGGTCTTTTTTTTATGGGCCAATTCATTTTTGATCGGCCACTATTTTTTTAATGGCTACTCTTTTTTAACCGGTCACTTTTTTTGATGGCCATTTATCTTTTTTCTGGGCCAATTTTTTTCACTTTTTTCATGACCATTTATTTTTTTACCAGTCAATTTTTTTCTTTAATGGCCACTCTTTTTTAATCAGTCACTTTTTTTGATGGCCAATTATCTTTTTTACTGGCCAATTTTTTCAGTTTGACTTTTTTAACATTTTGAATTAAAGCTTTCGTGACTGCAGGGATTCATATTCTTGGTTCTTTCAGTAAAGTCACATAGAAGGGAATTTAATTGTTTTATATTTCTATTATTTTTTTTTACCTGTCAAAGTTTTTTTATGGCAACTCATCTTTTTTTAATGGCCAATTCTTTTACTGGTCTCTTTTTTTACGGGCCACCTACCTCTTCCGCCTCCTCCTCCTCCGCCTCCGCCTCCTCCTCCTCCGCCTCCTCCTCCGCCTCCTCCTCCGCCTCCTCCACCGCCTCCTCCTCCGCCTCCTCCGCCTCCTCCGCCTCCTCCACCTCCTCCACCTCACTGTGTGATGGCCAATACATTTTTTTACTGACCAATTTTGTTTGACTGGTCTTTCCTTTTTTACTGGCCAATTTTTTCAGTTTGACTTTTTTTACCATTTTGAATTAAAGCTTTCGTGACTGCAGGGATTCATATTCTTGGTTCTTTCGGTAAAGTCATGTAGAAGGGAATTTACCAGTCAAATTTTTTTATGGCCACTCATCCTTTTTTTACTGGCCAATTCTTTTACTGGTCTCTTTTTTTACGGGCCACCTACCTCTTCCGCCTCCTCCTCCTCCGCCTCCTCCTCCGCCTCCTCTTCCGTCTCCTCCTCCGCCTCCTCCTCCTCCTCCGCCTCCTACACATCCTCCGCCTCCTCCTCCGCCTCCTCCACCTCCTCCTCCGCCTCCTCCGCCTCCTCCACCTCACTGTGTGATGGCCAATACATTTTTTTACTGACCAATTTTGTTTGACTGGTCCTTCCTTTTTTACGGGCCAATTTTTTGTAGTCACTTTTTTTAGTGGGCAATTTTTTTAACCGGTCACTTTTTTGATGGCCATTTATCTTTTTTACTGGCCAATTTTTTTCGACTGGTCTTTTTTTACGGGCCAATTATTTTTGGTAGACCAATGTTTTTTTAATGGCCACTTTTTTTTAACCGGTCACTTTTTTTGATGGCCATATATCTTTTTTATCGTCCAATTTTTTTCACTTTTTTATGACCATTTTTTTTACCAGTCAAATTTTTTCTTTAATGGCCACTCTTTTTTAACCGGTCACTTTTTGGATGGCCATTCATCTTTTTTACCGGGCAATTTTTTTTGACCGGTCTTTTTTTTATGGGCCAATTCATTTTTGATCGGCCACTATTTTTTTAATGGCTACTCTTTTTTAACCGGTCACTTTTTTTGATGGCCATTTATCTTTTTTCCCGGCCAATTTTTTCACTTTTTTCATGACCATTTTTTTTACCAGTCAAATTTTTTCTTTAACGGCCACTCTTTTTTAATCAGTCACTTTTCTTGATGGCCAATTATCTTTTTTACTGGCCAATTTTTTCAGTTTGACTTTTTTTACCATTTTTAATTAAAGCTTTTGTGACTGCAGGGATTCATTAACCGGTCACTGCAGGATTCATTAACCGGTCACTTTTTTGGATGGCCATTCATCTTTTTACCGGCCAATTTTTTTCACTTTTTTCATGACCATTTTTTTTTTACCAGTCAAATTTTTTCTTTAATGGCCACTCTTTTTTAACCGGTCACTTTTTTTGATGGCCATTTATCTTTTTTCCCGGCCAATTTTTTTCACTTTTTTCATCACCATTTTTTTTTTACCAGTCAAATTTTTTCTTTAATGGCCACTCTTTTTTAATCAGTCACTTTTTTTGATGGCCAATTATCTTTTTTACTGGCCAATTTTTTCAGTTTGACTTTTTTACCATTTTGAATTAAAGCTTTCGTGACTGCAGGGATTCATTAACCGGTCACTGCAGGATTCATTAAGCAGTCACTTTTTTGGATGGCCATTCATCTTTTTACCGGCCAATTTTTTTTGACCGGTCTTTTTTATATGGGCCAATTCATTTTTGATCGGCCACTATTTTTTTAATGGCCACTCTTTTTTAACCAGTCACTTTTTTTGATGGCCATTTATCTTTTTTCCCGGCCAATTTTTTTCGACTGGTCTTTTTTTACGGGCCAATTATTTTTTGGTAGACCAATGTTTTTTTAATGGCCACTTTTTTTTAACCGGTCACTTTTTTTGATGGCCATATATCTTTTTTATCGTCCAATTTTTTTCACTTTTTTATGACCATTTTTTTTACCAGTCAAATTTTTTCTTTAATGGCCACTCTTTTTTAACCGGTCACTTTTTGCATGGCCATTTATCTTTTTTATCGGCCAATTTTTTTCACTTTTTTTATGACCATTTTTTTTACCAGTCAAATTTTTTCTTTAAAGGCCACTCTTTTTTAACCGGTCACTTTTTTGGATGGCCATTCATCTTTTTTACCGGCCAATTTTTTTTCGACCGGTCTTTTTTTTATGGGCCAATTCATTTTTGATCGGCCACTATTTTTTTAATGGCCACTCTTTTTTAACCGGTCACTTTTTTTGATGGCCATTTATCTTTTTTCCGGGCCAATTTTTTTCACTTTTTTCATGACCATTTATTTTTTTACCAGTCAATTTTTTTCTTTAATGGCCACTCTTTTTTAATCAGTCACTTTTTTTGATGGCCAATTATCTTTTTTACTGGCCAATTTTTTCAGTTTGACTTTTTAACATTTTGAATTAAAGCTTTCGTGACTGCAGGGATTCATATTCTTGGTTCTGTCAGTAAAGTCACATAGAAGGGAATTTAATTGTTTTATATTTCTATTATTTTTTTTTACCTGTCAAAGTTTTTTTATGGCAACTCATCTTTTTTTAATGGCCAATTCTTTTACTGGTCTCTTTTTTTACGGGCCACCTACCTCTTCCGCCTCCTCCTCCTCCGCCTCCGCCTCCTCCTCCTCCGCCTCCTCCTCCGCCTCCTCCTCCGCCTCCTCCACCGCCTCCTCCTCCGCCTCCTCCGCCTCCTCCGCCTCCTCCACCTCCTCCACCTCACTGTGTGATGGCCAATACATTTTTTTACTGACCAATTTTGTTTGACTGGTCTTTCCTTTTTTACTGGCCAATTTTTTCAGTTTGACTTTTTTTACCATTTTGAATTAAAGCTTTCGTGACTGCAGGGATTCATATTCTTGGTTCTTTCGGTAAAGTCATGTAGAAGGGAATTTACCAGTCAAATTTTTTTATGGCCACTCATCCTTTTTTTACTGGCCAATTCTTTTACTGGTCTCTTTTTTTACGGGCCACCTACCTCTTCCGCCTCCTCCTCCTCCGCCTCCTCCTCCGCCTCCTCTTCCGTCTCCTCCTCCGCCTCCTCCTCCTCCTCCGCCTCCTACACATCCTCCGCCTCCTCCTCCGCCTCCTACACCTCCTCCTCCGCCTCCTCCGCCTCCTCCACCTCACTGTGTGATGGCCAATACATTTTTTTACTGACCATTTTTGTTTGACTGGTCCTACCTTTTTTACGGGCCAATTTTTTGTAGTCACTTTTTTTAGTGGGCAATTT
Source organism: Petromyzon marinus (assembly GCF_048934315.1). Taxonomy (NCBI): domain Eukaryota; kingdom Metazoa; phylum Chordata; class Hyperoartia; order Petromyzontiformes; family Petromyzontidae; genus Petromyzon; species Petromyzon marinus. The sequence continues at coordinate 1,794,525 of NW_027422603.1, read as the reverse complement.
TTTTAACCGGTTACTTTTTTGATGGCCATTTATCTTTTTTACTGGCCAATTTTTTTCGACTGGTCTTTTTTTACGGGCCAATTATTTTTGGTAGACCAATGTTTTTTTAATGGCTACTTTTTTTTAACCGGTCACTTTTTTTGATGGCCATATATCTTTTTTATCGTCCAATTTTTTTCACTTTTTTATGACCATTTTTTTTACCAGTCAAATTTTTTCTTTAATGGCCACTCTTTTTTAACCGGTCACTTTTTGGATGGCCATTCATCTTTTTTACCGGGCAATTTTTTTTGACCGGTCTTTTTTTTATGGGCCAATTCATTTTTGATCGGCCACTATTTTTTTAATGGCTACTCTTTTTTAACCGGTCACTTTTTTTGATGGCCATTTATCTTTTTTCCCGGCCAATTTTTTCACTTTTTTCATGACCATTTTTTTTACCAGTCAAATTTTTTCTTTAACGGCCACTCTTTTTTAATCAGTCACTTTTCTTGATGGCCAATTATCTTTTTTACTGGCCAATTTTTTCAGTTTGACTTTTTTTACCATTTTTAATTAAAGCTTTTGTGACTGCAGGGATTCATTAACCGGTCACTGCAGGATTCATTAACCGGTCACTTTTTTGGATGGCCATTCATCTTTTTACCGGCCAATTTTTTTCACTTTTTTCATGACCATTTTTTTTTTACCAGTCAAATTTTTTCTTTAATGGCCACTCTTTTTTAACCGGTCACTTTTTTTGATGGCCATTTATCTTTTTTCCCGGCCAATTTTTTTCACTTTTTTCATCACCATTTTTTTTTTACCAGTCAATTTTTTTCTTTAATGGCCACTCTTTTTTAATCAGTCACTTTTTTTGATGGCCAATTATCTTTTTTACTGGCCAATTTTTTCAGTTTGACTTTTTTACCATTTTGAATTAAAGCTTTCGTGACTGCAGGGATTCATTAACCGGTCACTGCAGGATTCATTAAGCAGTCACTTTTTTGGATGGCCATTCATCTTTTTACCGGCCAATTTTTTTTGACCGGTCTTTTTTATATGGGCCAATTCATTTTTGATCGGCCACTATTTTTTTAATGGCCACTCTTTTTTAACCAGTCACTTTTTTTGATGGCCATTTATCTTTTTTCCCGGCCAATTTTTTTCGACTGGTCTTTTTTTACGGGCCAATTATTTTTTGGTAGACCAATGTTTTTTTAATGGCCACTTTTTTTTAACCGGTCACTTTTTTTGATGGCCATATATCTTTTTTATCGTCCAATTTTTTTCACTTTTTTATGACCATTTTTTTTACCAGTCAAATTTTTTCTTTAATGGCCACTCTTTTTTAACCGGTCACTTTTTGCATGGCCATTTATCTTTTTTATCGGCCAATTTTTTTCACTTTTTTTATGACCATTTTTTTTACCAGTCAAATTTTTTCTTTAAAGGCCACTCTTTTTTAACCGGTCACTTTTTTGGATGGCCATTCATCTTTTTTACCGGCCAATTTTTTTTCGACCGGTCTTTTTTTTATGGGCCAATTCATTTTTGATCGGCCACTATTTTTTTAATGGCCACTCTTTTTTAACCGGTCACTTTTTTTGATGGCCATTTATCCTTTTTCCGGGCCAATTTTTTTCACTTTTTTCATGACCATTTATTTTTTTACCAGTCAATTTTTTTCTTTAATGGCCACTCTTTTTTAATCAGTCACTTTTTTTGATGGCCAATTATCTTTTTTACTGGCCAATTTTTTCAGTTTGACTTTTTTAACATTTTGAATTAAAGCTTTCGTGACTGCAGGGATTCATATTCTTGGTTCTTTCAGTAAAGTCACATAGAAGGGAATTTAATTGTTTTATATTTCTATTATTTTTTTTTACCTGTCAAAGTTTTTTTATGGCAACTCATCTTTTTTTAATGGCCAATTCTTTTACTGGTCTCATTTTTTACGGGCCACCTACCTCTTCCGCCTCCTCCTCCTCCGCCTCCGCCTCCTCCTCCTCCGCCTCCTCCTCCGCCTCCTCCTCCGCCTCCTCCACTGCCTCCTCCTCCGCCTCCTCCGCCTCCTCCGCCTCCTCCACCTCCTCCACCTCACTGTGTGATGGCCAATACATTTTTTTACTGACCAATTTTGTTTGACTGGTCTTTCCTTTTTTTACTGGCCAATTTTTTCAGTTTGACTTTTTTTTACCATTTTGAATTAAAGCTTTCGTGACTGCAGGGATTCATATTCTTGGTTCTTTCGGTAAAGTCATGTAGAAGGGAATTTACCAGTGAAATTTTTTTATGGCCACTCATCCTTTTTTTACTGGCCAATTCTTTTACTGGTCTCTTTTTTTACGGGCCACCTACCTCTTCCGCCTCCTCCTCCTCCGCCTCCTCCTCCGCCTCCTCTTCCGTCTCCTCCTCCGCCTCCTCCTCCTCCTCCGCCTCCTACACATCCTCCGCCTCCTCCTCCGCCTCCTCCACCTCCTCCTCCGCCTCCTCCGCCTCCTCCACCTCACTGTGTGATGGCCAATACATTTTTTTACTGACCAATTTTGTTTGACTGGTCTTTCCTTTTTTACGGGCCAATTTTTTGTAGTCACTTTTTTTAATGGGCAATTTTTTTAACCGGTCACTTTTTTTGATGGCCATTTATCTTTTTTACTGGCCAATTTTTTTCGACTGGTCTTTTTTTATGGGCCAATTATTTTTTGGTAGACCAATGTTTTTTTAATGGCCACTCTTTTTTAACCGGTCACTTTTTTTGATAGCCATTTATCTTTTTTATCGGCCAATTTTTTTCACTTTTTTTATGACCATTTTTTTTACCAGTCAAATTTTTTCTTTAATGGCCACTCTTTTTTAACCGGTCACTTTTTGGATGGCCATTCATCTTTTTTACCGGGCAATTTTTTTTGACCGGTCTTTTTTTTATGGGCCAATTCATTTTTGATCGGCCACTATTTTTTTAATGGCTACTCTTTTTTAACCGGTCACTTTTTTTGATGGCCATTTATCTTTTTTCCCGGCCAATTTTTTTCACTTTTTTCATGACCATTTTTTTTTTACCAGTCAAATTTTTTCTTTAATGGCCACTCTTTTTTAATCAGTCACTTTTTTTGATGGCCAATTATCTTTTTTACTGGCCAATTTTTTCAGTTTGACTTTTTTACCATTTTGAATTAAAGCTTTCGTGACTGCAGGGATTCATTAACCGGTCACTGCAGGATTCATTAAGCAGTCACTTTTTTGGATGGCCATTCATCTTTTTACCGGCCAATTTTTTTTGACCGGTCTTTTTTATATGGGCCAATTCATTTTTGATCGGCCACTATTTTTTTAATGGCCACTCTTTTTTAACCGGTCACTTTTTTTGATGGCCATTTATCTTTTTTCCCGGCCAATTTTTTTCACTTTTTTCATGACCATTTTTTTTTTTTACCAGTCAAATTTTTTCTTTAATGGCCACTCTTTTTTAATTAGTCACTTTTTTTGATGGCCAATTATCTTTTTTACTGGCCAATTTTTTCAGTTTGACTTTTTTACCATTTTGAATTAAAGCTTTCGTGACTGCAGGGATTCATATTCTTGGTTCTTTCGGTAAAGTCACGTAGAAGGGAATTTAATTGTTTTATATTTCTATTCTTTTATTTTTTTTACCAGTCAATTTTTTTTATGGCCACTCATCTTTTTTTACTGGCCAATTCTTTTACTGGTCTCTTTTTTTAAGGGCCACCTACCTCTTCCGCCTCCTCCTCCGCCTCTGCCTCCTCCTCCGCCTCCTCCGCCTCCTCCTCCACCTCCTCTGCCTCCTCCACCTCACTGTGTGATGGCCAATACATTTTTTTACTGACCAATTTTGTTTGACTGGTCCTTCCTTTTTTACGGGCCAATTTTTTGTAGTCACTTTTTTTAATGGGCAATTTTTTTAACCGGTCACTTTTTTTGATGGCCATTTATCTTTTTTACTGGCCAATTTTTTTCGACTGGTCTTTTTTTACGGGCCAATTATTTTTTGGTAGACCAAGGTTTTTTTAATGGCCACTCTTTTTTAACCGGTCACTTTTTTTGATGGCCATATATCTTTTTTATCGGCCAATTTTTTTCACTTTTTTATGACCATTTTTTTTACCAGTCAAATTTTTTCTTTAATGGCCACTCTTTTTTAACCGGTCACTTTTTGCATGGCCATTCATCTTTTTTATCGGCCAATTTTTTTCACTTTTTTTATGACCATTTTTTTTACGAGTCAAATTTTTTCTTTAATGGCTACTCTTTTTTAACCGGTCATTTCTTGGATGGCCATTCATCTTTTTACCAGGCAATTTTTTTCGACCGTCTTTTTTTTATGGGCCAATTCATTTTTGATCGGCCACTATCTTTTTTAATGGCCACTCTTTTTTAACCGGTCACTTTTTGGATGGCCATTCATCTTTTTTACCGACCAATTTTTTCCGGCCGGTCTTTTTTTTATGGGCCAATTCATTTTTGATCGGCCACTATTTTTTTAATGGCCACTCTTTTTTAACCGGTCACTTTTTTTGATGGCCATTTATCTTTTTTCCCGGCCAATTTTTTCACTTTTTTCATGACCATTTTTTTTACCAGTCAAATTTTTTCTTTAATGGCCACTCTTTTTTAATCAGTCACTTTTCTTGATGGCCAATTATCTTTTTTACTGGCCAATTTTTTCAGTTTGACTTTTTTTACCATTTTTAATTAAAGCTTTCGTGACTGCAGGGATTCATTAACCGGTCACTGCAGGATTCATTAACCGGTCACTTTTTTGGATGGCCATTCATCTTTTTACCGGCCAATTTTTTTCACTTTTTTCATGACCATTTTTTTTTTACCAGTCAAATTTTTTCTTTAATGGCCACTCTTTTTTAACCGGTCACTTTTTTTGATGGCCATTTATCTTTTTTACCGGCCAATTTTTTTCACTTTTTTCATGACCATTTTTTTTTTACCAGTCAAATTTTTTCTTTAATGGCCACTCTTTTTTAACCAGTCACTTTTTTTGATGGCCAATTATCTTTTTTACTGGCCAATTTTTTCAGTTTGACTTTTTTACCATTTTGAACTAAAGCTTCCGTGACTACAGGGATTCATATTCTGGTTCTTTCGGTAAAGTCACATAGAAGGGAATTTAATTGTTTTATATTTCTATTATTTTTTTTTACCTGTCAAAGTTTTTTTATGGCAACTCATCTTTTTTTAATGGCCAATTCTTTTACTGGTCTCATTTTTTACGGGCCACCTACCTCTTCCGCCTCCTCCTCCTCCGCCTCCGCCTCCTCCTCCTCCGCCTCCTCCTCCGCCTCCTCCTCCGCCTCCTCCACTGCCTCCTCCTCTGCCTCCTCCGCCTCCTCCGCCTCCTCCACCTCCTCCACCTCACTGTGTGATGGCCAATACATTTTTTTACTGACCAATTTTGTTTGACTGGTCTTTCCTTTTTTTACTGGCCAATTTTTTCAGTTTGACTTTTTTTTACCATTTTGAATTAAAGCTTTCGTGACTGCAGGGATTCATATTCTTGGTTCTTTCGGTAAAGTCATGTAGAAGGGAATTTACCAGTGAAATTTTTTTATGGCCACTCATCCTTTTTTTACTGGCCAATTCTTTTACTGGTCTCTTTTTTTACGGGCCACCTACCTCTTCCGCCTCCTCCTCCTCCGCCTCCTCCTCCGCCTCCTCTTCCGTCTCCTCCTCCGCCTCCTCCTCCTCCTCCGCCTCCTACACATCCTCCGCCTCCTCCTCCGCCTCCTCCACCTCCTCCTCCGCCTCCTCCGCCTCCTCCACCTCACTGTGTGATGGCCAATACATTTTTTTACTGACCAATTTTGTTTGACTGGTCTTTCCTTTTTTACGGGCCAATTTTTTGTAGTCACTTTTTTTAATGGGCAATTTTTTTAACCGGTCACTTTTTTTGATGGCCATTTATCTTTTTTACTGGCCAATTTTTTTCGACTGGTCTTTTTTTATGGGCCAATTATTTTTTGGTAGACCAATGTTTTTTTAATGGCCACTCTTTTTTAACCGGTCACTTTTTTTGATAGCCATTTATCTTTTTTATCGGCCAATTTTTTTCACTTTTTTTATGACCATTTTTTTTACCAGTCAAATTTTTTCTTTAATGGCCACTCTTTTTTAACCGGTCACTTTTTGGATGGCCATTCATCTTTTTTACCGGGCAATTTTTTTTGACCGGTCTTTTTTTTATGGGCCAATTCATTTTTGATCGGCCACTATTTTTTTAATGGCTACTCTTTTTTAACCGGTCACTTTTTTTGATGGCCATTTATCTTTTTTCCCGGCCAATTTTTTTCACTTTTTTCATGACCATTTTTTTTTTACCAGTCAAATTTTTTCTTTAATGGCCACTCTTTTTTAATCAGTCACTTTTTTTGATGGCCAATTATCTTTTTTACTGGCTAATTTTTTCAGTTTGACTTTTTTACCATTTTGAATTAAAGCTTTCGTGACTGCAGGGATTCATTAACCGGTCACTGCAGGATTCATTAAGCAGTCACTTTTTTGGATGGCCATTCATCTTTTTACCGGCCAATTTTTTTTGACCGGTCTTTTTTATATGGGCCAATTCATTTTTGATCGGCCACTATTTTTTTAATGGCCACTCTTTTTTAACCGGTCACTTTTTTTGATGGCCATTTATCTTTTTTCCCGGCCAATTTTTTTCACTTTTTTCATGACCATTTTTTTTTTTTACCAGTCAAATTTTTTCTTTAATGGCCACTCTTTTTTAATCAGTCACTTTTTTGATGGCCAATTATCTTTTTTACTGGCCAATTTTTTCAGTTTGACTTTTTTACCATTTTGAATTAAAGCTTTCGTGACTGCAGGGATTCATATTCTTGGTTCTTTCGGTAAAGTCACGTAGAAGGGAATTTAATTGTTTTATATTTCTATTCTTTTATTTTTTTTACCAGTCAATTTTTTTTATGGCCACTCATCTTTTTTTACTGGCCAATTCTTTTACTGGTCTCTTTTTTTAAGGGCCACCTACCTCTTCCGCCTCCTCCTCCGCCTCTGCCTCCTCCTCCGCCTCCTCCGCCTCCTCCTCCACCTCCTCTGCCTCCTCCACCTCACTGTGTGATGGCCAATACATTTTTTTACTGACCAATTTTGTTTGACTGGTCCTTCCTTTTTTACGGGCCAATTTTTTGTAGTCACTTTTTTTAATGGGCAATTTTTTTAACCGGTCACTTTTTTTGATGGCCATTTATCTTTTTTACTGGCCAATTTTTTTCGACTGGTCTTTTTTTACGGGCCAATTATTTTTTGGTAGACCAAGGTTTTTTTAATGGCCACTCTTTTTTAACCGGTCACTTTTTTTGATGGCCATATATCTTTTTTATCGGCCAATTTTTTTCACTTTTTTATGACCATTTTTTTTACCAGTCAAATTTTTTCTTTAATGGCCACTCTTTTTTAACCGGTCACTTTTTGCATGGCCATTCATCTTTTTTATCGGCCAATTTTTTTCACTTTTTTTATGACCATTTTTTTTACGAGTCAAATTTTTTCTTTAATGGCTACTCTTTTTTAACCGGTCATTTCTTGGATGGCCATTCATCTTTTTTACCGGGCAATTTTTTTCGACCGTCTTTTTTTTATGGGCCAATTCATTTTTGATCGGCCACTATCTTTTTTAATGGCCACTCTTTTTTAACCGGTCACTTTTTGGATGGCCATTCATCTTTTTTACCGACCAATTTTTTCCGGCCGGTCTTTTTTTTATGGGCCAATTCATTTTTGATCGGCCACTATTTTTTTAATGGCCACTCTTTTTTAACCGGTCACTTTTTTTGATGGCCATTTATCTTTTTTCCCGGCCAATTTTTTCACTTTTTTCATGACCATTTTTTTTACCAGTCAAATTTTTTCTTTAATGGCCACTCTTTTTTAATCAGTCACTTTTCTTGATGGCCAATTATCTTTTTTACTGGCCAATTTTTTCAGTTTGACTTTTTTTACCATTTTTAATTAAAGCTTTCGTGACTGCAGGGATTCATTAACCGGTCACTGCAGGATTCATTAACCGGTCACTTTTTTGGATGGCCATTCATCTTTTTACCGGCCAATTTTTTTCACTTTTTTCATGACCATTTTTTTTTTACCAGTCAAATTTTTTCTTTAATGGCCACTCTTTTTTAACCGGTCACTTTTTTTGATGGCCATTTATCTTTTTTACCGGCCAATTTTTTTCACTTTTTTCATGACCATTTTTTTTTTACCAGTCAAATTTTTTCTTTAATGGCCACTCTTTTTTAACCAGTCACTTTTTTTGATGGCCAATTATCTTTTTTACTGGCCAATTTTTTCAGTTTGGCTTTTTTACCATTTTGAACTAAAGCTTCCGTGACTACAGGGATTCATATTCTGGTTCTTTCGGTAAAGTCACATAGAAGGGAATTTAATTGTTTTATATTTGTATTATTTTTTTTACCAGTCAAATTTTTTTATGGCGACTCATCTTTTTTTACTGGCCAATTCTTTTACTGGTCTCTTTTTTTACGGGCCACCTACCTCTTCCGCCTCCTCCTCCTCTGCCTCCTCCTCCGCCTCCTCCTCCGCCTCCTTCTCCTCCGCCTCTGCCTCCTCCGCCTCCTCCTCCGCCTCCTCCGCCTCCTCCTCCGCCTCCTCCGCCTCCTCCACCTCACTGTGTGATGGCCAATACATTTTTTTACTGACCAATTTTGTTTGACTGGTCTTTCCTTTTTTACGGGCCAATTTTTTGTAGTCACTTTTTGTAATGGGCAATTTTTTTAACCGGTCACTTTTTTTGATGGCCATTTATCTTTTTTACTGGCCAATTTTTTTCGACTGTTTTTTTTTTACGAGCCAGTTATTTTTTGGTAGACCACTGTTTTTTTAATGGCCACTCTTTTTTAACCGGTCACTTTTTTTGATGGCCATTTATCTTTTTTATCGGCCAATTTTTTCACTTTTATTATGACCATTTTTTTTACCAGTCAAATTTTTCCTTAATGGCCACTCTTTTTTAACCGGTCACTTTTTTGGATGGCCATTCATCTTTTTTACCGGCCAATTTTTTTCGACCAGTCTTTTTTTTATGGGCCAATTCATTTTTGATCGGCCACTATTTTTTTAATGGCCACTCTTTTTTAACTGGTCACTTTTTTTGATGGCCATTTATCTTTTTTACTGGCCAATTTTTTTCGAATGGTGTTTTTTTACGAGCCAGTTATTTTTTGGTAGACCACTGTTTTTATAATGGCCACTCTTTTTTAACCGGTCACTTTTTTTGATGGCCATTTATCTTTTTTATCGGCCAATTTTTTTCACTTTTTTATGACGATTTTTTTTACCAGTCAAATTTTTTTCTTTAAAGGCCACTCTTTTTTAACCGGTAACTTTTTTGGATGGCCATTCATCTTTTTTACCGGCCAATTTTTTTTCGACCGGTCTTTTTTTTATGGGCCAATTCATTTTTGATCGGCCACTATTTTTTTAATGGCCACTCTTTTTTAACCGGTCACTTTTTTTGATGGCCATTTATTTTTTTTCCGGGCCAATTTTTTTCACTTTTTTCATGACCATTTATTTTTTTACCAGTCAAATTTTTTCTTTAATGGCCACTCTTTTTTAATCAGTCACTTTTCTTGATGGCCAATTATCTTTTTTACTGGCCAATTTTTTCAGTTTGACTTTTTTACCATTTTGAATTAAAGCTTTCGTGACTGCAGGGATTCATATTCTTGGTTCTTTCGGTAAAGTCACGTAGAAGGGAATTTAATTGTTTTATATTTCTATTCTTTTATTTTTTTTACCAGTCAATTTTTTTTATGGCCACTCATCTTTTTTTACTGGCCAATTCTTTTACTGGTCTCTTTTTTTAAGGGCCACCTACCTCTTTCGCCTCCTCCTCCGCCTCTGCCTCCTCCTCCGCCTCCTCCGCCTCCTCCGCCTCCTCCTCCACCTCCTCTGCCTCCTCCACCTCACTGTGTGATGGCCAATACATTTTTTTACTGACCAATTTTGTTTGACTGGTCCTTCCTTTTTTACGGGCCAATTTTTTGTAGTCACTTTTTTTAATGGGCAATTTTTTTAACCGGTCCTTTTTTTGATGGCCATTTATCTTTTTTACTGGCCAATTTTTTTCGACTGGTCTTTTTTTACGGGCCAATTATTTTTTGGTAGACCAATGTTTTTTTAATGGCCACTCTTTTTTAACCGGTCACTTTTTTTGATGGCCATATATCTTTTTTATCGGCCAATTTTTTTCACTTTTTTATGACCATTTTTTTTACCAGTCAAATTTTTTCTTTAATGGCTACTCTTTTTTAACCGGTCATTTCTTGGATGGCTATTCATCTTTTTTACCAGGCAATTTTTTTCGACCGTCTTTTTTTTATGGGCCAATTCATTTTTGATCGGCCACTATCTTTTTTAATGGCCACTCTTTTTTAACCGGTCACTTTTTGGATGGCCATTCATCTTTTTTACCGACCAATTTTTTTCGACCGGTCTTTTTTTTATGGGCCAATTCATTTTTGATCGGCCACTATTTTTTTAATGGCCACTCTTTTTTAACCGGTCACTTTTTTGGATGGCCATTCATCTTTTTTACCGGCCAATTTTTTTCGACCAGTCTTTTTTTTATGGGCCAATTCATTTTTGATCGGCCACTATTTTTTTAATGGCCACTCTTTTTTAACTGGTCACTTTTTTTGATGGCCATTTATCTTTTTTACTGGCCAATTTTTTTCGAATGGTGTTTTTTTACGAGCCAGTTATTTTTTGGTAGACCACTGTTTTTTTAATGGCCACTCTTTTTTAACCGGTCACTTTTTTTGATGGCCATTTATCTTTTTTATCGGCCAATTTTTTTTTGACCGGTCTTGTTTTTATGGGCCAATTCATTTTTGATCGGCCACTATTTTTTTAATGGCCACTCTTTTTTAACCGGTCACTTTTTTTGATGGCCATTTATCTTTTTTCCGGGCCAATTTTTTTCACTTTTTTCATGACCATTTATTTTTTTACCAGTCAAATTTTTTCTTTAATGGCCACTCTTTTTTAATCAGTCACTTTTCTTGATGGCCAATTATCTTTTTTACTGGCCAATTTTTTCAGTTTGACTTTTTTACCATTTTGAATTAAAGCTTTCGTGACTGCAGGGATTCATATTCTTGGTTCTTTTGGTAAAGTCACGTAGAAGGGAATTTAATTGTTTTATATTTCTATTCTTTTATTTTTTTTACCAGTCAATTTTTTTTATGGCCACTCATCTTTTTTTACTGGCCAATTCTTTTACTGGTCTCTTTTTTTAAGGGCCACCTACCTCTTCCGCCTCCTCCTCCGCCTCTGCCTCCTCCTCCGCCTCCTCCGCCTCCTCCGCCTCCTCCTCCACCTCCTCTGCCTCCTCCACCTCACTGTGTGATGGCCAATACATTTTTTTACTGACCAATTTTGTTTGACTGGTCCTTCCTTTTTTACGGGCCAATTTTTTGTAGTCACTTTTTTTAATGGGCAATTTTTTTAACCGGTCCTTTTTTTGATGGCCATTTATCTTTTTTACTGGCCAATTTTTTTCGACTGGTCTTTTTTTACGGGCCAATTATTTTTTGGTAGACCAATGTTTTTTTAATGGCCACTCTTTTTTAACCGGTCACTTTTTTTGATGGCCATATATCTTTTTTATCGGCCAATTTTTTTCACTTTTTTATGACCATTTTTTTTACCAGTCAAATTTTTTCTTTAATGGCTACTCTTTTTTAACCGGTCATTTCTTGGATGGCTATTCATCTTTTTTACCGGGGAATTTTTTTCGACCGTCTTTTTTTTATGGGCCAATTCATTTTTGATCGGCCACTATCTTTTTTAATGGCCACTCTTTTTTAACCGGTCACTTTTTGGATGGCCATTCATCTTTTTTACCGACCAATTTTTTTCGACCGGTCTTTTTTTTATGGGCCAATTCATTTTTGATCGGCCACTATTTTTTTAATGGCCACTCTTTTTTAACCGGTCACTTTTTTGGATGGCCATTCATCTTTTTTACCGGCCAATTTTTTTCGACCAGTCTTTTTTTTATGGGCCAATTCATTTTTGATCGGCCACTATTTTTTTAATGGCCACTCTTTTTTAACTGGTCACTTTTTTTGATGGCCATTTATCTTTTTTACTGGCCAATTTTTTTCGAATGGTGTTTTTTTACGAGCCAGTTATTTTTTGGTAGACCACTGTTTTTTTAATGGCCACTCTTTTTTAACCGGTCACTTTTTTTGATGGCCATTTATCTTTTTTATCGGCCAATTTTTTTCACTTTTTTATGACCATTTTTTTTACCAGTCAAATGTTTTTCTTTAAAGGCCACTCTTTTTTAACCGGTAACTTTTTTGGATGGCCATTCATCTTTTTTACCGGCCAATTTTTTTTCGACCGGTCTTGTTTTTATGGGCCAATTCATTTTTGATCGGCCACTATTTTTTTAATGGCCACTCTTTTTTAACCGGTCAATTTTTTTGATGGCCATTTATCTTTTTTCCGGGCCAATTTTTTTCACTTTTTTCATGACCATTTATTTTTTTACCAGTCAAATTTTTTCTTTAATGGCCACTCTTTTTTAATCAGTCACTTTTCTTGATGGCCAATTATCTTTTTTACTGGCCAATTTTTTCAGTTTGACTTTTTTACCATTTTGAATTAAAGCTTTCGTGACTGCAGGGATTCATATTCTTGGTTCTTTCGGTAAAGTCACGTAGAAGGGAATTTAATTGTTTTATATTTCTATTCTTTTATTTTTTTTACCAGTCAATTTTTTTTATGGCCACTCATCTTTTTTTACTGGCCAATTCTTTTACTGGTCTCTTTTTTTAAGGGCCACCTACCTCTTCCGCCTCCTCCTCCGCCTCTGCCTCCTCCTCCGCCTCCTCCGCCTCCTCCGCCTCCTCCTCCACCTCCTCTGCCTCCTCCACCTCACTGTGTGATGGCCAATACATTTTTTTACTGACCAATTTTGTTTGACTGGTCCTTCCTTTTTTACGGGCCAATTTTTTGTAGTCACTTTTTTTAATGGGCAATTTTTTTAACCGGTCCTTTTTTTGATGGCCATTTATCTTTTTTACTGGCCAATTTTTTTCGACTGGTCTTTTTTTACGGGCCAATTATTTTTTGGTAGACCAATGTTTTTTTAATGGCCACTCTTTTTTAACCGGTCACTTTTTTTGATGGCCATATATCTTTTTTATCGGCCAATTTTTTTCACTTTTTTATGACCATTTTTTTTACCAGTCAAATTTTTTCTTTAATGGCTACTCTTTTTTAACCGGTCATTTCTTGGATGGCTATTCATCTTTTTTACCGGGGAATTTTTTTCGACCGTCTTTTTTTTATGGGCCAATTCATTTTTGATCGGCCACTATCTTTTTTAATGGCCACTCTTTTTTAACCGGTCACTTTTTGGATGGCCATTCATCTTTTTTACCGACCAATTTTTTTCGACCGGTCTTTTTTTTATGGGCCAATTCATTTTTGATCGGCCACTATTTTTTTAATGGCCACTCTTTTTTAACTGGTCACTTTTTTTGATGGCCATTTATCTTTTTTACTGGCCAATTTTTTTCGAATGGTGTTTTTTTACGAGCCAGTTATTTTTTGGTAGACCACTGTTTTTTTAATGGCCACTCTTTTTTAACCGGTCACTTTTTTTGATGGCCATTTATCTTTTTTATCGGCCAATTTTTTTCACTTTTTTATGACCATTTTTTTTACCAGTCAAATGTTTTTCTTTAAAGGCCACTCTTTTTTAACCGGTCACTTTTTGGATGGCCATTCATCTTTTTTACCGACCAATTTTTTTCGACCGGTCTTTTTTTTATGGGCCAATTCATTTTTGATCGGCCACTATTTTTTTAATGGCCACTCTTTTTTAACTGGTCACTTTTTTTGATGGCCATTTATCTTTTTTACTGGCCAATTTTTTTCGAATGGTGTTTTTTTACGAGCCAGTTATTTTTTGGTAGACCACTGTTTTTTTAATGGCCACTCTTTTTTAACCGGTCACTTTTTTTGATGGCCATTTATCTTTTTTATCGGCCAATTTTTTTCACTTTTTTATGACCATTTTTTTTACCAGTCAAATGTTTTTCTTTAAAGGCCACTCTTTTTTAACCGGTAACTTTTTTGGATGGCCATTCATCTTTTTTACCGGCCAATTTTTTTTCGACCGGTCTTTTTTTTATGGGCCAATTCATTTTTGATCGGCCACTATTTTTTTAATGGCCACTCTTTTTTAACCGGTCACTTTTTTTGATGGCCATTTATCTTTTTTCCGGGCCAATTTTTTTCACTTTTTTCATGACCATTTATTTTTTTACCAGTCAAATTTTTTCTTTAATGGCCACTCTTTTTTAATCAGTCACTTTTCTTGATGGCCAATTATCTTTTTTACTGGCCAATTTTTTCAGTTTGACTTTTTTACCATTTTGAATTAAAGCTTTCGTGACTGCAGGGATTCATATTCTTGGTTCTTTCGGTAAAGTCACGTAGAAGGGAATTTAATTGTTTTATATTTCTATTCTTTTATTTTTTTTACCAGTCAATTTTTTTTATGGCCACTCATCTTTTTTTACTGGCCAATTCTTTTACTGGTCTCTTTTTTTAAGGGCCACCTACCTCTTCCGCCTCCTCCTCCGCCTCTGCCTCCTCCTCCGCCTCCTCCGCCTCCTCCGCCTCCTCCGCCTCCTCCTCCACCTCCTCTGCCTCCTCCACCTCACTGTGTGATGGCCAATACATTTTTTTACTGACCAATTTTGTTTGACTGGTCCTTCCTTTTTTACGGGCCAATTTTTTGTAGTCACTTTTTTTAATGGGCAATTTTTTAAACCGGTCCTTTTTTTGATGGCCATTTATCTTTTTTACTGGCCAATTTTTTTCGACTGGTCTTTTTTTACGGGCCAATTATTTTTTGGTAGACCAATGTTTTTTTAATGGCCACTCTTTTTTAACCGGTCACTTTTTTTGATGGCCATATATCTTTTTTATCGGCCAATTTTTTTCACTTTTTTATAACCATTTTTTTTACCAGTCAAATTTTTTCTTTAATGGCTACTCTTTTTTAACCGGTCATTTCTTGGATGGCTATTCATCTTTTTTACCGGGGAATTTTTTTCGACCGTCTTTTTTTTATGGGCCAATTCATTTTTGATCGGCCACTATCTTTTTTAATGGCCACTCTTTTTTAACCGGTCACTTTTTGGATGGCCATTCATCTTTTTTACCGACCAATTTTTTTCGACCGGTCTTTTTTTTATGGGCCAATTCATTTTTGATCGGCCACTATTTTTTTAATGGCCACTCTTTTTTAACTGGTCACTTTTTTTGATGGCCATTTATCTTTTTTACTGGCCAATTTTTTTCGAATGGTGTTTTTTTACGAGCCAGTTATTTTTTGGTAGACCACTGTTTTTTTAATGGCCACTCTTTTTTAACCGGTCACTTTTTTTGATGGCCATTTATCTTTTTTATCGGCCAATTTTTTTCACTTTTTTATGACCATTTTTTTTACCAGTCAAATGTTTTTCTTTAAAGGCCACTCTTTTTTAACCGGTCACTTTTTGGATGGCCATTCATCTTTTTTACCGACCAATTTTTTTCGACGGTCTTTTTTTTATGGGCCAATTCATTTTTGATCGGCCACTATTTTTTTAATGGCCACTCTTTTTTAACTGGTCACTTTTTTTGATGGCCATTTATCTTTTTTACTGGCCAATTTTTTTTGAATGGTGTTTTTTTACGAGCCAGTTATTTTTTGGTAGACCACTGTTTTTTTAATGGCCACTCTTTTTTAACCGGTCACTTTTTTTGATGGCCATTTATCTTTTTTATCGGCCAATTTTTTTCACTTTTTTATGACCATTTTTTTTACCAGTCAAATGTTTTTCTTTAAAGGCCACTCTTTTTTAACCGGTAACTTTTTTGGATGGCCATTCATCTTTTTTACCGGCCAATTTTTTTTCGACCGGTCTTTTTTTTATGGGCCAATTCATTTTTGATCGGCCACTATTTTTTTAATGGCCACTCTTTTTTAACCGGTCACTTTTTTTGATGGCCATTTATCTTTTTTCCGGGCCAATTTTTTTCACTTTTTTCATGACCATTTATTTTTTTACCAGTCAAATTTTTTCTTTAATGGCCACTCTTTTTTAATCAGTCACTTTTCTTGATGGCCAATTATCTTTTTTACTGGCCAATTTTTTCAGTTTGACTTTTTTACCATTTTGAATTAAAGCTTTCGTGACTGCAGGGATTCATATTCTTGGTTCTTTCGGTAAAGTCACGTAGAAGGGAATTTAATTGTTTTATATTTCTATTCTTTTATTTTTTTTACCAGTCAATTTTTTTTATGGCCACTCATCTTTTTTTACTGGCCAATTCTTTTACTGGTCTCTTTTTTTAAGGGCCACCTACCTCTTCCGCCTCCTCCTCCGCCTCTGCCTCCTCCTCCGC
Source organism: Petromyzon marinus (assembly GCF_048934315.1). Lineage (NCBI taxonomy): Eukaryota > Metazoa > Chordata > Hyperoartia > Petromyzontiformes > Petromyzontidae > Petromyzon > Petromyzon marinus. The sequence goes on along the minus strand of NW_027422603.1, from coordinate 1,778,055 downwards.
CTCCTCCGCCTCCTCCGCCTCCTCCGCCTCCTCCTCCACCTCCTCTGCCTCCTCCACCTCACTGTGTGATGGCCAATACATTTTTTTACTGACCAATTTTGTTTGACTGGTCCTTCCTTTTTTACGGGCCAATTTTTTGTAGTCACTTTTTTTAATGGGCAATGTTTTTAACCGGTCCTTTTTTTGATGGCCATTTATCTTTTTTACTGGCCAATTTTTTTCGACTGGTCTTTTTTTACGGGCCAATTATTTTTTGGTAGACCAATGTTTTTTTAATGGCCACTCTTTTTTAACCGGTCACTTTTTTTGATGGCCATATATCTTTTTTATCGGCCAATTTTTTTCACTTTTTTATGACCATTTTTTTTACCAGTCAAATTTTTTCTTTAATGGCCACTCTTTTTTAACCGGTCACTTTTTGCATGGCCATTCATCTTTTTTATCGGCCAATTTTTTTCACTTTTTTTATGACCATTTTTTTTACGAGTCAAATTTTTTCTTTAATGGCTACTCTTTTTTAACCGGTCATTTCTTGGATGGCTATTCATCTTTTTTACCGGGCAATTTTTTTCGACCGTCTTTTTTTTATGGGCCAATTCATTTTTGATCGGCCACTATCTTTTTTAATGGCCACTCTTTTTTAACCGGTCACTTTTTGGATGGCCATTCATCTTTTTACCGACCAATTTTTTTCGACCGGTCTTTTTTTTATGGGCCAATTCATTTTTGATCGGCCACTATTTTTTTAATGGCCACTCTTTTTTAACCGGTCACTTTTTTTGATGGCCATTTATCTTTTTTCCCGGCCAATTTTTTCACTTTTTTCATGACCATCTTTTTTACCAGTCAAATTTTTTCTTTAATGGCCACTCTTTTTTAATCAGTCACTTTTCTTGATGGCCAATTATCTTTTTTACTGGCCAATTTTTTCAGTTGACTTTTTTACCATTTTTAATTAAAGCTTTCGTGACTGCAGGGATTCATTAACCGGTCACTTTTTTGGATGGCCATTCATCTTTTTACCGGCCAATTTTTTTCACTTTTTTCATGACCATTTTTTTTTTACCAGTCAAATTTTTTCTTTAATGGCCACTCTTTTTTAACCGGTCACTTTTTTTGATGGCCATTTATCTTTTTTACCGGCCAATTTTTTTCACTTTTTTCATGACCATTTTTTTTTTACCAGTCAAATTTTTTCTTTAATGGCCACTCTTTTTTAACCAGTCACTTTTTTTGATGGCCAATTATCTTTTTTACTGGCCAATTTTTTCAGTTTGACTTTTTTACCATTTTGAACTAAAGCTTCCGTGACTACAGAGATTCATATTCTGGTTCTTTCGGTAAAGTCACATAGAAGGGAATTTAATTGTTTTATATTTGTATTATTTTTTTTACCAGTCAAATTTTTTTATGGCGACTCATCTTTTTTTACTGGCCAATTCTTTTACTGGTCTCTTTTTTTACGGGCCACCTACCTCTTCCGCCTCCTCCTCCGCCTCCTCCTCCGCCTCCTCCGCCTCCTCCTCCGCCTCCTCCGCCTCCTCCACCTCACTGTGTGATGGCCAATACATTTTTTTACTGACCAATTTTGTTTGACTGGTCTTTCCTTTTTTAAGGGCCAATTTTTTGTAGTCACTTTTTGTAATGGGCAATTTTTTTAACCGGTCACTTTTTTTTATGGCCATTTATCTTTTTTACTGGCCAATTTTTTTCGACTGGTTTTTTTTACGAGCCAGTTATTTTTTGGTAGACCACTGTTTTTTTAATGGCCACTCTTTTTTAACCGGTCACTTTTTTTGATGGCCATTCATCTTTTTTATCAGCCAATTTTTTTCACTTTTTTTATGACCATTTTTTTTACGAGTCAAATTTTTTCTTTAATGGCTACTCTTTTTTAACCGGTCATTTCATGGATGGCCATTCATCTTTTTTACCGGGCAATTTTTTTCGACCGTCTTTTTTTTATGGGCCAATTCATTTTTGATCGGCCACTATCTTTTTTAATGGCCACTCTTTTTTAACCGGTCACTTTTTGGATGGCCATTCATCTTTTTTACCGACCAATTTTTTTCGACCGGTCTTTTTTTTATGGGCCAATTCATTTTTGATCGGCCACTATTTTTTTAATGGCCACTCTTTTTTAACCGGTCACTTTTTTTGATGGCCATTTATCTTTTTTCCCGGCCAATTTTTTCACTTTTTTCATGACCATTTTTTTTACCAGTCAAATTTTTTCTTTAATGGCCACTCTTTTTTAATCAGTCACTTTTCTTGATGGCCAATTATCTTTTTTACTGGCCAATTTTTTCAGTTTGACTTTTTTTACCATTTTTAATTAAAGCTTTCGTGACTGCAGGGATTCATTAACCGGTCACTGCAGGATTCATTAACCGGTCACTTTTTTGGATGGCCATTCATCTTTTTACCGGCCAATTTTTTTCACTTTTTTCATGACCATTTTTTTTTTACCAGTCAAATTTTTTCTTTAATGGCCACTCTTTTTTAACCGGTCACTTTTTTTGATGGCCATTTATCTTTTTTACCGGCCAATTTTTTTCACTTTTTTCATGACCATTTTTTTTTTACCAGTCAAATTTTTTTATGGCGACTCATCTTTTTTTACTGGCCAATTCTTTTACTGGTCTCTTTTTTTACGGGCCACCTACCTCTTCCGCCTCCTCCTCCGCCTCCTCCTCCTCCGCCTCCTCCGCCTCCTCCTCCGCCTCCTCCGCCTCCTCCTCCGCCTCCTCCGCCTCCTCCACCTCACTGTGTGATGGCCAATACATTTTTTTACTGACCAATTTTGTTTGACTGGTCTTTCCTTTTTTAAGGGCCAATTTTTTGTAGTCACTTTTTGTAATGGGCAATTTTTTTAACCGGTCACTTTTTTTTATGGCCATTTATCTTTTTTACTGGCCAATTTTTTTCGACTGGTTTTTTTTACGAGCCAGTTATTTTTTGGTAGACCACTTTTTTTAATGGCCACTCTTTTTTAACCGGTCACTTTTTTTGATGGCCATTCATCTTTTTTTATCGGCCAATTTTTTTCACTTTTTTTATGACCATTTTTTTTACGAGTCAAATTTTTTCTTTAATGGCTACTCTTTTTTAACCGGTCATTTCTTGGATGGCCATTCATCTTTTTTACCGGGCAATTTTTTTCGACCGTCTTTTTTTTATGGGCCAATTCATTTTTGATCGGCCACTATCTTTTTAATGGCCACTCTTTTTTAACCGGTCACTTTTTGGATGGCCATTCATCTTTTTTACCGACCAATTTTTTTCGACCGGTCTTTTTTTTATGGGCCAATTCATTTTTGATCGGCCACTATTTTTTTAATGGCCACTCTTTTTTAACCGGTCACTTTTTTTGATGGCCATTTATCTTTTTTCCCGGCCAATTTTTTCACTTTTTTCATGACCATTTTTTTTACCAGTCAAATTTTTTCTTTAATGGCCACTCTTTTTTAATCAGTCACTTTTCTTGATGGCCAATTATCTTTTTTACTGGCCAATTTTTTCAGTTTGACTTTTTTTACCATTTTTAATTAAAGCTTTCGTGACTGCAGGGATTCATTAACCGGTCACTGCAGGATTCATTAACCGGTCACTTTTTTGGATGGCCATTCATCTTTTTACCGGCCAATTTTTTTCACTTTTTTCATGACCATTTTTTTTTTACCAGTCAAATTTTTTCTTTAATGGCCACTCTTTTTTAACCGGTCACTTTTTTTGATGGCCATTTATCTTTTTTACCGGCCAATTTTTTTCACTTTTTTCATGACCATTTTTTTTTTACCAGTCAAATTTTTTTATGGCTACTCATCTTTTTTTACTGGCCAATTCTTTTACTGGTCTCTTTTTTTACGGGCCACCTACCTCTTCCGCCTCCTCCTCCGCCTCCTCCTCCTCCGCCTCCGCCTCCTCCGCCTCCTCCTCCGCCTCCTCCGCCTCCTCCTCCGCCTCCTCCGCCTCCTCCACCTCACTGTGTGATGGCCAATACATTTTTTTACTGACCAATTTTGTTTGACTGGTCTTTCCTTTTTTACGGGCCAATTTTTTGTAGTCACTTTTTGTAATGGGCAATTTTTTTAACCGGTCACTTTCTTTTATGGCCATTTATCTTTTTTACTGGCCAATTTTTTTCGACTGGTTTTTTTTACGAGCCAGTTATTTTTTGGTAGACCACTGTTTTTTTAATGGCCACTCTTTTTTAACCGGTCACTTTTTTGATGGCCATTCATCTTTTTTATCGGCCAATTTTTTTCGACCGTCTTTTTTTTATGGGCCAATTCATTTTTGATCGGCCACTATCTTTTTTAATGGCCACTCTTTTTTAACCGGTCACTTTTTGGATGGCCATTCATCTTTTTTACCGACCAATTTTTTTCGACCGGTCTTTTTTTTATGGGCCAATTCATTTTTGATCGGCCACTATTTTTTTAATGGCCACTCTTTTTTAACCGGTCACTTTTTTTGATGGCCATTTATCTTTTTTCCCGGCCAATTTTTTCACTTTTTTCATGACCATTTTTTTTACCAGTCAAATTTTTTCTTTAATGGCCACTCTTTTTTAATCAGTCACTTTTCTTGATGGCCAATTATCTTTTTTACTGGCCAATTTTTTCAGTTTGACTTTTTTTACCATTTTTAATTAAAGCTTTCGTGACTGCAGGGATTCATTAACCGGTCACTGCAGGATTCATTAACCGGTCACTTTTTTGATGGCCATTCATCTTTTTTATCGGCCAATTTTTTTCGACCGTCTTTTTTTTATGGGCCAATTCATTTTTGATCGGCCACTATCTTTTTTAATGGCCACTCTTTTTTAACCGGTCACTTTTTGGATGGCCATTCATCTTTTTTACCGACCAATTTTTTTCGACCGGTCTTTTTTTATGGGCCAATTCATTTTTGATCGGCCACTATTTTTTTAATGGCCACTCTTTTTTAACCGGTCACTTTTTTTGATGGCCATTTATCTTTTTTCCCGGCCAATTTTTTCACTTTTTTCATGACCATTTTTTTTACCAGTCAAATTTTTTCTTTAATGGCCACTCTTTTTTAATCAGTCACTTTTCTTGATGGCCAATTATCTTTTTTACTGGCCAATTTTTTCAGTTTGACTTTTTTTACCATTTTTAATTAAAGCTTTCGTGACTGCAGGGATTCATTAACCGGTCACTGCAGGATTCATTAACCGGTCACTTTTTTGGATGGCCATTCATCTTTTTACCGGCCAATTTTTTTCACTTTTTTCATGACCATTTTTTTTTTACCAGTCAAATTTTTTCTTTAATGGCCACTCTTTTTTAACCGGTCACTTTTTTTGATGGCCATTTATCTTTTTTACCGGCAAATTTTTTTCACTTTTTTCATGACCATTTTTTTTTTACCAGTCAAATTTTTTCTTTAATGGCCACTCTTTTTTAACCAGTCACTTTTTTTGATGGCCAATTATCTTTTTTACTGGCCAATTTTTTCAGTTTGACTTTTTTACCATTTTGAACTAAAGCTTCCGTGACTACAGGGATTCATATTCTGGTTCTTTCGGTAAAGTCACATAGAAGGGAATTTAATTGTTTTATATTTGTATTATTTTTTTTACCAGTCAAATTTTTTTATGGCGACTCATCTTTTTTTACTGGCCAATTCTTTTACTGGTCTCTTTTTTTACAGGCCACCTACCTCTTCCGCCTCCTCCTCCTCTGCCTCCTCCTCCGCCTCCTCCTCCGCCTCCTTCTCCTCCGCCTCTGCCTCCTCCGCCTCCTCCTCCGCCTCCTCCGCCTCCTCCTCCGCCTCCTCCGCCTCCTCCACCTCACTGTGTGATGGCCAATACATTTTTTTACTGACCAATTTTGTTTGACTGGTCTTTCCTTTTTTACGGGCCAATTTTTTGTAGTCACTTTTTGTAATGGGCAATTTTATTAACCGGTCACTTTTTTTTATGGCCATTTATCTTTTTTATCGGCCAATTTTTTCACTTTTATTATGACCATTTTTTTTACCAGTCAAATTTTTCCTTAATGGCCACTCTTTTTTAACCGGTCACTTTTTTGGATGGCCATTCATCTTTTTTACCGGCCAATTTTTTTCGACCAGTCTTTTTTTTATGGGCCAATTCATTTTTGATCGGCCACTATTTTTTTAATGGCCACTCTTTTTTAACTGGTCACTTTTTTTGATGGCCATTAATCTTTTTTACTGGCCAATTTTTTTCGAATGGTGTTTTTTTACAAGCCAGTTATTTTTTGGTAGACCACTGTTTTTTTAATGGCCACTCTTTTTTAACCGGTCACTTTTTTTGATGGCCATTTATCTTTTTTACCGGCCAATTTTTTTCACTTTTTTCATGACCATTTTTTTTTTACCAGTCAAATTTTTTCTTTAATGGCCACTCTTTTTTAACCAGTCACTTTTTTTGATGGCCAATTATCTTTTTTACTGGCCAATTTTTTCAGTTTGACTTTTTTACCATTTTGAACTAAAGCTTCCGTGACTACAGGGATTCATATTCTGGTTCTTTCGGTAAAGTCACATAGAAGGGAATTTAATTGTTTTATATTTGTATTATTTTTTTTACCAGTCAAATTTTTTTATGGCGACTCATCTTTTTTTACTGGCCAATTCTTTTACTGGTCTCTTTTTTTACGGGCCACCTACCTCTTCCGCCTCCTCCTCCGCCTCCTCCTCCTCCGCCTCCGCCTCCTCCGCCTCCTCCTCCGCCTCCTCCGCCTCCTCCTCCGCCTCCTCCGCCTCCTCCACCTCACTGTGTGATGGCCAATACATTTTTTTACTGACCAATTTTGTTTGACTGGTCTTTCCTTTTTTAAGGGCCAATTTTTTGTAGTCACTTTTTGTAATGGGCAATTTTTTTAACCGGTCACTTTTTTTTATGGCCATTTATCTTTTTTACTGGCCAATTTTTTTCGACTGGTTTTTTTTACGAGCCAGTTATTTTTTGGTAGACCACTGTTTTTTTAATGGCCACTCTTTTTTAACCGGTCACTTTTTTTGATGGCCATTTATCTTTTTTATCGGCCAATTTTTTCACTTTTATTATGACCATTTTTTTTACCAGTCAAATTTTTCCTTAATGGCCACTCTATTTTAACCGGTCACTTTTTTGGATGGCCATTCATCTTTTTTACCGGCCAATTTTTTTCGACCGGTCTTTTTTTTATGGGCCAATTCATTTTTGATCAGCCACTATTTTTTTAATGGCCACTCTTTTTTAACTGGTCACTTTTTTTGATGGCCATTTATCTTTTTTACTGGCCAATTTTTTTCGAATGGTGTTTTTTTACGAGCCAGTTATTTTTTGGTAGACCACTGTTTTTTTAATGGCCACTCTTTTTTAACCGGTCACTTTTTTTGATGGCCATTTATCTTTTTTATCGGCCAATTTTTTTCACTTTTTTATGACCATTTTTTTTTTACCAGTCAAATTTTTTCTTTAATGGCCACTCTTTTTTAACCGGTCACTTTTTTTGATGGCCATTTATCTTTTTTCCGGGCCAATTTTTTTCACTTTTTTCATGACCATTTATTTTTTTACCAGTCAAATTTTTTCTTTAATGGCCACTCTTTTTTAACCAGTCACTTTTTTTGATGGCCAATTATCTTTTTTACTGGCCAATTTTTTCAGTTTGACTTTTTTACCATTTTGAACTAAAGCTTCCGTGACTACAGGGATTCATATTCTGGTTCTTTCGGTAAAGTCACATAGAAGGGAATTTAATTGTTTTATATTTGTATTATTTTTTTTACCAGTCAAATTTTTTTATGGCGACTCATCTTTTTTTACTGGCCAATTCTTTTACTGGTCTCTTTTTTTACGGGCCACCTACCTCTTCCGCCTCCTCCTCCTCTGCCTCCTCCTCCGCCTCCTCCTCCGCCTCCTCCTCCTCCGCCTCCGCCTCCTCCGCCTCCTCCTCCGCCTCCTCCGCCTCCTCCTCCGCCTCCTCCGCCTCCTCCACCTCACTGTGTGATGGCCAATACATTTTTTTACTGACCAATTTTGTTTGACTGGTCTTTCCTTTTTTACGGGCCAATTTTTTGTAGTCACTTTTTGTAATGGGCAATTTTTTTAACCGGTCACTTTTTTTTATGGCCATTTATCTTTTTTACTGGCCAATTTTTTTCGACTGGTTTTTTTTACGAGCCAGTTATTTCTTGGTAGACCACTGTTTTTTTAATGGCCACTCTTTTTTAACCGGTCACTTTTTTTGATGGCCATTTATCTTTTTTATCGGCCAATTTTTTCACTTTTATTATGACCATTTTTTTTACCAGTCAAATTTTTCCTTAATGGCCACTCTTTTTTAACCGGTCACTTTTTTGGATGGCCATTCATCTTTTTTACCGGCCAATTTTTTTCGACCGGTCTTTTTTTTATGGGCCAATTCATTTTTGATCGGCCACTATTTTTTTAATGGCCACTCTTTTTTAACCGGTCACTTTTTTTGATGGCCATTTATATTTTTTCCCGGCCAATTTTTTCACTTTTTTCATGACCATTTTTTTTACCAGTCAAATTTTTTCTTTAATGGCCACTCTTTTTTAATCAGTCACTTTTCTTGATGGCCAATTATCTTTTTTACTGGCCAATTTTTTCAGTTTGACTTTTTTTACCATTTTGAATTAAAGCTTTCGTGACTGCAGGGATTCATTAACCGGTCACTGCAGGATTCATTAACCGGTCACTTTTTTGGATGGCCATTCATCTTTTTCCCGGCCAATTTTTTCACTTTTTTCATGACCATTTTTTTTACCAGTCAAATTTTTTCTTTAATGGCCACTCTTTTTTAACCAGTCACTTTTTTTGATGGCCAATTATCTTTTTTACTGGCCAATTTTTTCAGTTTGACTTTTTTACCATTTTGAACTAAAGCTTCCGTGACTACAGGGATTCATATTCTGGTTCTTTCGGTAAAGTCACATAGAAGGGAATTTAATTGTTTTATATTTGTATTATTTTTTTTACCAGTCAAATTTTTTTATGGCGACTCATCTTTTTTTACTGGCCAATTCTTTTACTGGTCTCTTTTTTTACGGGCCACCTACCTCTTCCGCCTCCTCCTCCTCTGCCTCCTCCTCCGCCTCCTCCTCCGCCTCCTCCTCCTCCGCCTCCGCCTCCTCCGCCTCCTCCTCCGCCTCCTCCGCCTCCTCCTCCGCCTCCTCCGCCTCCTCCACCTCACTGTGTGATGGCCAATACATTTTTTTACTGACCAATTTTGTTTGACTGGTCTTTCCTTTTTTACGGGCCAATTTTTTGTAGTCACTTTTTGTAATGGGCAATTTTATTAACCGGTCACTTTTTTTTATGGCCATTTATCTTTTTTACTGGCCAATTTTTTTCGACTGGTTTTTTTTACGAGCCAGTTATTTTTTGGTAGACCACTGTTTTTTTAATGGCCACTCTTTTTTAACCGGTCACTTTTTTTGATGGCCATTTATCTTTTTTATCGGCCAATTTTTTCACTTTTATTATGACCATTTTTTTTACCAGTCAAATTTTTCTTTAATGGCCACTCTTTTTTAACCGGTCACTTTTTTGGATGGCCATTCATCTTTTTTACCGGCCAATTTTTTTCGACCGGTCTTTTTTTTATGGGCCAATTCATTTTTGATCAGCCACTATTTTTTTAATGGCCACTCTTTTTTAACTGGTCACTTTTTTTGATGGCCATTTATCTTTTTTACTGGCCAATTTTTTTCGAATGGTGTTTTTTTACGAGCCAGTTATTTTTTGGTAGACCACTGTTTTTTTAATGGCCACTCTTTTTTAACCGGTCACTTTTTTTGATGGCCATTTATCTTTTTTATCGGCCAATTTTTTTCACTTTTTTATGACCATTTATTTTACCAGTCAAATTTTTTCTTTAAAGGCCACTCTTTTTTAACCGGTACCTTTTTTGGATGGCCATTCATCGTTTTTACCGACCAATTTTTTTCGACCGGTCTTTTTTTTATGGGCCAATTCATTTTTGATCGGCCACTATTTTTTTAATGGCCACTCTTTTTTAACCGGTCACTTTTTTTGATGGCCATTTATATTTTTTCCCGGCCAATTTTTTCACTTTTTTCATGACCATTTTTTTTACCAGTCAAATTTTTTCTTTAATGGCCACTCTTTTTTAATCAGTCACTTTTCTTGATGGCCAATTATCTTTTTTACTGGCCAATTTTTTCAGTTTGACTTTTTTTACCATTTTGAATTAAAGCTTTCGTGACTGCAGGGATTCATTAACCGGTCACTGCAGGATTCATTAACCGGTCACTTTTTTGGATGGCCATTCATCTTTTTACCGGCCAATTTTTTTCACTTTTTTCATGACCATTTTTTTTTTACCAGTCAAATTTTTTCTTTAATGGCCACTCTTTTTTAACCAGTCACTTTTTTTGATGGCCAATTATCTTTTTTACTGGCCAATTTTTTCAGTTTGACTTTTTTACCATTTTGAACTAAAGCTTCCGTGACTACAGGGATTCATATTCTGGTTCTTTCGGTAAAGTCACATAGAAGGGAATTTAATTGTTTTATATTTGTATTATTTTTTTTACCAGTCAAATTTTTTTATGGCGACTCATCTTTTTTTACTGGCCAATTCTTTTACTGGTCTCTTTTTTTCCGGGCCACCTACCTCTTCCGCCTCCTCCTCCTTTGCCTCCTCCTCCTCTGCCTCCTCCTCCGCCTCCTCCTCCTCCGCCTCCTCCTCCTCCGCCTCCGCCTCCTCCTCCGCCTCCTCCGCCTCCTCCTCCGCCTCCTCCGCCTCCTCCTCCGCCTCCTCCGCCTCCTCCACCTCACTGTGTGATGGCCAATACATTTTTTTACTGACCAATTTTGTTTGACTGGTCTTTCCTTTTTTACGGGCCAATTTTTTGTAGTCACTTTTTGTAATGGGCAATTTTTTTAACCGGTCACTTTTTTTGATGGCCATTTATCTTTTTTACTGGCCAATTTTTTTCGACTGTTTTTTTTTACGAGCCAGTTATTTTTTGGTAGACCACTGTTTTTTTAATGGCCACTCTTTTTTAACCGGTCACTTTTTTTGATGGCCATTTATCTTTTTTATCGGCCAATTTTTTCACTTTTATTATGACCATTTTTTTTACCAGTCAAATTTTTCCTTAATGGCCACTCTTTTTTAACCGGTCACTTTTTTGGATGGCCATTCATCTTTTTTACCGGCCAATTTTTTTCGACCGGTCTTTTTTTTATGGGCCAATTCATTTTTGATCGGCCACTATTTTTTTAATGGCCACTCTTTTTTAACTGGTCACTTTTTTTGATGGCCATTTATCTTTTTTACTGGCCAATTTTTTTCGAATGGTGTTTTTTTGCGAGCCAGTTATTTTTTGGTAGACCACTGTTTTTTTAACCGGTCACTTTTTTTGATGGCCATTTATCTTTTTTATCGGCCAATTTTTTTCACTTTTTTATGACCATTTTTTTTACCAGTCAATTTTTTTCTTTAAAGGCCACTTTTTTTAACCGGTAACTTTTTTGGATGGCCATTCATCTTTTTTACCGGCCAATTTTTTTTCGACCGGTCTTTTTTTTATGGGCCAATTCATTTTTGATCGGCCAATATTTTTTTAATGGCCACTCTTTTTTAACCGGTCACTTTTTTTGATGGCCATTTATCTTTTTTCCGAGCCAATTTTTTTCACTTTTTTCATGACCATTTATTTTTTTACCAGTCAAATTTTTTCTTTAATGGCCACTCTTTTATAATCAGTCACTTTTCTTGATGGCCAATTATCTTTTTTACTGGCCAATTTTTTCAGTTTGACTTTTTTACCATTTTGAATTAAAGCTTTCGTGACTGCAGGGATTCATATTCTTGGTTCTTTCGGTAAAGTCACGTAGAAGGGAATTTAATTGTTTTATATTTCTATTCTTTTATTTTTTTTACCAGTCAATTTTTTTTATGGCCACTCATCTTTTTTTACTGGCCAATTCTTTTACTGGTCTCTTTTTTTAAGGGCCACCTACCTCTTCCGCCTCCTCCTCCGCCTCTGCCTCCTCCTCCGCCTCCTCCGCCTCCTCCGCCTCCTCCTCCACCTCCTCCGCCTCCTCCACCTCACTGTGTGATGGCCAATAAATTTTTTTACTGACCAATTTTGTTTGACTGGTCCTTCCTTTTTTACGGGCCAATTTTTTGTAGTCACTTTTTTTAATGGGCAATTTTTTTAACCGGTCACTTTTTTTGATGGCCATTTATCTTTTTTACTGGCCAATTTTTTTCGACTGGTCTTTTTTTACGGGCCAATTATTTTTTGGTAGACCAATGTTTTTTTAATGGCCACTCTTTTTTAACCGGTCACTTTTTTTGATGGCCATATATCTTTTTTATCGTCCAATTTTTTTCACTTTTTTATGACCATTTTTTTTACCAGTCAAATTTTTTCTTTAATGGACACTCTTTTTTAACCGGTCATTTCTTGGATGGCCATTCATCTTTTTTACCGGGCAATTTTTTTCGACCGTCTTTTTTTTATGGGCCAATTCATTTTTGATCGGCCACTATCTTTTTTGATGGCCACTCTTTTTTAACCGGTCACTTTTTGGATGGCCATTCATCTTTTTTACCGACCAATTTTTTTCGACCGGTCTTTTTTTTATGGGCCAATTCATTTTTGATCGGCCACTATTTTTTTAATGGCCACTCTTTTTTAACCGGTCACTTTTTTTGATGGCCATTTATCTTTTTTCCCGGCCAATTTTTTCACTTTTTTCATGACCATTTTTTTTACGAGTCAAATTTTTTCTTTAATGGCTACTCTTTTTTAACCGGTCATTTCTTGGATGGCCATTCATCTTTTTTACCGGGCAATTTTTTTCGACCGTCTTTTTTTTATGGGCCAATTCATTTTTGATCGGCCACTATCTTTTTTGATGGCCACTCTTTTTTAACCGGTCACTTTTTGGATGGCCATTCATCTTTTTTACCGACCAATTTTTTTCGACCGGTCTTTTTTTTATGGGCCAATTCATTTTTGATCGGCCACTATTTTTTTAATGGCCACTCTTTTTTAACCGGTCACTTTTTTTGATGGCCATTTATCTTTTTTCCCGGCCAATTTTTTCACTTTTTTCATGACCATTTTTTTTACCAGTCAAATTTTTTCTTTAATGGCCACTCTTTTTTAATCAGTCACTTTTCTTGATGTCCAATTATCTTTTTTACTGGCCAATTTTTTCAGTTTGACTTTTTTTACCATTTTGAATTAAAGCTTTCGTGACTGCAGGGATTCATTAACCGGTCACTGCAGGATTCATTAACCGGTCACTTTTTTGGATGGCCATTCATCTTTTTACCGGCCAATTTTTTTCACTTTTTTCATGACCATTTTTTTTTTACCAGTCAAATTTTTTCTTTAATGGCCACTCTTTTTTAACTGGTCACTTTTTTTGATGGCCATTTATCTTTTTTACCGGCCAATTTTTTTCACTTTTTTCATGACCATTTTTTTTTTACCAGTCAAATTTTTTCTTTAATGGCCACTCTTTTTTAACCAGTCACTTTTTTTGATGGCCAATTATCTTTTTTACTGGCCAATTTTTTCAGTTTGACTTTTTTTACCATTTTGAACTAAAGCTTCCGTGACTACAGGGATTCATATTCTGGTTCTTTCGGTAAAGTCACATAGAAGGGAATTTAATTGTTTTATATTTGTATTATTTTTTTTACCAGTCAAATTTTTTTATGGCGACTCATCTTTTTTTACTGGCCAATTCTTTTACTGGTCTCTTTTTTTACGGGCCACCTACCGCTTCCGCCTCCTCCTCCTCTGCCTCCTCCTCCGCCTCCTCCTCCTCCGCCTCCGCCTCCTCCGCCTCCTCCTCCGCCTCCTCCGCCTCCTCCACCTCACTGTGTGATGGCCAATACATTTTTTTACTGACCAATTTTGTTTGACTGGTCTTTCCTTTTTTACGGGCCAATTTTTTGTAGTCACTTTTTGTAATGGGCAATTTTTTTAACCGGTCACTTTTTTTGATGGCCATTTATCTTTTTTACTGGCCAATTTTTTTTGACTGGTTTTTTTTACGAGCCAGTTATTTTTTGGTAGACCACTGTTTTTTTAATGGCCACTCTTTTTTAACCGGTCACTTTTTTTGATGGCCATTTATCTTTTTTATCAGCCAATTTTTTCACTTTTATTATGACCATTTTTTTTACCAGTCAAATTTTTCCTTAATGGCCACTCTTTTTTAACCGGTTACTTTTTTGGATGGCCATTCATCTTTTTTACCGGCCAATTTTTTTCGACCGGTCTTTTTTTTATGGGCCAATTCATTTTTGATCGGCCACTATTTTTTTAATGGCCACTCTTTTTTAACTGGTCACTTTTTTTGATGGCCATTTATCTTTTTTACTGGCCAATTTTTTTCGAATGGTGTTTTTTTACGAGCCAGTTATTTTTTGGTAGACCACTGTTTTTTTAATGGCCACTCTTTTTTAACCGGTCACTTTTTTTGATGGCCATTTATCTTTTTTATCGGCCAATTTTTTTCACTTTTTTATGACCATTTTTTTTACGAGTCAAATTTTTTCTTTAAAGGCCACTCTTTTTTAACCGGTCATTTCTTGGATGGCCATTCATCTTTTTTACCGGGCAATTTTTTTCGACCGTCTTTTTTTTATGGGCCAATTCATTTTTGATCGGCCACTATCTTTTTTAATGGCCACTCTTTTTTAACCGGTCACTTTTTGGATGGCCATTCATCTTTTTTACCGACCAATTTTTTTCGACCGGTCTTTTTTTTATGGGCCAATTCATTTTTGATCGGCCACTATTTTTTTAATGGCCACTCTTTTTTAACCGGTCACTTTTTTTGATGGCCATTTATCTTTTTTCCCGGCCAATTTTTTCACTTTTTTCATGACCATTTTTTTTACCAGTCAATTTTTTTCTTTAATGGCCACTCTTTTTTAATCAGTCACTTTTCTTGATGTCCAATTATCTTTTTTACTGGCCAATTTTTTCAGTTTGACTTTTTTAACATTTTGAATTAAAGCTTTCGTGACTGCAGGGATTCATATTCTTGGTTCTTTCAGTAAAGTCACATAGAAGGGAATTTAATTGTTTTATATTTCTATTATTTTTTTTTACCTGTCAAAGTTTTTTTATGGCAACTCATCTTTTTTTAATGGCCAATTCTTTTACTGGTCTCTTTTTTTACGGGCCACCTACCTCTTCCGCCTCCTCCTCCTCCGCCTCCGCCTCCTCCTCCTCCGCCTCCTCCTCCGCCTCCTCCACCGCCTCCTCCTCCGCCTCCTCCGCCTCCTCCGCCTCCTCCACCTCCTCCACCTCACTGTGTGATGGCCAATACATTTTTTTACTGACCAATTTTGCTTGACTGGTCTTTCCTTTTTTACTGGCCAATTTTTTCAGTTTGACTTTTTTTTACCATTTTGAATTAAAGCTTTCGTGACTGCAGGGATTCATATTCTTGGTTCTTTCGGTAAAGTCATGTAGAAGGGAATTTACCAGTCAAATTTTTTTATGGCCACTCATCCTTTTTTTACTGGCCAATTCTTTTACTGGTCTCTTTTTTACGGGCCACCTACCTCTTCCGCCTCCTCCTCCTCCGCCTCCTCCTCCGCCTCCTCTTCCGTCTCCTCCTCCGCCTCCTCCTCCTCCTCCGCCTCCTACACATCCTCCGCCTCCTCCTCCGCCTCCTCCACCTCCTCCTCCGCCTCCTCCGCCTCCTCCACCTCACTGTGTGATGGCCAATACATTTTTTTACTGACCAATTTTGTTTGACTGGTCTTTCCTTTTTTACGGGCCAATTTTTTGTAGTCACTTTTTTTAATGGGCAATTTTTTTAACCGGTCACTTTTTTTGATGGCCATTTATCTTTTTTACTGGCCAATTTTTTTCGACTGGTCTTTTTTATGGGCCAATTATTTTTTGGTAGACCAATGTTTTTTTAATGGCCACTCTTTTTTAACCGGTCACTTTTTTTGATAGCCATTTATCTTTTTTATTGGCCAATTTTTTCACTTTTTTATGACCATTTTTTTTACCAGTCAAATTTTTTCTTT
Organism: Petromyzon marinus; assembly: GCF_048934315.1. NCBI lineage: Eukaryota > Metazoa > Chordata > Hyperoartia > Petromyzontiformes > Petromyzontidae > Petromyzon > Petromyzon marinus. The sequence goes on along the minus strand of NW_027422603.1, from coordinate 1,761,997 downwards.
AATGGCCACTCTTTTTTAACCGGTCACTTTTTGGATGGCCATTCATCTTTTTTACCGGGCAATTTTTTTTGACCGGTCTTTTTTTTATGGGCCAATTCATTTTTGATCGGCCACTATTTTTTTAATGGCTACTCTTTTTTAACCGGTCACTTTTTTTGATGGCCATTTATCTTTTTTCCCGGCCAATTTTTTCACTTTTTTCATGACCATTTTTTTTACCAGTCAAATTTTTTCTTTAATGGCCACTCTTTTTTAATCAGTCACTTTTCTTGATGGCCAATTATCTTTTTTACTGGCCAATTTTTTCAGTTTGACTTTTTTTACCATTTTTAATTAAAGCTTTTGTGACTGCAGGGATTCATTAACCGGTCACTGCAGGATTCATTAACCGGTCACTTTTTTGGATGGCCATTCATCTTTTTACCGGCCAATTTTTTTCGAATGGTGTTTTTTTGCGAGCCAGTTATTTTTTGGTAGACCACTGTTTTTTTAATGGCCACTCTTTTTTAACCGGTTACTTTTTTTGATGGCCATTTATCTTTTTTATCGGCCAATTTTTTTCACTTTTTTATGACCATTTTTTTTACCAGTCAATTTTTTTCTTTAAAGGCCACTTTTTTTAACCGGTAACTTTTTTGGATGGCCATTCATCTTTTTTACCGGCCAATTTTTTTTCGACCGGTCTTTTTTTTATGGGCCAATTCATTTTTGATCGGCCAATATTTTTTTAATGGCCACTCTTTTTTAACCGGTCACTTTTTTTGATGGCCATTTATCTTTTTTCCGAGCCAATTTTTTTTCACTTTTTTCATGACCATTTATTTTTTTACCAGTCAAATTTTTTCTTTAATGGCCACTCTTTTATAATCAGTCACTTTTCTTGATGGCCAATTATCTTTTTTACTGGCCAATTTTTTCAGTTTGACTTTTTTTACCATTTTTAATTAAAGCTTTTGTGACTGCAGGGATTCATTAACCAGTCACTGCAGGATTCATTAACCGGTCACTTTTTTGGATGGCCATTCATCTTTTTACCGGCCAATTTTTTTCACTTTTTTCATGACCATTTTTTTTTTACCAGTCAAATTTTTTCTTTAATGGCCACTCTTTTTTAACCAGTCACTTTTTTTGATGGCCATTTATCTTTTTTACTGGCCAATTTTTTTCGAATGGTGTTTTTTTGCGAGCCAGTTATTTTTTGGTAGACCACTGTTTTTTTAACCGGTCACTTTTTTTGATGGCCATTTATCTTTTTTATCGGCCAATTTTTTTCACTTTTTTATGACCATTTTTTTTACCAGTCAATTTTTTTCTTTAAAGGCCACTTTTTTTAACCGGTAACTTTTTTGGATGGCCATTCATCTTTTTTACCGGCCAATTTTTTTTCGACCGGTCTTTTTTTTATGGGCCAATTCATTTTTGATCGGCCAATATTTTTTTAATGGCCACTCTTTTTTAACCGGTCACTTTTTTTGATGGCCATTTATCTTTTTTCCGAGCCAATTTTTTTCACTTTTTTCATGACCATTTATTTTTTTACCAGTCAAATTTTTTCTTTAATGGCCACTCTTTTATAATCAGTCACTTTTCTTGATGGCCAATTATCTTTTTTACTGGCCAATTTTTTCAGTTTGACTTTTTTACCATTTTGAATTAAAGCTTTCGTGACTGCAGGGATTCATATTCTTGGTTCTTTCGGTAAAGTCACGTAGAAGGGAATTTAATTGTTTTATATTTCTATTCTTTTATTTTTTTTACCAGTCAATTTTTTTTATGGCCACTCATCTTTTTTTACTGGCCAATTCTTTTACTGGTCTCTTTTTTTAAGGGCCACCTACCTCTTCCGCCTCCTCCTCCGCCTCTGCCTCCTCCTCCGCCTCCTCCGCCTCCTCCGCCTCCTCCTCCACCTCCTCCGCCTCCTCCACCTCACTGTGTGATGGCCAATAAATTTTTTTACTGACCAATTTTGTTTGACTGGTCCTTCCTTTTTTACGGGCCAATTTTTTGTAGTCACTTTTTTTAATGGGCAATTTTTTTAACCGGTCACTTTTTTTGATGGCCATTTATCTTTTTTACTGGCCAATTTTTTTCGACTGGTCTTTTTTACGGGCCAATTATTTTTTGGTAGACCAATGTTTTTTTAATGGCCACTCTTTTTTAACCGGTCACTTTTTTTGATGGCCATATATCTTTTTTATCGTCCAATTTTTTTCACTTTTTTATGACCATTTTTTTTACCAGTCAAATTTTTTCTTTAATGGACACTCTTTTTTAACCGGTCATTTCTTGGATGGCCATTCATCTTTTTTACCGGCCAATTTTTTTCGACCGTCTTTTTTTCATGGGCCAATTCATTTTTGATCGGCCACTATCTTTTTTGATGGCCACTCTTTTTTAACCGGTCACTTTTTGGATGGCCATTCATCTTTTTTACCGACCAATTTTTTTCGACCGGTCTTTTTTTTATGGGCCAATTCATTTTTGATCGGCCACTATTTTTTTAATGGCCACTCTTTTTTAACCGGTCACTTTTTTTGATGGCCATTTATCTTTTTTCCCGGCCAATTTTTTCACTTTTTTCATGACCATTTTTTTTACCAGTCAAATTTTTTCTTTAATGGCCACTCTTTTTTAATCAGTCACTTTTCTTGATGTCCAATTATCTTTTTTACTGGCCAATTTTTTCAGTTTGACTTTTTTTACCATTTTGAATTAAAGCTTTCGTGACTGCAGGGATTCATTAACCGGTCACTGCAGGATTCATTAACCGGTCACTTTTTTGGATGGCCATTCATCTTTTTACCGGCCAATTTTTTTCACTTTTTTCATGACCATTTTTTTTTTACCAGTCAAATTTTTTCTTTAATGGCCACTCTTTTTTAACTGGTCACTTTTTTTGATGGCCATTTATCTTTTTTACCGGCCAATTTTTTCACTTTTTTCATGACCATTTTTTTTTTACCAGTCAAATTTTTTCTTTAATGGCCACTCTTTTTTAACCAGTCACTTTTTTTGATGGCCAATTATCTTTTTTACTGGCCAATTTTTTCAGTTTGACTTTTTTACCATTTTGAACTAAAGCTTCCGTGACTACAGGGATTCATATTCTGGTTCTTTCGGTAAAGTCACATAGAAGGGAATTTAATTGTTTTATATTTGTATTATTTTTTTTACCAGTCAAATTTTTTTATGGCGACTCATCTTTTTTTACTGGCCAATTCTTTTACTGGTCTCTTTTTTTACAGGCCACCTACCGCTTCCGCCTCCTCCTCCTCTGCCTCCTCCTCCGCCTCCTCCTCCTCCGCCTCCGCCTCCTCCTCCGCCTCCTCCGCCTCCTCCACCTCACTGTGTGATGGCCAATACATTTTTTTACTGACCAATTTTGTTTGACTGGTCTTTCCTTTTTTACGGGCCAATTTTTTGTAGTCACTTTTTGTAATGGGCAATTTTTTTAACCGGTCACTTTTTTTGATGGCCATTTATCTTTTTTACTGGCCAATTTTTTTTGACTGGTTTTTTTTACGAGCCAGTTATTTTTTGGTAGACCACTGTTTTTTTAATGGCCACTCTTTTTTAACCGGTCACTTTTTTTGATGGCCATTTATCTTTTTTATCGGCCAATTTTTTCACTTTTATTATGACCATTTTTTTTACCAGTCAAATTTTTCCTTAATGGCCACTCTTTTTTAACCGGTCACTTTTTTGGATGGCCATTCATCTTTTTTACCGGCCAATTTTTTTCGACCGGTCTTTTTTTTATGGGCCAATTCATTTTTGATCGGCCACTATTTTTTTAATGGCCACTCTTTTTTAACTGGTCACTTTTTTTGATGGCCATTTATCTTTTTTACTGGCCAATTTTTTTCGAATGGTGTTTTTTTACGAGCCAGTTATTTTTTGGTAGACCACTGTTTTTTTAATGGCCACTCTTTTTTAACCGGTCACTTTTTTTGATGGCCATTTATCTTTTTTATCGGCCAATTTTTTTCACTTTTTTATGACCATTTTTTTTACGAGTCAAATTTTTTCTTTAAAGGCCACTCTTTTTTAACCGGTCATTTCTTGGATGGCCATTCATCTTTTTTACCGGGCAATTTTTTTCGACCGTCTTTTTTTTATGGGCCAATTCATTTTTGATCGGCCACTATCTTTTTTAATGGCCACTCTTTTTTAACCGGTCACTTTTTGGATGGCCATTCATCTTTTTTACCGACCAATTTTTTTCGACCGGTCTTTTTTTTATGGGCCAATTCATTTTTGATCGGCCACTATTTTTTTAATGGCCACTCTTTTTTAACCGGTCACTTTTTTTGATGGCCATTTATCTTTTTTCCCGGCCAATTTTTTCACTTTTTTCATGACCATTTTTTTTACCAGTCAATTTTTTTCTTTAATGGCCACTCTTTTTTAATCAGTCACTTTTCTTGATGTCCAATTATCTTTTTTACTGGCCAATTTTTTCAGTTTGACTTTTTAACATTTTGAATTAAAGCTTTCGTGACTGCAGGGATTCATATTCTTGGTTCTTTCAGTAAAGTCACATAGAAGGGAATTTCATTGTTTTATATTTCTATTATTTTTTTTTACCTGTCAAAGTTTTTTTATGGCAACTCATCTTTTTTTAATGGCCAATTCTTTTACTGGTCTCTTTTTTTACGGGCCACCTACCTCTTCCGCCTCCTCCTCCTCCGCCTCCGCCTCCTCCTCCTCCGCCTCCTCCTCCGCCTCCTCCTCCGCCTCCTCCACCGCCTCCTCCTCCGCCTCCTCCGCCTCCTCCGCCTCCTCCACCTCCTCCACCTCACTGTGTGATGGCCAATACATTTTTTTACTGACCAATTTTGCTTGACTGGTCTTTCCTTTTTTACTGGCCAATTTTTTCAGTTTGACTTTTTTTTACCATTTTGAATTAAAGCTTTCGTGACTGCAGGGATTCATATTCTTGGTTCTTTCGGTAAAGTCATGTAGAAGGGAATTTACCAGTCAAATTTTTTTATGGCCACTCATCCTTTTTTTACTGGCCAATTCTTTTACTGGTCTCTTTTTTACGGGCCACCTACCTCTTCCGCCTCCTCCTCCTCCGCCTCCTCCTCCGCCTCCTCTTCCGTCTCCTCCTCCGCCTCCTCCTCCTCCTCCGCCTCCTACACATCCTCCGCCTCCTCCTCCGCCTCCTCCACCTCCTCCTCCGCCTCCTCCGCCTCCTCCACCTCACTGTGTGATGGCCAATACATTTTTTTACTGACCAATTTTGTTTGACTGGTCTTTCCTTTTTTACGGGCCAATTTTTTGTAGTCACTTTTTTTAATGGGCAATTTTTTTAACCGGTCACTTTTTTTGATGGCCATTTATCTTTTTTACTGGCCAATTTTTTTCGACTGGTCTTTTTTATGGGCCAATTATTTTTTGGTAGACCAATGTTTTTTTAATGGCCACTCTTTTTTAACCGGTCACTTTTTTTGATAGCCATTTATCTTTTTTATTGGCCAATTTTTTCACTTTTTTTATGACCATTTTTTTTACCAGTCAAATTTTTTCTTTAATGGCCACTCTTTTTTAACCGGTCACTTTTTGGATGGCCATTCATCTTTTTTACCGGGCAATTTTTTTTGACCGGTCTTTTTTTTATGGGCCAATTCATTTTTGATCGGCCACTATTTTTTTAATGGCTACTCTTTTTTAACCGGTCACTTTTTTTGATGGCCATTTATCTTTTTTCCCGGCCAATTTTTTCACTTTTTTCATGACCATTTTTTTTACCAGTCAAATTTTTTCTTTAATGGCCACTCTTTTTTAATCAGTCACTTTTCTTGATGGCCAATTATCTTTTTTACTGGCCAATTTTTTCAGTTTGACTTTTTTTACCATTTTTAATTAAAGCTTTTGTGACTGCAGGGATTCATTAACCGGTCACTGCAGGATTCATTAACCGGTCACTTTTTTGGATGGCCATTCATCTTTTTACCGGCCAATTTTTTTCGAATGGTGTTTTTTTGCGAGCCAGTTATTTTTTGGTAGACCACTGTTTTTTTTAATGGCCACTCTTTTTTAACCGGTCACTTTTTTTGATGGCCATTTATCTTTTTTATCGGCCAATTTTTTTCACTTTTTTATGACCATTTTTTTTACCAGTCAATTTTTTTCTTTAAAGGCCACTTTTTTTAACCGGTAACTTTTTTGGATGGCCATTCATCTTTTTTACCGGCCAATTTTTTTTCGACCGGTCTTTTTTTTATGGGCCAATTCATTTTTGATCGGCCAATATTTTTTTAATGGCCACTCTTTTTTAACCGGTCACTTTTTTTGATGGCCATTTATCTTTTTTCCGAGCCAATTTTTTTCACTTTTTTCATGACCATTTATTTTTTTACCAGTCAAATTTTTTCTTTAATGGCCACTCTTTTATAATCAGTCACTTTTCTTGATGGCCAATTATCTTTTTTACTGGCCAATTTTTTCAGTTTGACTTTTTTACCATTTTGAATTAAAGCTTTCGTGACTGCAGGGATTCATATTCTTGGTTCTTTCGGTAAAGTCACGTAGAAGGGAATTTAATTGTTTTATATTTCTATTCTTTTATTTTTTTTACCAGTCAATTTTTTTTATGGCCACTCATCTTTTTTTACTGGCCAATTCTTTTACTGGTCTCTTTTTTTAAGGGCCACCTACCTCTTCCGCCTCCTCCTCCGCCTCTGCCTCCTCCTCCGCCTCCTCTGCCTCCTCCGCCTCCTCCACCTCCTCCGCCTCCTCCACCTCACTGTGTGATGGCCAATAAATTTTTTTACTGACCAATTTTGTTTGACTGGTCCTTCCTTTTTTACGGGCCAATTTTTTGTAGTCACTTTTTTTAATGGGCAATTTTTTTAACCGGTCACTTTTTTTGATGGCCATTTATCTTTTTTACTGGCCAATTTTTTTCGACTGGTCTTTTTTACGGGCCAATTATTTTTTGGTAGACCAATGTTTTTTTAATGGCCACTCTTTTTTAACCGGTCACTTTTTTTGATGGCCATATATCTTTTTTATCGTCCAATTTTTTTCACTTTTTTATGACCATTTTTTTTACCAGTCAAATTTTTTCTTTAATGGACACTCTTTTTTAACCGGTCATTTCTTGGATGGCCATTCATCTTTTTTACCGGCCAATTTTTTTCGACCGTCTTTTTTTTATGGGCCAATTCATTTTTGATCGGCCACTATCTTTTTTGATGGCCACTCTTTTTTAACCGGTCACTTTTTGGATGGCCATTCATCTTTTTTACCGACCAATTTTTTTCGACCGGTCTTTTTTTTATGGGCCAATTCATTTTTGATCGGCCACTATTTTTTTAATGGCCACTCTTTTTTAACCGGTCACTTTTTTTGATGGCCATTTATCTTTTTTCCCGGCCAATTTTTTCACTTTTTTCATGACCATTTTTTTTACCAGTCAAATGTTTTCTTTAATGGCCACTCTTTTTTAATCAGTCACTTTTCTTGATGTCCAATTATCTTTTTTACTGGCCAATTTTTTCAGTTTGACTTTTTTTACCATTTTGAATTAAAGCTTTCGTGACTGCAGGGATTCATTAACCGGTCACTGCAGGATTCATTAACCGGTCACTTTTTTGGATGGCCATTCATCTTTTTACCGGCCAATTTTTTTCACTTTTTTCATGACCATTTTTTTTTTACCAGTCAAATTTTTTCTTTAATGGCTACTCTTTTTTAACTGGTCACTTTTTTTGATGGCCATTTATCTTTTTTACCGGCCAATTTTTTTCACTTTTTTCATGACCATTTTTTTTTTACCAGTCAAATTTTTTCTTTAATGGCCACTCTTTTTTAACTGGTCACTTTTTTTGATGGCCATTTATCTTTTTTACCGGCCAATTTTTTTCACTTTTTTCATGACCATTTTTTTTTTACCAGTCAAATTTTTTCTTTAATGGCCACTCTTTTTTAACCAGTCACTTTTTTTGATGGCCAATTATCTTTTTTACTGGCCAATTTTTTCAGTTTGACTTTTTTACCATTTTGAACTAAAGCTTCCGTGACTACAGGGATTCATATTCTGGTTCTTTCGGTAAAGTCACATAGAAGGGAATTTAATTGTTTGATATTTGTATTATTTTTTTTACCAGTCAAATTTTTTTATGGCGACTCATCTTTTTTACTGGCCAATTCTTTTACTGGTCTCTTTTTTTACGGGCCACCTACCTCTTCCGCCTCCTCCTCCTCTGCCTCCTCCTCCGCCTCCTCCTCCGCCTCCTCCTCCTCCGCCTCCGCCTCCTCCGCCTCCTCCTCCGCCTCCTCCGCCTCCTCCACCTCACTGTGTGATGGCCAATACATTTTTTTACTGACCAATTTTGTTTGACTGGTCTTTCCTTTTTTACGGGCCAATTTTTTGTAGTCACTTTTTGTAATGGGCAATTTTTTTAACCGGTCACTTTTTTTGATGGCCATTTATCTTTTTTACTGGCCAATTTTTTTTGACTGGTTTTTTTTACGAGCCAGTTATTTTTTGGTAGACCACTGTTTTTTTAATGGCCACTCTTTTTTAACCGGTCACTTTTTTTGATGGCCATTTATCTTTTTTATCGGCCAATTTTTTCACTTTTATTATGACCATTTTTTTTACCAGTCAAATTTTTCCTTAATGGCCACTCTTTTTTAACCGGTCACTTTTTTGGATGGCCATTCATCTTTTTTACCGGCCAATTTTTTTCGACCGGTCTTTTTTTTATGGGCCAATTCATTTTTGATCGGCCACTATTTTTTTAATGGCTACTCTTTTTTAACCGGTCACTTTTTTTGATGGCCATTTATCTTTTTTCCCGGCCAATTTTTTCACTTTTTTCATGACCATTTTTTTTACCAGTCAAATTTTTTCTTTAATGGCCACTCTTTTTTAATCAGTCACTTTTCTTGATGGCCAATTATCTTTTTTACTGGCCAATTTTTTCAGTTTGACTTTTTTTACCATTTTTAATTAAAGCTTTTGTGACTGCAGGGATTCATTAACCGGTCACTGCAAGATTCATTAACCGGTCACTTTTTTGGATGGCCATTCATCTTTTTACCGGCCAATTTTTTTCGAATGGTGTTTTTTTGCGAGCCAGTTATTTTTTGGTAGACCACTGTTTTTTTAATGGCCACTCTTTTTTAACCGGTCACTTTTTTTGATGGCCATTTATCTTTTTTATCGGCCAATTTTTTTCACTTTTTTATGACCATTTTTTTTACCAGTCAATTTTTTTCTTTAAAGGCCACTTTTTTTAACCGGTAACTTTTTTGGATGGCCATTCATCTTTTTTACCGGCCAATTTTTTTTCGACCGGTCTTTTTTTTATGGGCCAATTCATTTTTGATCGGCCAATATTTTTTTAATGGCCACTCTTTTTTAACCGGTCACTTTTTTTGATGGCCATTTATCTTTTTTCCGAGCCAATTTTTTTCACTTTTTTCATGACCATTTATTTTTTTACCAGTCAAATTTTTTCTTTAATGGCCACTCTTTTATAATCAGTCACTTTTCTTGATGGCCAATTATCTTTTTTACTGGCCAATTTTTTCAGTTTGACTTTTTTACCATTTTGAATTAAAGCTTTCGTGACTGCAGGGATTCATATTCTTGGTTCTTTCGGTAAAGTCACGTAGAAGGGAATTTAATTGTTTTATATTTCTATTCTTTTATTTTTTTTACCAGTCAATTTTTTTTATGGCCACTCATCTTTTTTTACTGGCCAATTCTTTTACTGGTCTCTTTTTTTAAGGGCCACCTACCTCTTCCGCCTCCTCCTCTGCCTCTGCCTCCTCCTCCGCCTCCTCCGCCTCCTCCGCCTCCTCCACCTCCTCCGCCTCCTCCACCTCACTGTGTGATGGCCAATAAAATTTTTTACTGACCAATTTTGTTTGACTGGTCCTTCCTTTTTTACGGGCCAATTTTTTGTAGTCACTTTTTTTAATGGGCAATTTTTTTAACCGGTCACTTTTTTTGATGGCCATTTATCTTTTTTACTGGCCAATTTTTTTCGACTGGTCTTTTTTACGGGCCAATTATTTTTTGGTAGACCAATGTTTTTTTAATGGCCACTCTTTTTTAACCGGTCACTTTTTTTGATGGCCATATATCTTTTTTATCGTCCAATTTTTTTCACTTTTTTATGACCATTTTTTTTACCAGTCAAATTTTTTCTTTAATGGACACTCTTTTTTAACCGGTCATTTCTTGGATGGCCATTCATCTTTTTTACCGGCCAATTTTTTTCGACCGTCTTTTTTTTATGGGCCAATTCATTTTTGATCGGCCACTATCTTTTTTGATGGCCACTCTTTTTTAACCGGTCACTTTTTGGATGGCCATTCATCTTTTTTACCGACCAATTTTTTTCGACCGGTCTTTTTTTTATGGGCCAATTCATTTTTGATCGGCCACTATTTTTTTAATGGCCACTCTTTTTTAACCGGTCACTTTTTTTGATGGCCATTTATCTTTTTTCCCGGCCAATTTTTTCACTTTTTTCATGACCATTTTTTTTACCAGTCAAATGTTTTCTTTAATGGCCACTCTTTTTTAATCAGTCACTTTTCTTGATGTCCAATTATCTTTTTTACTGGCCAATTTTTTCAGTTTGACTTTTTTTACCATTTTGAATTAAAGCTTTCGTGACTGCAGGGATTCATTAACCGGTCACTGCAGGATTCATTAACCGGTCACTTTTTTGGATGGCCATTCATCTTTTTACCGGCCAATTTTTTTCACTTTTTTCATGACCATTTTTTTTTTACCAGTCAAATTTTTTCTTTAATGGCTACTCTTTTTTAACTGGTCACTTTTTTTGATGGCCATTTATCTTTTTTACCGGCCAATTTTTTTCACTTTTTTCATGACCATTTTTTTTTTACCAGTCAAATTTTTTCTTTAATGGCCACTCTTTTTTAACTGGTCACTTTTTTTGATGGCCATTTATCTTTTTTACCGGCCAATTTTTTTCACTTTTTTCATGACCATTTTTTTTTTACCAGTCAAATTTTTTCTTTAATGGCCACTCTTTTTTAACCAGTCACTTTTTTTGATGGCCAATTATCTTTTTTACTGGCCAATTTTTTCAGTTTGACTTTTTTACCATTTTGAACTAAAGCTTCCGTGACTACAGGGATTCATATTCTGGTTCTTTCGGTAAAGTCACATAGAAGGGAATTTAATTGTTTTATATTTGTATTATTTTTTTTACCAGTCAAATTTTTTTATGGCGACTCATCTTTTTTACTGGCCAATTCTTTTACTGGTCTCTTTTTTTACGGGCCACCTACCTCTTCCGCCTCCTCCTCCTCTGCCTCCTCCTCCGCCTCCTCCTCCGCCTCCTCCTCCTCCGCCTCCGCCTCCTCCGCCTCCTCCTCCGCCTCCTCCGCCTCCTCCACCTCACTGTGTGATGGCCAATACATTTTTTTACTGACCAATTTTGTTTGACTGGTCTTTCCTTTTTTACGGGCCAATTTTTTGTAGTCACTTTTTGTAATGGGCAATTTTTTTAACCGGTCACTTTTTTTGATGGCCATTTATCTTTTTTACTGGCCAATTTTTTTTGACTGGTTTTTTTTACGAGCCAGTTATTTTTTGGTAGACCACTGTTTTTTTAATGGCCACTCTTTTTTAACCGGTCACTTTTTTTGATGGCCATTTATCTTTTTTATCGGCCAATTTTTTCACTTTTATTATGACCATTTTTTTTACCAGTCAAATTTTTCCTTAATGGCCACTCTTTTTTAACCGGTCACTTTTTTGGATGGCCATTCATCTTTTTTACCGGCCAATTTTTTTCGACCGGTCTTTTTTTTATGGGCCAATTCATTTTTGATCGGCCACTATTTTTTTAATGGCCACTCTTTTTTAACCGGTCACTTTTTTTGATGGCCATTTATCTTTTTTATCGGCCAATTTTTTCACTTTTATTATGACCATTTTTTTTACCAGTCAAATTTTTCCTTAATGGCCACTCTTTTTTAACCGGTCACTTTTTTGGATGGCCATTCATCTTTTTTACCGGCCAATTTTTTTCGACCGGTCTTTTTTTTATGGGCCAATTCATTTTTGATCGGCCAATATTTTTTTAATGGCCACTCTTTTTTAACCGGTCACTTTTTTTGATGGGCATTTATCTTTTTTCCGAGCCAATTTTTTTCACTTTTTTCATGACCATTTATTTTTTTACCAGTCAAATTTTTTCTTTAATGGCCACTCTTTTATAATCAGTCACTTTTCTTGATGGCCAATTATCTTTTTTACTGGCCAATTTTTTCAGTTTGACTTTTTTACCATTTTGAATTAAAGCTTTCGTGACTGCAGGGATTCATATTCTTGGTTCTTTCGGTAAAGTCACGTAGAAGGGAATTTAATTGTTTTATATTTCTATTCTTTTATTTTTTTTACCAGTCAATTTTTTTTATGGCCACTCATCTTTTTTTACTGGCCAATTCTTTTACTGGTCTCTTTTTTTAAGGGCCACCTACCTCTTCCGCCTCCTCCTCCGCCTCTGCCTCCTCCTCCGCCTCCTCCGCCTCCTCCGCCTCCTCCACCTCCTCCGCCTCCTCCACCTCACTGTGTGATGGCCAATAATTTTTTTTACTGACCAATTTTGTTTGACTGGTCCTTCCTTTTTTACGGGCCAATTTTTTGTAGTCACTTTTTTTAATGGGCAATTTTTTTAACCGGTCACTTTTTTTGATGGCCATTTATCTTTTTTACTGGCCAATTTTTTTCGACTGGTCTTTTTTACGGGCCAATTATTTTTTGGTAGACCAATGTTTTTTTAATGGCCACTCTTTTTTAACCGGTCACTTTTTTTGATGGCCATATATCTTTTTATCGTCCAATTTTTTTCACTTTTTTATGACCATTTTTTTTACCAGTCAAATTTTTTCTTTAATGGACACTCTTTTTTAACCGGTCATTTCTTGGATGGCCATTCATCTTTTTTACCGGCCAATTTTTTTCGACCGTCTTTTTTTTATGGGCCAATTCATTTTTGATCGGCCACTATCTTTTTTGATGGCCACTCTTTTTTAACCGGTCACTTTTTGGATGGCCATTCATCTTTTTTACCGACCTATTTTTTTCGACTGGTCTTTTTTTTATGGGCCAATTCATTTTTGATCGGCCACTATTTTTTTAATGGCCACTCTTTTTTAACCGGTCACTTTTTTTGATGGCCATTTATCTTTTTTCCCGGCCAATTTTTTCACTTTTTTCATGACCATTTTTTTTACCAGTCAAATGTTTTCTTTAATGGCCACTCTTTTTTAATCAGTCACTTTTCTTGATGTCCAATTATCTTTTTTACTGGCCAATTTTTTCAGTTTGACTTTTTTTACCATTTTGAATTAAAGCTTTCGTGACTGCAGGGATTCATTAACCGGTCACTGCAGGATTCATTAACCGGTCACTTTTTTGGATGGCCATTCATCTTTTTACCGGCCAATTTTTTTCACTTTTTTCATGACCATTTTTTTTTTACCAGTCAAATTTTTTCTTTAATGGCCACTCTTTTTTAACTGGTCACTTTTTTTGATGGCCATTTATCTTTTTTACCGGCCAATTTTTTTCACTTTTTTCATGACCATTTTTTTTTTACCAGTCAAATTTTTTCTTTAATGGCCACTCTTTTTTAACTGGTCACTTTTTTTGATGGCCATTTATCTTTTTTACCGGCCAATTTTTTTCACTTTTTTCATGACCATTTTTTTTTTACCAGTCAAATTTTTTCTTTAATGGCCACTCTTTTTTAACCAGTCACTTTTTTTGATGGCCAATTATCTTTTTTACTGGCCAATTTTTTCAGTTTGACTTTTTTACCATTTTGAACTAAAGCTTCCGTGAATACAGGGATTCATATTCTGGTTCTTTCGGTAAAGTCACATAGAAGGGAATTTAATTGTTTTATATTTGTATTATTTTTTTTACCAGTCAAATTTTTTTATGGCGACTCATCTTTTTTGCTGGCCAATTCTTTTACTGGTCTCTTTTTTTACGGGCCACCTACCTCTTCCGCCTCCTCCTCCTCTGCCTCCTCCTCCGCCTCCTCCTCCTCCGCCTCCGCCTCCTCCGCCTCCTCCTCCGCCTCCTCCGCCTCCTCCACCTCACTGTGTGATGGCCAATACATTTTTTTACTGACCAATTTTGTTTGACTGGTCTTTCCTTTTTTACGGGCCAATTTTTTGTAGTCACTTTTTGTAATGGGCAATTTTTTTAACCGGTCACTTTTTTTGATGGCCATTTATCTTTTTTACTGGCCAATTTTTTTTGACTGGTTTTTTTTACGAGCCAGTTATTTTTTGGTAGACCACTGTTTTTTTAATGGCCACTCTTTTTTAACCGGTCACTTTTTTTGATGGCCATTTATCTTTTTTATCGGCCAATTTTTTCACTTTTATTATGACCATTTTTTTTACCAGTCAAATTTTTCCTTAATGGCCACTCTTTTTTAACCGGTCACTTTTTTGGATGGCCATTCATCTTTTTTACCGGCCAATTTTTTTCGACCGGTCTTTTTTTTATGGGCCAATTCATTTTTGATCGGCCACTATTTTTTTAATGGCCACTCTTTTTTAACCGGTCACTTTTTTTGATGGCCATTTATCTTTTTTATCGGCCAATTTTTTCACTTTTATTATGACCATTTTTTTTACCAGTCAAATTTTTCCTTAATGGCCACTCTTTTTTAACCGGTCAATTTTTTGGATGGCCATTCATCTTTTTTACCGGCCAATTTTTTTCGACCGGTCTTTTTTTTATGGGCCAATTCATTTTTGATCGGCCACTATTTTTTTAATGGCCACTCTTTTTTAACTGGTCACTTTTTTTGATGGCCATTTATCTTTTTTACTGGCCAATTTTTTTCGAATGGTGTTTTTTTACGAGCCAGTTATTTTTTGGTAGACCACTGTTTTTTTAATGGCCACTCTTTTTTAACCGGTCACTTTTTTTGATGGCCATTTATCTTTTTTATCGGCCAATTTTTTTCACTTTTTTATGACCATTTTTTTTACGAGTCAAATTTTTTCTTTAAAGGCCACTCTTTTTTAACCGGTCATTTCTTGGATGGCCATTCATCTTTTTTACCGGGCAATTTTTTTCGACCGTCTTTTTTTTATGGGCCAATTCATTTTTGATCGGCCACTATCTTTTTTAATGGCCACTCTTTTTTAACCGGTCACTTTTTGGATGGCCATTCATCTTTTTTACCGACCAATTTTTTTCGACCGGTCTTTTTTTTATGGGCCAATTCATTTTTGATCGGCCACTATTTTTTTAATGGCCACTCTTTTTTAACCGGTCACTTTTTTTGATGGCCATTTATCTTTTTTCCCGGCCAATTTTTTCACTTTTTTCATGACCATTTTTTTTACCAGTCAATTTTTTTCTTTAATGGCCACTCTTTTTTAATCAGTCACTTTTCTTGATGTCCAATTATCTTTTTTACTGGCCAATTTTTTCAGTTTGACTTTTTTAACATTTTGAATTAAAGCTTTCGTGACTGCAGGGATTCATATTCTTGGTTCTTTCAGTAAAGTCACATAGAAGGGAATTTAATTGTTTTATATTTCTATTATTTTTTTTTACCTGTCAAAGTTTTTTTATGGCAACTCATCTTTTTTTAATGGCCAATTCTTTTACTGGTCTCTTTTTTTACGGGCCACCTACCTCTTCCGCCTCCTCCTCCTCCGCCTCCGCCTCCTCCTCCTCCGCCTCCTCCTCCGCCTCCTCCTCCGCCTCCTCCACCGCCTCCTCCACCGCCTCCTCCGCCTCCTCCGCCTCCTCCACCTCCTCCACCTCACTGTGTGATGGCCAATACATTTTTTTACTGACCAATTTTGTTTGACTGGTCTTTCCTTTTTTACTGGCCAATTTTTTCAGTTTGACTTTTTTTACCATTTTGAATGAAAGCTTTCGTGACTGCAGGGATTCATATTCTTGGTTCTTTCGGTAAAGTCATGTAGAAGGGAATTTACCAGTCAAATTTTTTTATGGCCACTCATCCTTTTTTTACTGGCCAATTCTTTTACTGGTCTCTTTTTTACGGGCCACCTACCTCTTCCGCCTCCTCCTCCTCCGCCTCCTCCTCCGCCTCCTCTTCCGTCTCCTCCTCCGCCTCCTCCTCCTCCTCCGCCTCCTACACATCCTCCGCCTCCTCCTCCGCCTCCTCCACCTCCTCCTCCGCCTCCTCCGCCTCCTCCACCTCACTGTGTGATGGCCAATACATTTTTTTACTGACCAATTTTGTTTGACTGGTTTTTCCTTTTTTACGGGCCAATTTTTTGTAGTCACTTTTTTTAATGAGCAATTTTTTTAACCGGTCACTTTTTTTGATGGCCATTTATCTTTTTTACTGGCCAATTTTTTTCGACTGGTCTTTTTTTATGGGCCAATTATTTTTTGGTAGACCAATGTTTTTTTAATGGCCACTCTTTTTTAACCGGTCACTTTTTTTGATAGCCATTTATCTTTTTTATTGGCCAATTTTTTTCACTTTTTTTATGACCATTTTTTTTACCAGTCAAATTTTTTCTTTAACGGCCACTCTTTTTTAACCAGTCACTTTTTTGATGGCCAATTATCTTTTTTACTGGCCAATTTTTTCAGTTTGACTTTTTTACCATTTTGAACTAAAGCTTCCGTGACTACAGGGATTCATATTCTGGTTCTTTCGGTAAAGTCACATAGAAGGGAATTTAATTGTTTTATATTTGTATTATTTTTTTTGCCAGTCAAATTTTTTTATGGCGACTCATCTTTTTTTACTGGCCAATTCTTTTACTGGTCTCTTTTTTTACGGGCCACCTACCTCTTCCGCCTCCTCCTCCTCTGCCTCCTCCTCCTCTGCCTCCTCCTCCGCCTCCTCCTCCTCCGCCTCCGCCTCCTCCGCCTCCTCCTCCGCCTCCTCCGCCTCCTCCACCTCACTGTGTGATGGCCAATACATTTTTTTACTGACCAATTTTGTTTGACTGGTCTTTCCTTTTTTACGGGCCAATTTTTTGTAGTCACTTTTTGTAATGGGCAATTTTTTTAACCGGTCACTTTTTTTGATGGCCATTTATCTTTTTTACTGGCCAATTTTTTTTAACTGGTTTTTTTTACGAGCCAGTTATTTTTTGGTAGACCACTGTTTTTTTAATGGCCACTCTTTTTTAACCGGTCACTTTTTTTGATGGCCATTTATCTTTTTTATCGGCCAATTTTTTCACTTTTATTATGACCATTTTTTTTACCAGTCAAATTTTTCCTTAATGGCCACTCTTTTTTAACCGGTCACTTTTTTGGATGGCCATTCATCTTTTTTACCGGCCAATTTTTTTCGACCGGTCTTTTTTTTATGGGCCAATTCATTTTTGATCGGCCACTATTTTTTTAATGGCCACTCTTTTTTAACTGGTCACTTTTTTTGATGGCCATTTATCTTTTTTATCGGCCAATTTTTTTCACTTTTTTATGACCATTTTTTTTACGAGTCAAATTTTTTCTTTAAAGGCCACTCTTTTTTAACCGGTCATTTCTTGGATGGCCATTCATCTTTTTTACCGGGCAATTTTTTTCGACCGTCTTTTTTTTATGGGCCAATTCATTTTTGATCGGCCACTATCTTTTTTAATGGCCACTCTTTTTTAACCGGTCACTTTTTGGATGGCCATTCATCTTTTTTACCGACCAATTTTTTTCGACCGGTCTTTTTTTTATGGGCCAATTCATTTTTGATCGGCCACTATTTTTTTAATGGCCACTCTTTTTTAACCGGTCACTTTTTTTGATGGCCATTTATCTTTTTTCCCGGCCAATTTTTTCACTTTTTTCATGACCATTTTTTTTACCAGTCAATTTTTTTCTTTAATGGCCACTCTTTTTTAATCAGTCACTTTTCTTGATGTCCAATTATCTTTTTTACTGGCCAATTTTTTCAGTTTGACTTTTTTAACATTTTGAATTAAAGCTTTCGTGACTGCAGGGATTCATATTCTTGGTTCTTTCAGTAAAGTCACATAGAAGGGAATTTAATTGTTTTATATTTCTATTATTTTTTTTTACCTGTCAAAGTTTTTTTATGGCAACTCATCTTTTTTTAATGGCCAATTCTTTTACTGGTCTCTTTTTTTACGGGCCACCTACCTCTTCCGCCTCCTCCTCCTCCGCCTCCGCCTCCTCCTCCTCCGCCTCCTCCTCCGCCTCCTCCACCGCCTCCTCCTCCGCCTCCTCCGCCTCCTCCGCCTCCTCCACCTCCTCCACCTCACTGTGTGATGGCCAATACATTTTTTTACTGACCAATTTTGTTTGACTGGTCTTTTCTTTTTTACTGGCCAATTTTTTCAGTTTGACTTTTTTTACCATTTTGAATTAAAGCTTTCGTGACTGCAGGGATTCATATTCTTGGTTCTTTCGGTAAAGTCATGTAGAAGGGAATTTACCAGTCAAATTTTTTTATGGCCACTCATCCTTTTTTTACTGGCCAATTCTTTTACTGGTCTCTTTTTTACGGGCCACCTACCTCTTCCGTCTCCTCCTCCGCCTCCTCCTCCGCCTCCGCCTCCTACACATCCTCCGCCTTCTCCTCCGCCTCCTCCACCTCCTCCTCCGCCTCCTCCGCCTCCTCCACCTCACTGTGTGATGGCCAATACATTTTTTTACTGACCAATTTTGTTTGACTGGTTTTTCCTTTTTTACGGGCCAATTTTTTGTAGTCACTTTTTTTAATGAGCAATTTTTTTAACCGGTCACTTTTTTTGATGGCCATTTATCTTTTTTACTGGCCAATTTTTTTCGACTGGTCTTTTTTTATGGGCCAATTATTTTTTGGTAGACCAATGTTTTTTTAATGGCCACTCTTTTTTAACCGGTCACTTTTTTTGATAGCCATTTATCTTTTTTATTGGCCAATTTTTTCCACTTTTTTTATGACCATTTTTTTTACCAGTCAAATTTTTTCTTTAATGGCCACTCTTTTTTAACCGGTCACTTTTTGGATGGCCATTCATCTTTTTTACCGGGCAATTTTTTTTGACCGGTCTTTTTTTTATGGGCCAATTCATTTTTGATCGGCCACTATTTTTTTAATGGCTACTCTTTTTTAACCGGTCACTTTTTTTGATGGCCATTTATCTTTTTTCCCGGCCAATTTTTTCACTTTTTTCATGACCATTTTTTTTACCAGTCAAATTTTTTCTTTAATGGCCACTTTTTTAATCAGTCACTTTTCTTGATGGCCAATTATCTTTTTTACTGGCCAATTTTTTCAGTTTGACTTTTTTTACCATTTTTAATTAAAGCTTTTGTGACTGCAGGGATTCATTAACCAGTCACTGCAGGATTCATTAACCGGTCACTTTTTTGGATGGCCATTCATCTTTTTACCGGCCAATTTTTTTCACTTTTTTTATGACCATTTTTTTTTTACCAGTCAAATTTTTTCTTTAATGGCCACTCTTTTTTAACCGGTCACTTTTTTTGATGGCCATTTATATTTTTTCCCGGCCAATTTTTTTCACTTTTTTCATGACCATTTTTTTTTTACCAGTCAAATTTTTTCTTTAATGGCCACTCTTTTTTAATCAGTCACTTTTTTTGATGGCCAATTATCTTTTTTACTGGCCAATTTTTTCAGTTTGACTTTTTTACCATTTTGAATTAAAGCTTTCGTGACTGCAGGGATTCATTAACCAGTCACTGCAGGATTCATTAACCAGTCACTTTTTTGGATGGCCATTCATCTTTTTACCGGCCAATTTTTTTTGACCGGTCTTTTTTATATGGGCCAATTCATTTTTGATCGGCCACTATTTTTTTAATGGCCACTCTTTTTTAACCGGTCACTTTTTTTGATGGCCATTTATCTTTTTTCCCGGCCAATTTTTTTCACTTTTTTCATGACCATTTTTTTTTTACCAGTCAAATTTTTTCTTTAATGGCCACTCTTTTTTAATCAGTCACTTTTTTTTTATGGCCAATTATCTTTTTTACTGGCCAATTTTTTCAGTTTGACTTTTTTACCATTTTGAATTAAAGCTTTTGTGACTGCAGGGATTCATATTCTTGGTTCTTTCGGTAAAGTCACGTAGAAGGGAATTTAATTGTTTTATATTTCTATTCTTTTTTTTTACCAGTCAATTTTTTTTATGGCCACTCATCTTTTTTTACTGGCCAATTCTTTTACTGGTCTCTTTTTTTAAGGGCCACCTACCTCTTCCGCCTCCTCCTCTGCCTCTGCCTCCTCCTCCGCCTCCTCCGCCTCCTCCGCCTCCTCCTCCACCTCCTCCGCCTCCTCCACCTCACTGTGTGATAGCCAATACATTTTTTTACTGACCAATTTTGTTTGACTGGTCCTTCCTTTTTTACGGGCCAATTTTTTTCACTTTTTTCATGACCATTTTTTTTTTACCAGTCAAATTTTTTCTTTAATGGCCACTCTTTTTTAACTGGTCACTTTTTTTGATGGCCATTTATCTTTTTTACCGGCCAATTTTTTCACTTTTTTCATGACCATTTTTTTTTTACCAGTCAAATTTTTTCTTTAATGGCCACTCTTTTTTAACCAGTCACTTTTTTTGATGGCCAATTAAACTTTTTTACTGGCCAATTTTTTCAGTTTGACTTTTTTACCATTTTGAACTAAAGCTTCCGTCACACCAGGGATTCATATTCTGGTTCTTTCGGTAAAGTCACATAGAAGGGAATTTAATTGTTTTATATTTGTATTATTTTTTTTACCAGTCAAATTTTTTTATGGCGACTCATCTTTTTTTACTGGCCAATTCTTTTACTGGTCTCTTTTTTTACGGGCCACCTACCTCTTCCGCCTCCTCCTCCTCTGCCTCCTCCTCCGCCTCCTCCTCCTCCGCCTCCGCCTCCTCCGCCTCCTCCTCCGCCTCCTCCGCCGCCTCCTCCACCTCACTGTGTGATGGCCAATACATTTTTTTACTGACCAATTTTGTTTGACTGGTCTTTCCTTTTTTACGGGCCAATTTTTTGTAGTCACTTTTTGTAATGGGCAATTTTTTTAACCGGTCACTTTTTTTGATGGCCATTTATCTTTTTTACTGGCCAATTTTTTTCGACTGGTTTTTTTTACGAGCCAGTTATTTTTTGGTAGACCACTGTTTTTTTAATGGCCACTCTTTTTTAACCGGTCACTTTTTTTGATGGCCATTTATCTTTTTTATCGGCCAATTTTTTCACTTTTATTATGATCATTTTTTTTACCAGTCAAATTTTTCCTTAATGGCCACTCTTTTTTAACCGGTCACTTTTTTGGATGGCCATTCATCTTTTTTACCGGCCAATTTTTTCGACCGGTCTTTTTTTTATGGGCCAATTCATTTTTGATCGGCCACTATTTTTTTAATGGCCACTCTTTTTTAACTGGTCACTTTTTTTGATGGCCATTTATCTTTTTTACTGGCCAATTTTTTTCGAATGGTGTTTTTTTACGAGCCAGTTATTTTTTGGTAGACCACTGTTTTTTTAATGGCCACTCTTTTTTAACCGGTCACTTTTTTTGATGGCCATTTATCTTTTTTATCGGCCAATTTTTTCACTTTTTTCATGACCATTTTTTTTACCAGTCAAATTTTTTCTTTAATGGCCACTCTTTTTTAATCAGTCACTTTTCTTGATGGCCAATTATCTTTTTTACTGGCCAATTTTTTCAGTTTGACTTTTTTTACCATTTTGAATTAAAGCTTTCGTGACTGCAGGGATTCATTAACCGGTCACTGCAGGATTCATTAACCGGTCACTTTTTTGGATGGCCATTCATCTTTTTACCGGCCAATTTTTTTCACTTTTTTCATGACCATTTTTTTTTTACCAGTCAAATTTTTTCTTTAATGGCCACTCTTTTTTAACCGGTCACTTTTTTTGATGGCCATTAATCTTTTTTACCGGCCAATTTTTTTCACTTTTTTCATGACCATTTTTTTTTTACCAGTCAATTTTTTTCTTTAATGGCCACTCTTTTTTAACCAGTCACTTTTTTTGATGGCCAATTATCTTTTTTACTGGCCAATTTTTTCAGTTTGACTTTTTTACCATTTTGAACTAAAGCTTCCGTGACTACAGGGATTCATATTCTGGTTCTTTCGGTAAAGTCACATAGAAGGGAATTTAATTGTTTTATATTTGTATTATTTTTTTTACCAGTCAAATTTTTTTATGGCGACTCATCTTTTTTTACTGGCCAATTCTTTTACTGGTCTCTTTTTTTACGGGCCACCTACCTCTTCCGCCTCCTCCTCCTCTGCCTCCTCCTCCGCCTCCTCCTCCGCCTCCTCCTCCGCCTCCTCCTCCGCCTCCGCCTCCTCCTCCGCCTCCTCCGCCTCCTCCTCCGCCTCCTCCGCCGCCTCCTCCACCTCACTGTGTGATGGCCAATACATTTTTTTACTGACCAATTTTGTTTGACTGGTCTTTCCTTTTTTACGGGCCAATTTTTTGTAGTCACTTTTTGTAATGGGCAATTTTTTTAACCGGTCACTTTTTTTGATGGCCATTTATCTTTTTTACTGGCCAATTTTTTTCGACTGGTTTTTTTTACGAGCCAGTTATTTTTTGGTAGACCACTGTTTTTTTAATGGCCACTCTTATTTAACCGGTCACTTTTTTTGATGGCCATTTATCTTTTTTATCGGCCAATTTTTTCACTTTTATTATGACCATTTTTTTTACCAGTCAAATTTTTCCTTAATGGCCACTCTTTTTTAACCGGTCACTTTTTTGGATGGCCATTCATCTTTTTTACCAGCCAATTTTTTTCGACCGGTCTTTTTTTTATGGGCCAATTCATTTTTGATCGGCCACTATTTTTTTAATGGCCACTCTTTTTTAACTGGTCACTTTTTTTGATGGCCATTTATCTTTTTTACTGGCCAATTTTTTTCGAATGGTGTTTTTTTACGAGCCAGTTATTTTTTGGTAGACCACTGTTTTTTTAATGGCCACTCTTTTTTAACCGGTCACTTTTTTTGATGGCCATTTATCTTTTTTATCGGCCAATTTTTTTCACTTTTTTACGACCATTTTTTTTACCAGTCAATTTTTTTCTTTAAAGGCCACTTTTTTTAACCGGTAACTTTTTTGGATGGCCATTCATCTTTTTTACCGGCCAATTTTTTTTCGACCGGTCTTTTTTTTATGGGCCAATTCATTTTTGATCGGCCAATATTTTTTTAATGGCCACTCTTTTTTAACCGGTCACTTTTTTTGATGGCCATTTATCTTTTTTCCGAGCCAATTTTTTTCACTTTTTTCATGACCATTTATTTTTTTACCAGTCAAATTTTTTCTTTAATGGCCACTCTTTTATAATCAGTCACTTTTCTTGATGGCCAATTATCTTTTTTACTGGCCAATTTTTTCAGTTTGACTTTTTTACCATTTTGAATTAAAGCTTTCGTGACTGCAGGGATTCATTAACCGGTCACTGCAGGATTCATTAACCGGTCACTTTTTTGGATGGCCATTCATCTTTTTACCGGCCAATTTTTTTCACTTTTTTCATGACCATTTTTTTTTTACCAGTCAAATTTTTTCTTTAATGGCCACTCTTTTTTAACTGGTCACTTTTTTTGATGGCCTTTTATCTTTTTTACCGGCCAATTTTTTTCACTTTTTTCATGACCATTTATTTTTTTACCAGTCAAATTTTTTCTTTAATGGCCACTCTTTTTTAATCAGTCACTTTTTTTGATGGCCAATTATCTTTTTTACTGGCCAATTTTTTCAGTTTGACTTTTTTTACCATTTTGAATTAAAGCTTTTGTGACTGCAGGGATTCATATTCTTGGTTCTTTCGGTAAAGTCACGTAGAAGGGAATTTAATTGTTTTATATTTCTATTCTTTTTTTTTACCAGTCAATTTTTTTTATGGCCACTCATCTTTTTTTACTGGCCAATTCTTTTACTGGTCTCTTTTTTTAAGGGCCACCTACCTCTTCCGCCTCCTCCTCCGCCTCTGCCTCCTCCTCCGCCTCCTCCGCCTCCTCCGCCTCCTCCTCCACCTCCTCCGCCTCCTCCACCTCACTGTGTGATAGCCAATACATTTTTTTACTGACCAATTTTGTTTGACTGGTCCTTCCTTTTTTACGGGCCAATTTTTTTCACTTTTTTCATGACCATTTTTTTTTTACCAGTCAAATTTTTTCTTTAATGGCCACTCTTTTTTAACTGGTCACTTTTTTTGATGGCCATTTATCTTTTTTACTGGCCAATTTTTTCACTTTTTTCATGACCATTTTTTTTTTACCAGTCAAATTTTTTCTTTAATGGCCACTCTTTTTTAACCAGTCACTTTTTTTGATGGCCAATTATCTTTTTTACTGGCCAATTTTTTCAGTTTGACTTTTTTACCATTTTGAACTAAAGCTTCCGTGACTACAGGGATTCATATTCTGGTTCTTTCGGTAAAGTCACATAGAAGGGAATTTAATTGTTTTATATTTGTATTATTTTTTTTACCAGTCAAATTTTTTTATGGCGACTCATCTTTTTTTACTGGCCAATTCTTTTACTGGTCTCTTTTTTTACGGGCCACCTACCTCTTCCGCCTCCTCCTCCTCTGCCTCCTCCTCCGCCTCCTCCTCCTCCGCCTCCGCCTCCTCCGCCTCCTCCTCCGCCTCCTCCGCCGCCTCCTCCACCTCACTGTGTGATGGCCAATACATTTTTTTACTGACCAATTTTGTTTGACTGGTCTTTCCTTTTTTACGGGCCAATTTTTTGTAGTCACTTTTTGTAATGGGCAATTTTTTTAACCGGTCACTTTTTTTGATGGCCATTTATCTTTTTTACTGGCCAATTTTTTTCGACTGGTTTTTTTTACGAGCCAGTTATTTTTTGGTAGACCACTGTTTTTTTAATGGCCACTCTTTTTTAACCGGTCACTTTTTTTGATGGCCATTTATCTTTTTTATCGGCCAATTTTTTCACTTTTATTATGATCATTTTTTTTACCAGTCAAATTTTTCCTTAATGGCCACTCTTTTTTAACCGGTCACTTTTTTGGATGGCCATTCATCTTTTTTACCGGCCAATTTTTTCGACCGGTCTTTTTTTTATGGGCCAATTCATTTTTGATCGGCCACTATTTTTTTAATGGCCACTCTTTTTTAACTGGTCACTTTTTTTGATGGCCATTTATCTTTTTTACTGGCCAATTTTTTTCGAATGGTGTTTTTTTACGAGCCAGTTATTTTTTGGTAGACCACTGTTTTTTTAATGGCCACTCTTTTTTAACCGGTCACTTTTTTTGATGGCCATTTATCTTTTTTATCGGCCAATTTTTTCACTTTTTTCATGACCATTTTTTTTACCAGTCAAATTTTTTCTTTAATGGCCACTCTTTTTTAATCAGTCACTTTTCTTGATGGCCAATTATCTTTTTTACTGGCCAATTTTTTCAGTTTGACTTTTTTTACCATTTTGAATTAAAGCTTTCGTGACTGCAGGGATTCATTAACCGGTCACTGCAGGATTCATTAACCGGTCACTTTTTTGGATGGCCATTCATCTTTTTACCGGCCAATTTTTTTCACTTTTTTCATGACCATTTTTTTTTTACCAGTCAAATTTTTTCTTTAATGGCCACTCTTTTTTAACCGGTCACTTTTTTTGATGGCCATTAATCTTTTTTACCGGCAAATTTTTTTCACTTTTTTCATGACCATTTTTTTTTTACCAGTCAATTTTTTTCTTTAATGGCCACTCTTTTTTAACCAGTCACTTTTTTTGATGGCCAATTATCTTTTTTACTGGCCAATTTTTTCAGTTTGACTTTTTTACCATTTTGAACTAAAGCTTCCGTGACTACAGGGATTCATATTCTGGTTCTTTCGGTAAAGTCACATAGAAGGGAATTTAATTGTTTTATATTTGTATTATTTTTTTTACCAGTCAAATTTTTTTATGGCGACTCATTTTTTTACTGGCCAATTCTTTTACTGGTCTCTTTTTTTACGGGCCACCTACCTCTTCCGCCTCCTCCTCCTCTGCCTCCTCCTCCGCCTCCTCCTCCGCCTCCTCCTCCGCCTCCTCCTCCGCCTCCGCCTCCTCCTCCGCCTCCTCCGCCTCCTCCTCCGCCTCCTCCGCCGCCTCCTCCACCTCACTGTGTGATGGCCAATACATTTTTTTACTGACCAATTTTGTTTGACTGGTCTTTCCTTTTTTACGGGCCAATTTTTTGTAGTCACTTTTTGTAATGGGCAATTTTTTTAACCGGTCACTTTTTTTGATGGCCATTTATCTTTTTTACTGGCCAATTTTTTTCGACTGGTTTTTTTTACGAGCCAGTTATTTTTTGGTAGACCACTGTTTTTTTAATGGCCACTCTTATTTAACCGGTCACTTTTTTTGATGGCCATTTATCTTTTTTATCGGCCAATTTTTTCACTTTTATTATGACCATTTTTTTTACCAGTCAAATTTTTCCTTAATGGCCACTCTTTTTTAACCGGTCACTTTTTTGGATGGCCATTCATCTTTTTTACCAGCCAATTTTTTTCGACCGGTCTTTTTTTTATGGGCCAATTCATTTTTGATCGGCCACTATTTTTTTAATGGCCACTCTTTTTTAACTGGTCACTTTTTTTGATGGCCATTTATCTTTTTTACTGGCCAATTTTTTTCGAATGGTGTTTTTTTACGAGCCAGTTATTTTTTGGTAGACCACTGTTTTTTTAATGGCCACTCTTTTTTAACCGGTCACTTTTTTTGATGGCCATTTATCTTTTTTATCGGCCAATTTTTTTCACTTTTTTACGACCATTTTTTTTACCAGTCAATTTTTTTCTTTAAAGGCCACTTTTTTTAACCGGTAACTTTTTTGGATGGCCATTCATCTTTTTTACCGGCCAATTTTTTTTCGACCGGTCTTTTTTTTATGGGCCAATTCATTTTTGATCGGCCAATATTTTTTTAATGGCCACTCTTTTTTAACCGGTCACTTTTTTTGATGGCCATTTATCTTTTTTCCGAGCCAATTTTTTTCACTTTTTTCATGACCATTTATTTTTTTACCAGTCAAATTTTTTCTTTAATGGCCACTCTTTTATAATCAGTCACTTTTCTTGATGGCCAATTATCTTTTTTACTGGCCAATTTTTTCAGTTTGACTTTTTTACCATTTTGAATTAAAGCTTTCGTGACTGCAGGGATTCATTAACCGGTCACTGCAGGATTCATTAACCGGTCACTTTTTTGGATGGCCATTCATCTTTTTACCGGCCAATTTTTTTCACTTTTTTCATGACCATTTTTTTTTTACCAGTCAAATTTTTTCTTTAATGGCCACTCTTTTTTAACTGGTCACTTTTTTTGATGGCCTTTTATCTTTTTTACCGGCCAATTTTTTTCACTTTTTTCATGACCATTTATTTTTTTACCAGTCAAATTTTTTCTTTAATGGCCACTCTTTTTTAATCAGTCACTTTTTTTGATGGCCAATTATCTTTTTTACTGGCCAATTTTTTCAGTTTGACTTTTTTTACCATTTTGAATTAAAGCTTTCGTGACTGCAGGGATTCATATTCTTGGTTCTTTCGGTAAAGTCACGTAGAAGGGAATTTAATTGTTTTATATTTCTATTTTTTTTTTTTACCTGTCAAATTTTTTCATGGCCACTCATCTTTTTATAATGGCCAATTCTTTTACTGGTCTCTTTTTTACGGGCCACCTACCTCTTCCGCCTCCTCCGCCTCCTCCTCCGCCTCCTCCTCCTCCTCTGCCTCCTCCTCCGCCTCCTCCTCCTCCTCCGCCTCCTCTTCCATCTCCTCCTCCGCCTCCTCCTCCACATCCTCCGCCTCCTCCTCCGCCTCCTCCTCCACCTCCTCCACCTCCTCCACCTCCTCCTCCGCCTCCTCCACCTCACTGTGTGATGGCCAATACATTTTTTTACTGACCAATTTTGTTTGACTGGTCTTTCCTTTTTTACGGGCCAATTTTTTGTTGTCACTTTTTTTAATGGGCAATTTTTTTAACTGGTCACTTTTTTGATGGCCACTTATCTTTTTTACTGGCCAATTTTTTTCGACTGGTCTTTTTTTACGGGCCAATTATTTTTTGGTAGGCCACTGTTTTTTTAATGGCCACTCTTTTTTAACCGGTCACTTTTTTTTGATGGCCATTTATCTTTCTTACCGGCCAATTTTTTTCACTTTTTTCATGACCATTTTTTTTTACCAGTTAAATTTTTTTCTTTAATGGCCACTATTTTTTAACCAGTCACTTTTCTTGATGGCCAATTATCTTTTTTACTGGCCAATTTTTTCAGTTTGACTTTTTTACCATTTTGAATTAAAGCTTTCGTGACTGCAGGGATTCATATTCTTGGTTCTTTCGGTAAAGTCACGTAGAAGGGAATTTAATTGTTTTATATTTCAATTCTTTTATTTTTATTACCAGTCAATTTTTTTTATGGCCACTCATCTTTTTTTACTGGCCAATTCTTTTACTGGTCTCTTTTTTTAAGGGCCACCTACCTCTTCCGCCTCCTCCTCCGCCTCTGCCTCCTCCTCCGCCTCCTCCGCCTCCTCCGCCTCCTCCTCCACCTCCTCCGCCTCCTCCACCTCACTGTGTGATGGCCAATACATTTTTTTACTGACCAATTTTGTTTGACTGGTCCTTCCTTTTTTACGGGCCAATTTTTTGTAGTCACTTTTTTTAATGGGCAATTTTTTTAACCGGTCACTTTTTTTGATGGCCATTTATCTTTTTTACTGGCCAATTTTTTTCGACTGGTCTTTTTTTACGGGCCAATTATTTTTTGGTAGACCAAGGTTTTTTTAATGGCCACTCTTTTTTAACCGGTCACTTTTTTTGATGGCCATATATCTTTTTTATCGTCCAATTTTTTTCACTTTTTTATGACCATTTTTTTTACCAGTCAAATTTTTTCTTTAATGGCCGCTCTTTTTTAATCAGTCACTTTTCTTGATGGCCAATTATCTTTTTTACTGGCCAATTTTTTCAGTTTGACTTTTTTTACCATTTTGAATTAAAGCTTTCGTGACTGCAGGGATTCATATTCTTGGTTCTTTCGGTAAAGTCACGTAGAAGGGAATTTAATTGTTTTATATTTCTATTTTTTTTTTTTACCTGTCAAATTTTTTCATGGCCACTCATCTTTTTATAATGGCCAATTCTTTTACTGGTCTCTTTTTTACGGGCCACCTACCTCTTCCGCCTCCTCCGCCTCCTCCTCCGCCTCCTCCTCCTCCTCTGCCTCCTCCTCCGCCTCCTCCTCCTCCTCCGCCTCCTCTTCCATCTCCTCCTCCGCCTCCTCCTCCACATCCTCCGCCTCCTCCTCCGCCTCCTCCTCCACCTCCTCCACCTCCTCCTCCGCCTCCTCCACCTCACTGTGTGATGGCCAATACATTTTTTTACTGACCAATTTTGTTTGACTGGTCTTTCCTTTTTTACGGGCCAATTTTTTGTTGTCACTTTTTTTAATGGGCAATTTTTTTAACTGGTCACTTTTTTGATGGCCACTTATCTTTTTTACTGGCCAATTTTTTTCGACTGGTCTTTTTTTACGGGCCAATTATTTTTTGGTAGGCCACTGTTTTTTTAATGGCCACTCTTTTTTAACCGGTCACTTTTTTTTGATGGCCATTTATCTTTCTTACCGGCCAATTTTTTTCACTTTTTTCATGACCATTTTTTTTTACCAGTTAAATTTTTTTCTTTAATGGCCACTATTTTTTAACCAGTCACTTTTCTTGATGGCCAATTATCTTTTTTACTGGCCAATTTTTTCAGTTTGACTTTTTTACCATTTTGAATTAAAGCTTTCGTGACTGCAGGGATTCATATTCTTGGTTCTTTCGGTAAAGTCACGTAGAAGGGAATTTAATTGTTTTATATTTCAATTCTTTTATTTTTATTACCAGTCAATTTTTTTTATGGCCACTCATCTTTTTTTACTGGCCAATTCTTTTACTGGTCTCTTTTTTTAAGGGCCACCTACCTCTTCCGCCTCCTCCTCCGCCTCTGCCTCCTCCTCCGCCTCCTCCGCCTCCTCCGCCTCCTCCTCCACCTCCTCCGCCTCCTCCACCTCACTGTGTGATGGCCAATACATTTTTTTACTGACCAATTTTGTTTGACTGGTCCTTCCTTTTTTACGGGCCAATTTTTTGTAGTCACTTTTTTTAATGGGCAATTTTTTTAACCGGTCACTTTTTTTGATGGCCATTTATCTTTTTTACTGGCCAATTTTTTTCGACTGGTCTTTTTTTACGGGCCAATTATTTTTTGGTAGACCAAGGTTTTTTTAATGGCCACTCTTTTTTAACCGGTCACTTTTTTTGATGGCCATATATCTTTTTTATCGTCCAATTTTTTTCACTTTTTTATGACCATTTTTTTTACCAGTCAAATTTTTTCTTTAATGGCCACTCTTTTTTAACCGGTCACTTTTTGCATGGCCATTCATCTTTTTTATCGGCCAATTTTTTTCACTTTTTTTATGACCATTTTTTTTACGAGTCAAATTTTTTCTTTAATGGCTACTCTTTTTTAACCGGTCATTTCTTGGATGGCCATTCATCTTTTTTACCGGGCAATTTTTTTCGACCGTCTTTTTTTTATGGGCCAATTCATTTTTGATCGGCCACTATCTTTTTTAATGGCCACTCTTTTTTAACCGGTCACTTTTTGGATGGCCATTCATCTTTTTTACCGACCAATTTTTTTCGACCGGTCTTTTTTTTATGGGCCAATTCATTTTTGATCGGCCACTATTTTTTTAATGGCCACTCTTTTTTAACCGGTCACTTTTTTTGATGGCCATTTATATTTTTTCCCGGCCAATTTTTTCACTTTTTTCATGACCATTTTTTTTACCAGTCAAATTTTTTCTTTAATGGCCGCTCTTTTTTAATCAGTCACTTTTCTTGATGGCCAATTATCTTTTTTACTGGCCAATTTTTTCAGTTTGACTTTTTTTACCATTTTGAATTAAAGCTTTCGTGACTGCAGGGATTCATTAACCGGTCACTGCAGGATTCATTAACCGGTCACTTTTTTGGATGGCCATTCATCTTTTTACCGGCCAATTTTTTTCACTTTTTTCATGACCATTTTTTTTTTACCAGTCAAATTTTTTCTTTAATGGCCACTCTTTTTTAACCGGTCACTTTTTTTGATGGCCATTTATCTTTTTTACTGGCCAATTTTTTTCACTTTTTTCATGACCATTTTTTTTTACCAGTCAAATTTTTTCTTTAATGGCCACTCTTTTTTAACCAGTCACTTTTTTTGATGGCCAATTATCTTTTTTACTGGCCAATTTTTTCAGTTTGACTTTTTTACCATTTTGAACTAAAGCTTCCGTGACTACAGGGATTCATATTCTGGTTCTTTCGGTAAAGTCACATAGAAGGGAATTTAATTGTTTTATATTTGTATTATTTTTTTTACCAGTCAAATTTTTTTATGGCGACTCATCTTTTTTTACTGGCCAATTCTTTTACTGGTCTCTTTTTTTACGGGCCACCTACCTCTTCCGCCTCCTCCTCCTCTGCCTCCTCCTCCTCTGCCTCCTCCTCCGCCTCCTCCTCCGCCTCCTCCTCCGCCTCCGCCTCCGCCTCCTCCGCCTCCTCCTCCGCATCCTCCTCCGCCTCCTCCGCCTCCTCCGCCTCCTCCGCCTCCTCCGCCTCCTCCACCTCACTGTGTGATGGCCAATACATTTTTTTACTGACCAATTTTGTTTGACTGGTCTTTCCTTTTTTACGGGCCAATTTTTTGTAGTCACTTTTTGTAATGGGCAATTTTTTTAACCGGTCACTTTTTTTGATGGCCATTTATCTTTTTTACTGGCCAATTTTTTTCGACTGGTTTTTTTTACGAGCCAGTTATTTTTTGGTAGACCACTGTTTTTTTAATGGCCACTCTTTTTTAACCGGTCACTTTTTTTGATGGCCATTTATCTTTTTTATCGGCCAATTTTTTCACTTTTATTATGACCATTTTTTTTACCAGTCAAATTTTTCCTTAATGGCCACTCTTTTTTAACCGGTCACTTTTTTGGATGGCCATTCATCTTTTTTACCGGCCAATTTTTTTCGACCGGTCTTTTTTTTATGGGCCAATTCATTTTTGATCGGCCACTATTTTTTTAATGGCCACTCTTTTTTAACTGGTCACTTTTTTTGATGGCCATTTATCTTTTTTACTGGCCAATTTTTTTCGAATGGTGTTTTTTTACGAGCCAGTTATTTTTTGGTAGACCACTGTTTTTTTAATGGCCACTCTTTTTTAACCGGTCACTTTTTTTGATGGCCATTTATCTTTTTTATCGGCCAATTTTTTTCACTTTTTTATGACCATTTTTTTACCAGTCAATTTTTTTCTTTAAAGGCCACTTTTTTTAACCGGTAACTTTTTTGGATGGCCATTCATCTTTTTTACCGGCCAATTTTTTTTCGACCGGTCTTTTTTTTATGGGCCAATTCATTTTTGATCGGCCAATATTTTTTTAATGGCCACTCTTTTTTAACCGGTCACTTTTTTTGATGGCCATTTATCTTTTTTCCGAGCCAATTTTTTTCACTTTTTTCATGACCATTTATTTTTTTACCAGTCAAATTTTTTCTTTAATGGCCACTCTTTTATAATCAGTCACTTTTCTTGATGGCCAATTATCTTTTTTACTGGCCAATTTTTTCAGTTTGACTTTTTTACCATTTTGAATTAAAGCTTTCGTGACTGCAGGGATTCATATTCTTGGTTCTTTCGGTAAAGTCACGTAGAAGGGAATTTAATTGTTTTATATTTCTATTCTTTTATTTTTTTTACCAGTCAATTTTTTTTATGGCCACTCATCTTTTTTTACTGGCCAATTCTTTTACTGGTCTCTTTTTTTAAGGGCCACCTACCTCTTCCGCCTCCTCCTCCGCCTCTGCCTCCTCCTCCGCCTCCTCCGCCTCCTCCTCCACCTCCTCCGCCTCCTCCACCTCACTGTGTGATGGCCAATACATTTTTTTACTGACCAATTTTGTTTGACTGGTCCTTCCTTTTTTACGGGCCAATTTTTTGTAGTCACTTTTTTTAATGGGCAATTTTTTTAACCGGTCACTTTTTTTGATGGCCATTTATCTTTTTTACTGGCCAATTTTTTTCGACTGGTCTTTTTTTACGGGCCAATTATTTTTTGGTAGACCAATGTTTTTTTAATGGCCACTCTTTTTTAACCAGTCACTTTTTTTGATGGCCATATATCTTTTTTATTGTCCAATTTTTTTCACTTTTTTATGACCATTTTTTTTACCAGTCAAATTTTTTCTTTAATGGCCACTCTTTTTTAACCGGTCACTTTTTGCATGGCCATTCATCTTTTTTATCGGCCAATTTTTTTCACTTTTTTTATGACCATTTTTTTTACGAGTCAAATTTTTTCTTTAATGGCTACTCTTTTTTAACCGGTCATTTCTTGGATGGCCATTCATCTTTTTTACCGGGCAATTTTTTTCGACCGTCTTTTTTTTATGGGCCAATTCATTTTTGATCGGCCACTATCTTTTTTAATGGCCACTCTTTTTTAACCGGTCACTTTTTGGATGGCCATTCATCTTTTTTACCGACCAATTTTTTTCGACCGGTCTTTTTTTTATGGGCCAATTCATTTTTGATCGGCCACTATTTTTTTAATGGCCACTCTTTTTTAACCGGTCACTTTTTTTGATGGCCATTTATATTTTTTCCCGGCCAATTTTTTCACTTTTTTCATGACCATTTTTTTTACCAGTCAAATTTTTTCTTTAATGGCCGCTCTTTTTTAATCAGTCACTTTTCTTGATGGCCAATTATCTTTTTTACTGGCCAATTTTTTCAGTTTGACTTTTTTTACCATTTTGAATTAAAGCTTTCGTGACTGCAGGGATTCATTAACCGGTCACTGCAGGATTCATTAACCGGTCACTTTTTTGGATGGCCATTCATCTTTTTACCGGCCAATTTTTTTCACTTTTTTCATGACCATTTTTTTTTTACCAGTCAAATTTTTTCTTTAATGGCCACTCTTTTTTAACCGGTCACTTTTTTTGATGGCCATTTATCTTTTTTACTGGCCAATTTTTTTCACTTTTTTCATGACCATTTTTTTTTACCAGTCAAATTTTTTCTTTAATGGCCACTCTTTTTTAACCAGTCACTTTTTTTGATGGCCAATTATCTTTTTTACTGGCCAATTTTTTCAGTTTGACTTTTTTACCATTTTGAACTAAAGCTTCCGTGACTACAGGGATTCATATTCTGGTTCTTTCGGTAAAGTCACATAGAAGGGAATTTAATTGTTTTATATTTGTATTATTTTTTTTACCAGTCAAATTTTTTTATGGCGACTCATCTTTTTTTACTGGCCAATTCTTTTACTGGTCTCTTTTTTTACGGGCCACCTACCTCTTCCGCCTCCTCCTCCTCTGCCTCCTCCTCCTCTGCCTCCTCCTCCGCCTCCTCCTCCGCCTCCTCCTCCGCCTCCGCCTCCGCCTCCTCCGCCTCCTCCTCCGCATCCTCCTCCGCCTCCTCCGCCTCCTCCGCCTCCTCCGCCTCCTCCACCTCACTGTGTGATGGCCAATACATTTTTTTACTGACCAATTTTGTTTGACTGGTCTTTCCTTTTTTACGGGCCAATTTTTTGTAGTCACTTTTTGTAATGGGCAATTTTTTTAACCGGTCACTTTTTTTGATGGCCATTTATCTTTTTTACTGGCCAATTTTTTTCGACTGGTTTTTTTTACGAGCCAGTTATTTTTTGGTAGACCACTGTTTTTTTAATGGCCACTCTTTTTTAACCGGTCACTTTTTTTGATGGCCATTTATCTTTTTTATCGGCCAATTTTTTCACTTTTATTATGACCATTTTTTTTACCAGTCAAATTTTTCCTTAATGGCCACTCTTTTTTAACCGGTCACTTTTTTTGATGGCCATTTATCTTTTTTACCGGCCAATTTTTTTCGACCGGTCTTTTTTTTATGGGCCAATTCATTTTTGATCGGCCACTATTTTTTTAATGGCCACTCTTTTTTAACTGGTCACTTTTTTTGATGGCCATTTATCTTTTTTACTGGCCAATTTTTTTCGAATGGTGTTTTTTTACGAGCCAGTTATTTTTTGGTAGACCACTGTTTTTTTAATGGCCACTCTTTTTTAACCGGTCACTTTTTTTGATGGCCATTTATCTTTTTTATCGGCCAATTTTTTTCACTTTTTTATGACCATTTTTTTACCAGTCAATTTTTTTCTTTAAAGGCCACTTTTTTTAACCGGTAACTTTTTTGGATGGCCATTCATCTTTTTTACCGGCCAATTTTTTTTCGACCGGTCTTTTTTTTATGGGCCAATTCATTTTTGATCGGCCAATATTTTTTTAATGGCCACTCTTTTTTAACCGGTCACTTTTTTTGATGGCCATTTATCTTTTTTCCGAGCCAATTTTTTTCACTTTTTTCATGACCATTTATTTTTTTACCAGTCAAATTTTTTCTTTAATGGCCACTCTTTTATAATCAGTCACTTTTCTTGATGGCCAATTATCTTTTTTACTGGCCAATTTTTTCAGTTTGACTTTTTTACCATTTTGAATTAAAGCTTTCGTGACTGCAGGGATTCATATTCTTGGTTCTTTCGGTAAAGTCACGTAGAAGGGAATTTAATTGTTTTATATTTCTATTCTTTTATTTTTTTTACCAGTCAATTTTTTTTATGGCCACTCATCTTTTTTTACTGGCCAATTCTTTTACTGGTCTCTTTTTTTAAGGGCCACCTACCTCTTCCGCCTCCTCCTCCGCCTCTGCCTCCTCCTCCGCCTCCTCCGCCTCCTCCTCCACCTCCTCCGCCTCCTCCACCTCACTGTGTGATGGCCAATACATTTTTTTACTGACCAATTTTGTTTGACTGGTCCTTCCTTTTTTACGGGCCAATTTTTTGTAGTCACTTTTTTTAATGGGCAATTTTTTTAACCGGTCACTTTTTTTGATGGCCATTTATCTTTTTTACTGGCCAATTTTTTTCGACTGGTCTTTTTTTACGGGCCAATTATTTTTTGGTAGACCAATGTTTTTTTAATGGCCACTCTTTTTTAACCAGTCACTTTTTTTGATGGCCATATATCTTTTTTATTGTCCAATTTTTTTCACTTTTTTATGACCATTTTTTTTACCAGTCAAATTTTTTCTTTAATGGCCACTCTTTTTTAACCGGTCACTTTTTGCATGGCCATTCATCTTTTTTATCGGCCAATTTTTTTCACTTTTTTATGACCATTTTTTTTACGAGTCAAATTTTTTCTTTAATGGCTACTCTTTTTTAACCGGTCATTTCTTGGATGGCCATTCATCTTTTTTACCGGGCAATTTTTTTCGACCGTCTTTTTTTTATGGGCCAATTCATTTTTGATCGGCCACTATCTTTTTTAATGGCCACTCTTTTTTAACCGGTCACTTTTTGGATGGCCATTCATCTTTTTTACCGACCAATTTTTTTCGACCGGTCTTTTTTTTATGGGCCAATTCATTTTTGATCGGCCACTATTTTTTTAATGGCCACTCTTTTTTAACCGGTCACTTTTTTTGATGGCCATTTATATTTTTTCCCGGCCAATTTTTTCACTTTTTTCATGACCATTTTTTTTACCAGTCAAATTTTTTCTTTAATGGCCGCTCTTTTTTAATCAGTCACTTTTCTTGATGGCCAATTATCTTTTTTACTGGCCAATTTTTTCAGTTTGACTTTTTTTACCATTTTGAATTAAAGCTTTCGTGACTGCAGGGATTCATTAACCGGTCACTGCAGGATTCATTAACCGGTCACTTTTTTGGATGGCCATTCATCTTTTTACCGGCCAATTTTTTTCACTTTTTTCATGACCATTTTTTTTTTACCAGTCAAATTTTTTCTTTAATGGCCACTCTTTTTTAACCGGTCACTTTTTTTGATGGCCATTTATCTTTTTTACTGGCCAATTTTTTTCACTTTTTTCATGACCATTTTTTTTTACCAGTCAAATTTTTTCTTTAATGGCCACTCTTTTTTAACCAGTCACTTTTTTTGATGGCCAATTATCTTTTTTACTGGCCAATTTTTTCAGTTTGACTTTTTTACCATTTTGAACTAAAGCTTCCGTGACTACAGGGATTCATATTCTGGTTCTTTCGGTAAAGTCACATAGAAGGGAATTTAATTGTTTTATATTTGTATTATTTTTTTTACCAGTCAAATTTTTTTATGGCGACTCATCTTTTTTTACTGGCCAATTCTTTTACTGGTCTCTTTTTTTACGGGCCACCTACCTCTTCCGCCTCCTCCTCCTCTGCCTCCTCCTCCTCTGCCTCCTCCTCCGCCTCCTCCTCCGCCTCCTCCTCCGCCTCCGCCTCCGCCTCCTCCGCCTCCTCCTCCGCATCCTCCTCCGCCTCCTCCGCCTCCTCCGCCTCCTCCGCCTCCTCCACCTCACTGTGTGATGGCCAATACATTTTTTTACTGACCAATTTTGTTTGACTGGTCTTTCCTTTTTTACGGGCCAATTTTTTGTAGTCACTTTTTGTAATGGGCAATTTTTTTAACCGGTCACTTTTTTTGATGGCCATTTATCTTTTTTACTGGCCAATTTTTTTCGACTGGTTTTTTTTACGAGCCAGTTATTTTTTGGTAGACCACTGTTTTTTTAATGGCCACTCTTTTTTAACCGGTCACTTTTTTTGATGGCCATTTATCTTTTTTATCGGCCAATTTTTTCACTTTTATTATGACCATTTTTTTTACCAGTCAAATTTTTCCTTAATGGCCACTCTTTTTTAACCGGTCACTTTTTTGGATGGCCATTCATCTTTTTTACCGGCCAATTTTTTTCGACCGGTCTTTTTTTTATGGGCCAATTCATTTTTGATCGGCCACTATTTTTTTAATGGCCACTCTTTTTTAACTGGTCACTTTTTTTGATGGCCATTTATCTTTTTTACTGGCCAATTTTTTTCGAATGGTGTTTTTTTACGAGCCAGTTATTTTTTGGTAGACCACTGTTTTTTTAATGGCCACTCTTTTTTAACCGGTCACTTTTTTTGATGGCCATTTATCTTTTTTATCGGCCAATTTTTTTCACTTTTTTATGACCATTTTTTTACCAGTCAATTTTTTTCTTTAAAGGCCACTTTTTTTAACCGGTAACTTTTTTGGATGGCCATTCATCTTTTTTACCGGCCAATTTTTTTTCGACCGGTCTTTTTTTTATGGGCCAATTCATTTTTGATCGGCCAATATTTTTTTAATGGCCACTCTTTTTTAACCGGTCACTTTTTTTGATGGCCATTTATCTTTTTTCCGAGCCAATTTTTTTCACTTTTTTCATGACCATTTATTTTTTTACCAGTCAAATTTTTTCTTTAATGGCCACTCTTTTATAATCAGTCACTTTTCTTGATGGCCAATTATCTTTTTTACTGGCCAATTTTTTCAGTTTGACTTTTTTACCATTTTGAATTAAAGCTTTCGTGACTGCAGGGATTCATATTCTTGGTTCTTTCGGTAAAGTCACGTAGAAGGGAATTTAATTGTTTTATATTTCTATTCTTTTATTTTTTTTACCAGTCAATTTTTTTTATGGCCACTCATCTTTTTTTACTGGCCAATTCTTTTACTGGTCTCTTTTTTTAAGGGCCACCTACCTCTTCCGCCTCCTCCTCCGCCTCTGCCTCCTCCTCCGCCTCCTCCGCCTCCTCCTCCACCTCCTCCGCCTCCTCCACCTCACTGTGTGATGGCCAATACATTTTTTTACTGACCAATTTTGTTTGACTGGTCCTTCCTTTTTTACGGGCCAATTTTTTGTAGTCACTTTTTTTAATGGGCAATTTTTTTAACCGGTCACTTTTTTTGATGGCCATTTATCTTTTTTACTGGCCAATTTTTTTCGACTGGTCTTTTTTTACGGGCCAATTATTTTTTGGTAGACCAATGTTTTTTTAATGGCCACTCTTTTTTAACCAGTCACTTTTTTTGATGGCCATATATCTTTTTTATTGTCCAATTTTTTTCACTTTTTTATGACCATTTTTTTTACCAGTCAAATTTTTTCTTTAATGGCCACTCTTTTTTAACCGGTCACTTTTTGCATGGCCATTCATCTTTTTTATCGGCCAATTTTTTTCACTTTTTTTATGACCATTTTTTTTACGAGTCAAATTTTTTCTTTAATGGCTACTCTTTTTTAACCGGTCATTTCTTGGATGGCCATTCATCTTTTTTACCGGGCAATTTTTTTCGACCGTCTTTTTTTTATGGGCCAATTCATTTTTGATCGGCCACTATCTTTTTTAATGGCCACTCTTTTTTAACCGGTCACTTTTTGGATGGCCATTCATCTTTTTTACCGACCAATTTTTTTCGACCGGTCTTTTTTTTATGGGCCAATTCATTTTTGATCGGCCACTATTTTTTTAATGGCCACTCTTTTTTAACCGGTCACTTTTTTTGATGGCCATTTATATTTTTTCCCGGCCAATTTTTTCACTTTTTTCATGACCATTTTTTTTACCAGTCAAATTTTTTCTTTAATGGCCGCTCTTTTTTAATCAGTCACTTTTCTTGATGGCCAATTATCTTTTTTACTGGCCAATTTTTTCAGTTTGACTTTTTTTACCATTTTGAATTAAAGCTTTCGTGACTGCAGGGATTCATTAACCGGTCACTGCAGGATTCATTAACCGGTCACTTTTTTGGATGGCCATTCATCTTTTTACCGGCCAATTTTTTTCACTTTTTTCATGACCATTTTTTTTTTACCAGTCAATTTTTTTCTTTAATGGCCACTCTTTTTTAACCATGATGGCCAATTATCTTTTTTACTGGCCAATTTTTTCAGTTTGACTTTTTTACCATTTTGAATTAAAGCTTTCGTGACTGCAGGGATTCATATTCTTGGTTCTTTCGGTAAAGTCACGTAGAAAGTAATTTAATTGTTTTATATTTTTATTATTTTATTTTTTTTACCAGTCAAAATTTTTTATGGCCACTCATCTTTTTTTACTGGCCAATTCTTTTACTGGTCTCTTTTTTAAGGGCCACCTACCTCTTCCGCCGACTCCTCCTCCTCCTCCACCGCCTCCTCCTCCTCCGCTCACACGAGTGTAACGCTCACTCGAGTGTAACACTCACACGAGTGTAACACTCACACGAGTGTAACACTCACACGAGTGAAACACTCACACGAGTGCAACACTCACACGAGTGAAACTCACACGAGTGAAACACTCACACGAGTCGCTCTAACACTTACATGAGTGAAACACTCACACGAATGAAACACTCACTCGAGTGTAACACTCACACGAGTGAAACACTCACACGAGTGAAACACTCACTCGAGTGAAACACTCACTCGAGTGAAACACTCACTCGAGTGAAACACTCACTCGAGTGAAACACTCACGCGAGTGAAACACTCACGCGAGTGAAACACTCACGCGAGTGTAACTCTCACTCGAGTGAAACACTCACACGAGTGTAACACTCACACGAGTGTAATACTCACACGAGTGAAACGCTCACACGAGTGAAACACTCACACGAGTGTAACACTCACACTAGTGAAACACTCACACGAGTGTAACACTCACACTAATGTAACACTCACACGAGTGTAACATTCATACCAGTGAAAAACACACACGAATGAAACACTCACACTAGTGTAACACTCACACGAGTGAAACACTCACACGAGTGTAACATTCACACGAGTGTAACACTCACACTAGTGCAACACTCACACGAGTGAAACTCACACGAGTGAAACACTCACACGAGTCGCTCTAACACTTACATGAGTGAAACACTCACACGAATGAAACACTCACTCGAGTGTAACACTCACACGAGTGAAACACTCACACGAGTGAAACACTCACTCGAGTGAAACACTCACTCGAGTGAAACACTCACTCGAGTGAAACACTCACTCGAGTGAAACACTCACGCGAGTGAAACACTCACGCGAGTGAAACACTCACGCGAGTGTAACTCTCACTCGAGTGAAACACTCACACGAGTGTAACACTCACACGAGTGTAATACTCACACGAGTGAAACGCTCACACGAGTGAAACACTCACACGAGTGTAACACTCACACTAGTGAAACACTCACACGAGTGTAACACTCACACTAATGTAACACTCACACGAGTGTAACATTCATACCAGTGAAAAACACACACGAATGAAACACTCACACTAGTGTAACACTCACACGAGTGAAACACTCACACGAGTGTAACATTCACACGAGTGTAACACTCACACTAGTGAAACACTCACACGAGTGTAACACTCACACTAGTGTAACACTCAGACGAGTGAAACGCTCACACGAGTGAAACACTCACTCGAGTGAAACACTCACATGAGTGAAACACTCACATGAGTGAAACACTCACACGAGTGAATCACTCACACGAGCGAACGTGACACAAACACGAGTGTAACACTCACACGAGTGTAAAACTCGCACGAGTGTAACACTCGCACTAGTGAAACACTCACACGAGTGAAACACTCACACGAGTGTAACACTCGCACGCGTGAAACACTCACACTAGTGTAACACTCATACGAGTGTAACACTCGCACTAGTGAACACACTCACACTAGTGTAACACTCGCACGCGTGAAACACTCACACTAGTGTAACACTCATACGAGTGTAACACTCGCACTAGTGAAACACTCACACTAATGTAACACTCACACGAGTGAAACACTCACACTAGTGTAACACTCACACGAGTGTAACACTCACACGAGTGAAACACTCACTCGATTGTAACACTCACACTAGTGTAACGCTCACACGAGTGAAACACTCACACGAGTGTAACACTCACACGAGTGTAACACTCACACGAGTGTAACACTCACAATAGTGAAACACTCACACGAGTGTAACACTAACACTATTGTAACACTCACACGAGTGAAACGCTCATACGAGTGAAACACTCACTCGATTGTAACACTCACACGAGTGAAACACTCACACGAGCGAAACACTCACACGAGTGTAACACTCACACGAGTGAACGCACTCGCACGAGTGAAACACTCGCACGAGTGAAACACTCGCACGAGTGTAACACTCGCACGAGTGAAACACTCGCACGAGTGTTACACTCACACGAGTGTTTCACTCGCGCGAGTGAAACACTCACACAAGTGTTACACTCACACGAGTGTTACACTCACACGAGTGAAACACTCACGCAAGTGTTACACTCACACGGGTGTAGCACTTACACGAGTGTTACACTCACACGAGTGAAACACTTACACGAGTGAAACACTCACACGAGTGAAACACTCACACTAGTGAAACACTCACACTAGTGTTACACTCACACTAGTGTTACACTCACACGAGTGTAGCACTCACACGAGTGTAGCACTCACACGAGTGTTACACTCACACGAGTGTTACACTCACACGAGTGTAGCACTCACACGAGTGTAGCACTCACACGAGTGTAGCACTCACACGAGTGTAGCACTCACACGAGTGTTACACTCACACGAGTGTTACACTCACACGAGTGTAGAACTCACACGAGTGTTACACTCACACGAGTGTAGCACTCACACGAGTGTTACACTCACACGAGTGTAGCACTCACACGAGTGTAGCACTCACACGAGTGTTACAATCACACTACTGTTACACTCACACTAGTGTTACACTCACACGAGTGTTACACATACGAGTGTAACACTCACACGAGTGTAACACTCACTAGTGAAACACTCACACTAGTGTTACACTCACACGAGTGTTACACTCACACGAGTGAAACACTCACACGAGTGTAACACTCACACTAGTGAAACACTCACACGAGTGTAACACTCACACGAGTGTAACACTAACACTATTGTAACACTCACACGAGTGAAACGCTCACACGAGTGAAACACTCACTCGATTGTAACACTCACACGAGTGAAACACTCACACGAGTGAAACACTCACACGAGCGAAACACTCACACGAGTGTAACACTCACACGAGTGAACGTGACACTCACTCGAGTGAAACACTCACACTAGTGTAGCACTCACTCGAGAGAAACACTCACTCGAGTGAAACACTCACTCGAGTGAAACACTCACACGAGTGAAACACTCACACGAGTGAAACACTCACACGAGTGAACGTGACACAAACACGAGTGTAACACTCGCACGAGTGTAACACTCGCACGAGTGTAACACTCGCACGAGTGTAACACTCGCACTAGTTAAACACTCACACGAGTGAAACACTCACTCGAGTGTAACACTCACTCGACTGTAACACTCACACGAGTCGCTCTAACACTCACACGAGTGAAACACTCACACGAGTGAAACACTCGCACGAGTGTAACACTCGCACGAGTGAAACACTCGCACTAGTGTAACACTCGCGCTAGTGTAACACTCGCACTAGTGTAACACTCACACGAGTGTAACACACGAGTGAAACACTCACACGAGTGTAACACTCGCACGAGTGTAACACTCGCACTAGTGTAACACTCACACGAGTGAAACACTCACACTAGTGT
Organism: Petromyzon marinus; assembly: GCF_048934315.1. Lineage (NCBI taxonomy): Eukaryota > Metazoa > Chordata > Hyperoartia > Petromyzontiformes > Petromyzontidae > Petromyzon > Petromyzon marinus. The sequence continues at coordinate 1,718,419 of NW_027422603.1, read as the reverse complement.
AACATTCACGTGTAACACTCACACGATTGAAACACTCGCACGAGTGTAACACTCGCACGAGTGTAACACTCACACGAGTGAAACACTCACACTAGTGAAAAACACACACGAATGAAAAACTCACACTAGTGTAACACTCACACTAGTGTAACACTCACACGAGTGTAACACTCGCACGAGTGAAACACTCGCACGAGTGAAACACTCGCACTAGTGTAACACTCGCACTAGTGTAACACTCGCACTAGTGTAACACTCGCGCTAGTGTAACACTCGCACTAGTGTAACACTCACACGAGTGTAACACACGAGTTAAACACTCACACGAGTGTAACACTCGCACGAATGTAACACTCGCACTAGTGTAACACTCACACGAGTGAAACACTCACACTAGTGTAACATTCACATGTAACACTCACACGATTGAAACACTCGCACGAGTGTAACACTCGCACGAGTGTAACACTCGCACGAGTGAAACACTCACACTCATGTTACACTCACACGAGTGTAGCACTCACACGAGTGTTACACTCACACGAGTGAAACACTCACTCGACTGAAACACTCACACGAGTGTAACACTCACACGAGTGAAACTCACACGATTCGCTCTAACACTCAGATGAGTGAAACACTCACACGAGTGAAACACTCACACGAGTGAACGTGACACAAACACGAGTGTAACACTCACACGAGTGTAACACTCGCACGAGTGTAACACTCGCACGAGTGTAACACTCGCACTAGTGAAACACTCACACGAGTGAAACACTCACTCGACTGTAACACTCACACGAGTCGCTCTAACACTCACACGAGTGAAACCCTCACACGAGTGAAACACTCGCACGAGTGTAACACTCGCACGAGTGAAACACTCGCACTAGTGTAACACTCGCACTAGTGTAACACTCGCACTAGTGTAACACTCGCGCTAGTGTAACACTCGCACTAGTGTAACACTCACACGAGTGTAACACACGAGTGAAACACTCACACGAGTGTAACACTCGCACGAGTGTAACACTCGCACTAGTGTAACACTCACACGAGTGAAACACTCACACTAGTGTAACATTCACGTGTAACACTCACACGATTGAAGCACTCGCACGAGTGTAACACTCGCACGAGTGTAACACTCGCACGAGTGAAACACTCACACTCATGGAAGAGGTACGTGGATGACACTTTTGTCATCTGGCCACATGGCCGGCCTGCTCTAGACAAATTCTTCGACCACATCAATTCCATACACCCAGCCATCAGATTTACCATGGAAGTCGAAATAGATGGCAAGATACCTTTTTTGGATGTCCTAATTAAAAAGAGACCTGATGGTTCAATGAGCCACTCTGTCTACAGGAAAGCTACCCATACGGATGCTTATCTGAAACCGGATTCCCACCACCATCCATCACAGAAGAATTCTCTCATCAAGACTCTGTATCATAGAGCCCAATGCATATCCGACCAGGAACACATAAGCAGTGAACTCAAGCACGTACACCAAGCTCTTAGGGCTAATGGTTACTCCGACTATACAATCCGCAAAGCTATCACTCAAACCATGAAGAAGAACCCTCTTGAGGAGCCTTTCAAAACCATCACTTTACCCTACATTGCTGGGATCACAAAAAAGATCTCCAAAATCTTGAATAAACACAAGATCCAGGTCCGTTTCAACACATTACATAAAATCCGTGATCTGGTTCCGTCTGTAAAAGATGTGATTCCGGACATACAATACCCTGGTGTCTACAAACTAAGTTGCCTCTGTGGTAGTAGTTACATTGGAGAAACCAAACGCCATATCTCGGACCGCATTCGTGAACATAAAGCAGACCTTAAACACGGTAGGACCAACACCTCGGCCGTAGCAGATCATTGTTCTAATTCAGTAGGCTCACATGCCATTGACTTTTCCAAGACGGAGGTTCTTTGTAAGCCATCTGGCTTCCATGAGAGATTCGTTCATGAGGCTATCCACATATACAAACACAGAGACAATTTCAACCGAGAAGATGGATTCTATCTTAGCAATCATTGGAAAGATTTGATAAATCATTTCAGTTCTTGATTGATTGTTCACGCTTACAGTGCCTTTCAGACAGCTTACATAAAAACAAATTTCGTCTCCCCCCTCCTCTTTTCAAAAAATAGATGGACTAGTCCTGGCAAACTGCCATCGTTGCGCGTGACGCAAACGTTATTTTTATATATATAAATAAATATGCCGTTTTCAAAATAAATTTATGCAAACCGACACACCTGATGATGACCGTTTGAGTTATGGTCGAAACGTCGTGAGAATTTTTTATTGTTTTATATATATTTTGTTATTTTGTTGTTTCTCTTCAACGTGACTTTACCGAAAAAACTAAGAATATGAATTACTGCAGTCACGAAAGCTTTAAATCAAAATTTAATCGCCTCTACGGGGAGGGTTTTCACATAACTTTAAGATCTTTCAACAAACTCCGGGATAAGAAAGCTCAGCTGATCGAGTCTCTCACCTTCCTGAAGAGATGCCGCGACTCTGGGGTAATACCAACCGCATTTACACTCACCTCTGCTACTGTAACTTCTTCTAATGCGAAACGAATTCTTTTCAAAACTAGCTTAGCTCTTATCTCAGAAAAAATCAGACTTATACGCACAGAACTAGATCAGTTAGACAAGACACTCTACAAATCACACTTATCATTGACGGCAATAATGTCCACATCGGATTGGGAACATGTAGACAATATGACTGCCTCTTCAGCTGCTACGATGTCGACCAAATGTAAGGAAAACCTGATTTCCAAATTTAACCTCCTCTTAAACAAAAGACCGGACCCACACACCAAAAAGTTAGACGTTAATAAAGTCGTAATTAATCGCAGTAACAGTTCTATTTCCGATGGTCTGAAATCCGTTTTAGCTAAAGGTCTAAACTTTGCAGTCACACCTAAACACATACCAGTTAATGATATAATTGCCCAAGTAGACGTTGCTCTCAGGGGCCTGGGTCACATCGCTGCAGACGTAGCAAGATCTGAAATCGCTGCAACCCTCAAAAACGCTAAGATGCCAGCTAGCAACCTCAGCAAAGATGAGCGTTTTGAATTATATAAATTAAAAAAGAGGAATGATATTGTAGTTCTCTCAGCTGACAAAGGCAATGCTACTGTTATCATGGATAAAATAGAATACAACAACAAAATTAAAGATTTACTCGACGATGGTAGTTATACAAAAATAAAAAGAGATCCCACCAACAGCCTCGTCACACAAACCAACAAAATAATTTCTGATTCAACCACATTAATTGATCAATCTAAACAGTTTTCGTTGAAACCTTCTGCTGCCAGGCCACCAAGATTATACGGCTTACCAAAAATACATAAAGTTGATACACCTCTTCGTCCCATAGTCTCTACTATCAGCTCCCCCACCTACAAACTAGCTCGTTTTTTGTCTGAAATCCTGCGTCCTTTCACTGGAAAGACCACCTCTGTGGTACAAAATTCTACTCACCTGGTATCAACAATCAAGGGTATTTCCCTGTCCCCAGACGACCTGCTTGTCAGTTTTGATGTAGTTTCCTTATTCACCAAGGTTCCTGTACCTGACACCATTGCAATCATTGAAGACTTGGTTCATCAAGGACTAAACACTGAGGTACCCCCCCTGGTGAGACACTGTTTAACCAATACATACTTCACTTGGAATGGAACTTTCTACAAACAAACTGAGGGCACCCCAATGGGCTCCCCCCTTTCTCCAGTTATAGCTAACATTTTCATGGAGAAATTTGAGACTGACGCCATCCAGACTGCCACTCTGCGCCCAACCTTATGGAAGAGGTACGTGGATGACACTTTTGTCATGTGGCCACATGGCCGGCCTGCTCTAGACAAATTCTTCGACCACATCAATTCCATACACCCAGCCATCAGATTTACCATGGAAGTCGAAATAGATGGCAAGATACCTTTTTTGGATGTCCTAATTAAAAAGAGACCTGATGGTTCAATGAGCCACTCTGTCTACAGGAAAGCTACCCATACGGATGCTTATCTGAAACCGGATTCCCACCACCATCCATCACAGAAGAATTCTCTCATCAAGACTCTGTATCATAGAGCCCAATGCATATCCGACCAGGAACACATAAGCAGTGAACTCAAGCACGTACACCAAGCTCTTAGGGCTAATGGTTACTCCGACTATACAATCCGCAAAGCTATCACTCAAACCATGAAGAAGAACCCTCTTGAGGAGCCTTTCAAAACCATCACTTTACCCTACATTGCTGGGATCACAAAAAAGATCTCCAAAATCTTGAATAAACACAAGATCCAGGTCCGTTTCAACACATTACATAAAATCCGTGATCTGGTTCCGTCTGTAAAAGATGTGATTCCGGACATACAATACCCTGGTGTCTACAAACTAAGTTGCCTCTGTGGTAGTAGTTACATTGGAGAAACCAAACGCCATATCTCGGACCGCATTCGTGAACATAAAGCAGACCTTAAACACGGTAGGACCAACACCTCGGCCGTAGCAGATCATTGTTCTAATTCAGTAGGCTCACATGCCATTGACTTTTCCAAGACGGAGGTTCTTTGTAAGCCATCTGGCTTCCATGAGAGATTCGTTCATGAGGCTATCCACATATACAAACACAGAGACAATTTCAACCGAGAAGATGGATTCTATCTTAGCAATCATTGGAAAGATTTGATAAATCATTTCAGTTCTTGATTGATTGTTCACGCTTACAGTGCCTTTCAGACAGCTTACATAAAAACAAATTTCGTCTCCCCCCTCCTCTTTTCAAAAAATAGATGGACTAGTCCTGGCAAACTGCCATCGTTGCGCGTGACGCAAACGTTATTTTTATATATATAAATAAATATGCCGTTTTCAAAATAAATTTATGCAAACCGACACACCTGATGATGACCGTTTGAGTTATGGTCGAAACGTCGTGAGAATTTTTTATTGTTTTATATATATTTTGTTATTTTGTTGTTTCTCTTCAACGTGACTTTACCGAAAAAACTAAGAATACTCACACTCATGTTACACTCACACGAGTGAAACACTCACACGAGTGAAAAACACACACGAATGAAAAACTCACACTAGTGTAACACTCACACTAGTGTAACACTCGCACGAGTGTAACACTCGCACGAGTGAAACACTCGCACGAGTGAAACACTCGCACTAGTGTAACACTCGCACTAGTGTAACACTCGCACTAGTGTAACACTCGCGCTAGTGTAACACTCGCACTAGTGTAACACTCACACGAGTGTAACACACGAGTGAAACACTCACACGAGTGTAACACTCGCACGAGTGTAACACTCGCACTAGTGTAACACTCACACGAGTGAAACACTCACACTAGTGTAACATTCACGTGTAACACTCACACGATTGAAACACTCGCACGAGTGTAACACTCGCACGAGTGAAACACTCACACGAGAGTAACACTCGCACGCGTGAAACACTCACACGAGCGAAACACTCACACGAGTGTAACACTCACACGAGTGAACGTGACTCTCACACGAGTGAAGCACTCACTCGACTGAAACACTCACACGAGTGTAGCACTCACTCGAGAGAAACACTCACTCGAGTGAAACACTCACTCGAGTGAAACACTCACACGAGTGAAACACTCACTCGACTGAAACACTCACACGAGTGTAACACTCACACGAGTGAAACTCACACGAGTCGCTCTAACACTCAGATGAGTGAAACACTCACACGAGTGAAACACTCACACGAGTGAACGTGACACAAACACGAGTGTAACACTCACACGAGTGTAACACTCGCACGAGTGTAACACTCGCACGAGTGTAACACTCGCACTAGTGAAACACTCACAAGAGTGAAACACTCACTCGAGTGTAACACTCACTCGACTGTAACACTCACACGAGTCGCTCTAACACTCACACGAGTGAAACACTCGCACGAGTGTAACACTCGCACGAGTGAAACACTCGCACGAGTGAAACACTCGCACTAGTGTAACACTCGCACTAGTGTAACACTCGCACTAGTGTAACACTCGCGCTAGTGTAACACTCGCACTAGTGTAACACTCACACGAGTGTAACACGAGTGAAACACTCACACGAGTGTAACACTCGCACGAGTGTAACACTCGCACTAGTGTAACACTCACACGAGTGAAACACTCACACTAGTGTAACATTCACGTGTAACACTCACACGATTGAAACACTCGCACGAGTGTAACACTCGCACGAGTGTAACACTCGCACGAGTGAAACACTCACACTCATGTTACACTCACACGAGTGAAACACTCACACTAGTGAAAAACACACACGAATGAAAAACTCACACTAGTGTAACACTCACACTAGTGTAACACTCGCACTAGTGTAACACTCGCGCTAGTGTAACACTCGCACTAGTGTAACACTCACACGAGTGTAACACACGAGTGAAACACTCACACGAGTGTAACACTCGCACGAGTGTAACACTCGCACTAGTGTAACACTCACACGAGTGAAACACTCACACTAGTGTAACACTCGCACGAGTGAAACACTCACACTCATGTTACACTCACACGAGTGTAGCACTCACACGAGTGTTACACTCACACGAGTGTAGCACTTACACGAGTGTTACACTCACACGAGTGAAACACTCACTCGACTGAAACACTCACACGAGTGTAACACTCACACGAGTGAAACTCACACAATTCGCTCTAACACTCAGATGAGTGAAACACTCACACGAGTGAAACACTCACACGAGTGAACGTGACACAAACACGAGTGTAACACTCACACGAGTGTAACACTCACACGAGTGAAACACTCACTCGACTGAAACACTCACACGAGTGTAACACTCACACGAGTGAAACTCACACAATTCGCTCTAACACTCAGATGAGTGAAACACTCACACGAGTGAAACACTCACACGAGTGAACGTGACACAAACACGAGTGTAACACTCACACGAGTGTAACACTCGCACGAGTGTAACACTCGCACTAGTGAAACACTCACACGAGTGAAACACTCACTCGAGTGTAACACTCACTCGACTGTAACACTCACACGAGTCGCTCTAACACTCACACGAGTGAAACACTCACACGAGTGAAACACTCGCACGAGTGTAACACTCGCACGAGTGAAACACTCGCACGAGTGTAACACTCGCACTAGTGTAACACTCGCACTAGTGTAACACTCGCGCTAGTGTAACACTCGCACTAGTGTAACACTCACATGAGTGTAACACACGAGTGAAACACTCACACGAGTGTAACACTCGCACGAGTGTAACACTCGCACTAGTGTAACACTCACACGAGTGAAACACTCACACTAGTGTAACATTCACGTGTAACACTCACACGATTGAAGCACTCGCACGAGTGTAACACTCGCACGAGTGTAACACTCGCACGAGTGAAACACTCACACTCATGTTACACTCACACGAGTGAAACACTCACACGAGTGAAAAACACACACGAATGAAAAACTCACACTAGTGTAACACTCACACTAGTGTAACACTCACACGAGTGTAACACTCGCACGAGTGAAACACTCGCACGAGTGAAACACTCGCACTAGTGTAACACTCGCACTAGTGTAACACTCGCACTAGTGTAACACTCGCGCTAGTGTAACACTCGCACTAGTGTAACACTCACACGAGTGTAACACACGAGTGAAACACTCACACGAGTGTAACACTCGCACGAGTGTAACACTCGCACTAGTGTAACACTCACACGAGTGAAACACTCACACTAGTGTAACATTCACGTGTAACACTCACACGATTGAAACACTCGCACGAGTGTAACACTCGCACGAGTGTAACACTCACACGAGTGTAACACTCGCACGAGTGAAACACTCGCACGAGTGAAACACTCGCACTAGTGTAACACTCGCACTAGTGTAACACTCGCACTAGTGTAACACTCGCGCTAGTGTAACACTCGCACTAGTGTAACACTCACACGAGTGTAACACACGAGTGAAACACTCACACGAGTGTAACACTCGCACGAGTGTAACACTCGCACTAGTGTAACACTCACACGAGTGAAACACTCACACTAGTGTAACATTCACGTGTAACACTCACACGATTGAAACACTCGCACGAGTGTAACACTCGCACGAGTGTAACACTCGCACGAGTGAAACACTCACACGAGAGTAACACTCGCACGCGTGAAACACTCACACGAGCGAAACACTCACACGAGTGTAACACTCACACGAGTGAACGTGACTCTCACACGAGTGTAGCACTCACTCGAGAGAAACACTCACACTAGTGAAAAACACACACGAATGAAAAACTCACACTAGTGTAACACTCACACTAGTGTAACACTCGCACTAGTGTAACACTCGCGCTAGTGTAACACTCGCACTAGTGTAACACTCACACGAGTGTAACACACGAGTGAAACACTCACACGAGTGTAACACTCGCACGAGTGTAACACTCGCACTAGTGTAACACTCACACGAGTGAAACACTCACACTAGTGTAACATTCACGTGTAACACTCACACGATTGAAACACTCGCACGAGTGTAACACTCGCACGAGTGTAACACTCGCACGAGTGAAACACTCACACTCATGTTACACTCACACGAGTGTAGCACTCACACGAGTGTTACACTCACACGAGTGTAGCACTTACACGAGTGTTACACTCACACGAGTGAAACACTCACTCGACTGAAACACTCACACGAGTGTAACACTCACACGAGTGAAACTCACACAATTCGCTCTAACACTCAGATGAGTGAAACACTCACACGAGTGAAACACTCACACGAGTGAACGTGACACAAACACGAGTGTAACACTCACACGAGTGTAACACTCGCACGAGTGTAACACTCGCACGAGTGTAACACTCGCACGAGTGTAACACTCGCACGAGTGTAACACTCGCACTAGTGAAACACTCACACGAGTGAAACACTCACTCGAGTGTAACACTCACTCGACTGTAACACTCACACGAGTCGCTCTAACACTCACACGAGTGAAACACTCACACGAGTGAAACACTCGCACGAGTGTAACACTCGCACGAGTGAAACACTCGCACGAGTGTAACACTCGCACTAGTGTAACGCTCACACGAGTGAAACACTCACACGAGTGTAACACTCACACGAGTGTAACACTCACACGAGTGTAACACTCACAATAGTGAAACACTCACACGAGTGTAACACTAACACTATTGTAACACTCACACGAGTGAAACGCTCATACGAGTGAAACACTCACTCGATTGTAACACTCACACGAGTGAAACACTCACACGAGCGAAACACTCACACGAGTGTAACACTCACACGAGTGAACGCACTCGCACGAGTGAAACACTCGCACGAGTGAAACACTCGCACGAGTGTAACACTCGCACGAGTGAAACACTCGCACGAGTGTTACACTCACACGAGTGTTTCACTCGCGCGAGTGAAACACTCACACAAGTGTTACACTCACACGAGTGTTACACTCACACGAGTGAAACACTCACGCGAGTGTTACACTCACACGGGTGTAGCACTTACACGAGTGTTACACTCACACGAGTGAAACACTTACACGAGTGAAACACTCACACGAGTGAAACACTCACACTAGTGAAACACTCACACTAGTGTTACACTCACACTAGTGTTACACTCACACGAGTGTAGCACTCACACGAGTGTAGCACTCACACGAGTGTTACACTCACACGAGTGTTACACTCACACGAGTGTAGCATTCACACGAGTGTAGCACTCACACGAGTGTAGCACTCACACGAGTGTAGCACTCACACGAGTGTTACACTCACACGAGTGTTACACTCACACGAGTGTAGAACTCACACGAGTGTTACACTCACACGAGTGTAGCACTCACACGAGTGTTACACTCACACGAGTGTAGCACTCACACGAGTGTAGCACTCACACGAGTGTTACAATCACACTACTGTTACACTCACACGAGTGTTACACTCACACGAGTGTTACACATACGAGTGTAACACTCACACGAGTGTAACACTCACTAGTGAAACACTCACACTAGTGTTACACTCACACGAGTGTTACACTCACACGAGTGAAACACTCACACGAGTGTAACACTCACACTAGTGAAACACTCACACGAGTGTAACACTCACACGAGTGTAACACTAACACTATTGTAACACTCACACGAGTGAAACGCTCACTCGAGTGAAACACTCACTCGATTGTAACACTCACACGAGTGAAACACTCACACGAGCGAAACACTCACACGAGTGTAACACTCACACGAGTGAACGTGACACTCACTCGAGTGAAACACTCACACGAGTGTAGCACTCACTCGAGAGAAACACTCACTCGAGTGAAACACTCACTCGAGTGAAACACTCACACGAGTGAAACACTCACACGAGTGAAACACTCACACGAGTGAACGTGACACAAACACGAGTGTAACACTCACACGAGTGTAACACTCGCACGAGTGTAACACTCGCACGAGTGTAACACTCGCACTAGTTAAACACTCACACGAGTGAAACACTCACTCGAGTGTAACACTCACTCGACTGTAACACTCACACGAGTCGCTCTAACACTCACACGAGTGAAACACTCACACGAGTGAAACACTCGCACGAGTGTAACACTCGCACGAGTGAAACACTCGCACTAGTGTAACACTCGCGCTAGTGTAACACTCGCACTAGTGTAACACTCACACGAGTGTAACACACGAGTGAAACACTCACACGAGTGTAACACTCGCACGAGTGTAACACTCGCACTAGTGTAACACTCACACGAGTGAAACACTCACACTAGTGTAACATTCACGTGTAACACTCACACGATTGAAACACTCGCACGAGTGTAACACTCGCACGAGTGTAACACTCACACGAGTGAAACACTCACACTAGTGAAAAACACACACGAATGAAAAACTCACACTAGTGTAACACTCACACTAGTGTAACACTCACACGAGTGTAACACTCGCACGAGTGAAACACTCGCACGAGTGAAACACTCGCACTAGTGTAACACTCGCACTAGTGTAACACTCGCACTAGTGTAACACTCGCGCTAGTGTAACACTCGCACTAGTGTAACACTCACACGAGTGTAACACACGAGTGAAACACTCACACGAGTGTAACACTCGCACGAATGTAACACTCGCACTAGTGTAACACTCACACGAGTGAAACACTCACACTAGTGTAACATTCACATGTAACACTCACACGATTGAAACACTCGCACGAGTGTAACACTCGCACTAGTGTAACACTCACACGAGTGAAACACTCACACTAGTGTAACATTCACGTGTAACACTCACACGATTGAAGCACTCGCACGAGTGTAACACTCGCACGAGTGTAACACTCGCACGAGTGAAACACTCACACTCATGTTACACTCACACGAGTGAAACACTCACACGAGTGAAAAACACACACGAATGAAAAACTCACACTAGTGTAACACTCACACTAGTGTAACACTCGCACGAGTGTAACACTCGCACGAGTGAAACACTCGCACGAGTGAAACACTCGCACTAGTGTAACACTCGCACTAGTGTAACACTCGCACTAGTGTAACACTCGCGCTAGTGTAACACTCGCACTAGTGTAACACTCACACGAGTGTAACACACGAGTGAAACACTCACACGAGTGTAACACTCGCACGAGTGTAACACTCGCACTAGTGTAACACTCACACGAGTGAAACACTCACACTAGTGTAACATTCACGTGTAACACTCACACGATTGAAACACTCGCACGAGTGTAACACTCGCACGAGTGAAACACTCACACGAGAGTAACACTCGCACGCGTGAAACACTCACACGAGCGAAACACTCACACGAGTGTAACACTCACACGAGTGAACGTGACTCTCACACGAGTGAAGCACTCACTCGACTGAAACACTCACACGAGTGTAGCACTCACTCGAGAGAAACACTCACTCGAGTGAAACACTCACTCGAGTGAAACACTCACACGAGTGAAACACTCACTCGACTGAAACACTCACACGAGTGTAACACTCACACGAGTGAAACTCACACGAGTCGCTCTAACACTCAGATGAGTGAAACACTCACACGAGTGAAACACTCACACGAGTGAACGTGACACAAACACGAGTGTAACACTCACACGAGTGTAACACTCGCACGAGTGTAACACTCGCACGAGTGTAACACTCGCACTAGTGAAACACTCACAAGAGTGAAACACTCACTCGAGTGTAACACTCACTCGACTGTAACACTCACACGAGTCGCTCTAACACTCACACGAGTGAAACACTCGCACGAGTGTAACACTCGCACGAGTGAAACACTCGCACGAGTGAAACACTCGCACTAGTGTAACACTCGCACTAGTGTAACACTCGCACTAGTGTAACACTCGCGCTAGTGTAACACTCGCACTAGTGTAACACTCACACGAGTGTAACACGAGTGAAACACTCACACGAGTGTAACACTCGCACGAGTGTAACACTCGCACTAGTGTAACACTCACACGAGTGAAACACTCACACTAGTGTAACATTCACGTGTAACACTCACACGATTGAAACACTCGCACGAGTGTAACACTCGCACGAGTGTAACACTCGCACGAGTGAAACACTCACACTCATGTTACACTCACACGAGTGAAACACTAACACTAGTGAAAAACACACACGAATGAAAAACTCACACTAGTGTAACACTCACACTAGTGTAACACTCGCACTAGTGTAACACTCGCGCTAGTGTAACACTCGCACTAGTGTAACACTCACACGAGTGTAACACACGAGTGAAACACTCACACGAGTGTAACACTCGCACGAGTGTAACACTCGCACTAGTGTAACACTCACACGAGTGAAACACTCACACTAGTGTAACACTCGCACGAGTGAAACACTCACACTCATGTTACACTCACACGAGTGTAGCACTCACACGAGTGTTACACTCACACGAGTGTAGCACTTACACGAGTGTTACACTCACACGAGTGAAACACTCACTCGACTGAAACACTCACACGAGTGTAACACTCACACGAGTGAAACTCACACAATTCGCTCTAACACTCAGATGAGTGAAACACTCACACGAGTGAAACACTCACACGAGTGAACGTGACACAAACACGAGTGTAACACTCACACGAGTGTAACACTCACACGAGTGAAACACTCACTCGACTGAAACACTCACACGAGTGTAACACTCACACGAGTGAAACTCACACAATTCGCTCTAACACTCAGATGAGTGAAACACTCACACGAGTGAAACACTCACACGAGTGAACGTGACACAAACACGAGTGTAACACTCACACGAGTGTAACACTCGCACGAGTGTAACACTCGCACTAGTGAAACACTCACACGAGTGAAACACTCACTCGAGTGTAACACTCACTCGACTGTAACACTCACACGAGTCGCTCTAACACTCACACGAGTGAAACACTCACACGAGTGAAACACTCGCACGAGTGTAACACTCGCACGAGTGAAACACTCGCACGAGTGTAACACTCGCACTAGTGTAACACTCGCACTAGTGTAACACTCGCGCTAGTGTAACACTCGCACTAGTGTAACACTCACATGAGTGTAACACACGAGTGAAACACTCACACGAGTGTAACACTCGCACGAGTGTAACACTCGCACTAGTGTAACACTCACACGAGTGAAACACTCACACTAGTGTAACATTCACGTGTAACACTCACACGATTGAAGCACTCGCACGAGTGTAACACTCGCACGAGTGTAACACTCGCACGAGTGAAACACTCACACTCATGTTACACTCACACGAGTGAAACACTCACACGAGTGAAAAACACACACGAATGAAAAACTCACACTAGTGTAACACTCACACTAGTGTAACACTCACACGAGTGTAACACTCGCACGAGTGAAACACTCGCACGAGTGAAACACTCGCACTAGTGTAACACTCGCACTAGTGTAACACTCGCACTAGTGTAACACTCGCGCTAGTGTAACACTCGCACTAGTGTAACACTCACACGAGTGTAACACACGAGTGAAACACTCACACGAGTGTAACACTCGCACGAGTGTAACACTCGCACTAGTGTAACACTCACACGAGTGAAACACTCACACTAGTGTAACATTCACGTGTAACACTCACACGATTGAAACACTCGCACGAGTGTAACACTCGCACGAGTGTAACACTCACACGAGTGTAACACTCGCACGAGTGAAACACTCGCACGAGTGAAACACTCGCACTAGTGTAACACTCGCACTAGTGTAACACTCGCACTAGTGTAACACTCGCGCTAGTGTAACACTCGCACTAGTGTAACACTCACACGAGTGTAACACACGAGTGAAACACTCACACGAGTGTAACACTCGCACGAGTGTAACACTCGCACTAGTGTAACACTCACACGAGTGAAACACTCACACTAGTGTAACATTCACGTGTAACACTCACACGATTGAAACACTCGCACGAGTGTAACACTCGCACGAGTGTAACACTCGCACGAGTGAAACACTCACACGAGAGTAACACTCGCACGCGTGAAACACTCACACGAGCGAAACACTCACACGAGTGTAACACTCACACGAGTGAACGTGACTCTCACACGAGTGTAGCACTCACTCGAGAGAAACACTCACACTAGTGAAAAACACACACGAATGAAAAACTCACACTAGTGTAACACTCACACTAGTGTAACACTCGCACTAGTGTAACACTCGCGCTAGTGTAACACTCGCACTAGTGTAACACTCACACGAGTGTAACACACGAGTGAAACACTCACACGAGTGTAACACTCGCACGAGTGTAACACTCGCACTAGTGTAACACTCACACGAGTGAAACACTCACACTAGTGTAACATTCACGTGTAACACTCACACGATTGAAACACTCGCACGAGTGTAACACTCGCACGAGTGTAACACTCGCACGAGTGAAACACTCACACTCATGTTACACTCACACGAGTGTAGCACTCACACGAGTGTTACACTCACACGAGTGTAGCACTTACACGAGTGTTACACTCACACGAGTGAAACACTCACTCGACTGAAACACTCACACGAGTGTAACACTCACACGAGTGAAACTCACACAATTCGCTCTAACACTCAGATGAGTGAAACACTCACACGAGTGAAACACTCACACGAGTGAACGTGACACAAACACGAGTGTAACACTCACACGAGTGTAACACTCGCACGAGTGTAACACTCGCACGAGTGTAACACTCGCACGAGTGTAACACTCGCACGAGTGTAACACTCGCACTAGTGAAACACTCACACGAGTGAAACACTCACTCGAGTGTAACACTCACTCGACTGTAACACTCACACGAGTCGCTCTAACACTCACACGAGTGAAACACTCACACGAGTGAAACACTCGCACGAGTGTAACACTCGCACGAGTGAAACACTCGCACGAGTGTAACACTCGCACTAGTGTAACGCTCACACGAGTGAAACACTCACACGAGTGTAACACTCACACGAGTGTAACACTCACACGAGTGTAACACTCACAATAGTGAAACACTCACACGAGTGTAACACTAACACTATTGTAACACTCACACGAGTGAAACGCTCATACGAGTGAAACACTCACTCGATTGTAACACTCACACGAGTGAAACACTCACACGAGCGAAACACTCACACGAGTGTAACACTCACACGAGTGAACGCACTCGCACGAGTGAAACACTCGCACGAGTGAAACACTCGCACGAGTGTAACACTCGCACGAGTGAAACACTCGCACGAGTGTTACACTCACACGAGTGTTTCACTCGCGCGAGTGAAACACTCACACAAGTGTTACACTCACACGAGTGTTACACTCACACGAGTGAAACACTCACGCGAGTGTTACACTCACACGGGTGTAGCACTTACACGAGTGTTACACTCACACGAGTGAAACACTTACACGAGTGAAACACTCACACGAGTGAAACACTCACACTAGTGAAACACTCACACTAGTGTTACACTCACACTAGTGTTACACTCACACGAGTGTAGCACTCACACGAGTGTAGCACTCACACGAGTGTTACACTCACACGAGTGTTACACTCACACGAGTGTAGCACTCACACGAGTGTAGCACTCACACGAGTGTTACACTCACACGAGTGTTACACTCACACGAGTGTAGAACTCACACGAGTGTTACACTCACACGAGTGTAGCACTCACACGAGTGTTACACTCACACGAGTGTAGCACTCACACGAGTGTAGCACTCACACGAGTGTTACAATCACACTACTGTTACACTCACACGAGTGTTACACTCACACGAGTGTTACACATACGAGTGTAACACTCACACGAGTGTAACACTCACTAGTGAAACACTCACACTAGTGTTACACTCACACGAGTGTTACACTCACACGAGTGAAACACTCACACGAGTGTAACACTCACACTAGTGAAACACTCACACGAGTGTAACACTCACACGAGTGTAACACTAACACTATTGTAACACTCACACGAGTGAAACGCTCACTCGAGTGAAACACTCACTCGATTGTAACACTCACACGAGTGAAACACTCACACGAGCGAAACACTCACACGAGTGTAACACTCACACGAGTGAACGTGACACTCACTCGAGTGAAACACTCACACGAGTGTAGCACTCACTCGAGAGAAACACTCACTCGAGTGAAACACTCACTCGAGTGAAACACTCACACGAGTGAAACACTCACACGAGTGAAACACTCACACGAGTGAACGTGACACAAACACGAGTGTAACACTCACACGAGTGTAACACTCGCACGAGTGTAACACTCGCACGAGTGTAACACTCGCACTAGTTAAACACTCGCACTAGTTAAACACTCACACGAGTGAAACACTCACTCGAGTGTAACACTCACTCGACTGTAACACTCACACGAGTCGCTCTAACACTCACACGAGTGAAACACTCACACGAGTGAAACACTCGCACGAGTGTAACACTCGCACGAGTGAAACACTCGCACTAGTGTAACACTCGCGCTAGTGTAACACTCGCACTAGTGTAACACTCACACGAGTGTAACACACGAGTGAAACACTCACACGAGTGTAACACTCGCACGAGTGTAACACTCGCACTAGTGTAACACTCACACGAGTGAAACACTCACACTAGTGTAACATTCACGTGTAACACTCACACGATTGAAACACTCGCACGAGTGTAACACTCGCACGAGTGTAACACTCACACGAGTGAAACACTCACACTAGTGAAAAACACACACGAATGAAAAACTCACACTAGTGTAACACTCACACTAGTGTAACACTCACACGAGTGTAACACTCGCACGAGTGAAACACTCGCACGAGTGAAACACTCGCACTAGTGTAACACTCGCACTAGTGTAACACTCGCACTAGTGTAACACTCGCGCTAGTGTAACACTCGCACTAGTGTAACACTCACACGAGTGTAACACACGAGTGAAACACTCACACGAGTGTAACACTCGCACGAATGTAACACTCGCACTAGTGTAACACTCACACGAGTGAAACACTCACACTAGTGTAACATTCACATGTAACACTCACACGATTGAAACACTCGCACGAGTGTAACACTCGCACGAGTGTAACACTCGCACGAGTGAAACACTCACACTCATGTTACACTCACACGAGTGTAGCACTCACACGAGTGTAACACTCACACGAGTGAAACACTCACTCGACTGAAACACTCACACGAGTGTAACACTCACACGAGTGAAACTCACACGATTCGCTCTAACACTCAGATGAGTGAAACACTCACACGAGTGAAACACTCACACGAGTGAACGTGACACAAACACGAGTGTAACACTCACACGAGTGTAACACTCGCACGAGTGTAACACTCGCACGAGTGTAACACTCGCACTAGTGAAACACTCACACGAGTGAAACACTCACTCGACTGTAACACTCACACGAGTCGCTCTAACACTCACACGAGTGAAACACTCACACGAGTGAAACACTCGCACGAGTGTAACACTCGCACGAGTGAAACACTCGCACGAGTGTAACACTCGCACTAGTGTAACACTCGCACTAGTGTAACACTCGCGCTAGTGTAACACTCGCACTAGTGTAACACTCACACGAGTGTAACACACGAGTGAAACACTCACACGAGTGTAACACTCGCACGAGTGTAACACTCGCACTAGTGTAACACTCACACGAGTGAAACACTCACACTAGTGTAACATTCACGTGTAACACTCACACGATTGAAGCACTCGCACGAGTGTAACACTCGCACGAGTGTAACACTCGCACGAGTGAAACACTCACACTCATGTTACACTCACACGAGTGAAACACTCACACGAGTGAAAAACACACACGAATGAAAAACTCACACTAGTGTAACACTCACACTAGTGTAACACTCGCACGAGTGTAACACTCGCACGAGTGAAACACTCGCACGAGTGAAACACTCGCACTAGTGTAACACTCGCACTAGTGTAACACTCGCACTAGTGTAACACTCGCGCTAGTGTAACACTCGCACTAGTGTAACACTCACACGAGTGTAACACACGAGTGAAACACTCACACGAGTGTAACACTCGCACGAGTGTAACACTCGCACTAGTGTAACACTCACACGAGTGAAACACTCACACTAGTGTAACATTCACGTGTAACACTCACACGATTGAAACACTCGCACGAGTGTAACACTCGCACGAGTGTAACACTCGCACGAGTGAAACACTCACACGAGAGTAACACTCGCACGCGTGAAACACTCACACGAGCGAAACACTCACACGAGTGTAACACTCACACGAGTGAACGTGACTCTCACACGAGTGAAGCACTCACTCGACTGAAACACTCACACGAGTGTAGCACTCACTCGAGAGAAACACTCACTCGAGTGAAACACTCACTCGAGTGAAACACTCACACGAGTGAAACACTCACACGAGTGAAACACTCACTCGACTGAAACACTCACACGAGTGTAACACTCACACGAGTGAAACTCACACGAGTCGCTCTAACACTCAGAAGAGTGAAACACTCACACGAGTGAAACACTCACACGAGTGAACGTGACACAAACACGAGTGTAACACTCACACGAGTGTAACACTCGCACGAGTGTAACACTCGCACGAGTGTAACACTCGCACTAGTGAAACACTCACACGAGTGAAACACTCACTCGAGTGTAACACTCACTCGACTGTAACACTCACACGAGTCGCTCTAACACTCACACGAGTGAAACACTCGCACGAGTGTAACACTCGCACGATTTAAACACTCGCACTAGTGTAACACTCGCACTAGTGTAACACTCGCACTAGTGTAACACTCGCGCTAGTGTAACACTCGCACTAGTGTAACACTCACACGAGTGTAACACACGAGTGAAACACTCACACGAGTGTAACACTCGCACGAGTGTAACACTCGCACTAGTGTAACACTCACACGAGTGAAACACTCACACTAGTGTAACATTCACGTGTAACACTCACACGATTGAAACACTCGCACGAGTGTAACACTCGCACGAGTGTAACACTCGCACGAGTGAAACACTCACACTCATGTTACACTCACACGAGTGAAACACTCACACTAGTGAAAAACACACACGAATGAAAAACTCACACTAGTGTAACACTCACACTAGTGTAACACTCGCACTAGTGTAACACTCGCGCTAGTGTAACACTCGCACTAGTGTAACACTCACACGAGTGTAACACACGAGTGAAACACTCACACGAGTGTAACACTCGCACGAGTGTAACACTCACACGAGTGAAACACTCACACTAGTGTAACACTCGCACGAGTGAAACACTCACACTCATGTTACACTCACACGAGTGTAGCACTCACACGAGTGTTACACTCACACGAGTGTAACACTCACACGAGTGTAACACTCACACGAGTGAAACTCACACAATTCGCTCTAACACTCAGATGAGTGAAACACTCACACGAGTGAAACACTCACACGAGTGAACGTGACACAAACACGAGTGTAACACTCACACGAGTGTAACACTCACACGAGTGAAACACTCACTCGACTGAAACACTCACACGAGTGTAACACTCACACGAGTGAAACTCACACAATTCGCTCTAACACTCAGATGAGTGAAACACTCACACGAGTGAAACACTCACACGAGTGAACGTGACACAAACACGAGTGTAACACTCACACGAGTGTAACACTCGCACGAGTGTAACACTCGCACGAGTGTAACACTCGCACGAGTGTAACACTCGCACGAGTGTAACACTCGCACGAGTGTAACACTCGCACTAGTGAAACACTCACACGAGTGAAACACTCACTCGACTGTAACACTCACTCGACTGTAACACTCACACGAGTCGCTCTAACACTCACACGAGTGAAACACTCACACGAGTGAAACACTCGCACGAGTGTAACACTCGCACGAGTGAAACACTCGCACGAGTGTAACACTCGCACTAGTGTAACACTCGCACTAGTGTAACACTCGCGCTAGTGTAACACTCGCACTAGTGTAACACTCACATGAGTGTAACACACGAGTGAAACACTCACACGAGTGTAACACTCGCACGAGTGTAACACTCGCACTAGTATAACACTCACACGAGTGAAACACTCACACTAGTGTAACATTCACGTGTAACACTCACACGATTGAAGCACTCGCACGAGTGTAACACTCGCACGAGTGTAACACTCGCACGAGTGAAACACTCACACTCATGTTACACTCACACGAGTGAAACACTCACACGAGTGAAAAACAAACACGAATGAAAAACTCACACTAGTGTAACACTCACACTAGTGTAACACTCACACGAGTGTAACACTCGCACGAGTGAAACACTCGCACGAGTGAAACACTCGCACTAGTGTAACACTCGCACTAGTGTAACACTCGCACTAGTGTAACACTCGCGCTAGTGTAACACTCGCACTAGTGTAACACTCACACGAGTGTAACACACGAGTGAAACACTCACACGAGTGTAACACTCGCACGAGTGTAACACTCGCACTAGTGTAACACTCACACGAGTGAAACACTCACACTAGTGTAACATTCACGTGTAACACTCACACGATTGAAACACTCGCACGAGTGTAACACTCGCACGAGTGTAACACTCACACGAGTGTAACACTCGCACGAGTGAAACACTCGCACGAGTGAAACACTCGCACTAGTGTAACACTCGCACTAGTGTAACACTCGCGCTAGTGTAACACTCGCACTAGTGTAACACTCACACGAGTGTAACACACGAGTGAAACACTCACACAAGTGTAACACTCGCACGAGTGTAACACTCGCGCTAGTGTAACACTCACACGAGTGAAACACTCACACTAGTGTAACACTCACTCGACTGTAACACTCACACGAGTCGCTCTAACACTCACACGATTGAAACACTCGCACGAGTGTAACACTCGCACGAGTGTAACACTCGCACGAGTGAAACACTCACACGAGAGTAACACTCGCACGCGTGAAACACTCACACGAGCGAAACACTCACACGAGTGTAACACTCACACGAGTGAACGTGACTCTCACACGAGTGTAGCACTCACTCGAGAGAAACACTCACACTAGTGAAAAACACACACGAATGAAAAACTCACACTAGTGTAACACTCACACTAGTGTAACACTCGCACTAGTGTAACACTCGCGCTAGTGTAACACTCGCACTAGTGTAACACTCACACGAGTGTAACACACGAGTGAAACACTCACACGAGTGTAACACTCGCACGAGCGTAACACTCGCACTAGTGTAACACTCACACGAGTGAAACACTCACACTAGTGTAACATTCACGTGTAACACTCACACGATTGAAACACTCGCACGAGTGTAACACTCGCACGAGTGTAACACTCGCACGAGTGAAACACTCACACTCATGTTACACTCACACGAGTGTAGCACTCACACGAGTGTTACACTCACACGAGTGTAGCACTTACACGAGTGTTACACTCACACGACTGAAACACTCACTCGACTGAAACACTCACACGAGTGTAACACTCACACGAGTGAAACTCACACAATTCGCTCTAACACTCAGATGAGTGAAACACTCACACGAGTGAAACACTCACACGAGTGAACGTGACACAAACACGAGTGTAACACTCACACGAGTGTAACACTCGCACGAGTGTAACACTCGCACGAGTGTAACACTCGCACGAGTGTAACACTCGCACGAGTGTAACACTCGCACTAGTGAAACACTCACACGAGTGAAACACTCACTCGAGTGTAACACTCACTCGACTGTAACACTCACACGAGTCGCTCTAACACTCACACGAGTGAAACACTCACACGAGTGAAACACTCGCACGAGTGTAACACTCGCACGAGTGAAACACTCGCACGAGTGTAACACTCGCACTAGTGTAACACTCGCACTAGTGTAACACTCGCGCTAATGTAACACTCGCACTAGTCTAACACTCACATGAGTGTAACACACGAGTGAAACACTCACACGAGTGTAACACTCGCACGAGTGTAACACTCGCACTAGTGTAACACTCACACGAGTGAAACACTCACACTAGTGTAACATTCACGTGTAACACTCACACGATTGAAGCACTCGCACGAGTGTAACACTCGCACGAGTGTAACACTCGCACGAGTGAAACACTCACACTCATGTTACACTCACACGAGTGAAACACTCACACGAGTGAAAAACACACACGAATGAAAAACTCACACTAGTGTAACACTCACACTAGTGTAACACTCACACGAGTGTAACACTCGCACGAGTGAAACACTCGCACGAGTGAAACACTCGCACTAGTGTAACACTCGCACTAGTGTAACACTCGCACTAGTGTAACACTCGCGCTAGTGTAACACTCGCACTAGTGTAACACTCACACGAGTGTAACACACGAGTGAAACACTCACACGAGTGTAACACTCGCACGAGTGTAACACTCGCACTAGTGTAACACTCACACGAGTGAAACACTCACACTAGTGTAACATTCACGTGTAACACTCACACGATTGAAACACTCGCACGAGTGTAACACTCGCACGAGTGTAACACTCACACGAGTGTAACACTCGCACGAGTGAAACACTCGCACGAGTGAAACACTCGCACTAGTGTAACACTCGCACTAGTGTAACACTCGCACTAGTGTAACACTCGCGCTAGTGTAACACTCGCACTAGTGTAACACTCACACGAGTGTAACACACGAGTGAAACACTCACACGAGTGTAACACTCGCACGAGTGTAACACTCGCACTAGTGTAACACTCACACAAGTGAAACACTCACACTAGTGTAACATTCACGTGTAACACTCACACGATTGAAACACTCGCACGAGTGTAACACTCGCACGAGTGTAACACTCGCACGAGTGAAACACTCACACGAGAGTAACACTCGCACGCGTGAAACACTCACACGAGCGAAACACTCACACGAGTGTAACACTCACACGAGCGAACGTGACTCTCACACGAGTGAAGCACTCACTCGACTGAAACACTCACACGAGTGTAGCACTCACTCGAGAGAAACACTCACTCGAGTGAAACACTCACTCGAGTGAAACACTCACACGAGTGAAACACTCACACGAGTGAAACACTCACTCGACTGAAACACTCACACGAGTGTAACACTCACACGAGTGAAACTCACACGAGTCGCTCTAACACTCAGATGAGTGAAACACTCACACGAGTGAAACACTCACACGAGTGAACGTGACACAAACACGAGTGTAACACTCACACGAGTGTAACACTCGCACGAGTGTAACACTCGCACGAGTGTAACACTCGCACTAGTGAAACACTCACACGAGTGAAACACTCACTCGAGTGTAACACTCACTCGACTGTAACACTCACACGAGTCGCTCTAACACTCACACGAGTGAAACACTCGCACGAGTGTAACACTCGCACGAGTGAAACACTCGCACTAGTGTAACACTCGCACTAGTGTAACACTCGCACTAGTGTAACACTCGCGCTAGTGTAACACTCACACGAGTGTAACACACGAGTGAAACACTCACACGAGTGTAACACTCGCACGAGTGTAACACTCGCACTAGTGTAACACTCACACGAGTGAAACACTCACACTAGTGTAACATTCACGTGTAACACTCACACGATTGAAACACTCGCACGAGTGTAACACTCGCACGAGTGTAACACTCGCACGAGTGAAACACTCACACTCATGTTACACTCACACGAGTGCAGCACTCACCCGAGTGTAGCACTCACCCGAGTGTAGCACTCACACGAGTGTTACACTCACACGAGTGTTACACTCACACTAGTGTTACACTCACACTAGTGTTACACTCACACTAATGTTACACTCACACGAGTGTTACACTCACACGAGTGTTACACATACGAGTGGAACACTCACACGAGTGTAACACTCACTAGTGAAACACTCGCACGAGTGTAACACTCGCACGAGTGAAACACTCGCACGAGTGAAACACTCACACGAGTGAAACACTCACACGAGTGTAACACTCACACGAGTGTAACATTCACACTAGTGAAAAACACACACGAATGAAACACTCACACTAGTGTAACACTCACACTAGTGTAACACTCACACGAGTGTAACACTCACACGAGTGTAACACTCACACGAGTGAAACACTCACACTAGTGAACGTGACACAAACACGAGTGTAACACTCACACGAGTGTAACACTCACTCGAGTGAAACACTCACACTAGTGTAACACTCACACGAGTGTAACACTCACTCGAGTGTAACACTCACTAGTGAAACACTCACACTAGTGTAACACTCACACGAGTGTAACACACGAGTGAAACACTCACACGAGTGTAACACTCGCACGAGTGTAACACTCGCACTAGTGTAACACTCACACGAGTGAAACACTCACACTAGTGTAACATTCACGTGTAACACTCACACGATTGAAACACTCGCACGAGTGTAACACTCGCACGAGTGAAACACTCGCACGAGTGAAACACTCGCACTAGTGTAACACTCGCACTAGTGTAACACTCGCGCTAGTGTAACACTCGCACTAGTGTAACACTCACACGAGTGTAACACACGAGTGAAACACTCACACGAGTGTAACACTCGCACGAGTGTAACACTCGCGCTAGTGTAACACTCACACGAGTGAAACACTCACACTAGTGTAACACTCACTCGACTGTAACACTCACACGAGTCGCTCTAACACTCACACGATTGAAACACTCGCACGAGTGTAACACTCGCACGAGTGTAACACTCGCACGAGTGTAACACTCGCACGAGTGAAACACTCACACGAGAGTAACACTCGCACGCGTGAAACACTCACACGAGCGAAACACTCACACGAGTGTAACACTCACACGAGTGAACGTGACTCTCACACGAGTGTAGCACTCACTCGAGAGAAACACTCACACTAGTGAAAAACACACACGAATGAAAAACTCACACTAGTGTAACACTCACACTAGTGTAACACTCGCACTAGTGTAACACTCGCGCTAGTGTAACACTCGCACTAGTGTAACACTCACACGAGTGTAACACACGAGTGAAACACTCACACGAGTGTAACACTCGCACGAGTGTAACACTCGCACTAGTGTAACACTCACACGAGTGAAACACTCACACTAGTGTAACATTCACGTGTAACACTCACACGATTGAAACACTCGCACGAGTGTAACACTCGCACGAGTGTAACACTCGCACGAGTGAAACACTCACACTCATGTTACACTCACACGAGTGTAGCACTCACACGAGTGTTACACTCACACGAGTGTAGCACTTACACGAGTGTTACACTCACACGAGTGAAACACTCACTCGACTGAAACACTCACACGAGTGTAACACTCACACGAGTGAAACTCACACAATTCGCTCTAACACTCAGATGAGTGAAACACTCACACGAGTGAAACACTCACACGAGTGAACGTGACACAAACACGAGTGTAACACTCACACGAGTGTAACACTCGCACGAGTGTAACACTCGCACGAGTGTAACACTCGCACGAGTGTAACACTCGCACGAGTGTAACACTCGCACTAGTGAAACACTCACACGAGTGAAACACTCACTCGAGTGTAACACTCACTCGACTGTAACACTCACACGAGTCGCTCTAACACTCACACGAGTGAAACACTCACACGAGTGAAACACTCGCACGAGTGTAACACTCGCACGAGTGAAACACTCGCACGAGTGTAACACTCGCACTAGTGTAACACTCGCACTAGTGTAACACTCGCGCTAGTGTAACACTCGCACTAGTGTAACACTCACATGAGTGTAACACACGAGTGAAACACTCACACGAGTGTAACACTCGCACGAGTGTAACACTCGCACTAGTGTAACACTCACACGAGTGAAACACTCACACTAGTGTAACATTCACGTGTAACACTCACACGATTGAAGCACTCGCACGAGTGTAACACTCGCACGAGTGTAACACTCACACGAGTGTAACACTCGCACGAGTGAAACACTCGCACGAGTGAAACACTCGCACTAGTGTAACACTCGCACTAGTGTAACACTCGCACTAGTGTAACACTCGCGCTAGTGTAACACTCGCACTAGTGTAACACTCACACGAGTGTAACACACGAGTGAAACACTCACACGAGTGTAACACTCGCACGAGTGTAACACTCGCACTAGTGTAACACTCACACAAGTGAAACACTCACACTAGTGTAACATTCACGTGTAACACTCACACGATTGAAACACTCGCACGAGTGTAACACTCGCACGAGTGTAACACTCGCACGAGTGAAACACTCACACGAGAGTAACACTCGCACGCGTGAAACACTCACACGAGCGAAACACTCACACGAGTGTAACACTCACACGAGCGAACGTGACTCTCACACGAGTGAAGCACTCACTCGACTGAAACACTCACACGAGTGTAGCACTCACTCGAGAGAAACACTCACTCGAGTGAAACACTCACTCGAGTGAAACACTCACACGAGTGAAACACTCACACGAGTGAAACACTCACTCGACTGAAACACTCACACGAGTGTAACACTCACACGAGTGAAACTCACACGAGTCGCTCTAACACTCAGATGAGTGAAACACTCACACGAGTGAAACACTCACACGAGTGAACGTGACACAAACACGAGTGTAACACTCACACGAGTGTAACACTCGCACGAGTGTAACACTCGCACGAGTGTAACACTCGCACTAGTGAAACACTCACACGAGTGAAACACTCACTCGAGTGTAACACTCACTCGACTGTAACACTCACACGAGTCGCTCTAACACTCACACGAGTGAAACACTCGCACGAGTGTAACACTCGCACGAGTGAAACACTCGCACTAGTGTAACACTCGCACTAGTGTAACACTCGCACTAGTGTAACACTCGCGCTAGTGTAACACTCACACGAGTGTAACACACGAGTGAAACACTCACACGAGTGTAACACTCGCACGAGTGTAACACTCGCACTAGTGTAACACTCACACGAGTGAAACACTCACACTAGTGTAACATTCACGTGTAACACTCACACGATTGAAACACTCGCACGAGTGTAACACTCGCACGAGTGTAACACTCGCACGAGTGAAACACTCACACTCATGTTACACTCACACGAGTGCAGCACTCACCCGAGTGTAGCACTCACCCGAGTGTAGCACTCACACGAGTGTTACACTCACACGAGTGTTACACTCACACTAGTGTTACACTCACACTAGTGTTACACTCACACTAATGTTACACTCACACGAGTGTTACACTCACACGAGTGTTACACATACGAGTGGAACACTCACACGAGTGTAACACTCACTAGTGAAACACTCGCACGAGTGTAACACTCGCACGAGTGAAACACTCGCACGAGTGAAACGCTCACACGAGTGAACGTGACACAAACACGAGTGTAACACTCACACGAGTGTAACACTCGCACGAGTGTAACACTCGCACTAGTGTAACACTCACACGAGTGAAACACTCACACTAGTGTAACATTCACGTGTAACACTCACACGATTGAAGCACTCGCACGAGTGTAACACTCGCACGAGTGTAACACTCACACGAGTGTAACACTCGCACGAGTGAAACACTCGCACGAGTGAAACACTCGCACTAGTGTAACACTCGCACTAGTGTAACACTCGCACTAGTGTAACACTCGCGCTAGTGTAACACTCGCACTAGTGTAACACTCACACGAGTGTAACACACGAGTGAAACACTCACACGAGTGTAACACTCGCACGAGTGTAACACTCGCACTAGTGTAACACTCACACAAGTGAAACACTCACACTAGTGTAACATTCACGTGTAACACTCACACGATTGAAACACTCGCACGAGTGTAACACTCGCACGAGTGTAACACTCGCACGAGTGAAACACTCACACGAGAGTAACACTCGCACGCGTGAAACACTCACACGAGCGAAACACTCACACGAGTGTAACACTCACACGAGCGAACGTGACTCTCACACGAGTGAAGCACTCACTCGACTGAAACACTCACACGAGTGTAGCACTCACTCGAGAGAAACACTCACTCGAGTGAAACACTCACTCGAGTGAAACACTCACACGAGTGAAACACTCACACGAGTGAAACACTCACTCGACTGAAACACTCACACGAGTGTAACACTCACACGAGTGAAACTCACACGAGTCGCTCTAACACTCAGATGAGTGAAACACTCACACGAGTGAAACACTCACACGAGTGAACGTGACACAAACACGAGTGTAACACTCACACGAGTGTAACACTCGCACGAGTGTAACACTCGCACGAGTGTAACACTCGCACTAGTGAAACACTCACACGAGTGAAACACTCACTCGAGTGTAACACTCACTCGACTGTAACACTCACACGAGTCGCTCTAACACTCACACGAGTGAAACACTCGCACGAGTGTAACACTCGCACGAGTGAAACACTCGCACTAGTGTAACACTCGCACTAGTGTAACACTCGCACTAGTGTAACACTCGCGCTAGTGTAACACTCACACGAGTGTAACACACGAGTGAAACACTCACACGAGTGTAACACTCGCACGAGTGTAACACTCGCACTAGTGTAACACTCACACGAGTGAAACACTCACACTAGTGTAACATTCACGTGTAACACTCACACGATTGAAACACTCGCACGAGTGTAACACTCGCACGAGTGTAACACTCGCACGAGTGAAACACTCACACTCATGTTACACTCACACGAGTGCAGCACTCACCCGAGTGTAGCACTCACCCGAGTGTAGCACTCACACGAGTGTTACACTCACACGAGTGTTACACTCACACTAGTGTTACACTCACACTAGTGTTACACTCACACTAATGTTACACTCACACGAGTGTTACACTCACACGAGTGTTACACATACGAGTGGAACACTCACACGAGTGTAACACTCACTAGTGAAACACTCGCACGAGTGTAACACTCGCACGAGTGAAACACTCGCACGAGTGAAACACTCACACGAGTGAAACACTCACACGAGTGTAACACTCACACGAGTGTAACATTCACACTAGTGAAAAACACACACGAATGAAACACTCACACTAGTGTAACACTCACACTAGTGTAACACTCACACGAGTGTAACACTCACACGAGTGTAACACTCACACGAGTGAAACACTCACACTAGTGAACGTGACACAAACACGAGTGTAACACTCACACGAGTGTAACACTCACTCGAGTGAAACACTCACACTAGTGTAACACTCACACGAGTGTAACACTCACTCGAGTGTAACACTCACTAGTGAAACACTCACACTAGTGTAACACTCACACGAGTGTAACACACGAGTGAAACACTCACACGAGTGTAACACTCGCACGAGTGTAACACTCGCACTAGTGTAACACTCACACGAGTGAAACACTCACACTAGTGTAACATTCACGTGTAACACTCACACGATTGAAACACTCGCACGAGTGTAACACTCGCACGAGTGAAACACTCGCACGAGTGAAACACTCGCACTAGTGTAACACTCGCACTAGTGTAACACTCGCGCTAGTGTAACACTCGCACTAGTGTAACACTCACACGAGTGTAACACACGAGTGAAACACTCACACGAGTGTAACACTCGCACGAGTGTAACACTCGCGCTAGTGTAACACTCACACGAGTGAAACACTCACACTAGTGTAACACTCACTCGACTGTAACACTCACACGAGTCGCTCTAACACTCACACGATTGAAACACTCGCACGAGTGTAACACTCGCACGAGTGTAACACTCGCACGAGTGTAACACTCGCACGAGTGAAACACTCACACGAGAGTAACACTCGCACGCGTGAAACACTCACACGAGCGAAACACTCACACGAGTGTAACACTCACACGAGTGAACGTGACTCTCACACGAGTGTAGCACTCACTCGAGAGAAACACTCACACTAGTGAAAAACACACACGAATGAAAAACTCACACTAGTGTAACACTCACACTAGTGTAACACTCGCACTAGTGTAACACTCGCGCTAGTGTAACACTCGCACTAGTGTAACACTCACACGAGTGTAACACACGAGTGAAACACTCACACGAGTGTAACACTCGCACGAGTGTAACACTCGCACTAGTGTAACACTCACACGAGTGAAACACTCACACTAGTGTAACATTCACGTGTAACACTCACACGATTGAAACACTCGCACGAGTGTAACACTCGCACGAGTGTAACACTCGCACGAGTGAAACACTCACACTCATGTTACACTCACACGAGTGTAGCACTCACACGAGTGTTACACTCACACGAGTGTAGCACTTACACGAGTGTTACACTCACACGAGTGAAACACTCACTCGACTGAAACACTCACACGAGTGTAACACTCACACGAGTGAAACTCACACAATTCGCTCTAACACTCAGATGAGTGAAACACTCACACGAGTGAAACACTCACACGAGTGAACGTGACACAAACACGAGTGTAACACTCACACGAGTGTAACACTCGCACGAGTGTAACACTCGCACGAGTGTAACACTCGCACGAGTGTAACACTCGCACGAGTGTAACACTCGCACTAGTGAAACACTCACACGAGTGAAACACTCACTCGAGTGTAACACTCACTCGACTGTAACACTCACACGAGTCGCTCTTACACTCACACGAGTGAAACACTCACACGAGTGAAACACTCGCACGAGTGTAACACTCGCACGAGTGAAACACTCGCACGAGTGTAACACTCGCACTAGTGTAACACTCGCACTAGTGTAACACTCGCGCTAGTGTAACACTCGCACTAGTGTAACACTCACATGAGTGTAACACACGAGTGAAACACTCACACGAGTGTAACACTCGCACGAGTGTAACACTCGCACTAGTGTAACACTCACACGAGTGAAACACTCACACTAGTGTAACATTCACGTGTAACACTCACACGATTGAAGCACTCGCACGAGTGTAACACTCGCACGAGTGTAACACTCACACGAGTGTAACACTCGCACGAGTGAAACACTCGCACGAGTGAAACACTCGCACTAGTGTAACACTCGCACTAGTGTAACACTCGCACTAGTGTAACACTCGCGCTAGTGTAACACTCGCACTAGTGTAACACTCACACGAGTGTAACACACGAGTGAAACACTCACACGAGTGTAACACTCGCACGAGTGTAACACTCGCACTAGTGTAACACTCACACAAGTGAAACACTCACACTAGTGTAACATTCACGTGTAACACTCACACGATTGAAACACTCGCACGAGTGTAACACTCGCACGAGTGTAACACTCGCACGAGTGAAACACTCACACGAGAGTAACACTCGCACGCGTGAAACACTCACACGAGCGAAACACTCACACGAGTGTAACACTCACACGAGCGAACGTGACTCTCACACGAGTGAAGCACTCACTCGACTGAAACACTCACACGAGTGTAGCACTCACTCGAGAGAAACACTCACTCGAGTGAAACACTCACTCGAGTGAAACACTCACACGAGTGAAACACTCACACGAGTGAAACACTCACTCGACTGAAACACTCACACGAGTGTAACACTCACACGAGTGAAACTCACACGAGTCGCTCTAACACTCAGATGAGTGAAACACTCACACGAGTGAAACACTCACACGAGTGAACGTGACACAAACACGAGTGTAACACTCACACGAGTGTAACACTCGCACGAGTGTAACACTCGCACGAGTGTAACACTCGCACTAGTGAAACACTCACACGAGTGAAACACTCACTCGAGTGTAACACTCACTCGACTGTAACACTCACACGAGTCGCTCTAACACTCACACGAGTGAAACACTCGCACGAGTGTAACACTCGCACGAGTGAAACACTCGCACTAGTGTAACACTCGCACTAGTGTAACACTCGCACTAGTGTAACACTCGCGCTAGTGTAACACTCACACGAGTGTAACACACGAGTGAAACACTCACACGAGTGTAACACTCGCACGAGTGTAACACTCGCACTAGTGTAACACTCACACGAGTGAAACACTCACACTAGTGTAACATTCACGTGTAACACTCACACGATTGAAACACTCGCACGAGTGTAACACTCGCACGAGTGTAACACTCGCACGAGTGAAACACTCACACTCATGTTACACTCACACGAGTGCAGCACTCACCCGAGTGTAGCACTCACCCGAGTGTAGCACTCACACGAGTGTTACACTCACACGAGTGTTACACTCACACTAGTGTTACACTCACACTAGTGTTACACTCACACTAATGTTACACTCACACGAGTGTTACACTCACACGAGTGTTACACATACGAGTGGAACACTCACACGAGTGTAACACTCACTAGTGAAACACTCGCACGAGTGTAACACTCGCACGAGTGAAACACTCGCACGAGTGAAACACTCACACGAGTGAACGTGACACAAACACGAGTGTAACACTCACACGAGTGTAACACTCGCACGAGTGTAACACTCGCACTAGTGTAACACTCACACGAGTGAAACACTCACACTAGTGTAACATTCACGTGTAACACTCACACGATTGAAGCACTCGCACGAGTGTAACACTCGCACGAGTGTAACACTCACACGAGTGTAACACTCGCACGAGTGAAACACTCGCACGAGTGAAACACTCGCACTAGTGTAACACTCGCACTAGTGTAACACTCGCACTAGTGTAACACTCGCGCTAGTGTAACACTCGCACTAGTGTAACACTCACACGAGTGTAACACACGAGTGAAACACTCACACGAGTGTAACACTCGCACGAGTGTAACACTCGCACTAGTGTAACACTCACACAAGTGAAACACTCACACTAGTGTAACATTCACGTGTAACACTCACACGATTGAAACACTCGCACGAGTGTAACACTCGCACGAGTGTAACACTCGCACGAGTGAAACACTCACACGAGAGTAACACTCGCACGCGTGAAACACTCACACGAGCGAAACACTCACACGAGTGTAACACTCACACGAGCGAACGTGACTCTCACACGAGTGAAGCACTCACTCGACTGAAACACTCACACGAGTGTAGCACTCACTCGAGAGAAACACTCACTCGAGTGAAACACTCACTCGAGTGAAACACTCACACGAGTGAAACACTCACACGAGTGAAACACTCACTCGACTGAAACACTCACACGAGTGTAACACTCACACGAGTGAAACTCACACGAGTCGCTCTAACACTCAGATGAGTGAAACACTCACACGAGTGAAACACTCACACGAGTGAACGTGACACAAACACGAGTGTAACACTCACACGAGTGTAACACTCGCACGAGTGTAACACTCGCACGAGTGTAACACTCGCACTAGTGAAACACTCACACGAGTGAAACACTCACTCGAGTGTAACACTCACTCGACTGTAACACTCACACGAGTCGCTCTAACACTCACACGAGTGAAACACTCGCACGAGTGTAACACTCGCACGAGTGAAACACTCGCACTAGTGTAACACTCGCACTAGTGTAACACTCGCACTAGTGTAACACTCGCGCTAGTGTAACACTCACACGAGTGTAACACACGAGTGAAACACTCACACGAGTGTAACACTCGCACGAGTGTAACACTCGCACTAGTGTAACACTCACACGAGTGAAACACTCACACTAGTGTAACATTCACGTGTAACACTCACACGATTGAAACACTCGCACGAGTGTAACACTCGCACGAGTGTAACACTCGCACGAGTGAAACACTCACACTCATGTTACACTCACACGAGTGCAGCACTCACCCGAGTGTAGCACTCACCCGAGTGTAGCACTCACACGAGTGTTACACTCACACGAGTGTTACACTCACACTAGTGTTACACTCACACTAGTGTTACACTCACACTAATGTTACACTCACACGAGTGTTACACTCACACGAGTGTTACACATACGAGTGGAACACTCACACGAGTGTAACACTCACTAGTGAAACACTCGCACGAGTGTAACACTCGCACGAGTGAAACACTCGCACGAGTGAAACACTCACACGAGTGAAACACTCACACGAGTGTAACACTCACACGAGTGTAACATTCACACTAGTGAAAAACACACACGAATGAAACACTCACACTAGTGTAACACTCACACTAGTGTAACACTCACACGAGTGTAACACTCACACGAGTGTAACACTCACACGAGTGAAACACTCACACTAGTGAACGTGACACAAACACGAGTGTAACACTCACACGAGTGTAACACTCACTCGAGTGAAACACTCACACTAGTGTAACACTCACACGAGTGTAACACTCACTCGAGTGTAACACTCACTAGTGAAACACTCACACTAGTGTAACACTCACACGAGTGTAACACACGAGTGAAACACTCACACGAGTGTAACACTTGCACGAGTGTAACACTCGCACTAGTGTAACACTCACACGAGTGAAACACTCACACTAGTGTAACATTCACGTGTAACACTCACACGATTGAAACACTCGCACGATTGAAACACTCGCACGAGTGTAACACTCGCACGAGTGTAACACTCGCACGAGTGAAACACTCGCACGAGTGAAACACTCGCACTAGTGTAACACTCGCACTAGTGTAACACTCGCGCTAGTGTAACACTCGCACTAGTGTAACACTCACACGAGTGTAACACACGAGTGAAACACTCACACGAGTGTAACACTCGCACGAGTGTAACACTCGCGCTAGTGTAACACTCACACGAGTGAAACACTCACACTAGTGTAACACTCACTCGACTGTAACACTCACACGAGTCGCTCTAACACTCACACGATTGAAACACTCGCACGAGTGTAACACTCGCACGAGTGTAACACTCGCACGAGTGAAACACTCACACGAGAGTAACACTCGCACGCGTGAAACACTCACACGAGCGAAACACTCACACGAGTGTAACACTCACACGAGTGAACGTGACTCTCACACGAGTGTAGCACTCACTCGAGAGAAACACTCACACTAGTGAAAAACACACACGAATGAAAAACTCACACTAGTGTAACACTCACACTAGTGTAACACTCGCACTAGTGTAACACTCGCGCTAGTGTAACACTCGCACTAGTGTAACACTCGCGCTAGTGTAACACTCGCACTAGTGTAACACTCACACGAGTGTAACACACGAGTGAAACACTCACACGAGTGTAACACTCGCACGAGTGTAACACTCGCACTAGTGTAACACTCACACGAGTGAAACACTCACACTAGTGTAACATTCACGTGTAACACTCACACGATTGAAACACTCGCACGAGTGTAACACTCGCACGAGTGTAACACTCGCACGAGTGAAACACTCACACTCATGTTACACTCACACGAGTGTAGCACTCACACGAGTGTTACACTCACACGAGTGAAACACTCACTCGACTGAAACACTCACACGAGTGTAACACTCACACGAGTGAAACTCACACAATTCGCTCTAACACTCAGATGAGTGAAACACTCACACGAGTGAAACACTCACACGAGTGAACGTGACACAAACACGAGTGTAACACTCGCACGAGTGTAACACTCGCACGAGTGTAACACTCGCACGAGTGTAACACTCGCACGAGTGTAACACTCGCACGAGTGTAACACTCGCACTAGTGAAACACTCACACGAGTGAAACACTCACTCGACTGTAACACTCACACGAGTCGCTCTAACACTCACACGAGTGAAACACTCACACGAGTGAAACACTCGCACGAGTGTAACACTCGCACGAGTGAAACACTCGCACGAGTGTAACACTCGCACTAGTGTAACACTCGCACTAGTGTAACACTCGCGCTAGTGTAACACTCGCACTAGTGTAACACTCACATGAGTGTAACACACGAGTGAAACACTCACACGAGTGTAACACTCGCACGAGTGTAACACTCGCACTAGTGTAACACTCACACGAGTGAAACACTCACACTAGTGTAACATTCACGTGTAACACTCACACGATTGAAGCACTCGCACGAGTGTAACACTCGCACGAGTGTAACACTCGCACGAGTGAAACACTCACACTCATGTTACACTCACACGAGTGAAACACTCACACGAGTGAAAAACACACACGAATGAAAAACTCACACTAGTGTAACACTCACACTAGTGTAACACTCACACGAGTGTAACACTCGCACGAGTGAAACACTCGCACGAGTGAAACACTCGCACTAGTGTAACACTCGCACTAGTGTAACACTCGCGCTAGTGTAACACTCGCACTAGTGTAACACTCACACGAGTGTAACACACGAGTGAAACACTCACACGAGTGTAACACTCGCACGAGTGTAACACTCGCACTAGTGTAACACTCACACGAGTGAAACACTCACACTAGTGTAACATTCACGTGTAACACTCACACGATTGAAACACTCGCACGAGTGTAACACTCGCACGAGTGTAACACTCACACGAGTGTAACACTCGCACGAGTGAAACACTCGCACGAGTGAAACACTCGCACTAGTGTAACACTCGCACTAGTGTAACACTCGCACTAGTGTAACACTCGCGCTAGTGTAACACTCGCACTAGTGTAACACTCACACGAGTGTAACACACGAGTGAAACACTCACACGAGTGTAACACTCGCACGAGTGTAACACTCGCACTAGTGTAACACTCACACAAGTGAAACACTCACACTAGTGTAACATTCACGTGTAACACTCACACGATTGAAACACTCGCACGAGTGTAACACTCGCACGAGTGTAACACTCGCACGAGTGAAACACTCACACGAGAGTAACACTCGCACGCGTGAAACACTCACACGAGCGAAACACTCACACGAGTGTAACACTCACACGAGCGAACGTGACTCTCACACGAGTGAAGCACTCACTCGACTGAAACACTCACACGAGTGTAGCACTCACTCGAGAGAAACACTCACTCGAGTGAAACACTCACTCGAGTGAAACACTCACACGAGTGAAACACTCACTCGACTGAAACACTCACACGAGTGTAACACTCACACGAGTGAAACTCACACGAGTCGCTCTAACACTCAGATGAGTGAAACACTCACACGAGTGAAACACTCACACGAGTGAACGTGACACAAACACGAGTGTAACATTCACACGAGTGTAACACTCGCACGAGTGTAACACTCGCACGAGTGTAACACTCGCACTAGTGAAACACTCACACGAGTGAAACACTCACTCGAGTGTAACACTCACTCGACTGTAACACTCACACGAGTCGCTCTAACACTCACACGAGTGAAACACTCGCACGAGTGTAACACTCGCACGAGTGAAACACTCGCACTAGTGTAACACTCGCACTAGTGTAACACTCGCACTAGTGTAACACTCGCGCTAGTGTAACACTCACACGAGTGTAACACTCACACGAGTGTAACACACGAGTGAAACACTCACACGAGTGTAATACTCGCACGAGTGTAACACTCGCACTAGTGTAACACTCACACGAGTGAAACACTCACACTAGTGTAACATTCACGTGTAACACTCACACGATTGAAACACTCGCACGAGTGTAACACTCGCACGAGTGTAACACTCGCACGAGTGAAACACTCACACTCATGTTACACTCACACGAGTGCAGCACTCACCCGAGTGTAGCACTCACCCGAGTGTAGCACTCACACGAGTGTTACACTCACACGAGTGTTACACTCACACTAGTGTTACACTCACACTAGTGTTACACTCACACTAATGTTACACTCACACGAGTGTTACACTCACACGAGTGTTACACATACGAGTGGAACACTCACACGAGTGTAACACTCACTAGTGAAACACTCGCACGAGTGTAACACTCGCACGAGTGAAACACTCGCACGAGTGAAACACTCACACGAGTGAAACACTCACACGAGTGTAACACTCACACGAGTGTAACATTCACACTAGTGAAAAACACACACGAATGAAACACTCACACTAGTGTAACACTCACACTAGTGTAACACTCACACGAGTGTAACACTCACACGAGTGTAACACTCACACGAGTGAAACACTCACACTAGTGAACGTGACACAAACACGAGTGTAACACTCACACGAGTGTAACACTCACTCGAGTGAAACACTCACACTAGTGTAACACTCACACGAGTGTAACACTCACTCGAGTGAAACACTCACACTAGTGTAACACTCACACGAGTGAAACACTCACACGAGTGTAACACTCACACTAGTGAAACACTCACACGAGTGTAACACTCACACGAGTGTAGCACTAACACTATTGTAACACTCACACGAGTGAAACGCTCACACTAGTGTAACATTGACGTGTAACACTCACACGATTGAAACACTCGCACGAGTGTAACACTCGCACGAGTGTAACACTCGCACGAGTGAAACACTCACACTCATGTTACACTCACACGAGTGTAGCACTCACACGAGTGTTACACTCACACGAGTGTTACACTCACACTAGTGTTACACTCACACTAGTGTTACACTCACACGAGTGTTACACTCACACGAGTGTTACACATACGAGTGGAACACTCACACGAGTGTAACACTCACTAGTGAAACACTCGCACGAGTGTAACACTCGCACGAGTGTAACACTCGCACGAGTGAAACACTCACACTCATGTTACACTCACACGAGTGTAGCACTCACACGAGTGTTACACTCACACGAGTGTTACACTCACACGAGTGTTACACTCACACGAGTGAAACACTCGCACGAGTGAAACACTCACACTCATGTTACACTCACACGAGTGAAACACTCACACGAGTGAAAAACACACACGAATGAAAAACTCACACTAGTGTAACACTCACACTAGTGTAACACTCACACGAGTGTAACACTCGCACGAGTGAAACACTCGCACGAGTGAAACACTCGCACTAGTGTAACACTCGCACTAGTGTAACACTCGCACTAGTGTAACACTCGCGCTAGTGTAACACTCGCACTAGTGTAACACTCACACGAGTGTAACACACGAGTGAAACACTCACACGAGTGTAACACTCGCACGAGTGTAACACTCGCACTAGTGTAACACTCACACGAGTGAAACACTCACACTAGTGTAACATTCACGTGTAACACTCACACGATTGAAACACTCGCACGAGTGTAACAATCGCACGAGTGTAACACTCACACGAGTGTAACACTCGCACGAGTGAAACACTCGCACGAGTGAAACACTCGCACTAGTGTAACACTCGCACTAGTGTAACACTCGCACTAGTGTAACACTCGCGCTAGTGTAACACTCGCACTAGTGTAACACTCACACGAGTGTAACACACGAGTGAAACACTCACAGGAGTGTAACACTCGCACGAGTGTAACACTCGCACTAGTGTAACACTCACACGAGTGAAACACTCACACTAGTGTAACATTCACGTGTAACACTCACACGATTGAAACACTCGCACGATTGAAACACTCGCACGAGTGTAACACTCGCACGAGTGTAACACTCGCACGAGTGAAACACTCACACGAGAGTAACACTCGCACGCGTGAAACACTCACACGAGCGAAACACTCACACGAGTGTAACACTCACACGAGTGAACG
Organism: Petromyzon marinus; assembly: GCF_048934315.1. Lineage (NCBI taxonomy): Eukaryota > Metazoa > Chordata > Hyperoartia > Petromyzontiformes > Petromyzontidae > Petromyzon > Petromyzon marinus. The sequence goes on along the minus strand of NW_027422603.1, from coordinate 1,677,838 downwards.
TGACTCTCACACGAGTGAAGCACTCACTCGACTGAAACACTCACACGAGTGTAGCACTCACTCGAGAGAAACACTCACTCGAGTGAAACACTCACTCGAGTGAAACACTCACACGAGTGAAACACTCACACGAGTGAAACACTCACTCGACTGAAACACTCACACGAGTGTAACACTCACACGAGTGAAACTCACACGAGTCGCTCTAACACTCAGATGAGTGAAACACTCACACGAGTGAAACACTCACACGAGTGAACGTGACACAAACACGAGTGTAACACTCACACGAGTGTAACACTCGCACGAGTGTAACACTCGCACGAGTGTAACACTCGCACTAGTGAAACACTCACACGAGTGAAACACTCACTCGAGTGTAACACTCACTCGACTGTAACACTCACACGAGTCGCTCTAACACTCACACGAGTGAAACACTCGCACGAGTGTAACACTCGCACGAGTGAAACACTCGCACTAGTGTAACACTCGCACTAGTGTAACACTCGCACTAGTGTAACACTCGCGCTAGTGTAACACTCGCACTAGTGTAACACTCACACGAGTGTAACACACGAGTGAAACACTCACACGAGTGTAACACTCGCACGAGTGTAACACTCGCACTAGTTTAACACTCACACGAGTGAAACACTCACACTAGTGTAACATTCACGTGTAAGACTCACACGATTGAAACACTCGCACGAGTGTAACACTCGCACGAGTGTAACACTCGCACGAGTGAAACACTCACACTCATGTTACACTCACACGAGTGTAGCACTCACCCGAGTGTAGCACTCACACGAGTGTTACACTCACACGAGTGTTACACTCACACTAGTGTTACACTCACACTAGTGTTACACTCACACTAGTGTTACACTCACACGAGTGTTACACTCACACGAGTGTTACACATACGAGTGGAACACTCACACGAGTGTAACACTCACTAGTGAAACACTCGCACGAGTGTAACACTCGCACGAGTGAAACACTCGCACGAGCGAAACACTCACACGAGTGAAACACTCACACGAGTGTAACACTCACACGAGTGTAACATTCACACTAGTGAAAAACACACACGAATGAAACACTCACACTAGTGTAACACTCACACTAGTGTAACACTCACACGAGTGTAACACTCACTCGAGTGAAACACTCACACTAGTGTAACACTCACACGAGTGAAACACTCACACGAGTGTAACACTCACACTAGTGAAACACTCACACGAGTGTAACACTCACACGAGTGTAGCACTAACACTATTGTAACACTCACACGAGTGAAACGCTCACACTAGTGTAACATTCACGTGTAACACTCACACGATTGAAACACTCGCACGAGTGTAACACTCGCACGAGTGTAACACTCGCACGAGTGAAACACTCACACTCATGTTACACTCACACGAGTGTAGCACTCACACGAGTGTTACACTCACACGAGTGTTACACTCACACTAGTGTTACACTCACACTAGTGTTACACTCACACTAGTGTTACACTCACACGAGTGTTACACTCACACGAGTGTTACACATACGAGTGGAACACTCACACGAGTGTAACACTCACTAGTGAAACACTCGCACGAGTGTAACACTCGCACGAGTGAAACACTCGCACGAGTGAAACACTCGCACGAGTGAAACACTCACACGAGTGAAACACTCACACGAGTGTAACACTCACACGAGTGTAACATTCACACTAGTGAAAAACACACACGAATGAAACACTCACACTAGTGTAACACTCACACTAGTGTAACACTCACACGAGTGTAACACTCACACGAGTGTAACACTCACACGAGTGAAACACTCACACTAGTGAACGTGACACAAACACGAGTGTAACACTCACACGAGTGTAACACTCACTCGAGTGAAACACTCACACTAGTGTAACACTCACACGAGTGTAACACTCACTCGAGTGAAACACTCACACTAGTGTAACACTCACACGAGTGAAACACTCACACGAGTGTAACACTCACACTAGTGAAACACTCACACGAGTGTAACACTCACACGAGTGTAGCACTAACACTATTGTAACACTCACACGAGTGAAACGCTCACACGAGTGAAACACTCACTCGATTGTAACACTCACACGAGTGAAACACTCACACGAGTGAAACACTCACACGAGCGAAACACTCACACGAGTGAAACACTCACACTAGTGTAACACTCGCACGAGTGTAACACTCACACTAGTAAACGTGACACAAACACGAGTGAAACACTCACACGAGTGTTACACTCACACGAGTGTTACACTCACACGAGTGAAACACTCACACTAGTGAAACACTCACACGAGTGTTACACTCACACTAGTGTTACACTCACACGAGTGTAGCACTCACACGAGTGTTACACTCACACGAGTGTAGCACTCACACGAGTGTTACACTCACACGAGTGTTACACTCACACGAGTGTAGCACTCACTCGAGTGAAACACTCACTCGAGTGAAACACTCACACGAGTGAAACAATCACACGAGTGAAACACTCACTCGACTGAAACACTCACACGAGTCGCTCTAGCACTCAGATGAGTGAAACACTCACACGAGTGAAACACTCACACGAGTGAAACACTCACACGAGTGAACGTGACATAAACACGAGTGTAACACTCACACGAGTGTAACACTCGCACGAGTGTAACACTCGCACTAGTGAAACACTCGCACTAGTGAAACACTCACACGAGTGAAACACTCACTCGAGTGTAACACTCACTCGACTGTAACACTCACACGAGTCGCTCTAACACTCACACGAGTAAAACACTCACACGAGTGAAACACTCGCACGAGTGTAACACTCGCACGAATGTAACACTCGCACGAGTGTAACACTCGCACGAGTGTAACACTCGCACGAGTGAAATACTCGCACTAGTGTAACACTTGCACTAGTGTAACACTCGCACTAGTGTAACACTCGCACGAGTGTAACACTCGCACGAGTGTAACACTCGCACGAGTGTAACACTCACACGAGTGAAACACTCACACGAGTGAAAAACTCACACTAGTGTAACATTCACGTGTAACACTCACACGATTGAAACACTCGCACCAGTGTAACACTCGCACGAGTGAAACACTCACACTCATGTAACACTCACACGAGTGAAACACTCACACGAGTGTAACACTCACACGAGTGGAACACTCACTAGTGAAACACTCACACTAGTGTTACACTCACACGAGTGTTACACTCACGCGAGTGAAACACTCACACTAGTGTAACACTCACACTAGTGTAACACTCGCACGAGTGTAACACTCACACTAGTAAACGTGACACAAACACGAGTGAAACACTCACACGAGTGTAACACTCACACTAGTGAAACACTCGCACTAGTGAAACACTCGCACTAGTGAAACACTTGCACGAGTGTAACACTCGCACGAGTGAAACACTCGCAAGAGTGTTTCACTCACACGAGTGTTTCACTCGCGCGAGTGTAACACTCACACGAGTGGAACACTCACACGAGTGTTACACTCACACGAGTGAAACACTCACACTAGTGTAACACTCGCACGAGTGTAACACTCACACTAGTAAACGTGACACAAACACGAGTGAAACACTCACACGAGTGTTACACTCACACGAGTGTAACACTCTCGCTAGTGAAACACTCACTAGTGAAACACTCACTAGTGAAACACTCGCACTAGTGAAACACTCGCACGAGTGTTTCACTCGCGCGATTGAAACACTCGCACGAGTGTTGCACTCGCGCGATTGAAACACTCGCACGAGTGTTTCACTCGCGCGATTGAAACACTCACACGAGTGTTACACTCACACGAGTGAAACACTCATGCGAGTGTTACACTCACACGAGTGTAGCACTTACACGAGTGTTACACTCACACGAGTGAAACACTCACACGAGTGAAACACTCACACGAGTGTTACACTCACACTAGTGTTACACTCACACAAATGTAGCACTCATACGAGTGTTACACTCACACGAGTGTAGCACTCACACGAGTGTAGCACTCACACGAGTGTTACACTCACACGAGTGTTACACTCACACGAGTGTAGCACTCACACGAGTGTAACACTCACTAGTGAAACACTCACACTAGTGTAACACTCACACTAGTGTTACACTCACACGAGTGTTGCACTCACACGAGTGTTGCACTCACACGAGTGTAGCACTCACACGAGTGTTACACTCACACGAGTGTAGCACTCACCCGAGTGTAGCACTCACACGAGTGTTACACTCACACGAGTGTTACACTCACACTAGTGTTACACTCACACTAGTGTTACACTCACACTAGTGTTACACTCACACTAGTGTTACACTCACACGAGTATTACACGTACGAGTGGAACACTCACACGAGTGTAACACTCACTAGTGAAACACTCACACTAGTGTTACACTCACACGAGTGTTACACTCACACTAGTGTAACCCTCACACGAGTGTAACACTCGCACGAGTGTAACACTCACACTAGTGAACGTGACACAAACACGAGTGTTACACTCACACGAGTGTAACACTCTCACTAGTGAAACACTCTCACTAGTGAAACACTCGCACTAGTGAAACACTCGCACGAGTGAAACACTTGCACGAGTGTTTCACTCACACGAGTGTTACACTCACACGAGTGAAACACTCACACGAGTGTTACACTCACACGAGTGTAGCACTCACACGAGTGTTACACTCACACGAGTGTTACACTCACACGAGTGTTACACTCGTGTGAGTGCTACACTCACACGAGTGTTTCACTCACACGAGTGTTACACTCACACGAGTGAAACACTCACACGAGTGTTACACTCACACGAGTGTAGCACTCACACGAGTGTTACACTCACACGAGTGTTACACTCACACGAGTGTAGCACTCACTCGAGTGAAACACTCACACGAGTGAAACAATCACACGAGTGAAACACTCACTCGACTGAAACACTCACACGAGTGTAACACTCACACGAGTGAAACTCACACGAGTCGCTCTAGCACTCAGATGAGTGAAACACTCACACGAGTGAAACACTCACACGATTGAAACACTCACACGAGTGAACGTGACATAAACACGAGTGTAACACTCACACGAGTGTAACACTCGCACGAGTGTAACACTCGCACTAGTGAAACACTCGCACTAGTGAAACACTCACACGAGTGAAACACTCACTCGAGTGTAACACTCACTCGACTGTAACACTCACACGAGTCGCTCTAACACTCACACGAGTAAAACACTCACACGAGTGAAACACTCACACGAGTGTAACACTCGCACGAATGTAACACTCGCACGAGTGTAACACTCGCACGAGTGTAACACTCGCACGAGTGAAATACTCGCACTAGTGTAACACTTGCACTAGTGTAACACTCGCACTAGTGTAACACTCGCACGAGTGTAACACTCGCACGAGTGTAACACTCGCACGAGTGTAACACTCGAACTAGTGTAACACTCACACGAGTGAAACACTCACACGAGTGAAAAACTCACACTAGTGTAACATTCACGTGTAACACTCACACGATTGAAACACTCGCACCAGTGTAACACTCGCACGAGTGAAACACTCACACTCATGTAACACTCACACGAGTGAAACACTCACACGAGTGTAACACTCACACGAGTGGAACACTCACTAGTGAAACACTCACACTAGTGTTACACTCACACGAGTGTTACACTCACGCGAGTGAAACACTCACACTAGTGTAACACTCGCACGAGTGTAACACTCACACTAGTAAACGTGACACAAACACGAGTGAAACACTCACACGAGTGTAACACTCACACTAGTGAAACACTCGCACTAGTGAAACACTCGCGCTAGTGAAACACTTGCACGCGTGTAACACTCGCACGAGTGAAACACTCGCAAGAGTGTTTCACTCACACGAGTGTTTCACTCGCGCGAGTGTAACACTCACACGAGTGGAACACTCACACGAGTGTTACACTCACACGAGTGAAACACTCACACTAGTGTAACACTCGCACGAGTGTAACACTCACACTAGTAAACGTGACACAAACACGAGTGAAACACTCACACGAGTGTTACACTCACACGAGTGTAACACTCTCGCTAGTGAAACACTCACTAGTGAAACACTCACTAGTGAAACACTCGCACTAGTGAAACACTCGCACGAGTGAAACACTCGCACGAGTGTTTCACTCGCGCGATTGAAACACTCACACGAGTGTTACACTCACACGAGTGAAACACTCATGCGAGTGTTACACTCACACGAGTGTAGCACTTACACGAGTGTTACATTCACACGAGTGAAACACTCACACGAGTGAAACACTCACACGAGTGTTACACTCACACTAGTGTTACACTCACACTAGTGTTACACTCACACAAATGTAGCACTCATACGAGTGTTACACTCACACGAGTGTAGCACTCACACGAGTGTAGCACTCACACGAGTGTAACACTCACTAGTGAAACACTCACACTAGTGTAACACTCACACTAGTGTTACACTCACACGAGTGTTGCACTCACACGAGTGTTGCACTCACACGAGTGTTGCACTCACACGAGTGTAGCACTCACACGAGTGTTACACTCACACGAGTGTAGCACTCACCCGAGTGTAGCACTCACACGAGTGTTACACTCACACGAGTGTTACACTCACACGAGTATTACACGTACGAGTGGAACACTCACACGAGTGTAACACTCACTAGTGAAACACTCACACTAGTGTTACACTCACACGAGTGTTACACTCACACTAGTGTAACCCTCACACGAGTGTAACACTCGCACGAGTGTAACACTCACACTAGTGAACGTGACACAAACACGAGTGTTACACTCACACGAGTGTAACACTCTCACTAGTGAAACACTCTCACTAGTGAAACACTCGCACTAGTGAAACACTCGCACGAGTGAAACACTCGCACGAGTGTAGCACTCACACGAGTGTAGCACTCACACGAGTGTTACACTCACACGAGTGTTACACTCACACGAGTGTAGCACTCACACGAGTGTTACACTCACACGAGTGTTACACTCACACGAGTGTAGCACTCACACGAGTGTTACAATCACACGAGTGTAACAGTCGCACGAGTGAAACACTCACACTAGTGAAACACTCACACTAGTGAAACACTCACACGAGTGTACAGCCTTAGCGCCGGCATTCCTAGCATCGGCTGGCCATAGCAAATGTTGTGGTAAAGCGGTGTCTAGAGTTGTGCGGTCGTGGTGGAAGTGTACAGCGTGTTAATTAATAGTCGCGTGGTAGTGTCGTGGTACAGTGCAGTCGTGAGGCGGCGCGCAGTTGAGCCAACTTGAAATTGATGTCGCCTGAAGCTTGACCCGCCACCGCACTTTCACCCGCCCCTCGATGTCCGTCGACTCCACTCGAGGCTCAAACCGCGTGCGTGCGGAGAGACGCCCAGAGACTTGGCGCTCTGCGCCGCGACGTAATAAGAGGGCGTGGTAGACGTCGCCCCCTTCCTTCACGCCCATAGACGCAAAGGGCGCTGTACGAAACGTTGCAGCGCAACAACCACACGAGCAGACGTGACACAAACACGACTGTATTCTTAGTTTTTTCGGTAAAGTCACGTTGAAGGGAAACAACAAAATAATAAAATATAAAAAATACAAACACGACTAACGTACGGAGCCCGCTCGTCGCTTGACCGTTGGTCCAGCCTTAGCGACGGCGTCCCTAGCAACGGCCGGGTATAGCAAACGGCGTGGCTAAGCGATGTAGAATGTAGCGTATACGTACAACGTAATAAGTCGCACTGTGGTAGCGCGATTGTACCCACTTGTAATTGATGATGTATCCTTCAACGTGACCTGATTCACACGTACTCACCCGCATCTGCTCCGCCACTTGGATGTCTGTCGTTTCGAATGTCGACAGAGCTTAAAACCGCGTCCGTGCGGCGAGACGACTGCGTGCTGCCGCAGCTGCCGCAACTTCCGCCGTTGTGCATTCTATTGCTAGGCGACGGGTGACGTAGTGAGGAAGGGGGCGTGGTGAACAAGGCCACGCCCATCGACTCGCGCAACGGTCACGTGCCCGCTTATGAACATCGCCAGTAAACGATGCACGCACTACTGCCATTCACCACTAGGTGGCTGCGACCGTAACCACGGCGAAGTGCAGAACATACCCAGGTGTCGTGGGCTGAGATGACTGACTGGAAGACGCACCGTGGTCCCAACTGCTAACCTTCTGGGTTTTAGCCGTATAGCGCTCTGCTCGTTGTCACTGGAGGGCGACTGCCTCCAACTCCCCAGCGGCGTCCTTCACGAACCTCCTCCACAGTGGCCGATCTTGACACCGCTGGTACCAGTAATCGGCAGTCCAATCAGCTCCGCATCCTTCTGCACCACTGTATTCCATCTCCCTAGTATGTGCCACACCCATTTAGCCCTATCTATCCGGCCAAACAGAAGCTGGCATGCAGTGGCTAGGTATGCAGGCTACATGTCACCGATGGAAGTGTCCAGATCTTTCAAGGTTCTGTGAGTTCCTCGCACAATCCAGTCTGGTTAAATCCAGAATGGATCGTATGGCTAGCCTGAAGGTTTAAAAGTTACGCAGATGTTCCATTACGAGGGCTACACGTTTCACAAGCATAGAGGGCATAACAAGCCAGGTAGCTTCTACATAGCGTTACACAGCTGATGAAAAGATGTCGCTCGACTGATTCAGAGACCTCGGCTGCCAAACCAGAGCTGGTCATAAGCACACTGCTCAAGTACAGAGACTTCCCTACTCTCCCCACAACTATCCCATCACTTATGAGGAGTTAATGGAGGGGAGCATGTGATGACATAAAATACCCAGGCAGGTACTTTGTTTTTGTGGGGCCAATGGCAAGGCGCTATTTCTGAAGTAGCATGCTCCAGGTTCAGCAGTAGGATCTGCAACTCTTTCTCAGTGGGAAGCAATCGCCAGATAATCCGCATACGTAGTATGGTTGACACAGACATGTAGACATGCAAAGATTCCCCCAACTCATGTACTGTACCACTAGGACTGCACTAAACAGCATCTTGGATGAAATACAATTTTATACAAAATTGTGTTGCCTTTAAGGACTAGCCTTATTCAAAATCAGTCAAATTCACTACGGGGTTGCACAAAACTTTCAACATGCAAACCATAGGTTATCACATAATCCACATTCATAATTCTCAATTAATACTCAATTGAAAGTGTGCACTATTGACTTTTTAGGCTGAATTTGAAGAAATATCCTGACACAGCAGGTTGCTGGACGTATGTGTAACGTCTTTCGTACCATACATATCCAACCATGCTAATAAGTACTTAAATCAGTTCTAAATAATGTTAGTTAATGCTGGAGCACCTGGATTTAACATCTTTCAAAAACAGATATCTTGGGCCGTCATCATCCTCTTCCACACAAAAGAGAGAGAATAGTGCGTGAGCAACATCTTCCATTTTTAAACCATGAGACTTTCTTTAAAGTAGCAATCACAGTACAAACGTGTAGGGACTGTTGGATACCGTCTCCTTTACTAAAACAGATGCTCCCTGCTTCCCCATCTCAATCTCTCCACTGTCAAGTGGTTCAGGTGGACAAGCCTCTGAAGGAACCGGAATGACGCAAGGGTCACGTGCGGCTGCACCGAGCCCTGCTGCAGAGAACATGGGAGAGCCCTCGTCTGCAGAGACTGGCTGCTCAACACTTTTAAGATGCCCGGCGCTTGCTGTACACCTTTGTGATCACGCCATTAGTGCGGGTTCCATCCAAGGGTGAGGCGATGGGGGCGATCGCATCCCCCTTGAGACGCCAAAATTGCTTTTCTAGTGTTATTTCTTCTATCTACGTGGCTTTACCAAAAGACCCAAATAATCTTTTATTGATATTTACCAGTAAGACGTGTTTTAAGCAGCTTAAAATGTCGGCGCTACCGTCTCTCCCGTTACGAAGTTTATAGACCCGCCTCTGCACTACTGTGCACTGCAACTCTAATCCAGTGTTGTTGCGCTGCTAGGTGTCATTCAGTGGGCAGGCAGGAACATCGAGACGTCGCTGCTGGGGTTCACTCGACACGTGGCTCGTGTGCAGCGCGTGTGGTCCTCGGTGGAGAATGGGGGTCTGGGACAAGTCCGTCGTCCACATCTTCACAGAAGAGGAATACTGTTTGGAATCGGAGACGTCCACATACGAATCTGCCAGCATCACAAAACAAATATTGGCGATGAGTAAAATTCCATCTTTGGTCACAAATTTTATTTTGAAATGTGAAAATAAGTACATTTAACTTCACATTGTTTTGGTGTAAGTGCTCATCTCAGAAATATCCACATGCAGCTGATTGCTCACACCACTGCCGGCGGAAGGAACTCAACTGGGGGAGCGCTCTGGAGAGCTCCTCGAGGATTATCAATTATCTTTCAAGATGGACAGGCGTCTTGGAAAGGAAGTACCCACATGCGTATTGCCGATAAACTCGTTGCAGTGCGCCTATTTTACTGCTGGGTGGACAGGCACAGTGAATTTAGGAAACTTTCTTTCACCTTTAGGTCAACCCAGCCTTAAATTAGTCTGAACCTATACTAGGTCTCCCCTAGGTCAAATCAGCCTTAAGTTAATACAAACCTATATTGGCCCTCCCTTATGGTTTACTTTGGATACATACAAGGCACAATTTTTACAATACTCATAACCATACTATCCACCCTACCCCTAAATCTATTCCGAACATTTGCTCCTGTCTGTAGCCGGAAGGTTACACTTCCTATGAAAGTGTATGTGCTTGGATTTTAGATGTAAATTTGCAGCATGGGTCTTGCAAAGTTGTCATGTACACTCAGTGGGGAGAAAACTCGCCACGCAGGAAGTTGCCCATGGTGGAAATGGAGCGATGAGATGGGCTGTGTGCAGGGGACGGGTCCTGGCATCACAGGACAGTGCAGGGTGGTAAGTAGCCTTGATCAGTGACCATCATGGCTGCTGATTGAGAGCATACAGTAATGTTTCACGACGGATTACCACAACATTTTTTCTTATTAGTAGAGTTTTGTTATGGGTATAGTGCAACAAAACATTCCGTAAAAGTAATCTTCCTACAATATATACATTGCAAGCAGTATTTGAACATGACTTTCACTAATTTTGTACAAACTTTTTGTGTTTAAAAAGGAAAATATTTCATTTCAATGTTTGTTTGCAATCTGTCCCTTTGAATATTATACGTATGGAAATTAACCAGAGAAAGCCCACAGAAACCACGGGATAACACTCAAGCTAAGTCATTCAGTACTACGTCGCATATCCGACTTGCTGGGGAGTGGTATAGGCAGATCGGTGAAACGTTTGTATATGTGACTGAACATCTATATACAATGACAGTCAATACATGCAAAGATGCTGCACTGGGTGTGGCCGGTGAATTGATCAGGACGAACATGCAACGTACTCTATGTCAAGCATACTTGCTGTACCAAATCCTACAGGTACCATCCCATCACCCTGCAGGTGCATGCCCCCAGCAAACACAATGGCTCCATCTCCCCAACTACAAACCACTGGTTCACAGGCTCATGTCACAGTGGTTATCATGCTGATTTACCCAGCAAAGCGTCACTGAGCACAGTGACTATTTTTCAGAAGAGTCTTGCCAGGTTCTCACAGGAGGGGGTTACGATTGCTATGTATATTCCCAATTGAATCATTCGGGCACAATTGTTCATGAGAATAACATGACTCATGATGCCACCATACAATGGCCTAACCTTGCGAATGACGTCACGGGATCTTTAATTTCCACTCTGAAGCAGACCGAGTATGTTTACAGTTAATAAACCCGCAGTATCAAATCCGAGCAGCCGCTGGATTCTAACCGCGCACCTTCGTAATAAGCGGCAAATGCACGACTGCTAGGCGGTCACCGCCCATTTGATGATTTTCGACCTCCCATTATCTTTGCATGAAATAAAACAAATCACTTTGTTGACGTTTGTTTTCGCCACTAATTTCACGAACCAAATGAACCGTGGCCCAGTGAATGTCACCGGAGCGCAGTGGCGACAATGGGGCCTCCAGACGGCGCTCTGCCAGGAGAAGCGCGGAGCGAGTCCCGTGAGCCAGGCCGGCTCCAGTGCCGTCACTTTCGTCACGAAGAAGCGAGACGTCTGCACCATCTCGTTCAACACCACCCAAACGCGCGTGCACACAAGCACGCAGAGAGTGACCTTCGTTTAGAATTAAATACTGGAGGGGGCTGCTGTGGTGCAATGCCTAGCACGCTGGCCTGGCAACAGAGAGGTTGCTCGTTAGACCTTCTGGCACAGCAGTCGAAACAAATGGTCAAGTAATCTTAAATTCCCCTGCCTATCTACCAAGCGGTAAAACATATGACCAGTGTAGAAGAATAGACCAAATATTTTGTAAAGGGGCTCTCACACGAGCATCCTCGTGGAAATTATTTCTGCCAGCAGAGGCATGAGAAAAAGCAATATCATGACTGTGCCACAGCTCCACAATCCCAATTGTTTTGGCAAAGTGTTCAAAGAATGTTGCTAATTAAAAAGGTTGCTTATGTATTTAACACGTGGGTGTTTAGAGGCCAGAGCACTGAACTGGCACCACCGAGTACCTGAGTTTGAATCCAGGCAGCTGCCTGTGATTAAAGCGGGTTCTCAAATCGAGTGAGTTAATGGTCTCAGTCCGGTCGTCATTGACTGCACAAAATAACGCATCACATTACTGTCATTCTGCACTTTATTGGGATATATTTCCAGCTATGAGAAGTCACAACATTATTACGACTAACATTACTCCCATATGAGGAACGGGTGGGAAAGTCCTGCCCTTTACTATGTGGACAAAAGGTCAATTTAAAGGGTACAAAGTAGCTCTGTGATATCAGATTTAGTGGGCTATGATCTAACACAAGGCTTGTATTGCTCTGTAAGACACGAATGAATACTTGGGGACCCATGACATGATGGCGAGAGCACAGTCACGGTAAATTGGGAAAATATGGAAAAAAATGCAGGTTTACGAATAAAAAACATTGCGGGTTTATTACCAATACAGAGGCTTCTTGGCATTGAGCACGGAGGTGGGTGTGGATGTGGAGCTGAAAGTCATCTCATACCTTCCTGTTCCACTAAAAAGTGTAAAATCAGAGTACTAGTCAACAGACGTCTACTGCCATTAATATCAACAAAAAATATAACACGCACATTTGCATGAAATTGTCCACGTCTACAACATGGCCATGATGAACCCAGTGAGACAGTCAAAGCTGGGGACAGCATGAAGAATCTCAGCACTGTTAGATCAGTTTCTCTGACAAAGACACTGACCCAGAAGGATGTACACATACAAAGACAAAGATACCCCATATAGCCTTCACCAAACTTTTGGAACAAGTGGTGTTTGCAAGAACCCATGAAGTCCGGCTGGCATACTTGGAGCTGGGTGGCCAGCACCATGCCCGGCCGCCTTCGTCTCCCAAGTAGTTATGTTTACACACCGCACCAGGTACTGATTTCAGGTTGAGTCGACATAGAGGAGGCCGAAGACCGGTTCGGATAATCGTCACTGGTGTTGGCCATGAGCGGGACCGAACTCGGGTCACCAGGTTCGTAGTGCAGCTCGCTAAGCGCTACAATACCACTCCCCACCACTGCACACATACGTACACTCACACACAAAACAAAAACACAAAGAGTCACATCGTTTATACAGGCTGTCAGGCAAGTGCTGCTGGCATGTGCCTATTAAGACTGGCAATGTGCACAAGGGGGTGGTGGGGCCAGTTCCAAGCCTAGCTCCCTTTGCTGATGTTAATACACGCTGAAACATGCACTTATTTGGAGCTGAGTCTACATACAGGAGACTCGAATTGGTTCAGATATCACTCACCACTGATGTGAGCCATGGCACGGAATCAAACTTAGGTCGCTGGATTTGTAGCCACTAGCCTCCTGCAACACATACGCCAATTTCTACACACGTACACTCAGACCCCTGAAAAAACAAACAGAAATTACCAGGGATCCAACCTCAGGTGTCAACAGTCCCAGCATAGTGTACCTGACCCTGGCCATTGTGAACTCTTTCAGAGCAGCAGGTAGATACCCCTCTTAATCCAGCTCAGCAGTGCTCACTTCATGTAGGACATAGCCATTCTGATTGCCCTGAACCACACAACCAACTTTTCTTATTCTAAGCCAAACGTTCCATTATTGCATGTAGTCAGCTGCTTCTATTTCCTTTCTCCGTGAGCTTCCATTCCGTGCCTCTTTTCTCGTCATATCCACCGTCCTCGTGTCTCGTGCCACCGCAGCCTCCCATCTCCCCCTCGGTCGTGCTCTACTCCTTTGGTGCTGCATCGGTAGCATCTCCATAGCAACTTTCCCTTACACCTCCTTTGTCTCTTCTCAACACATACCATCAAAGTCTAACCTCTCTAACCTTCGCGATAATCTCAATAACCCTTAAGGCACATGACCACTTCGTCACATTAAAACATGAGGCAGGATGGAGAAACTGCACCTGTAAGATTCACTGTGGTGCAGTTTGGCAGCATTGGTGAAGAAACCGGACACAATGCACGGGGTTGGCATCTCCTACTCACGCAGATGGAGCGGAAAACAAGACACACAACACACACATTGGGAATAGTGACTCAAATCCAATTCTTTGGTTCTTTCAGTAAAGTCACGTAGACAGAAAAATAAAACAAAAAATAATATATCACGACGTTAGGATCGCAGCACAAGCACTGCTTCAGCAGTTCCACTGCTGGATTATTTTTTCCGCCTGAGGACGACCGCTTGTGTTGCGATCGAAACGTCGTGATATATATTTTTATTTTCTACCTATGTGACTTCACCGAAATAACCAAAGAGTATGGATTCCTGCAGTCACGAAAGACTCAAATCAAAATCCAATTATCTGTGATTCAATTTTCGCCTTATCTGTATTTGTCCACGGGTAAGAGCAGATAATGAGAAAGTTGGCAATGTGGGAAATATCCTGGGTCAGCTGGGGATTTGATGAAGATAACGCTGCAAATAAAAATGGAAAGGAGAAGGGGAAGAGGGAGGAACTGATCAGTTGGTGGAAAAATGTGAACAGTTAGACGGGACTCTCCATGCAAAGAGCCTGAAGATCACAAAAGATGAAGAGCATCGTTTTTGGGCATCAACCCTTGGTTATGACGACGACAAGAGATGGACAGGAGCAATGAGATAAGAGTTGTCATGAAACATGTAACATTACATTTGGTTTTGCACTTCAGCCAGGCACAGGTGGCGCAAGCCTGTGATCCAGTACTGTGGAGGCAAGAGTTGGCATCACACAAATGTTTGTTAGAATGCAGCACGGCACAAATCTTGACGCCACCTGTTCCATCTGTATGGGAAGGAATGTTGCACTCCTCCGCACTCAGAGACTGATCTAGGCAACCATACTAAAGGAAAGTGTGCGACTTGAAGGTGAATTGCGAATAAAATTACGATGAACGCTTACAAACCACTGCATTGACATAGTTGGGAACCCAGGTAACCGCAACTACCGGTCAACCCGGTATCTTTACCTGTGACACTTGGATCGGACTCGCACGAGTTCAGCCCGTGAGTCTGTCACTCCACATGGTCTCAAAGTGCCCCTAGCCTGGGCAGAAGCAGACATCGTCGGGAAGTCATCTGTACTTGTAGAACATCTCGGAGAGATGGTTGCATCCCTCCACGGTTAGGACGGTGCTCGTGTACTTGTGGTTGAAGAGCTTTGGAATTTCTGGATTAAAAGTAGAAAGTCATGGTGCAGTTCTACAATTATTTGCTCGTTTCACTGCTGGCAGAAGGGCCTCCACTCGAGAGACCGTGCAGTGGCGAGGCCTTTGTGTTCCTGAGGTTGGTGATCATCAGTGTTGATTTCGTCAGCATTTCACTCGTTTAGTATTCGTCTACAATAACCTGCAACATTTTAGTCAACCCATCATCTGTTTTATTTAGACATTAAAATAAACATGCCAACTAAATGAAATCCACAGAGTAAGACGTTACGTAAATTCCACAGGTATTTGGTAACTAACAAAATTAACGCTCCTGTTGATACATCAGAAGCCACCAACTACTTTTACTCAGAGTTGACCTACAATAATGGGAACAAAGCAGCATGGGTCAGTATAACCGTAGCACTGAGAACCAACACCGCCTGCTCATCACATGCAATGGCACGGCATCGATACTTGCATTTTAAAGCCAAGCTAGCATCAACCACACAATCAACTCAAACCTCTATATCAAAAGTAGCAGATGTAATAATCCTCAGCTCTTCTCTCGTCTTCTTGATTTGCCAAGAAAAAGAATACCATGTGTAAGTATGTATGTTGAAACTTCTTTTGCACCATTCAAAGTCAACTGTGCTAATCGGAGGTGTGGAAATTTAAGGTGAATTGTGAATAAAAGTATGAAATAAAGACAATTAGGGCAGGAGATAGTGCTTTTGGAATATCGATTTGATCATCAAAAGCAGCATGACAACGTGCCTGAATAATAAAGGTGGTTTCCAATCGGTACACATTACCCACTGTGAAAATGATCAGAAAACAATGACACTAAGCTGAAACGTATGCAAAGAACAGAGTTGCATTCTTGGGATTGCAGTGAAAGACAGATAGGGGAACATGTGATTCAGGGAACAAACACAATCAGAGAAATCTTATTGTAGATGTAGAGGTGCTAACTACTCACTGTTCGGTAACCTGCATTGCCACTAGGTATCAAAGGGGCAGTGCAGCGCTACCTCTGTGTGAATAACGGTTGGGGTCAGACGAGGTGAACTGGATCGTAGCCACAGTTTGGTAACAACCAATCAGACAGTTCCACGTGGGAATGTGGGATTGGTTACACCTGGCCACAAACGGATATAAGAAGGGTGAGCGCGCGAAGCGCGGGGAGTTCTCTCCCTACACGAAGACCGAAGCCCGGGCTGAAGATAGCCAGGACCCTGGACCCAGCCTTCCAGCCCTTCTGAGGGCTAAGGCTCGGCGTATCCAGTGGTCAAGACCCACCGGGCCAGCGGTGGGTCAGATAGCCTCCCCTAGGTCCCAGCCGGAGGACTCTAGGATAGCAGTAGACTCGAGAGTAAGTCCCGCCAAGACAGGAAGCTGTACCTCCTTAGGTTAGCAAGAGACCTGTGGGTAGGTCCCGCTAAGTCTAGAGGCTGTACACCTCCTTAGGTTAGCAAGAGACCTGTGGGTAGGTCCCACTAAGTCTAGAGGCTGTGCCTTCTTAGGTGAGGGGACCGTATACCCCTTTGTGTGTTAAGGACTGTGTAAGAGAAGACAATAAAGAGTGTGCCTAATAAGAAGTTTATTCGTCATTATAAACACTACATATGTATGTACAACTTCTTTCGTACAGTATAAAGCCAACCACGCTAATCAAACTGTTAAGAAAAGCAAGGAGGGGCTTAGGCTGGACACCACTCGATGGGATGATAGCCGATGGAGAAAACCGGTGCTGGAATTGCAGCCAAAGAAGAAAACAAGGGCAAGACAGAGCGATGAGATTAGTTCAAGAGCGCGATGGATTGTGGCACCGCGCAGGGCAATGAGGGATGCCGATGGCATGGGGATCTGTTCATTCAGCAGTGCAGATACCAGGGCTGATGTTGACAATGTACATTTACATATACAGTACATTGACGATTAATTCTGTACAGGGAGTACAGCTGTTCCATTACAATTACTGTCAATCTTAGCTCATTACACCGAGGTTAAAACGTTCCTATATAAATAAGGTAAATTGTTCTAACTTTCTCAGCAGCCCAAGAGTAATGGATATTGGTGTACAGTGTCCATTCATGTGCTTCATCAAATATAATGGCATAGCGGGCACAAAAAACAAAACTCAATTAACCCTCGCACAGCACTCACTAAACACTACACCAGGAAGCAGAGTGCAAAAGACACATTGTTTAAGGGAGGATGAGATACAATCCTGAACTGTATGACTGAAACCACTGCTGGCTGCAGGGCCTCAACTAGAGGGAACCCTAGAGAGGCGAGTGTGACAGTGAGACAGACCAAGGTGAGTGAGCAAGCGCGTGAGTCGCGAGCGAGGCAGCGTCCCTCTCACCGTTGCGTGGGTCGGGGTCGGGCACGAGGCTGTGGCTGCCACTGCAGGTCGTCCACCCCCACGCGTAGCTCCATCGTGTGGCTGGCAAAGATAGTTGTCACCGATGGTGGCCGTGAGCGGGAATCCACCTACACCCTACACATACATAGACCGAGTTGTCACTAAAATGGATCCTCGAGTTGTATTGATTTCATGGTTTCAGCCCAGCCACCAATGATTTACATCGAGACCCAGTGTGTCGCACAAGACACCCATAGGTGCACATAGAGACACAGACTCCCAATGAGTTGTGATTAAACCTGATCCTCAATTTCAGTGAGTTGATGGTCTCAGCTCAATCACCAATGACTTACGTAGAGAACAATAGACTATTCTGGAGATACAATGACTCCTTTACTTAGCCTGGCACCATCAGTAAACCTCATGGCACCTGGGTTTCCCCCGTGACCTTCTGCACCTAGCATGGCACCATGAGCCAACCCTTTGGCACCTAGATATGTAATGTGACCTCCTGCACATAGTCTGGCACCATCAGTCAACCTCTTGGCACAAGGGTCTCACCAGTGACCTGCACCTAGCCTGGCACAATCATTAAACCCCGTGGCACCTGGGTCTGTCATATGACCTGCTGCACATTGCCTGGTAACATCAGTTAACCCATAACACCTAGGTCTGTCACGAAACCTCCTGCACCTAGCCTGGCACCATCACTCAAACTCTTGGCACCTGGGCCTGCAGAATGACCTTCTGCACCTTGCCTGGCATAATCAGTAAACCCCTTGGCACCTGTGTCTGTCCAATGACCTCCTACACCAAGCATGTCACAATCAGACAACCCAAAGTACCTGGGTCTATCCTGTGATCTTCTGCAGCACATAGCCTGGCATTTTCAACAACCCCTTGGCACCTGGGGTTGTCCTGTGACATCCGGTACTTAGCTTGGCACCACCAGTTAACACCTTGACACCTGGGTCTGCAGCGTGACCTCCTGCAGATAGCCTAGCACAATCTATAAACCCCATGGCACAAGGATCTACCAGTTACATCCTGCACCTGGTCTGGCACCATAAGTCAACCCCTTGACACCTGGGTGTGTCCCGTGATATCCTGCACATAGCCTGGCACCACCAGTCAACCCCATGGCACAAAAGTCTGACATGTGACCTTCAGCACCACTCTCCTGCCTGTACCCTCTCATCTCACTCTACCCCCCTCCACACACTCACCTGTCTCTCTTCTCTCATCTCACTTTACTCCCCTCCACAAAGTGACTTGTCTCTCATTCAATATTTAAAGCTTTCGTGACTGCAAGGATTCATACTCTTTGGTTCTTTTGGTAAAGTCACGTAGGTAAAAAATAAAATGAAACAAAAAATGAAAACTAAATCAAATCACGACGTTTCGGAGGCAACACAATCTTCCATCATCAGGTGGCAACAGTCACAGCAAAATTACTGTGGTGAGTCGAGAGAGCTGTTTGTGACAAGAGATTATATCGGGTAAGAAGGGGGGAGGAGCCAGGGAGGACGGATGCAGGGTGGGGGGGGGGTGTTGGGGGATGGAGATTAGAGAAGCTCCTGGGCATGGTACTCATGTACCACGGATGGGGGGGGGGAGAGTGGGATGAGGGACAAATTTGCACGACTGAAACATTGCACGTCAAATTTCATAGTGATGGTAGTGTGTAAGGCTGGGAGTAAAAGACCGGATATATGAATATAAACTATAAGGCAGCTAAAGTTTAACTTGGTTAATAACATCCTACCAATGATTGCTCAATTGCTCAACACTCTCGTCCACTCACCTACCTCTCCCCTCTCATATCACTCTAGTCCACACACTCACCTGTTTCTCTCCTCAATCTACTTCCCTCCACAAACTCATCCGTCTCTCCCCACTCACCCTACTCGACTCCCCTCTACACTAACCTATCTCTCCCCTTTCATCTCTCTACGCCCCTCCGCACACTCACTGTCGCTCCCCTCTAATCCGACTCTATTCCCTCCACATACACTGCTGCCTGTCCCCTCTCATCTCACTCTACTCAACTCCACATACACAACTATCGTCCCCTCTCATCCCATTGTACTCCCTTCCCCACACACAATCACTCCCCCCTCATCTCACTCTAGGCCACAATCACCTGTCTCTCTCCTTTCATCTCATTCTACTCCTCTCCCCACTCACTGTCACTCCCCTCTCATACCACTGTAGTCTCCTCCACACACTCACCTGTCTCACTTCTCTCATCCCACTCTACTCACCTCAATACACTCATTCATCTCTCCCCACTCATCGCACTCGAAACCCTCCACACACTATCCTGCCTCTCTCCCCTCTCTTCTAACTCTACTCCCCTCCACAAACTCACCTGTGTCTCCCTTATCGTCTAACTATACTACACTTCACACTCACCAGTCTCTCCCCTCATTTCCATGTACTCCCCTCCACACACTCACTGTCGCTCCTCTTGAATCCCCCTCTATGCCGCTCCACAAACTCCGCTTCCTCTGTACTCTCTCATCCACTGTGCTCCCCTCCCCACACTCACTAGTCTCTCCCTTTTCATCTCACTCTACTCCTCACAACACACTAATCCATCTCTCTCTCTCATCCTAATCGACTCCACACACTCACCTGTCTCTCCCCTCTCATCCCCTTCTACTCCCCTCCACAAACTCACCTGCCTCTCCTGTCGAATCCCACTCTAATCCACATTCACCTACCTCTCCACTTTCATCTGACTCCTCCCCTCCACATTATCACCTGTCTCCCCCTCTTATCCCACTAGACTCCCCTCCACAAAACTGTATCTTACCTCTCATCCGACTCGACTCTGCTCCACACACTCACCTCTTTCTCCCCTCTATTCTCACTCTACTCCCCTTAACAAACTCACCTGTCTCTCCCCTCTCATTTCACTCTAATCCACACACTCAACTGTTTATCCCCTCTAATCTCACTCTACTACCTTCCAGACACTCACCTGCCTTTCTCCCCTCTCATCCAACTCTACTCTCCTCCACAAACTCACCTGTCTCTCCCCACTTACCCTACTCTACTCCCCTCCACACACCATCCTGCCTGTCAACTCTCATTCCCTCTGCTCCCCTTCACACACATTCACCTAATGATATTCTGATGAGTTTTGATGTAATTTCTCTATTCACTAATGTTACAGTTAACAAGTCACTTACATTACTTGATACACTAGTAAAGAATACAGGCTTACCAGAAGATATTCCAAAACTAGCTGACCATTGTCTAAATAACACTTATATCTTATAGAGAGCCGACTTCTTTAGACAAAAGGAAGGAGCAAACATTAAAGTGAGATTTGGTACAGTACACAAAACTCAAAAACTTGTGTCTTGTACTAAAGATTAATTACCGAAGTTATCAACAGAAGGTGTATATTGGATCAATTGCTTATGCAGTAAATGTTGTATTGGACAGCCGGGACGTAACATTAGCGTAAAACTAAAAGAACACCAAAGGAAGATTAAATTCTCTCAAACACAGCTGTCAGCAGTGGCAGAGCATGCTTGCCAACAAAGACATTCAATTGATTTTGATAACGTTGAAGTGTTATGCAAAACTAATTATTACTGGCCAAGACTAATTAGAGAATCAATCGAAATTGAGAATACAAATCATTTCAACCGCTGTGATAGCTACAGACTCAGCACAGCCTGGAAGCGTATTAATAAGTAATATTCCTTATAGAGGAGTCACATGCTAAGTGGCTGATTACTGATCTATTACATAATTGCAATACCCGCCCCCCACCTCTGCCTCTTATCTCGAAAACTGATGGGATTCAACAATGATGACGTCATCCTGCACTATTTAAGAACGGAAGCAGGTGGGGATGGCTTCACTATTCTGGAAAATCGCCTGAAGATGCTGGATGTAATGACCAGTGAAACGTCGTACTCCAATTCTAAATATTGTGGATTCACTCTTCAAACACACCGCTGGGCTGAAGTAACTAATTGGCGTTTTGTTAACGAGACTTTGTTTACTGATTGGTCGTGTCGGGTGGTGGAGGGTTGCGACACATTTATAATAACGCGATCTCACCTAAAAAACATTATGATGAATAATACTGGTCGCGAAAGTGTATGTGATAAACACACATTCACCTTATTCTTTGGGTCTTTCAGTAAAGCCACAAAGATAGAAAAAAATAACACTATCATGACGTTTTGATCACAACACAAGCAATCGTCATCAGGTGAAAAAAGAGGGGAAAAGCTGCTGAGGCAGGCTGTTTATAAAGGTTTACAGATGGGCGGGGCAGCTAATGTTAATGTAGGAGAGGGCTCCAACACGGGCAGTAGGTCTACACCAGGGGTCTCAAACTCGCGGCCCGCGGGCCAATTGCGGCCCGCGGAACGATATTTTGTGGCCCCCTACTTGACATCAATTTTTAAATTATTTTTTAATTATTCTATTTTTTTACCATAGCTCAGGCTCGTGACAGCTTCCGATGTTTGTTGACAAGTTAGCCAACGCGAATTAGCAACGTTAGTCACTTGGTTGAAACGTGATTCCGGAGTGACACCAAGTGGAAGGAAAATATATCCTGTCACCCAGTGGAAGGTACAGAGGACTTAGGAAGTGGGCGGACTCAACAAGAGTAATCAGTGACCTAATAAAGACAACAGAGTGTTGCAATAGGAAAGGGCAAATAATTACATGGATAGCAAATAGCATGAGATGGGTGGCAAGAACAAAAGCCAAATGGTGGTTACAACCTGAATATTATAAAGAAGAAGTTATAGATTATTATTACAAGAGAAACAAAGACAAAGGACAGATATGTGCAATCGCAAAAGAAAACGAATTTACCAAGAACAATTTAATCAAAAAGAGCAAGAAATTAAAAGGTATAAAACATGAGACAATGCACTTGATGTTAAGAATTAAGACAGGTGGAGTAACATGGACACCAGAGTTAGCTCAATGGCATCCAGAGAGTTGGTAGAGCAGAAGGATATGTAGGATGTAAACAAAAAGACAATCTAGATCACTTTATTTATGAATGTAAAAGGTATAAACACCTGAGAGAGAACACGATTGATAAATTTAATAATTATAAAAAAACGAAGTGCTCAAAAAAAGCTATGAATGATAAAGTTTTCAAATACCTCTCAGAATATATAGAAAGGGCATACTAAATAAGATCCCAAATACTCAGGTATTGGGATAAAAACATGTAAACATATCACAATGGAAAGCCCGCCTTAAGGGTGACCAAAGCGCTGTAAAAGTGTATGGTAGGCAGAAGCCAAAGCATTGATAGTACTGTGATTGGCCAGACCACCGCTCAGGAGATATTCCGCCAGCTGTGTGATGCCATTGTGGATGCCGGTTTACCATGGAAGAGGTTTGCTGGAATAACAACCGACGGAGTGCCATCAATGACAGGGAGAAGAAATGGACTGGTGGCACTTGTTCAAAGAAAACTGGAAGAGGAGGGTGTGGAGAGGCCATTGCTCTGCACTGCATTATCCATCAGCAGGCCCTTTGCAGAAAATGCCTGAAGTTTGACAATGTGATGTCTGTCGTTGTGAAATGCATCAACCATATCAGATCCAGGGGCTTAAAGCACCGGCAGTTCCGCGCCTTTTTAGAGGAAATAGATTCAGCATATGAGGATGTGCTCTACCTCACCGAGGTACGTTGGCTCAGCAGGGGAAACGTCTTGAAGAGGTTTTTTGAGTTGAGAGCAGAAGTGAAAGGCTTCATGGAGAAGGATGGGATGGCTGTTCCTGTGCTAAGTGATCCCAAATGGCTCATGGACTTAGCTTTTCTTGTTGACATCACACAGGAGCTGAATGTACTGAACAAGAAGTTACAAGGCCAGGTGCAGCTTGTCAGTGCTGCCTATGACAAAGTCAGAGCATTCTCCACAAAACTTGTGTTATGGAAAGCCCAACTCTCTCAGACAAACCTCTGCCATTGCCCAGCATGCAAGGCACTCATGGACGCGGGCACACCATTCAGTGGTGAGAAGTATGCTGATGCCATTGTAAAGCTACAGGAGGAATTTGATCACAGGTTTGCAGACTTCAAGACACACAGAGCCACTTTTCAAATTTTTGCTGACCCCTGCTCCTTCTATGTGCAAGATGCCCCTCCTGTGCTTCAAATGGAGCTAATTGACCTGCAGTGCAATTCTGAACTCAAAGCCAAGTTCAGGGAGGTGAGTGCAAAAGCAGACAAGCTTGGACAATTTTTGAGAGAATTGCCCCCCACCTTCCCTGAGCTTTCCAGGATGTTCAAGCGGACCATGTGCCTTTTTGGGAGCACATATCTGTGTGAAAAGCTCTTCTGCACCATGAACTTTAATAAGTCAAAGTACAGGTCCAAACTTACTGATGAGCATCTTCAAGCCATACTGAGGGTCTCAATTGCTTCCTCCCTCAAGCCAAATGTGGCTCAGCTGTGTAAGAAGAGGAAGCGCTGCCAGGTTTCTGGCAGCAAGGAGTAGGTAAGAGAATCCTATGTTCTGAAGAACCGTTCATGTTCTGAACTGTTATTAATAAAGATTGAGAAGATTGGATCAGTTGTACTTTTTTTTGGAATACTTGATGCGGCCCAGCCTCACCCAGACTCTACCTCCAGCGGCCCCCAGGTAAGTTGAGTTTGAGACCCCTGGTCTAGACCAATCAAAGAGCTGTTTACAAAGGTTTAGAGATGGGCGGGGCAGCTAATGTTAATGTAGGAAAGGTCCCCGTACCCAGCAGTAGGTCTACTCCAATCAAAGAGCTGCTAACAAAGGTTTAGAGATCTCGTCCCCTTCATACACAATCACCTGTCTCTCCCCTCTCATCTCACTCTAGGCCACACTCACCTATTTTTCCCCAAATCCCACTGTACTCCCCTCCACACACTCCCCTGACTCTCCCCTTTCACCTCACTCTTCTCCCCTCCAGACTCACCTGTCTCCCCCTCTCAACCCACTCGACTCCGCTCCACACACTCACCTTTCTCACCCACCTCATCCCAGCCCATGCCCCTCCACACACTCCTCTGCCTCCTACCTCTCATCTCACTCTACTCCTCTCCATAAATTCACTTGTCTCTCCCCAATCAACCCATTCACTCTACTCCCCATCACATGCAAGAACCTGTCTCTACCCTCTCATCTCACTCTAGGCCACACTCGCCTGTTTTTCCCCTCATCCCACTGTACTCCCCTCCCCACACTCACCATCACTTCCCTCTTATCCAACTGTACTACTCTCCACACACTCCCCTGCCTCTCTTTGAACTCTACTCCCCTCCACAAACTCACCTGTGTCTCCCTTATCGTCTAACTATACTACACTCCACACTCACCAGTCTCTCCCCTCATTTCCATGTACTCCCCTCCACACACTCACTGTCGCTCCTCTTGAATCCCCCTCTACGCCGCTCCACAAACTCCGCTTCCTCTGTACTCTCTCATCCACTGTGCTCCCCTCCCCACACTCACTAGTCTCTCCCCTTTCATCTCACTCTACTCCCCTCATCTCACTAGGCCACACTCAGCTGTCTCTCTCCCCTCTCATCTTACTCTAGGCCACACTCAGCTGTCTCTCTCTCCTCTCATCTCATTCTACTCCTCTCCCCACAATCACTGTCACTCCCCTCTCATACCACTGCAGTCCCCTCCACACACTCCCCTGCCTCTACCCTTTCACCTCACTCGACTCCACTCCACACACTCACCTGTCTCGCCCCTTTCATCTAGCGCTACTACCCTCGACACTCACCTGTCTCCTCCTCTCATACCACTCGTCTCCGCTCCACACTCACCTAACCCCTCTCATCCCACTCTACTCCCTCAACAAACTCACCTGCCCCTCTCATCTCACTCTACTCACCTTCACACACTTAACTGCCTCTCCCCTCTCATCCCACTCTACTCCCCTCCACACTCACCAGTCTCTCGCCTCATCCTAATGTTCTCCCCTCCACACACCCAGTCACTCCTCTCTCATCCCACTGTACTCTCCTCCACACACTCACCTGCCTCTCCACTTCCAACTTACTCTACTCCTCTCCACACACTCACATGTCTCGCCCCTTTTATCTAACTCTACTCCCTACCATACACTAACCTGTTTCTCCCCTCTCATCTCACTCTAGGCCACAATCACCTGTCTCTCTCCTTTCATCTCATTCTACTCCTCTCCCCACTCACTGTCACTCCCCTCTCATACCACTGTAGTCCCCTCCACACACTCACCTGTCTCACCCCTCATCCCACTCTGCTCACCTCAATACACTCATTCATCTCTCCCCACTCATCGCACTCGAAACCCTCCACACACTCTCCTGCCTCTCTCCCCTCTCTTCTAACTCTACTCCCCTCCACAAACTCACCTGTGTCTCCCTTATCGTCTTAACTTTACTACACTCCATACTCACCAGTCTCTCCCCTCATTTCCATGTACTCCCCTCCACGCACTCACTGTCGCTCCTCTTGAATCCCCCTCTACGCCGCTCCACAAACTCCGCTTCTTCTGTACTCTCTCATCCACTGTGCTCCCCTCCCCACACTCACTAGTCTCTCCCCTTTCATCTCACTCTACTCCCCTCACACACTAATCCATCTCTCTCCCCTCATCTCACTTTAGGCCACACTCAGCTGTCTCTCTCCCCTCTCATCTTACTCTAGGCCACATTCAGCTGTCTCTCTCCCCTCTCATCGCACTCCAGGCCACACTCAGCTGTCTCTCCTCTCATCTCATTCTACTCCTAACCCCACACTCACTGTCACTCCCCTCTCATACCACTGCAGTCCCCTCCACACACTCCCCTGCCTCTACCCTTTCACCTCACTCTACTTCCATCCACACACTCACTTGTCTCTCCCTCTCATCCCACTCAAATCTGCTCCACTCACCTGTCTCTCCCCTCATCTCAATGTACTCCCCTCCACACACTCACAATCACTAACCTCTCATCCCACTGTACTGCCCTCACACACTCCCCTGCCTCTCCCCTTTCACCTCACTCTACTCCACTCCACACACTCACCTGTCTCCCCCTCTCATCCCAATCTACTCCCCTCCACAAAGTCACCTGTCTCTCCCCACACATCTCTCTCTACTCCTCTCCACACACTATCCTGCCTCTCTCCCCTCTATTCTAACTCTACTCCCCTCCACAAACTCACCTGCCTCTCTCCTTCCATCTTACTCTACTCCTCTCCACACACTCACCTATCTCTCCCATCTCATCCCACTCTACTCCACTCCACACTCACCAGTCTCTCCCCTCATTTCAATTTACTCCCCTCCACACACTCACTGTCGCTCCTCTGGAATCCCACTCTACGCCCCTCCACACACTCTGCTTCCTCTGTCCCGTCTCATCCACTGTACTCCACCTCCACACACTTCCCTGCCTCTCCCCTTCTATCTTACGCTACTCCTCTCCACACACCTGTCACCCACTCTCGTCCCACTCGACTCCTCTCCACACGCTCCCCTGTCTCTCCCCTCTCATCCCACTCGACTCCCATGCACACATTTGTCTCTTACCTCTCATCTCACTGTACCCCTCCACACACTCCCCTGCCTTTCCCTTTTCACCTCCCTCGACTTCCCTCCACACACTCACCTGTCTCACCCTCTCATCACACTCTACTCCCCTCAATAAACTCACCCGTCTCTCCCCGCTCATCTCACTCTAAAACCCTCCACACACTATCCTGCCTCTCTCCCCTCTCTTCTCACTCCACTCTGCTCAACTCACTTGTCTCTCCCCTCATCTCAATGTACTCCCCTCCACACACTCACAGTCACTAACCTCTCATCCCACTGTACTCCCCCCTAACACACTCACCTGCCTCTCCCCTTTGACCTCACTCTACTCCACTCCACATACTCACCTGTCTCCCCTTCTCATCCCAATCTACTCCCCTACACAAAGTCACCCGTCTCTCCCCGCACATCTCTCTCTACTCCTCTCCACACACTATCCTGCCTCTCTCCCCTCTACTCTTTGGTTCTATTCGGTAAAGTCACATAGGTAAAAAATAAAACAACAAAAATCACGACGTTTCGGCCACAACACAAGCGGCCTTCATCAGGTGAAAGGACCAGACTGTCTCGAAGACTGCATTGGAGTGAAACAGAGCCAAGCTCAGACTACGACCTTTAAGCTGTGTGAGAGAGATTAAGGTGCCTTGACAAAGGAATTACCATAAAAAATTAGCATTTGATTGGCGGACTTAGCATGATGAAAGGTGTAGCACACGGCAGTACACCTTTAAGCTGTGTGAGAGAGATTAAGGTGCATTGACAAAGGAATTAGCGTAAAAATTCACATTTGATTGGCGGACTTAGCATGATGAAAGGTGTAGCACACGGCAGTACACCTTTAAGCTGTGTGAGAGGGATTAAGGTGCCTTGACAAAGGAATTAGTGTAAAAAAATAGCATTTGATTGGCGGACTTAGCATGATGAAAGGTGTAGCACAGTGATTGGCACCGGCAGTGCAACTGCCTGTGCTGTGAAATATTGAGGTACTACTACTTGAAAAAATATACTGTACCAATGAAAATGAGTTTAATGTTTGGTTCGATTTAGAACATCTTTCCAATTGTTGCTTAATTTGAAACCATCTTCTCGGTTGAAATTGTGTCTGTGTTTGTAGATCTGAATTGCCTCGTGAACAAATCTCTGATAAAAACCTGATTTGAAACACGGCAGAACGAATTCTTCTGCTTGGCTGATCACTGTTACAACGCTGTGGGTGATCACGATATAATTTTCTCCGATACCA
Organism: Petromyzon marinus; assembly: GCF_048934315.1. Taxonomy (NCBI): domain Eukaryota; kingdom Metazoa; phylum Chordata; class Hyperoartia; order Petromyzontiformes; family Petromyzontidae; genus Petromyzon; species Petromyzon marinus. The sequence continues at coordinate 1,648,818 of NW_027422603.1, read as the reverse complement.
AGGTTATTTGCAAACCCACAGGTTTTTATCACGAGGCAATTCAGATCTACAAACACAGACACAATTTCAACCGAGAAGATGGTTTCAAATTAAGAAACCATTGGAAAGATGTTCTAAATCGAACCAAACATTAAACTAATTTTCATTGGTACAGTATATTTTTTCAAGTAGTGGTACCCCAAACTTTGCCAGCACAGGCAGTTGCACTGCCGGTGCCGATCACTGTGCTACACCTTTCATCATGCTAAGTCCGCCAATCAAATGCTATTTTTTTACGCTAATTCCTTTGTCAAGGCACCTTAATCCCTCTCACACAGCTTATCTTACGCTACTCCTCTCCAAACACTTACCTGTCACCCACTCTCGTCCCACTCGACTCCTCTCCACACACTCCCCTGTCTCTCCCCTCTCATCCCACTCGATTCGCCCCCACAAACTCACCTGTCGCTCCCCTCTAATCCCACTCTAGTCACTACTCACCTGCCTCTCCCCTTTCATCTCACTTTACTCCCCTCCACATACTCACCTGTCTCCCCCTCTCATCCCACTAGACTCCCATCCACACAATTGTATCTTACCTCTCATCTCAGTGCCCCTCCACACACTCCCCTGCCTCTCCCTCGACTCGGCTCCACACACTCACCTGTCTCACCCCTCTCATTCCTCTCTACTCCCCTCAAAAAAATCACCTGTCTCCTCTCATCTCACTCTACTCTCCTCCACACACTCAACTGCCGCTCCCCTCTCATCCCACTCTACTCCACTCTACACTCACCAGTCTCTCCCCTCATCTCAATGTGCTCTCCTCCACACACTCCCCTTCCATCTTACTCTACTCCCCTCCACAAACTCACCTGTTTCTTCCCTGCGAGTTCGCGTTGCATTGTAGCCATGCCAGCTGACCCGGGGAGCGCCAGGACCTGCGCGCAGTTCCAGGTAGGCGAGTGGCGCCGCTGGTGTTGAGTTCCCACCACACTCGCCGCGCCACAGCTGGGTGCAGACCCCAGCTGCACTGTGGGGGCGGGGGGCAGACACAGAGAGAGGCAGATGCTCGCCGATTGATTCGCTGCTGGGTGGACGTGGCAGCGGATCGACGTGCAGAGGGGGAGCACAGGAGGAACAGGATCAGGATCTGCCCGAGCAGACTCCCACCACAGGGAGTTCATGGAATATTCTTGATTCCTCACGGGATACGGTTGTTCTTGCTCTATTTCACCCTTGCAAATGCCTCCAAGCTCCTCTCTCGAGTCCTCACCTGGTGACATAAAATCAACTCTGGGACACTTAAGAATCGTGTCTGGTTCACAGGTGTGTTTCTGGGTCGTGCCGCGAAGCGTGGTTCAGCACGATGAGCGACGTCTTGCTCCACGTGTTGGGAGCTCGTGCAGGAACTGTGGGGAAGGCGGTGTTGGTGGGCGGGGACAATCGGGGTGCGACGGCTTCACGAGTAGCGAGACAACAACATATGATGAGGACGCCTGTCTCCACGGCTGCATCCCATCGTAACAACAATGGCGGCGATTGAACTAAGACACCGTGAGGCGGGTGCCGCCACATTTGGATGTTTGACGACAAATTCCATTACTCGCCACAGATTACCATCATGTGGGAGGAAACCGGAGACCCCGGGAGAAAACCTGCCATGTGTAAGTGGAGACAAGAGGCTGATATTTAGGAATCCACTGCACACGTATCACGTGTCGCTGTGCACCACCTGCCCTTCCCGCACACGTTCTGGGAGTAGCCGGTGAGCCGGTGGCTCCACGCGCCGGCGACGATCGTGCAGATCGACTCTCCGCCACCGGGTCCTGGTCCTGAAACAACAACAACAAACACGAAGATTCCCTCATAGCCTCAATGCTACGTTGGGGCAAGTGCCGAGTTGAAACCACGTGCTGAGTCTGTATGGTGTCTCCCTTTTTTGCAGAGTGTAGAGTGTGAGCGAGTATATATGTGTTTGGGAGCGTGTCTGAGTGTGTGTATTCTGTCTAGTGTGTTTGCGAGTGGGGAGCAGTAGCGTAGTGGTGTGAACCCAGCGAACCGAGTTCTATTCCTGCTCACGACCATTATCAGTGACAAATATACAAACCTGTTCCGAGCCTCCCCTAAATCAGCCTTAAATGAGTACAGGCAGTTCTGGGTTACGGAAGACCCGACTTTATGAAAATGAATTTTGATTTAAAGCTTTCGTGACTGCAGGGATTCATATTCTTGGTTCTTTTAGTAAGAATGTTATTGTTTTATGAAAATGCTCTGATAAATGCATAAAAAATTAAGATGCAGAAATGTTTGCATAAGTTAAGCAAGCGCAAATAGTGCAGCGCGGTGAGGTTGCGGATGAATACCACGGAGGGACGCATAAGGCACGCTGCCTTACGCCTCACTCCACCAAAACGCCTCCTTCACCAAGCCCCACCACGATTATGGGCAATGCAATTTGTGTATACCATTACATTATTGTTTGTTTTCTATGCTTCGAGTTATCTTTTCCCCCATGTTTCTATTGTTAGGTTTTTACTGTATTTAATGTGCGTGCATGTGTGTGCGTGTGTATGTAAAGTCTAGGCCTAGCCTAATGCACGGTAAACAAACATTCGGAAGTGACTGCTTTCTGTTAACGATTTTTATTAAAATGTTTCGTGGTATTCATAAACAATTGGATCCAGAATATGTTCCATTAGATTAATTATGGGTAGTGTTATTCGATTAAATGAAAAACGAATATGAAGTGCAGAGTATGTACAGCAATAGAATATAGGTAGCAATAGAAAACAGCGCAATACAGTCCTGAGGGAAAACGAACTAGTATTCAGGTAGGGGAGGCACAACTATTTCTGGCTATTGGATTTTAGCTTTATTTCAGGGAAAAATTGTTCAGTTACTGACATATGGAAAATTCGGGTTACGGATCGTTCTCAGGAACCTAACCCTTTCGTAACCCGGGGACGACATGTACCTGGTGCTGTGTGTAAAACATCAGCACTGGGGAGACTAAGCCAGGTGTGGTGTTGGCCACCCACCCTCTCGTGTGATGTGTCGACCTTCACAGGTGCTCTCGAACAGCATTTTTCCCAGGTAGCGTTTGTCTGCAGATTGCCCGATATGATATAATCACAACTTTCTGGACCACAGAGGACGCGTGCTGCAGGATTGGAAGGATACCTTAGTGGCCCCCCTCTATAAGGGGGACCGTACTACCGGAGCATCTTCCTACTCAGCGTGCCGAGAAAGGTCCTAGCAAAAAAAATGTTCAACATCGCCCTCTCGCCAAACACACCGAGGAAAGGCTTGCAGTGCCCGAGTGTGGTTTCAGACGGGGCGGCCTGCACGGATGTAGTATTCTCTGTCCGTCTGCTATAGCAGCAGCAGCAGCAGCAGATGCAGCCAAAGCAGCTCCACTTCTCAGGAAGAAATGCGAACTTGGCTTCCGATGAGGTGGACTCGCCGTGTTCATGATGCAGGTGGTGTCCACCTCCATGAAAACAACCCCTCAGTGTAATAGGGTTTTTCCCCTTTTTTCTGGCAACAAAACTGAAACCTTTTTACAAGGATTCATGTCTGGTCGAGCACCAATTGGGTCGAGGCTCGAAAGAAAGCCGTCCCTTGGTGTGGACCAATCAGTTTCAAGGACAATGCATATATTATCATAGTATGTTTTCCTGTTTGCATTTTGACTGCAAGTATTGTGGTTAATGCAGACATGAATCCCTGTAAAAAGGTTTCAGTTTCGTTGCCAGAAAAAAGGGGAAAAACCCTATTGTTATATTTTGGTACTGGCAAAGGAGGTCTAATGATGTAGATGCTAACCCCTCAGTGTTTAGTGGCAGCAGTAGTAGAGGAAGGCACGCCATAAAGGAGCGCGCGTGACAGAGTGGAGCACAGAAATTGTTATAACAGTTTATTATAGTCATGAATAATGTTACCATCTTCGAAATATTATCGTTGTTTATCAAGTAGAATGCAATGTTGTTCATTTTATCATAGTTTATTGTTCTAAACAATGTTAAGAATGTTATAAAGGTTGTCAATGTTGATATAGAAGAATGCAATGTTGTTAATGTCGATTTAGTTCATAATACAGTTGACTCAATTATCCGCTTGCGATTTATCCAATTTGAGGATTAACCACGCACCTGATATTGACACAAATTAATAACTCATGGATGTTTCCCTTAATCCCAAATTAATAATCTAAAAACAGTGATACACTTATTCATGGAAATGTTTATTACAAGTCACGTGCTCCGGTTAATCTGAAATCCATGTGATCGCCCCTACGGTACAGTAGTTGCATATCTTTACAACAGTGGGCGGAGTTTGATGTTGATTGGCGTGGCTCTGCTTCTGTCCACTTAGTGGGCTGAGTCTTCTGCGCGAAGGCAGGAAAGTTATTCCTGAGCATGTGCATCGTTCAGTCGATCGTTAGCATTCGTTCTAAATCAAATACTTTTGTAACAAAAAACAAGATCAATACATTCTTTACTAAAATTTTTTTTAAAAAATTACTTAAAGCTTTCGTGACTGCAGTAATTCATATTCTTAGCTCTTTCGGTAAAGTCACGTTGAAGGGAAACAATAAAATAATAAAATATATATAACAATAAAAATTCTCACTATTCCCCCCTATGTTCACTCGTGATAATTTTTATTGTTTTATATATATATATTATTATTTTAATTGTTTCCCTTCAACGTGACTTTACCGAAACAGCTAAGAATATAAAAAATGTTGTTCATTAACAAACTCAATTTCCTTAACTTAAACATAATGTATATCTATATTAGTGTTTTTTTGGCAAAGAGATCCACGTAAAATGGATATTTTTGGATGGTCCGCAATTTTTAATTAGCCACGGCTGTCCTCCTCGGCATTAGCACGGATAATCAAGAGGCTACTGTATTGTAAAATGTTACCATTTATCAATGTTGATACAGTAAAATGCAATGTTAATGGGGGAGAACATACAAACTCCACACGCTCTCTTATACTCTTATATTCACTCACTCAACCTCTTGCATACTCACACTGCGGAATAGCGGGCGAACATACAGAATCCACATGCTCTGATACTCACTCGCACACACACACTCGCTCTTACTAAATAAATACATTAATTTTAAAAATGTAAAGGTGCAACCCTGGAATTGCTTGCTCACGTCACTGTTGGTGGAAGGGGCCTCAAGTAGAAGGAGCTCTAGTAGGAAAGCCGTGATCCAGCAGTACATTGAACATCGCTGTAAATAGAAATGTGTGGCACCCATGAAATCATAGAAGTCATATTACCGGCTTCCTGGACTACCTGGGACAGCTTTCCCTGACACTCCCCACCGGCTCGCGGTTGACGACGCACTGACAAACCAGAGTGACTATGCCAATATAGTAAACCTTCTCTATTCACGAGGGTTACAGCCTTGTGTTGCAGTCGAAACGTGGCGAGAATTTTATTGTTTTATATATATTTTATTGTTTCCCTTCAACGTGACTTTACCGAAAGAACCAAGAATATGTAGAAATCTTGTTCACAGTAAAAATGTGATAAGTTATTGATAAGAGAACACAGCACTGGGGGGCGATAGCCGCAACACTTTCCCTGATTGCATTCGCCTCATTCTTGATGGATCTCACAGTCCACGCCAAAATGTCGGCCTATCACAGACGTGCTCTCGAGTGCTAAAATGATAACTGTGCGTTGTTGTTATCAAACACCTGCATCTCCCGATGAGTCGTCCACCTGAATTCCTCACCATCTCCATTGTCATCAAATCATCATGAAAGGTAATAAAAACGAATTGTCATTCATATTTTATTATTTATTGTAGTCAGTGGTATTAAACATTTACTATCCCCCCCCTATGTTCACTCGTGCCAGGAACGCAACCCCATTTTTCCTGGTCAACAAGGTTTCTACATTCGCGCGCGTTCTCAAGAACATAACCCTTGTGGTTTGAGAGGGTCTACTGTCCATATTTTATCCTGGAAGAAGCCAGTGTTATTGACGAATGCGTCCATGTATTTGTTGTTGTGCTTGTGTACCACTGCCAAAGTAGAAACACCAAGTCATTCGCTGTGCGCTGTGTACATGAGAGCAAACAGTCGGTGCGGTAGACAAACATTGTTAACATGGGTGAGGGAGTGAATCTGACTGCTCACCCTTCATCTAGATGAATCATCGATTGTGCATTTCATATAGTGTACCGTCAAAAAACACGACTGCATTCTTCTTCAGGGTCATTGTCAATGACGCGACACAACAGGGTGGGATCGTTTTGCATTATTTCACCGATTTCAGGCTCACAGCCGTGCAGGTCAATGCCGCGCAAAGAACACATTGGCAGTTCAAACGTCTTTTGTGCATTCCATGTCGCCTTGGGTCTCATAAAGCCATCCTCACTGTCGATGTGATGGTAATGTCTGTCACTAATGGCTTCTCTAGGCCAGTGGTTCGCAACCGGGGGGGGGGGGTACGTGAGGTGGTTTATAAATGTGTGAAATTAGAGCAAACATGAGTCACTGGTGAATAATCACGTATGAATCTGCCAATAGAAAATTACGACGCTAACATCGAAGTCCATATCGTGACCTAGATAGGTATAAAAGACCTTTCTAAATTAATTATCAACAATGTTGTTTCCAAAAGTAACCAGCGAGCGCGAACAAATTACGCCGTTGATTTTTTTATTCGCTTACAAGTTACTGGCTAGTTAGGGATACCTCACAAAATGGACAACTGGTTAACATTGATGTCCATTAGTCATACATTTATTTCTCTGAGCCGTGATGGGTCAGGCAAGCGAGGGTAATCGGTTGAAACACAATTCTACAAGAGGGCTAATAGTAGCCAGAGAAGGTTGCATTTTTTTTAAACGAATCTAGACAGAATATATTCAAACCTACGAACATAAATGTACAAGAGACACTTAAATTGACGACTTGGTTAAGTTTGACTTTTAAACGCTTATCTTAACACTTGTTTTAGATAGAAAGTAAAATAAACATTGAGTAAACCTCTAGGTGGGGGGAGGGGGTAACGCGCAAAACGATTCTGTGATATTTCCACGAATGTTAGTACAGTAGCATTTGTCCCGCCAAAATACTGTACACGTGAGTTTTACTCAAACTTGCCGCTACCAAAAACTGCAGCCCTTAAGCGTCGGGCACAAAGAGAAGACTACATACCTGATATATAAAATCTATATGTAACACAACAATAATGTATGCATAGTCAAGAGCTTACTTACCGACCGCTGTTGTTTGCGAGGGCTGGCAATTTGCGATGGCGGCCCCGCCCGCCGATCCTCGGGTGTGGGTGGGGTGGCTCACACCACGCCCGGCCGCCTTTGTCTCCCCGGTGGCGATGTTTACACACCGTACTCATTTGATGCCGAGTCGACCTCGGAGTGTCCCAGGACCACCTCGTACATTCGTCACCCGTGTTGGCCGTGAGCGGGAGCCGCGAGTAGCTCCCCACGCGCCGCCATGACAGTGCCGCCACCAACACCACGTGGCCCCCACCTGGGTCACGTGCTCAGGCGGCACGCGCAGCACAGGAGAGTGAGAATCTGACGGCTGGGCGCAGGGCACGTGGTAATACGATCCCATTGTTGTAGCGTAGCGGCCCTTGCCAACACGGGACGCGTTTGGTTGATCGGCCTTCGCTTGTTTCGGGAACATGTTCTCGTGTTGCGAACAAATTGAGCGTTATAGCAGACTCTCGTGAAGGAGAACGCTCGTTAAGCGAGACGCGCCTGTGGTTGGGAAACGAAACGACGTGAATGCAAATGTTGCAATGAAACCACAAATATACAAATGAGCGATCAAATCACAGCATCCGTGAGAGATGGTGTGTGGAAGATGAGTTTGTTGAAGTTGAACTGCCGGCTCCACTCAATTTCCAAAGTGTCTTTCCACTTGGGCGAAGACGCACCACCTCAGCTGCCTGGACGCACACTTCGCAAGCAATTTCCCTGATTTCGACGTGAAAAGGTGTCACCAGGCACGAAACCCATTTCAATGCCCAGCCTAAAACAATGGATGTGACCGCGGCTGAAACGAAACAACTCGTTGAAATGTCACGTGATTAGTTGTTTTTTTTTTCTCACGGAAAAGAGAGAATCCGCAAACCCCGACATCTTAACGCGTGCCTCGAAACCGATGGTGCCCTTTGCAAGCATGTAGTGTACACGTGAGTGAGCGCACTGACTTTGGATGTGACCGCTGAAGGTGGGATGTGCAATGTCAGCCACACCGCAAGATTTTGAGAAGCTGTGTCGCATGCCTCAAGCAACACGCGTCTCGACACTCGACCTGGTGAGTCCAAATTATTGCTTCATTTCTTTATCCAAAAAAAATCATATTTGTTGTTCTATAATACCAACACAAAATGAACGTACAGAATATCCTGTCACTTGAAATGTTTTTAAATTATGGTTATTGTCAGTTTAATAGGAATTTTGTATTCAAATAGGGTCATATTGCAAAATTGTTTTGAAAGTGCTACTATACAGTGCGGTTAAATTGCAATCTTCAGAATCGAATATTAGTGTAATTGATTAATTGCAAATATTGGAGGTTATTCCACACAATCAAAATATTCAAGCTGATCACTGTTACAACGCTGTGGGGGATCACGATATAATTTTCTCCGATACCAAGGTTCTTTGCAAACCCACGGGCTTTTATCAGAGATTTGTTCATGAGGCAATTCAGATCTACAAACACAGACACAATTTCAACCGAGGGGATGGTTTCAAATTAAGCAACCATTGGAAAGATGTTCTAAATCGAACTAAACATTAAACTAATTTCAATGGTACAGTATATTTTTCAAGTAGTGGTACCCCAAACTTTCGCAGCTCTTATAAATTCCCTTTTCACACCATCAATAGGTAAACTCCCCCCTCCCCCCTTTCCCCCCGCGCCAAACTGCGAGTCCACCGGCACGTACACCACCTCTTTCCTAAAATCCGCCAATCAAATGCTAATTTTTATGCTAATTTCTTTGTCAGAACACCTTGTTTGCTCGCACACAGGTCCGATGTCTGAGCGTGGTTGTGTTTCGCTAAATTCCCCTGTTTGATGAGTACTAGGTGCCTCGGTGAATGTATATGCTCTAACTTTAACATAGCTATTTCTGTGACCAGTTACAAGCTAATCACTCAGCTATTTCAATGCTAAATTCGATGCTAATTCCTTTGTCAAGGGGTACCTCTGCGGATGTGTATACTTTAACTTAGCTATTTCAATGAGCCATTTCAATGCTAAATTATATGCTAATTCCTTTGTCAAGGCGCGTGGTCTTTTTTTCTCACACAGCTTAAAGGTCGTGATCTAAGCGTGGCTTCTTCCACTCCAGCGCTGTCCTCCAGACAGTCTCGTCCCTTCACCTGATGAAGGCCGCTTGTGTTGTGGCCGAAACGTCGTGATTTTTTGTTATTTTATTATCATCCAAAGTGACTTTACCCAATAGAACCAAAGAGTATGAATTGGCCACATCTTGAGTTTTGGCCACTGCATCTCCTTATTGTTATTACTATTTAAAAGGAATTGCTGTTGAATTTATTCACTGAATTTTCACCAGACGTAAAGCAACCTGCTGCTCTCAAATACTGAACTTTTAAAGATTAATCCTTTTTCATTTCAAGCGTTTGTTTACTGAGTACATGAGGTTTTTTATACTTGTTATAATTTCATTCAATCAAGAATCAGTCACATCTTGAGCGAGTCCTCGATAGTATAGTGGTTAGTATCCTCGCCTGTCACGCGGGAGACAAGGGTTCAATTACCCATCGGGGAGAACGACTCTTTTAATGATGTTTTGGCCACTGGCTATCATTGTTATGACTATTTAAAAGGACTTGCTGTTGACGTCACTTACCGAATTCTCACCAAATGTAAAGCAACGTGCTGCTCTCAAAGGATGAACTTTTTAAGATAAAGCCCTCTTCATTTCAAGATATTACTTACTCACTATATGAGTTTAATTACACTTGTTATAATTTAATTCAAGCAAGAATTAGCCACATCTTGAGCGAGTCCTCGATAATATAGTGGTTAGTATCTGCGCCTGTCACGCGGGAGACCGGGGTTCATTTCCCCGTCGGGGAGAACGACTCTTTTAAGAACGCTTTGGCCACTGGCTATCATAGTTATGACTATTTAAAATTTCTTGCTGTGGACTTTATTCACTGAATTTTCACCAAACGTAAAACAACGTGCTGCTCTCAAAAGCTGAACTTTTTAAGATAAAACCCTCTTCATTTCAAGCTATTACTTGCTCACTATATGAGTTTATTTACACTTGCTATTATTTCATTCAATCAAGAATTAGCACATCCAAAGCGAGTCCTCGATAGTATAGTGGTTAGTATCCCCGCCTGTCACGCGGGAGACCGGGGTTCAATTCCCCGTCGGGGAGAACGGTTCTTTTAATAATGTTTTGGCCACTGCATCTCCTTATTGTTATTACTATTTAAAACAACTTTCTGTTGACATTAATCATTGATTTTTCACCAAACGTAAAGCAACCTACTGCTCTCAAAGACTGAACTTTTAAAGATTAATCCTTTCTCCTTTCAAGCGTTTATTTACTGAGTACATGAGGTTTTTTATACTTGTTATAATTTCATTCAATCAAGAATTAGCCACATCTTGAGCGAGTCCTCGATAATATAGTGGTTAGTATCTGCGCCTGTCACGCGGGAGAGTGGGGTTCAATTCCCCATCGGGAAGCACTACTCTTTCAATAATGTTTTGGCCACTGGCTATCATAGTTATGACTATTTAAAATGACTTGCTGTGGACTTTATTCACTGAATTTTCACCAAACTTAAAACAACGTACTGCTCTCAAAAGCTGAACTTTTTAAGATAAAACCCTCTTCATTTCAAGCTATTACTTACTCACTATATGAGTTTATTTACACTTGGTATTATTTCATTCAATCAAGAATTAGCCACATTTTGAGCGAGTCCTCGATAGTATAGTGGTTAGTATCCCCGCCTGTCACGCGGGAGACCGGGGTTCAATTCCCCGTCGGGGGGAACAGTTCTTTTAATAATGTTTTGGCCACTACATCTCCTTATTGTTATCACTATTTAAAAGGACTTGCTGTTGAATTTAATCATTGAATTTTCACCAGACGTAAAGCAACCTGCTGCTCTCAAATACTGAACTTTTAAAGATTAATCCTTTTTCATTTCAAGCGTTTATTTACTGAGTACATGAGGTTTTTATACTTGTTATAATTTCATTCAATCAAGAATTAGCCACATCTTGAGCGAGTCCTCGATAATATAGTGGTTAGTATCTGCGCCTGTCACGCGGGAGACCGGGGTTCATTTCCCTGTCGGGGAGAACGACTCTTTTAACAACGCTTTGGCCACAGGATCTCCCTATTGTTCTGACTATTTAAAAGGACTTGCTGTTGACTTTAATCACTGATTTTTCACCAAACGTTAAGCAACCTGCTGCTCTCAAAGACTGAACTTTTACAGATGAAGCCCTCTTCATTTTAAGCGAATATTTAGTCACTATATGAGTTTATTTATACTTATAATATTAGGGTTTTCCCCTTTTTTTCTGGCAACAAAACTAAAACCTTTTTACAAGGAATCATGTCTGCATTAACCAAAATACCTGCAGTCAAAATGCAAACAGAAAACATTCTATGATAATATATGCATTGTCCTTGAAACTGATTGGTCCACACCAAGGGACAGCTTTCTTTTGAGCCTCGACCCAATTGGTGCTCGACCAGATGACGCCAAAAGGCGTACTTATGTATACTTGTTATAATTTCATTCAATCAATGATTAGCCACATCTTGAGCGAGTCCTCGATAGTATAGTGGTTAGTATCCCCGCCTGTCACGCGGGAGACCGGGGTTCAATTCCCCGTCGGGGAGAACGGTTCTTTTAATAATGTTTTGGCCACTGCATCTCCTTATTGTTATTACTATTTAAAACAACTTTCTGTTGACATTAATCTTTGATTTTTCACCAAACGTAAAGCAACCTACTGCTCTCAAAGACTGAACTTTTAAAGATTAATCCTTTCTCCTTTCAAGCGTTTATTTACTGAGTACATGAGGTTTTTTATACTTGTTATAATTTCATTCAATCAAGAATCAGTGACATCCTGAGCGAGTCCGCGATAATATAGTGGTTAGTATCCTCGCCTGTCACGCGGGAGACAAGGGTTCAATTACCCATCGGGGAGAACGACTCTTTTAATGATGTTTTGGCCACTGGCTATCATTGTTATGACTATTTAAAATTTCTTGCTGTGGACTTTATTCACTGAATTTTCACCAAACGTAAAACAACGTGCTGCTCTCAAAAGCTGAACTTTTTAAGATAAAACCCTCTTCATTTCAAGCTATTACTTGCTCACTATATGAGTTTATTTACACTTGCTATTATTTCATTCAATCAAGAATTAGCACATCCAAAGCGAGTCCTCGATAGTATAGTGGTTAGTATCCCCGCCTGTCACGCGGGAGACCGGGGAGAACAGTTCTTTTAATAATGTTTTGGCCACTGCATCTCCTTATTGTTATTACTATTTAAAACAACTTGCTGTTGAATTTAATCACTGAATTTTCACCAGACGTAAAGCAACCTGCTGCTCTCAAATACTGAACTTTTAAAGATTAATCCTTTTTCATTTCAAGCGTTTGTTTACTGAGTACATGAGGTTTTTTATACTTGTTATAATTTCATTCAATCAAGAATTAGCCACATCTTGAGCGAGTCCTCGATAATATAGTGGTTAGTATCTGCGCCTGTCACGCGGGAGAGTGGGGTTCAATTCCCCATCGGGAAGCACTACTCTTTCAATAATGTTTTGGCCACTGGCTATCATAGTTATGACTATTTAAAATGACTTGCTGTGGACTTTATTCACTGAATTTTCACCAAACTTAAAACAACGTACTGCTCTCAAAAGCTGAACTTTTTAAGATAAAACCCTCTTCATTTCAAGCTATTACTTACTCACTATATGAGTTTATTTACACTTGGTATTATTTCATTCAATCAAGAATTAGCCACATTTTGAGCGAGTCCTCGATAGTATAGTGGTTAGTATCCCCGCCTGTCACGCGGGAGACCGGGGTTCAATTCCCCGTCGGGGGGAACAGTTCTTTTAATAATGTTTTGGCCACTACATCTCCTTATTGTTATCACTATTTAAAAGGACTTGCTGTTGAATTTAATCATTGAATTTTCACCAGACGTAAAGCAACCTGCTGCTCTCAAATACTGAACTTTTAAAGATTAATCCTTTTTCATTTCAAGCGTTTATTTACTGAGTACATGAGGTTTTTATACTTGTTATAATTTCATTCAATCAAGAATTAGCCACATCTTGAGCGAGTCCTCGATAATATAGTGGTTAGTATCTGCGCCTGTCACGCGGGAGACCGGGGTTCATTTCCCTGTCGGGGAGAACGACTCTTTTAACAACGCTTTGGCCACAGGATCTCCCTATTGTTCTGACTATTTAAAAGGACTTGCTGTTGACTTTAATCACTGATTTTTCACCAAACGTTAAGCAACCTGCTGCTCTCAAAGACTGAACTTTTACAGATGAAGCCCTCTTCATTTTAAGCGAATATTTAGTCACTATATGAGTTTATTTATACTTATAATATTAGGGTTTTCCCCTTTTTTTCTGGCAACAAAACTAAAACCTTTTTACAAGGAATCATGTCTGCATTAACCAAAATACCTGCAGTCAAAATGCAAACAGAAAACATTCTATGATAATATATGCATTGTCCTTGAAACTGATTGGTCCACACCAAGGGACAGCTTTCTTTTGAGCCTCGACCCAATTGGTGCTCGACCAGATGACGCCAAAAGGCGTACTTATGTATACTTGTTATAATTTCATTCAATCAATGATTAGCCACATCTTGAGCGAGTCCTCGATAGTATAGTGGTTAGTATCCCCGCCTGTCACGCGGGAGACCGGGGTTCAATTCCCCGTCGGGGAGAACGGTTCTTTTAATAATGTTTTGGCCACTGCATCTCCTTATTGTTATTACTATTTAAAACAACTTTCTGTTGACATTAATCATTGATTTTTCACCAAACGTAAAGCAACCTACTGCTCTCAAAGACTGAACTTTTAAAGATTAATCCTTTCTCCTTTCAAGCGTTTATTTACTGAGTACATGAGGTTTTTTATACTTGTTATAATTTCATTCAATCAAGAATCAGTCACATCTTGAGCGAGTCCTCGATAGTATAGTGGTTAGTATCCCCGCCTGTCACGCGGGAGTCCGGGGTTCAATTCCCCGTCGGGGAGAACAGTTCTTTTAATAATGTTTTGGCCACTGCATCTCCTTATTGTTATTACTATTTAAAACAACTTGCTGTTGAATTTAATCACTGAATTTTCACCAGACGTAAAGCAACCTGCTGCTCTCAAATACTGAACTTTTAAAGATTAATCCTTTTTCATTTCAAGCGTTTGTTTACTGAGTACATGAGGTTTTTTATACTTGTTATAATTTCATTCAATCAAGAATCAGTCACATCTTGAGCGAGTCCTCGATAGTATAGTGGTTAGTATCCCCGCCTGTCACGCGGGAGACCGGGGTTCAATTCCCCGTCGGGGAGAACGGTTCTTTTAATAATGTTTTGGCCACTGCATCTCCTTATTGTTATTACTATTTAAAACAACTTTCTGTTGACATTAATCTTTGATTTTTCACCAAACGTAAAGCAACCTACTGCTCTCAAAGACTGAACTTTTAAAGATTAATCCTTTCTCCTTTCAAGCGTTTATTTACTGAGTACATGAGGTTTTTTATACTTGTTATAATTGCATTCAATCCAGAATCAGTCACATCCTGAGCGCGTCCGCGATAATATCGTGGTTAGTATCCTCGCCTGTCACGCGGGAGACCAGGGTTCAATTCCCCGTCGGGGAGAACGGTTCTTTTAATAATGTTTTGGCCACTGCATCTCCTTATTGTTATTACTATTTAAAACAACTTTCTGTTGACATTAATCTTTGATTTTTCACCAAACGTAAAGCAACCTACTGCTCTCAAAGACTGAACTTTTAAAGATTAATCCTTTCTCCTTTCAAGCGTTTATTTACTGAGTACATGAGGTTTTTTATACTTGTTATAATTTCATTCAATCAAGAATCAGTGACATCCTGAGCGAGTCCGCGATAATATAGTGGTTAGTATCCTCGCCTGTCACGCGGGAGACAAGGGTTCAATTACCCATCGGGGAGAACGACTCTTTTAATGATGTTTTGGCCACTGGCTATCATTGTTATGACTATTTAAAATGACTTGCTGTTGACGTCACTTACCGAATTTTTACCAAATGTAAAGCAACGTGCTGCTCTCAAAGGATGAACTTTTTAAGATAAAGCCCTCTTCATTTCAAGATATTACTTACTCACTATATGAGTTTAATTACACTTGTTATAATTTCATTCAAGCAAGAATTAGCCACATCTTGAGCGAGTCCTCGATAATATAGTGGTTAGTATCTGCGCCTGTCACGCGGGAGACCGGGGTTCATTTCCCCGTCGGGGAGAACGACTCTTTTAAGAACGCTTTGGCCACAGGATCTCCCTATTGTTCTGACTATTTAAAAGGACTTGCTGTTGAATTTAATCACTGATTTTTCACCAGACGTAAAGCAACCTGCTGCTCTCAAAGACTGAACTTTTAAAGATTAATCCTTCTTCTTTTCAAGCGTTTATATACTGAGTAAATGAGTTTTTTTATACTTGTTAAAATTTCATTCAATCAAGAATCAGTCACATCCTGAGCGAGTCTGCGATAATATAGTGGTTAGTATCCCCGCCTGTAAGGCGGGAGAGTGGGGTTCAATTCCCCTTCGGGAAGCACTACTCTTTTAATAATGTTTTGGCCACTAGCTATCATTGTTATGACTATTTAAAAGGACATGCTGTTGACTTCACTTACTGAATTTTTACCAAATGCAAAGCAACGTGCTGCTCCCAAAGGCTAAACTTTTTAGATAAAGCTCTCTTCATTTCAAGAGATTACTTACTCACTATATGAGTTTAATTACACTTGTTATAATTTCATTCAATCAAGAATTAGCCACATCTAGAGCGAGTCCTCGATAGTATAGTGGTTAGTATCCCCGCCTGTCACGCGGGAGACCGGGGTTCAATTCCCCGTCGGGGAGAACAGTTCTTTTAATAATGTTTTGGCCACTGCATCTCCTTATTGTTATTACTATTTAAAACAACTTGCTGTTGAATTTAATCACTGAATTTTCACCAGACGTAAAGCAACCTGCTGCTCTCAAATACTGAACTTTTAAAGATTAATCCTTTTTCATTTCAAGCGTTTGTTTACTGAGTACATGAGGTTTTTTATACTTGTTATAATTTCATTCAATCAAGAATCAGTCACATCTTGAGCGAGTCCTCGATAGTATAGTGGTTAGTATCCCCGCCTGTCACGCGGGAGACCGGGGTTCAATTCCCCGTCGGGGAGAACGGTTCTTTTAATAATGTTTTGGCCACTGCATCTCCTTATTGTTATTACTATTTAAAACAACTTTCTGTTGACATTAATCTTTGATTTTTCACCAAACGTAAAGCAACCTACTGCTCTCAAAGACTGAACTTTTAAAGATTAATCCTTTCTCCTTTCAAGCGTTTATTTACTGAGTACATGAGGTTTTTTATACTTGTTATAATTGCATTCAATCCAGAATCAGTCACATCCTGAGCGCGTCCGCGATAATATCGTGGTTAGTATCCTCGCCTGTCACGCGGGAGACCAGGGTTCAATTCCCCGTCGGGGAGAACGGTTCTTTTAATAATGTTTTGGCCACTGCATCTCCTTATTGTTATTACTATTTAAAACAACTTTCTGTTGACATTAATCTTTGATTTTTCACCAAACGTAAAGCAACCTACTGCTCTCAAAGACTGAACTTTTAAAGATTAATCCTTTCTCCTTTCAAGCGTTTATTTACTGAGTACATGAGGTTTTTTATACTTGTTATAATTTCATTCAATCAAGAATCAGTGACATCCTGAGCGAGTCCGCGATAATATAGTGGTTAGTATCCTCGCCTGTCACGCGGGAGACAAGGGTTCAATTACCCATCGGGGAGAACGACTCTTTTAATGATGTTTTGGCCACTGGCTATCATTGTTATGACTATTTAAAATGACTTGCTGTTGACGTCACTTACCGAATTTTTACCAAATGTAAAGCAACGTGCTGCTCTCAAAGGATGAACTTTTTAAGATAAAGCCCTCTTCATTTCAAGATATTACTTACTCACTATATGAGTTTAATTACACTTGTTATAATTTCATTCAAGCAAGAATTAGCCACATCTTGAGCGAGTCCTCGATAATATAGTGGTTAGTATCTGCGCCTGTCACGCGGGAGACCGGGGTTCATTTCCCCGTCGGGGAGAACGACTCTTTTAAGAACGCTTTGGCCACAGGATCTCCCTATTGTTCTGACTATTTAAAAGGACTTGCTGTTGAATTTAATCACTGATTTTTCACCAGACGTAAAGCAACCTGCTGCTCTCAAAGACTGAACTTTTAAAGATTAATCCTTCTTCTTTTCAAGCGTTTATATACTGAGTAAATGAGTTTTTTTATACTTGTTAAAATTTCATTCAATCAAGAATCAGTCACATCCTGAGCGAGTCTGCGATAATATAGTGGTTAGTATCCCCGCCTGTAAGGCGGGAGAGTGGGGTTCAATTCCCCTTCGGGAAGCACTACTCTTTTAATAATGTTTTGGCCACTAGCTATCATTGTTATGACTATTTAAAAGGACATGCTGTTGACTTCACTTACTGAATTTTTACCAAATGCAAAGCAACGTGCTGCTCCCAAAGGCTAAACTTTTTAGATAAAGCTCTCTTCATTTCAAGAGATTACTTACTCACTATATGAGTTTAATTACACTTGTTATAATTTCATTCAATCAAGAATTAGCCACATCTAGAGCGAGTGCTCGATAGTATAGTGGTTAGTATCCCCGCCTGTCACGCGGGAGACCGGGGTTCAATTCCCCGTCGGGGAGAACGACTCTTTTAATGATGTTTTGGGCACTGGCTATTATTGTTATGACTATTTAAATTTTAAAAGGACTTGCTGTTGACGTCACTTACCGAATTCTTACCAAATGTAAAGCAACGTGCTGCTCCCAAAGACTGAACTTTTTATGATAAAGCCCTCTTAATTTCAAGAGATTACTTAATCACTATATGAGTTTAATCACACTTGTTATAATTTCATTCAATCAAGAATTAGCCACATCCAGAGCGTGTCCTCGATAGTATAGTGGTTAGTATCCCCGCCTGTCACGCGGGAGACCGCGGTTCAATTCCCCGTCGGGGAGAACAGTTCCTTTAATAATGTTTTGGCCACAGGATCTCCCTATTGTTATTACTGTTTAAAAGGACTTGCTGTTGACTTTAGTCACTGATTTTTCACCAAACGTTAAGTTTCTGCTGCTCTCAAAGACTGAACTTTTAAAGATGAAGCCCTCTTCATTTCAAGGTATTACTTACTCACTATATGAATTTATTTATACTCATAATATTAGGGGTTTCCCCTTTTTTCTGGCAACAAAACTGAAACTTTTTACGAGGATTTATGTCTGCATTAACCAAAATACCTGCAGTCAAAATGCAAACAGAAAACATTCTATGATAATATATGCATTGTCCTTGAAACTGATAGGTCCACACCAAGGTACGGCTTTCTTTTGAGCCTCGGCCCAATTGGTGCTCGACCAGATGACGCCAAAAGGCGTACTTATGTATACCTGTTATAATTTCATTCAATCAAGAATTAGCCACATCCAGCGCGAGTCCTCGATAGTATAGTGGTTAGAATCCCCGCCTGTCATGCGGGAGACCGGTGTCCAATTCTCCGTCGGGGAGAACGGTTCTTAAAATAACGTTTTGGCCTCTGCATCTCCTTATTGTTATTACTATTTAAAACAACTTGCTGTTGACTTTAATCACTGATTTTTCACCAAACGTTAAGCAACCTGCTGCTCTCAAAGACTGAACTTTTACAGAGGAAGCCCTCTTCATTTTAAGCGAATATTTAGTCACTATATGAGTTTGTTTATACTTATAATATTAGGGTTGGCCCCATTTTTCTGGCAACAAAACTGAAACCTTTTTACAAGGAATCATGTCTGCATTAACCAAAATACCTGCAGTCAAAATGCAAACAGAAAACATTCTATGATAATATATGCATTGTCCTTGAAATTGATTGGTCCACACCAAGGGACGGCTTTCTTTTGAGCCTCGACCCAATTGGTGCTCGACCAGATGACGCCAAAATGCGTACTTATTTATACTTGTTATAATTTCATTCAATCAAGAATCAGTCACATCCTGAGCGAGTCCGCGATAATATCGTGGTTAGTATCCCCGCCTGTCACGCGGGAGAGTGGAGTTCAATTCCCCTTCGGGAAGCACTACTCTTTTAATAATGTTTTGGCCACTGGCTATCATTGTTATGACTATTTAAAAGGACTTGCTGTTGACTTCACTTACTGAATTTTTACCAAATGTAAAGCAACGTGCTCCTCCCAAAGGCTGAACTTTTTAAGATTAATCCTTCTTCATTTCAAGCGTTTATATACTGAGTACATGAGTTTTTTTATACTTGTTATAATTTCTTTCAATCAAGAATTAGCCACATCTTGCGCGAGTCCTCGATAGTATAGTGGTTAGTATCCCCGCCTGTCACGCGGGAGACCGGGGTTCAATTCCCCGTCGGGGAGAACGGTTCTTTTAATAATGCTTTGGTCATTGCATCTCTTTATTGTTATTACTATTTAAAACAACTTGCTGTTGACTTTAATCACTGATTTTTCACCAAACGTTAAGCAACCTGCTGCTCTCAAAGACTGAACTTTTAAAGATGAAGCCCTCTTCATTTCAAGCGTTTATTTACTGAGTACATGAGGTTTTTTATACTTGTTATAATTTCATTCAATCAATAATTAGCACATCCAGAGCGAGTCCTCGATAATATAGTGGTTAGTATCCCCGCCTGTCACGCGGGAGACCGGGGTTCAATTGCCCGTCGGGGAGAACGGTTCTTTTAATAATGTTTTGGCCACTGGCTATCATTGTTATGACTATTTTATAGGACTTGCTGTTGACTTCACTTACTACATTTTTACCAAATGTAAAGCAACGTGCTGCTCCCAAAGACTGAACTTTTTATGATAAAGCCCTCTTAATTTCAAGAGATTACTTAATCACTATATGAGTTTAACCACACTTGTTATAATTTCATTCAATCAAGAATTAGCCACATCCAGAGCGTGTCCTCGATAGTATAGTGGTTAGTATCCCCGCCTGTCACGCGGGAGACCGCGGTTCAATTCCCCGTCGGGGAGAACAGTTCCTTTAATAATGTTTTGGCCACAGGATCTCCCTATTGTTATTACTGTTTAAAAGGACTTGCTGTTGACTTTAGTCACTGATTTTTCACCAAACGTTAAGTTTCTGCTGCTCTCAAAGACTGAACTTTTAAAGATGAAGCCCTCTTCATTTCAAGGTATTACTTACTCACTATATGAGTTTATTTATACTCATAATATTAGGGGTTTCCCCTTTTTTCTGGCAACAAAACTGAAACTTTTTACGAGGATTTATGTCTGCATTAACCAAAATACCTGCAGTCAAAATGCAAACAGAAAACATTCTATGATAATATATGCATTGTCCTTGAAACTGATAGGTCCACACCAAGGTACGGCTTTCTTTTGAGCCTCGGCCCAATTGGTGCTCGACCAGATGACGCCAAAAGGCGTACTTATGTATACCTGTTATAATTTCATTCAATCAAGAATTAGCCACATCCAGCGCGAGTCCTCGATAGTATAGTGGTTAGAATCCCCGCCTGTCATGCGGGAGACCGGTGTCCAATTCTCCGTCGGGGAGAACGGTTCTTAAAATAACGTTTTGGCCTCTGCATCTCCTTATTGTTATTACTATTTAAAACAACTTGCTGTTGACTTTAATCACTGATTTTTCACCAAACGTTAAGCAACCTGCTGCTCTCAAAGACTGAACTTTTACAGAGGAAGCCCTCTTCATTTTAAGCGAATATTTAGTCACTATATGAGTTTGTTTATACTTATAATATTAGGGTTGGCCCCATTTTTCTGGCAACAAAACTGAAACCTTTTTACAAGGAATCATGTCTGCATTAACCAAAATACCTGCAGTCAAAATGCAAACAGAAAACATTCTATGATAATATATGCATTGTCCTTGAAATTGATTGGTCCACACCAAGGGACGGCTTTCTTTTGAGCCTCGACCCAATTGGTGCTCGACCAGATGACGCCAAAATGCGTACTTATTTATACTTGTTATAATTTCATTCAATCAAGAATCAGTCACATCCTGAGCGAGTCCGCGATAATATCGTGGTTAGTATCCCCGCCTGTCACGCGGGAGAGTGGAGTTCAATTCCCCTTCGGGAAGCACTACTCTTTTAATAATGTTTTGGCCACTGGCTATCATTGTTATGACTATTTAAAAGGACTTGCTGTTGACTTCACTTACTGAATTTTTACCAAAAGTAAAGCAACGTCCTGCTCCCAAAGGCTGAACTTTTTAAGATTAATCCTTCTTCATTTCAAGCGTTTATATACTGAGTACATGAGTTTTTTATACTTGTTATAATTTCATTCAATCAAGAATTAGCCACATCTTGCGCGAGTCCTCGATAGTATAGTGGTTAGTATCCCCGCCTGTCACGCGGGAGACCGGGGTTCAATTCCCCGTCGGGGAGAACGGTTCTTTTAATAATGCTTTGGTCATTGCATCTCTTTATTGTTATTACTATTTAAAACAACTTGCTGTTGACTTTAATCACTGATTTTTCACCAAACGTTAAGCAACCTGCTGCTCTCAAAGACTGAACTTTTAAAGATGAAGCCCTCTTCATTTCAAGCGTTTATTTACTGAGTACATGAGGTTTTTTATACTTGTTATAATTTCATTCAATCAAGAATTAGCACATCCAGAGCGAGTCCTCGATAATATAGTGGTTAGTATCCCCGCCTGTCACGCGGGAGACCGGGGTTCAATTGCCCGTCGGGGAGAACAGTTCCTTTAATAATGTTTTGGCCACAGGATCTCCCTATTGTTATTACTGTTTAAAAGGACTTGCTGTTGACTTTAGTCACTGATTTTTCACCAAACGTTAAGTTTCTGCTGCTCTCAAAGACTGAAATTTTAAAGATGAAGCCCTCTTCATTTCATTAGATTAGTTACTCACTATATGAGTTTATTTACACTTACTATTATTTCATTCAATCAAGAATCAATCACATTTTGAGCGAGTCCTCGATAGTATAGTGGTTAGTATCCCCGCCTGTCACGCGGGAGACCGGGGTTCAATTCCCCGTCGGGGAGAACAGTTCTTTTAGTAATCTTTTGGCTACTATATCTCCTTATTGTTATCACTATTTAAAAGGACTTGCTGTTGAATTTAATCACTGAATTATCACCAGACGTAAAGCAACCTGCTGCTCCCAAAGACTGAACTTTTAAAGATTAATCCTTCTTCTTTTCAAGCGTTTATTTACTGAGTATATGAGGTTTTTTATACTTGTTATAATTTCATTCAATCAAGAATCAGTCACATCCTGAGCGCGTCCGCGATAATATCGTGGTTAGTATCCGCGCCTGTCACGCGGGAGACCAGGGTTCAATTACCCATCGGGGAGAACGACTCTTTTAATGATGTTTTGGCCACTGGCTATCATTGTTATGACTATTTAAAAGGACTTGCTGTTGACGTCACTTACCGAATTTTTACCAAATGTAAAGCAACGTGCTGCTACCAAAGGCTGAACTTTTTAAGATAAAACCCTCTTCATTTCATTAGATTAGTTACTCACTATATGAGTTTATTTACACTTACTATTATTTCATTCAATCAAGAATCAATCACATTTTGAGCGAGTCCTCGATAGTATAGTGGTTAGTATCCCCGCCTGTCACGCGGGAGACCGGGGTTCAATTCCCCGTCGGGGAGAACAGTTCTTTTAGTAATCTTTTGGCTACTATATCTCCTTATTGTTATCACTATTTAAAAGGACTTGCTGTTGAATTTAATCACTGAATTATCACCAGACGTAAAGCAACCTGCTGCTCCCAAAGACTGAACTTTTAAAGATTAATCCTTCTTCTTTTCAAGCGTTTATTTACTGAGTATATGAGGTTTTTTTATACTTGTTATAATTTCATTCAATCAAGAATCAGTCACATCCTGAGCGAGTCCGCGATAATACCGTGATAAGTATCCCCGCCTGTCACGCGGGAGACCAGGGTTCAATTACACATCGGGGAGAACGACTCTTTTAATGATGTTTTGGCCACTGGCTATCATTGTTATGACTATTTAAAAGGACTTGCTGTTGACGTCACTTACCGATTTTTTTACCAAATGTAAAGCAACGTGCTGCCCTCAAAGGCTGAACTTTTTAAGATGAAGCCCTCTTCATTTCAAGAGATTACTTACTCACTATATGAGTTGTTTTATACATGTTATAATTTCATTCAATCAAGAATTAGCCACATCTTGCGCGAGTCCTCGATAGTATAGTGGTTAGTATCCCCGCCTGTCACGCGGGAGACCGGGGTTCAATTCCCCGTCGGGGAGAACGGTTCTTTTAATAATGCTTTGGTCATTGCATCTCTTTATTGTTATTACTATTTAAAACAACTTGCTGTTGACTTTAATCACTGATTTTTGACTGATTTTCTGACTGATTTGTCAGAACAATACAGATTTGTCAGAAAATTAGTCAGAACAATAGGGAGATCCTGTGGCCAAAGCGTTCTTAAAAGAGTCGTTCTCCCCGACGGGGAAATGAACCCCGGTCTCCCGCGTGACAGGCGCAGATACTAACCACTATATTATCGAGGACTCGCTCAAGATGTGGCTAATTCTTGCTTGAATGAAATTATAACAAGTGTAATTAAACTCATATAGTGAGTAAGTAATATCTTGAAATGAAGAGGGCTTTATCTTAAAAAGTTCATCCTTTGAGAGCAGCACGTTGCTTTACATTTGGTAAAAATTCGGTAAGTGACGTCTACAGAAAGTCATTTTAAATAGTCATAACAATGATAGCCAGTGGCCAAAACATCATTAAAAGAGTCGTTCTCCCCGATGGGTAATTGAACCCTGGTCTCCCGCGTGACAGGCGAGGATACTAACCACTATATTATCGCGGACTCGCTCAGGATGTCACTGATTCTTGATTGAATGAAATTATAACAAGTATAAAAAACCTCATGTACTCAGTAAATAAACGCTTGAAAAGAAGAAGGATTAATCTTTAAAAGTTCAGTCTTTGGGAGCAGCAGGTTGCTTTACGTCTGGTGATAATTCAGTGATTAAATTCAACAGCAAGTCCTTTTAAATAGTGATAACAATAAGGAGATGTAGTGGCCAAAACATTATTAAAAGAACTGTTCCCCCCGACGGGGAATTGAACCCCGGTCTCCCGCGTGACAGGCGGGGATACTAACCACTATACTATCGAGGACTCGCTCAAGATGTGGCTAATTCTTGATTGAAAGAAATAATACCAAGTGTAAATAAACTCATATAGTGAGTAAGTAATAGCTTGAAATGAAGAGGGTTTTATCTTAAAAAGTTCAGCTTTTGAGAGCAGTACGTTGTTTTAAGTTTGGTGAAAATTCAGTGAATAAAGTCAACAGCATGTCCTTTTAAATAGTCATAACAATGATAGCTAGTGGCCAAAACATTATTAAAAGAGTAGTGCTTCCCGAAGGGGAATTGAACCCCACTCTCCCGCCTGACAGGCGGGGATACAAACCACTATATTATCGCAGACTCGCTCAGGATGTGACTGATTCTTGATTGAATGAAATTTTAACAAGTATAAAAAAACTCATTTACTCAGTATATAAACGCTTGAAAAGAAGAAGGATTAATCTTTAAAAGTTCAGTCTTTGAGAGCAGCAGGTTGCTTTACGTCTGGTGAAAAATCAGTGATTAAATTCAACAGCAAGTCCTTTTAAATAGTCAGAACAATAGGGAGATCCTGTGGCCAAAGCGTTCTTAAAAGAGTCGTTCTCCCCGACGGGGAAATGAACCCCGGTCTCCCGCGTGACAGGCGCAGATACTAACCACTATATTATCGAGGACTCGCTCAAGATGTGGCTAATTCTTGCTTGAATGAAATTATAACAAGTGTAATTAAACTCATATAGTGAGTAAGTAATATCTTGAAATGAAGAGGGCTTTATCTTAAAAAGTTCATCCTTTGAGAGCAGCACGTTGCTTTACATTTGGTAAAAATTCGGTAAGTGACGTCAACAGCAAGTCATTTTAAATAGTCATAACAATGATAGCCAGTGGCCAAAACATCATTAAAAGAGTCGTTCTCCCCGATGGGTAATTGAACCCTTGTCTCCCGCGTGACAGGCGAGGATACTAACCACTATATTATCGCGGACTCGCTCAGGATGTCACTGATTCTTGATTGAATGAAATTATAACAAGTATAAAAAACCTCATGTACTCAGTAAATAAACGCTTGAAAGGAGAAAGGATTAATCTTTAAAAGTTCAGTCTTTGAGAGCAGTAGGTTGCTTTACGTTTGGTGAAAAATCAAAGATTAATGTCAACAGAAAGTTGTTTTAAATAGTAATAACAATAAGGAGATGCAGTGGCCAAAACATTATTAAAAGAACCGTTCTCCCCGACGGGGAATTGAACCCTGGTCTCCCGCGTGACAGGCGAGGATACTAACCACGATATTATCGCGGACGCGCTCAGGATGTGACTGATTCTGGATTGAATGCAATTATAACAAGTATAAAAAACCTCATGTACTCAGTAAATAAACGCTTGAAAGGAGAAAGGATTAATCTTTAAAAGTTCAGTCTTTGAGAGCAGTAGGTTGCTTTACGTTTGGTGAAAAATCAATGATTAATGTCAACAGAAAGTTGTTTTAAATAGTAATAACAATAAGGAGATGCAGTGGCCAAAACATTATTAAAAAAACCGTTCTCCCCGACGGGGAATTGAACCCCGGTCTCCCGCGTGACAGGCGGGGATACTAACCACTATACTATCGAGGACTCGCTCAAGATGTGGCTAATCATTGATTGAATGAAATTATAACAAGTATACATAAGTACGCCTTTTGGCGTCATCTGGTCGAGCACCAATTGGGTCGAGGCTCAAAAGAAAGCTGTCCCTTGGTGTGGACCAATCAGTTTCAAGGACAATGCATATATTATCATAGAATGTTTTCTGTTTGCATTTTGACTGCAGGTATTTTGGTTAATGCAGACATGATTCCTTGTAAAAAGGTTTTAGTTTTGTTGCCAGAAAAAAAGGGGAAAACCCTAATATTATAAGTATAAATAAACTCATATAGTGACTAAATATTCGCTTAAAATGAAGAGGGCTTCATCTGTAAAAGTTCAGTCTTTGAGAGCAGCAGGTTGCTTAACGTTTGGTGAAAAATCAGTGATTAAAGTCAACAGCAAGTCCTTTTAAATAGTCAGAACAATAGGGAGATCCTGTGGCCAAAGCGTTGTTAAAAGAGTCGTTCTCCCCGACAGGGAAATGAACCCCGGTCTCCCGCGTGACAGGCGCAGATACTAACCACTATATTATCGAGGACTCGCTCAAGATGTGGCTAATTCTTGATTGAATGAAATTATAACAAGTATAAAAACCTCATGTACTCAGTAAATAAACGCTTGAAATGAAAAAGGATTAATCTTTAAAAGTTCAGTATTTGAGAGCAGCAGGTTGCTTTACGTCTGGTGAAAATTCAATGATTAAATTCAACAGCAAGTCCTTTTAAATAGTGATAACAATAAGGAGATGTAGTGGCCAAAACATTATTAAAAGAACTGTTCCCCCCGACGGGGAATTGAACCCCGGTCTCCCGCGTGACAGGCGGGGATACTAACCACTATACTATCGAGGACTCGCTCAAAATGTGGCTAATTCTTGATTGAATGAAATAATACCAAGTGTAAATAAACTCATATAGTGAGTAAGTAATAGCTTGAAATGAAGAGGGTTTTATCTTAAAAAGTTCAGCTTTTGAGAGCAGTACGTTGTTTTAAGTTTGGTGAAAATTCAGTGAATAAAGTCCACAGCAAGTCATTTTAAATAGTCATAACTATGATAGCCAGTGGCCAAAACATTATTGAAAGAGTAGTGCTTCCCGATGGGGAATTGAACCCCACTCTCCCGCGTGACAGGCGCAGATACTAACCACTATATTATCGAGGACTCGCTCAAGATGTGGCTAATTCTTGATTGAATGAAATTATAACAAGTATAAAAAACCTCATGTACTCAGTAAACAAACGCTTGAAATGAAAAAGGATTAATCTTTAAAAGTTCAGTATTTGAGAGCAGCAGGTTGCTTTACGTCTGGTGAAAATTCAGTGATTAAATTCAACAGCAAGTTGTTTTAAATAGTAATAACAATAAGGAGATGCAGTGGCCAAAACATTATTAAAAGAACCGTTCTCCCCGACGGGGAATTGAACCCCGGTCTCCCGCGTGACAGGCGGGGATACTAACCACTATACTATCGAGGACTCGCTCAAGATGTGACTGATTCTTGATTGAATGAAATTATAACAAGTATAAAAAACCTCATGTACTCAGTAAACAAACGCTTGAAATGAAAAAGGATTAATCTTTAAAAGTTCAGTATTTGAGAGCAGCAGGTTGCTTTACGTCTGGTGAAAATTCAGTGATTAAATTCAACAGCAAGTTGTTTTAAATAGTAATAACAATAAGGAGATGCAGTGGCCAAAACATTATTAAAAGAACCGTTCTCCCCGACGGGGAATTGAACCCCGGTCTCCCGCGTGACAGGCGGGGATACTAACCACTATACTATCGAGGACTCTCTCAAGATGTGACTGATTCTTGATTGAATGAAATTATAACAAGTATAAAAAACCTCATGTACTCAGTAAACAAACGCTTGAAATGAAAAAGGATTAATCTTTAAAAGTTCAGTATTTGAGAGCAGCAGGTTGCTTTACGTCTGGTGAAAATTCAGTGATTAAATTCAACAGCAAGTTGTTTTAAATAGTAATAACAATAAGGAGATGCAGTGGCCAAAACATTATTAAAAGAACTGTTCTCCCCGACGGGGAATTGAACCCCGGTCTCCCGCGTGACAGGCGGGGATACTAACCACTATACTATCGAGGACTCGCTCAAGATGTGACTGATTCTTGATTGAATGAAATTATAACAAGTATAAAAAACCTCATGTACTCAGTAAATAAACGCTTGAAAGGAGAAAGGATTAATCTTTAAAAGTTCAGTCTTTGAGAGCAGTAGGTTGCTTTACGTTTGGTGAAAAATCAATGATTAATGTCAACAGAAAGTTGTTTTAAATAGTAATAACAATAAGGAGATGCAGTGGCCAAAACATTATTAAAAGAACCGTTCTCCCCGACGGGGAATTGAACCCCGGTCTCCCGCGTGACAGGCGGGGATACTAACCACTATATTATCGAGGACTCGCTCAAGATGTGGCTAATTCTTGCTTGAATGAAATTATAACAAGTGTAATTAAACTCATATAGTGAGTAAGTAATATCTTGAAATGAAGAGGGCTTTATCTTAAAAAGTTCATCCTTTGAGAGCAGCACGTTGCTTTACATTTGGTAAAAATTCGGTAAGTGACGTCAACAGCAAGTCATTTTAAATAGTCATAACAATGATAGCCAGTGGCCAAAACATCATTAAAAGAGTCGTTCTCCCCGATGGGTAATTGAACCCTTGTCTCCCGCGTGACAGGCGAGGATACTAACCACTATATTATCGCGGACTCGCTCAGGATGTCACTGATTCTTGATTGAATGAAATTATAACAAGTATAAAAAACCTCATGTACTCAGTAAATAAACGCTTGAAAGGAGAAAGGATTAATCTTTAAAAGTTCAGTCTTTGAGAGCAGTAGGTTGCTTTACGTTTGGTGAAAAATCAAAGATTAATGTCAACAGAAAGTTGTTTTAAATAGTAATAACAATAAGGAGATGCAGTGGCCAAAACATTATTAAAAGAACCGTTCTCCCCGACGGGGAATTGAACCCTGGTCTCCCGCGTGACAGGCGAGGATACTAACCACGATATTATCGCGGACGCGCTCAGGATGTGACTGATTCTGGATTGAATGCAATTATAACAAGTATAAAAAACCTCATGTACTCAGTAAATAAACGCTTGAAAGGAGAAAGGATTAATCTTTAAAAGTTCAGTCTTTGAGAGCAGTAGGTTGCTTTACGTTTGGTGAAAAATCAATGATTAATGTCAACAGAAAGTTGTTTTAAATAGTAATAACAATAAGGAGATGCAGTGGCCAAAACATTATTAAAAGAACCGTTCTCCCCGACGGGGAATTGAACCCCGGTCTCCCGCGTGACAGGCGGGGATACTAACCACTATACTATCGAGGACTCGCTCAAGATGTGGCTAATCATTGATTGAATGAAATTATAACAAGTATACATAAGTACGCCTTTTGGCGTCATCTGGTCGAGCACCAATTGGGTCGAGGCTCAAAAGAAAGCTGTCCCTTGGTGTGGACCAATCAGTTTCAAGGACAATGCATATATTATCATAGAATGTTTTCTGTTTGCATTTTGACTGCAGGTATTTTGGTTAATGCAGACATGATTCCTTGTAAAAAGGTTTTAGTTTTGTTGCCAGAAAAAAAGGGGAAAACCCTAATATTATAAGTATAAATAAACTCATATAGTGACTAAATATTCGCTTAAAATGAAGAGGGCTTCATCTGTAAAAGTTCAGTCTTTGAGAGCAGCAGGTTGCTTAACGTTTGGTGAAAAATCAGTGATTAAAGTCAACAGCAAGTCCTTTTAAATAGTCAGAACAATAGGGAGATCCTGTGGCCAAAGCGTTGTTAAAAGAGTCGTTCTCCCCGACAGGGAAATGAACCCCGGTCTCCCGCGTGACAGGCGCAGATACTAACCACTATATTATCGAGGACTCGCTCAAGATGTGGCTAATTCTTGATTGAATGAAATTATAACAAGTATAAAAACCTCATGTACTCAGTAAATAAACGCTTGAAATGAAAAAGGATTAATCTTTAAAAGTTCAGTATTTGAGAGCAGCAGGTTGCTTTACGTCTGGTGAAAATTCAATGATTAAATTCAACAGCAAGTCCTTTTAAATAGTGATAACAATAAGGAGATGTAGTGGCCAAAACATTATTAAAAGAACTGTTCCCCCCGACGGGGAATTGAACCCCGGTCTCCCGCGTGACAGGCGGGGATACTAACCACTATACTATCGAGGACTCGCTCAAAATGTGGCTAATTCTTGATTGAATGAAATAATACCAAGTGTAAATAAACTCATATAGTGAGTAAGTAATAGCTTGAAATGAAGAGGGTTTTATCTTAAAAAGTTCAGCTTTTGAGAGCAGTACGTTGTTTTAAGTTTGGTGAAAATTCAGTGAATAAAGTCCACAGCAAGTCATTTTAAATAGTCATAACTATGATAGCCAGTGGCCAAAACATTATTGAAAGAGTAGTGCTTCCCGATGGGGAATTGAACCCCACTCTCCCGCGTGACAGGCGCAGATACTAACCACTATATTATCGAGGACTCGCTCAAGATGTGGCTAATTCTTGATTGAATGAAATTATAACAAGTATAAAAAACCTCATGTACTCAGTAAACAAACGCTTGAAATGAAAAAGGATTAATCTTTAAAAGTTCAGTATTTGAGAGCAGCAGGTTGCTTTACGTCTGGTGAAAATTCAGTGATTAAATTCAACAGCAAGTTGTTTTAAATAGTAATAACAATAAGGAGATGCAGTGGCCAAAACATTATTAAAAGAACCGTTCTCCCCGACGGGGAATTGAACCCCGGTCTCCCGCGTGACAGGCGGGGATACTAACCACTATACTATCGAGGACTCGCTCAAGATGTGACTGATTCTTGATTGAATGAAATTATAACAAGTATAAAAAACCTCATGTACTCAGTAAACAAACGCTTGAAATGAAAAAGGATTAATCTTTAAAAGTTCAGTATTTGAGAGCAGCAGGTTGCTTTACGTCTGGTGAAAATTCAGTGATTAAATTCAACAGCAAGTTGTTTTAAATAGTAATAACAATAAGGAGATGCAGTGGCCAAAACATTATTAAAAGAACCGTTCTCCCCGACGGGGAATTGAACCCCGGTCTCCCGCGTGACAGGCGGGGATACTAACCACTATACTATCGAGGACTCGCTCAAGATGTGGCTAATCATTGATTGAATGAAATTATAACAAGTATACATAAGTACGCCTTTTGGCGTCATCTGGTCGAGCACCAATTGGGTCGAGGCTCAAAAGAAAGCTGTCCCTTGGTGTGGACCAATCAGTTTCAAGGACAATGCATATATTATCATAGAATGTTTTCTGTTTGCATTTTGACTGCAGGTATTTTGGTTAATGCAGACATGATTCCTTGTAAAAAGGTTTTAGTTTTGTTGCCAGAAAAAAAGGGGAAAACCCTAATATTATAAGTATAAATAAACTCATATAGTGACTAAATATTCGCTTAAAATGAAGAGGGCTTCATCTGTAAAAGTTCAGTCTTTGAGAGCAGCAGGTTGCTTAACGTTTGGTGAAAAATCAGTGATTAAAGTCAACAGCAAGTCCTTTTAAATAGTCAGAACAATAGGGAGATCCTGTGGCCAAAGCGTTGTTAAAAGAGTCGTTCTCCCCGACAGGGAAATGAACCCCGGTCTCCCGCGTGACAGGCGCAGATACTAACCACTATATTATCGAGGACTCGCTCAAGATGTGGCTAATTCTTGATTGAATGAAATTATAACAAGTATAAAAACCTCATGTACTCAGTAAATAAACGCTTGAAATGAAAAAGGATTAATCTTTAAAAGTTCAGTATTTGAGAGCAGCAGGTTGCTTTACGTCTGGTGAAAATTCAATGATTAAATTCAACAGCAAGTCCTTTTAAATAGTGATAACAATAAGGAGATGTAGTGGCCAAAACATTATTAAAAGAACTGTTCCCCCCGACGGGGAATTGAACCCCGGTCTCCCGCGTGACAGGCGGGGATACTAACCACTATACTATCGAGGACTCGCTCAAAATGTGGCTAATTCTTGATTGAATGAAATAATACCAAGTGTAAATAAACTCATATAGTGAGTAAGTAATAGCTTGAAATGAAGAGGGTTTTATCTTAAAAAGTTCAGCTTTTGAGAGCAGTACGTTGTTTTAAGTTTGGTGAAAATTCAGTGAATAAAGTCCACAGCAAGTCATTTTAAATAGTCATAACTATGATAGCCAGTGGCCAAAACATTATTGAAAGAGTAGTGCTTCCCGATGGGGAATTGAACCCCACTCTCCCGCGTGACAGGCGCAGATACTAACCACTATATTATCGAGGACTCGCTCAAGATGTGGCTAATTCTTGATTGAATGAAATTATAACAAGTATAAAAAACCTCATGTACTCAGTAAACAAACGCTTGAAATGAAAAAGGATTAATCTTTAAAAGTTCAGTATTTGAGAGCAGCAGGTTGCTTTACGTCTGGTGAAAATTCAGTGATTAAATTCAACAGCAAGTTGTTTTAAATAGTAATAACAATAAGGAGATGCAGTGGCCAAAACATTATTAAAAGAACCGTTCTCCCCGACGGGGAATTGAACCCCGGTCTCCCGCGTGACAGGCGGGGATACTAACCACTATACTATCGAGGACTCGCTCAAAATGTGGCTAATTCTTGATTGAATGAAATAATACCAAGTGTAAATAAACTCATATAGTGAGTAAGTAATAGCTTGAAATGAAGAGGGTTTTATCTTAAAAAGTTCAGCTTTTGAGAGCAGTACGTTGTTTTAAGTTTGGTGAAAATTCAGTGAATAAAGTCCACAGCAAGTCATTTTAAATAGTCATAACTATGATAGCCAGTGGCCAAAACATTATTGAAAGAGTAGTGCTTCCCGATGGGGAATTGAACCCCACTCTCCCGCGTGACAGGCGCAGATACTAACCACTATATTATCGAGGACTCGCTCAAGATGTGGCTAATTCTTGATTGAATGAAATTATAACAAGTATAAAAAACCTCATGTACTCAGTAAACAAACGCTTGAAATGAAAAAGGATTAATCTTTAAAAGTTCAGTATTTGAGAGCAGCAGGTTGCTTTACGTCTGGTGAAAATTCAGTGATTAAATTCAACAGCAAGTTGTTTTAAATAGTAATAACAATAAGGAGATGCAGTGGCCAAAACATTATTAAAAGAACCGTTCTCCCCGACGGGGAATTGAACCCCGGTCTCCCGCGTGACAGGCGGGGATACTAACCACTATACTATCGAGGACTCGCTCAAGATGTGACTGATTCTTGATTGAATGAAATTATAACAAGTATAAAAAACCTCATGTACTCAGTAAACAAACGCTTGAAATGAAAAAGGATTAATCTTTAAAAGTTCAGTATTTGAGAGCAGCAGGTTGCTTTACGTCTGGTGAAAATTCAGTGATTAAATTCAACAGCAAGTTGTTTTAAATAGTAATAACAATAAGGAGATGCAGTGGCCAAAACATTATTAAAAGAACTGTTCTCCCCGACGGGGAATTGAACCCCGGTCTCCCGCGTGACAGGCGGGGATACTAACCACTATACTATCGAGGACTCGCTCAAGATGTGGCTAATCATTGATTGAATGAAATTATAACAAGTATACATAAGTACGCCTTTTGGCGTCATCTGGTCGAGCACCAATTGGGTCGAGGCTCAAAAGAAAGCTGTCCCTTGGTGTGGACCAATCAGTTTCAAGGACAATGCATATATTATCATAGAATGTTTTCTGTTTGCATTTTGACTGCAGGTATTTTGGTTAATGCAGACATGATTCCTTGTAAAAAGGTTTTAGTTTTGTTGCCAGAAAAAAAGGGGAAAACCCTAATATTATAAGTATAAATAAACTCATATAGTGACTAAATATTCGCTTAAAATGAAGAGGGCTTCATCTGTAAAAGTTCAGTCTTTGAGAGCAGCAGGTTGCTTAACGTTTGGTGAAAAATCAGTGATTAAAGTCAACAGCAAGTCCTTTTAAATAGTCAGAACAATAGGGAGATCCTGTGGCCAAAGCGTTGTTAAAAGAGTCGTTCTCCCCGACAGGGAAATGAACCCCGGTCTCCCGCGTGACAGGCGCAGATACTAACCACTATATTATCGAGGACTCGCTCAAGATGTGGCTAATTCTTGATTGAATGAAATTATAACAAGTATAAAAACCTCATGTACTCAGTAAATAAACGCTTGAAATGAAAAAGGATTAATCTTTAAAAGTTCAGTATTTGAGAGCAGCAGGTTGCTTTACGTCTGGTGAAAATTCAATGATTAAATTCAACAGCAAGTCCTTTTAAATAGTGATAACAATAAGGAGATGTAGTGGCCAAAACATTATTAAAAGAACTGTTCCCCCCGACGGGGAATTGAACCCCGGTCTCCCGCGTGACAGGCGGGGATACTAACCACTATACTATCGAGGACTCGCTCAAAATGTGGCTAATTCTTGATTGAATGAAATAATACCAAGTGTAAATAAACTCATATAGTGAGTAAGTAATAGCTTGAAATGAAGAGGGTTTTATCTTAAAAAGTTCAGCTTTTGAGAGCAGTACGTTGTTTTAAGTTTGGTGAAAATTCAGTGAATAAAGTCCACAGCAAGTCATTTTAAATAGTCATAACTATGATAGCCAGTGGCCAAAACATTATTGAAAGAGTAGTGCTTCCCGATGGGGAATTGAACCCCACTCTCCCGCGTGACAGGCGCAGATACTAACCACTATATTATCGAGGACTCGCTCAAGATGTGGCTAATTCTTGATTGAATGAAATTATAACAAGTATAAAAAACCTCATGTACTCAGTAAACAAACGCTTGAAATGAAAAAGGATTAATCTTTAAAAGTTCAGTATTTGAGAGCAGCAGGTTGCTTTACGTCTGGTGAAAATTCAGTGATTAAATTCAACAGCAAGTTGTTTTAAATAGTAATAACAATAAGGAGATGCAGTGGCCAAAACATTATTAAAAGAACCGTTCTCCCCGACGGGGAATTGAACCCCGGTCTCCCGCGTGACAGGCGGGGATACTAACCACTATACTATCGAGGACTCGCTCAAGATGTGACTGATTCTTGATTGAATGAAATTATAACAAGTATAAAAAACCTCATGTACTCAGTAAACAAACGCTTGAAATGAAAAAGGATTAATCTTTAAAAGTTCAGTATTTGAGAGCAGCAGGTTGCTTTACGTCTGGTGAAAATTCAGTGATTAAATTCAACAGCAAGTTGTTTTAAATAGTAATAACAATAAGGAGATGCAGTGGCCAAAACATTATTAAAAGAACCGTTCTCCCCGACGGGGAATTGAACCCCGGTCTCCCGCGTGACAGGCGGGGATACTAACCACTATACTATCGAGGACTCTCTCAAGATGTGACTGATTCTTGATTGAATGAAATTATAACAAGTATACATAAGTACGCCTTTTGGCGTCATCTGGTCGAGCACCAATTGGGTCGAGGCTCAAAAGAAAGCTGTCCCTTGGTGTGGACCAATCAGTTTCAAGGACAATGCATATATTATCATAGAATGTTTTCTGTTTGCATTTTGACTGCAGGTATTTTGGTTAATGCAGACATGATTCCTTGTAAAAAGGTTTTAGTTTTGTTGCCAGAAAAAAAGGGGAAAACCCTAATATTATAAGTATAAATAAACTCATATAGTGACTAAATATTCGCTTAAAATGAAGAGGGCTTCATCTGTAAAAGTTCAGTCTTTGAGAGCAGCAGGTTGCTTAACGTTTGGTGAAAAATCAGTGATTAAAGTCAACAGCAAGTCCTTTTAAATAGTCAGAACAATAGGGAGATCCTGTGGCCAAAGCGTTGTTAAAAGAGTCGTTCTCCCCGACAGGGAAATGAACCCCGGTCTCCCGCGTGACAGGCGCAGATACTAACCACTATATTATCGAGGACTCGCTCAAGATGTGGCTAATTCTTGATTGAATGAAATTATAACAAGTATAAAAACCTCATGTACTCAGTAAATAAACGCTTGAAATGAAAAAGGATTAATCTTTAAAAGTTCAGTATTTGAGAGCAGCAGGTTGCTTTACGTCTGGTGAAAATTCAATGATTAAATTCAACAGCAAGTCCTTTTAAATAGTGATAACAATAAGGAGATGTAGTGGCCAAAACATTATTAAAAGAACTGTTCCCCCCGACGGGGAATTGAACCCCGGTCTCCCGCGTGACAGGCGGGGATACTAACCACTATACTATCGAGGACTCTCTCAAGATGTGACTGATTCTTGATTGAATGAAATTATAACAAGTATACATAAGTACGCCTTTTGGCGTCATCTGGTCGAGCACCAATTGGGTCGAGGCTCAAAAGAAAGCTGTCCCTTGGTGTGGACCAATCAGTTTCAAGGACAATGCATATATTATCATAGAATGTTTTCTGTTTGCATTTTGACTGCAGGTATTTTGGTTAATGCAGACATGATTCCTTGTAAAAAGGTTTTAGTTTTGTTGCCAGAAAAAAAGGGGAAAACCCTAATATTATAAGTATAAATAAACTCATATAGTGACTAAATATTCGCTTAAAATGAAGAGGGCTTCATCTGTAAAAGTTCAGT
Organism: Petromyzon marinus; assembly: GCF_048934315.1. NCBI lineage: Eukaryota > Metazoa > Chordata > Hyperoartia > Petromyzontiformes > Petromyzontidae > Petromyzon > Petromyzon marinus. Next base: position 1,612,048 of record NW_027422603.1, on the reverse strand, counting down.
CTTTGAGAGCAGCAGGTTGCTTAACGTTTGGTGAAAAATCAGTGATTAAAGTCAACAGCAAGTCCTTTTAAATAGTCAGAACAATAGGGAGATCCTGTGGCCAAAGCGTTGTTAAAAGAGTCGTTCTCCCCGACAGGGAAATGAACCCCGGTCTCCCGCGTGACAGGCGCAGATACTAACCACTATATTATCGAGGACTCGCTCAAGATGTGGCTAATTCTTGATTGAATGAAATTATAACAAGTATAAAAACCTCATGTACTCAGTAAATAAACGCTTGAAATGAAAAAGGATTAATCTTTAAAAGTTCAGTATTTGAGAGCAGCAGGTTGCTTTACGTCTGGTGAAAATTCAATGATTAAATTCAACAGCAAGTCCTTTTAAATAGTGATAACAATAAGGAGATGTAGTGGCCAAAACATTATTAAAAGAACTGTTCCCCCCGACGGGGAATTGAACCCCGGTCTCCCGCGTGACAGGCGGGGATACTAACCACTATACTATCGAGGACTCGCTCAAAATGTGGCTAATTCTTGATTGAATGAAATAATACCAAGTGTAAATAAACTCATATAGTGAGTAAGTAATAGCTTGAAATGAAGAGGGTTTTATCTTAAAACGTTCAGCTTTTGAGAGCAGTACGTTGTTTTAAGTTTGGTGAAAATTCAGTGAATAAAGTCCACAGCAAGTCATTTTAAATAGTCATAACTATGATAGCCAGTGGCCAAAACATTATTGAAAGAGTAGTGCTTCCCGATGGGGAATTGAACCCCACTCTCCCGCGTGACAGGCGCAGATACTAACCACTATATTATCGAGGACTCGCTCAAGATGTGGCTAATTCTTGATTGAATGAAATTATAACAAGTATAAAAAACCTCATGTACTCAGTAAACAAACGCTTGAAATGAAAAAGGATTAATCTTTAAAAGTTCAGTATTTGAGAGCAGCAGGTTGCTTTACGTCTGGTGAAAATTCAGTGATTAAATTCAACAGCAAGTTGTTTTAAATAGTAATAACAATAAGGAGATGCAGTGGCCAAAACATTATTAAAAGAACCGTTCTCCCCGACGGGGAATTGAACCCCGGTCTCCCGCGTGACAGGCGGGGATACTAACCACTATACTATCGAGGACTCGCTCAAGATGTGACTGATTCTTGATTGAATGAAATTATAACAAGTATAAAAAACCTCATGTACTCAGTAAACAAACGCTTGAAATGAAAAAGGATTAATCTTTAAAAGTTCAGTATTTGAGAGCAGCAGGTTGCTTTACGTCTGGTGAAAATTCAGTGATTAAATTCAACAGCAAGTTGTTTTAAATAGTAATAACAATAAGGAGATGCAGTGGCCAAAACATTATTAAAAGAACCGTTCTCCCCGACGGGGAATTGAACCCCGGTCTCCCGCGTGACAGGCGGGGATACTAACCACTATACTATCGAGGACTCTCTCAAGATGTGACTGATTCTTGATTGAATGAAATTATAACAAGTATAAAAAACCTCATGTACTCAGTAAACAAACGCTTGAAATGAAAAAGGATTAATCTTTAAAAGTTCAGTATTTGAGAGCAGCAGGTTGCTTTACGTCTGGTGAAAATTCAGTGATTAAATTCAACAGCAAGTTGTTTTAAATAGTAATAACAATAAGGAGATGCAGTGGCCAAAACATTATTAAAAGAACTGTTCTCCCCGACGGGGAATTGAACCCCGGTCTCCCGCGTGACAGGCGGGGATACTAACCACTATACTATCGAGGACTCGCTCAAGATGTGACTGATTCTTGATTGAATGAAATTATAACAAGTATAAAAAACCTCATGTACTCAGTAAATAAACGCTTGAAAGGAGAAAGGATTAATCTTTAAAAGTTCAGTCTTTGAGAGCAGTAGGTTGCTTTACGTTTGGTGAAAAATCAATGATTAATGTCAACAGAAAGTTGTTTTAAATAGTAATAACAATAAGGAGATGCAGTGGCCAAAACATTATTAAAAGAACCGTTCTCCCCGACGGGGAATTGAACCCCGGTCTCCCGCGTGACAGGCGGGGATACTAACCACTATACTATCGAGGACTCGCTCAAGATGTGGCTAATCATTGATTGAATGAAATTATAACAAGTATACATAAGTACGCCTTTTGGCGTCATCTGGTCGAGCACCAATTGGGTCGAGGCTCAAAAGAAAGCTGTCCCTTGGTGTGGACCAATCAGTTTCAAGGACAATGCATATATTATCATAGAATGTTTTCTGTTTGCATTTTGACTGCAGGTATTTTGGTTAATGCAGACATGATTCCTTGTAAAAAGGTTTTAGTTTTGTTGCCAGAAAAAAAGGGGAAAACCCTAATATTATAAGTATAAATAAACTCATATAGTGACTAAATATTCGCTTAAAATGAAGAGGGCTTCATCTGTAAAAGTTCAGTCTTTGAGAGCAGCAGGTTGCTTAACGTTTGGTGAAAAATCAGTGATTAAAGTCAACAGCAAGTCCTTTTAAATAGTCAGAACAATAGGGAGATCCTGTGGCCAAAGCGTTGTTAAAAGAGTCGTTCTCCCCGACAGGGAAATGAACCCCGGTCTCCCGCGTGACAGGCGCAGATACTAACCACTATATTATCGAGGACTCGCTCAAGATGTGGCTAATTCTTGATTGAATGAAATTATAACAAGTATAAAAACCTCATGTACTCAGTAAATAAACGCTTGAAATGAAAAAGGATTAATCTTTAAAAGTTCAGTATTTGAGAGCAGCAGGTTGCTTTACGTCTGGTGAAAATTCAATGATTAAATTCAACAGCAAGTCCTTTTAAATAGTGATAACAATAAGGAGATGTAGTGGCCAAAACATTATTAAAAGAACTGTTCCCCCCGACGGGGAATTGAACCCCGGTCTCCCGCGTGACAGGCGGGGATACTAACCACTATACTATCGAGGACTCGCTCAAAATGTGGCTAATTCTTGATTGAATGAAATAATACCAAGTGTAAATAAACTCATATAGTGAGTAAGTAATAGCTTGAAATGAAGAGGGTTTTATCTTAAAAAGTTCAGCTTTTGAGAGCAGTACGTTGTTTTAAGTTTGGTGAAAATTCAGTGAATAAAGTCCACAGCAAGTCATTTTAAATAGTCATAACTATGATAGCCAGTGGCCAAAACATTATTGAAAGAGTAGTGCTTCCCGATGGGGAATTGAACCCCACTCTCCCGCGTGACAGGCGCAGATACTAACCACTATATTATCGAGGACTCGCTCAAGATGTGGCTAATTCTTGATTGAATGAAATTATAACAAGTATAAAAAACCTCATGTACTCAGTAAACAAACGCTTGAAATGAAAAAGGATTAATCTTTAAAAGTTCAGTATTTGAGAGCAGCAGGTTGCTTTACGTCTGGTGAAAATTCAGTGATTAAATTCAACAGCAAGTTGTTTTAAATAGTAATAACAATAAGGAGATGCAGTGGCCAAAACATTATTAAAAGAACCGTTCTCCCCGACGGGGAATTGAACCCCGGTCTCCCGCGTGACAGGCGGGGATACTAACCACTATACTATCGAGGACTCGCTCAAGATGTGACTGATTCTTGATTGAATGAAATTATAACAAGTATAAAAAACCTCATGTACTCAGTAAACAAACGCTTGAAATGAAAAAGGATTAATCTTTAAAAGTTCAGTATTTGAGAGCAGCAGGTTGCTTTACGTCTGGTGAAAATTCAGTGATTAAATTCAACAGCAAGTTGTTTTAAATAGTAATAACAATAAGGAGATGCAGTGGCCAAAACATTATTAAAAGAACTGTTCTCCCCGACGGGGAATTGAACCCCGGTCTCCCGCGTGACAGGCGGGGATACTAACCACTATACTATCGAGGACTCGCTCAAGATGTGGCTAATCATTGATTGAATGAAATTATAACAAGTATACATAAGTACGCCTTTTGGCGTCATCTGGTCGAGCACCAATTGGGTCGAGGCTCAAAAGAAAGCTGTCCCTTGGTGTGGACCAATCAGTTTCAAGGACAATGCATATATTATCATAGAATGTTTTCTGTTTGCATTTTGACTGCAGGTATTTTGGTTAATGCAGACATGATTCCTTGTAAAAAGGTTTTAGTTTTGTTGCCAGAAAAAAAGGGGAAAACCCTAATATTATAAGTATAAATAAACTCATATAGTGACTAAATATTCGCTTAAAATGAAGAGGGCTTCATCTGTAAAAGTTCAGTCTTTGAGAGCAGCAGGTTGCTTAACGTTTGGTGAAAAATCAGTGATTAAAGTCAACAGCAAGTCCTTTTAAATAGTCAGAACAATAGGGAGATCCTGTGGCCAAAGCGTTGTTAAAAGAGTCGTTCTCCCCGACAGGGAAATGAACCCCGGTCTCCCGCGTGACAGGCGCAGATACTAACCACTATATTATCGAGGACTCGCTCAAGATGTGGCTAATTCTTGATTGAATGAAATTATAACAAGTATAAAAACCTCATGTACTCAGTAAATAAACGCTTGAAATGAAAAAGGATTAATCTTTAAAAGTTCAGTATTTGAGAGCAGCAGGTTGCTTTACGTCTGGTGAAAATTCAATGATTAAATTCAACAGCAAGTCCTTTTAAATAGTGATAACAATAAGGAGATGTAGTGGCCAAAACATTATTAAAAGAACTGTTCCCCCCGACGGGGAATTGAACCCCGGTCTCCCGCGTGACAGGCGGGGATACTAACCACTATACTATCGAGGACTCGCTCAAAATGTGGCTAATTCTTGATTGAATGAAATAATACCAAGTGTAAATAAACTCATATAGTGAGTAAGTAATAGCTTGAAATGAAGAGGGTTTTATCTTAAAAAGTTCAGCTTTTGAGAGCAGTACGTTGTTTTAAGTTTGGTGAAAATTCAGTGAATAAAGTCCACAGCAAGTCATTTTAAATAGTCATAACTATGATAGCCAGTGGCCAAAACATTATTGAAAGAGTAGTGCTTCCCGATGGGGAATTGAACCCCACTCTCCCGCGTGACAGGCGCAGATACTAACCACTATATTATCGAGGACTCGCTCAAGATGTGGCTAATTCTTGATTGAATGAAATTATAACAAGTATAAAAAACCTCATGTACTCAGTAAACAAACGCTTGAAATGAAAAAGGATTAATCTTTAAAAGTTCAGTATTTGAGAGCAGCAGGTTGCTTTACGTCTGGTGAAAATTCAGTGATTAAATTCAACAGCAAGTTGTTTTAAATAGTAATAACAATAAGGAGATGCAGTGGCCAAAACATTATTAAAAGAACCGTTCTCCCCGACGGGGAATTGAACCCCGGTCTCCCGCGTGACAGGCGGGGATACTAACCACTATACTATCGAGGACTCGCTCAAGATGTGACTGATTCTTGATTGAATGAAATTATAACAAGTATAAAAAACCTCATGTACTCAGTAAACAAACGCTTGAAATGAAAAAGGATTAATCTTTAAAAGTTCAGTATTTGAGAGCAGCAGGTTGCTTTACGTCTGGTGAAAATTCAGTGATTAAATTCAACAGCAAGTTGTTTTAAATAGTAATAACAATAAGGAGATGCAGTGGCCAAAACATTATTAAAAGAACCGTTCTCCCCGACGGGGAATTGAACCCCGGTCTCCCGCGTGACAGGCGGGGATACTAACCACTATACTATCGAGGACTCGCTCAAGATGTGACTGATTCTTGATTGAATGAAATTATAACAAGTATAAAAAACCTCATGTACTCAGTAAATAAACGCTTGAAAGGAGAAAGGATTAATCTTTAAAAGTTCAGTCTTTGAGAGCAGTAGGTTGCTTTACGTTTGGTGAAAAATCAATGATTAATGTCAACAGAAAGTTGTTTTAAATAGTAATAACAATAAGGAGATGCAGTGGCCAAAACATTATTAAAAGAACCGTTCTCCCCGACGGGGAATTGAACCCCGGTCTCCCGCGTGACAGGCGGGGATACTAACCACTATACTATCGAGGACTCGCTCAAGATGTGGCTAATCATTGATTGAATGAAATTATAACAAGTATACATAAGTACGCCTTTTGGCGTCATCTGGTCGAGCACCAATTGGGTCGAGGCTCAAAAGAAAGCTGTCCCTTGGTGTGGACCAATCAGTTTCAAGGACAATGCATATATTATCATAGAATGTTTTCTGTTTGCATTTTGACTGCAGGTATTTTGGTTAATGCAGACATGATTCCTTGTAAAAAGGTTTTAGTTTTGTTGCCAGAAAAAAAGGGGAAAACCCTAATATTATAAGTATAAATAAACTCATATAGTGACTAAATATTCGCTTAAAATGAAGAGGGCTTCATCTGTAAAAGTTCAGTCTTTGAGAGCAGCAGGTTGCTTAACGTTTGGTGAAAAATCAGTGATTAAATTCAACAGCAAGTTGTTTTAAATAGTAATAACAATAAGGAGATGCAGTGGCCAAAACATTATTAAAAGAACTGTTCTCCCCGACGGGGAATTGAACCCCGGTCTCCCGCGTGACAGGCGGGGATACTAACCACTATACTATCGAGGACTCGCTCAAGATGTGACTGATTCTTGATTGAATGAAATTATAACAAGTATAAAAAACCTCATGTACTCAGTAAATAAACGCTTGAAAGGAGAAAGGATTAATCTTTAAAAGTTCAGTATTTGAGAGCAGCAGGTTGCTTTACGTCTGGTGAAAATTCAATGATTAAATTCAACAGCAAGTCCTTTTAAATAGTGATAACAATAAGGAGATGTAGTGGCCAAAACATTATTAAAAGAACTGTTCCCCCCGACGGGGAATTGAACCCCGGTCTCCCGCGTGACAGGCGGGGATACTAACCACTATACTATCGAGGACTCGCTCAAGATGTGGCTAATCATTGATTGAATGAAATTATAACAAGTATACATAAGTACGCCTTTTGGCGTCATCTGGTCGAGCACCAATTGGGTCGAGGCTCAAAAGAAAGCTGTCCCTTGGTGTGGACCAATCAGTTTCAAGGACAATGCATATATTTACTTAGTTACTCACTATATGAGTTTATTTACACTTACTATTATTTCATTCAATCAAGAATCAATCACATTTTGAGCGAGTCCTCGATAGTATAGTGGTTAGTATCCCCGCCTGTCACGCGGGAGACCGGGGTTCAATTCCCCGTCGGGGAGAACAGTTCTTTTAGTAATCTTTTGGCTACTATATCTCCTTATTGTTATCACTATTTAAAAGGACTTGCTGTTGAATTTAATCACTGAATTATCACCAGACGTAAAGCAACCTGCTGCTCCCAAAGACTGAACTTTTAAAGATTAATCCTTCTTCTTTTCAAGCGTTTATTTACTGAGTATATGAGGTTTTTTTATACTTCTTATAATTTCATTCAATCAAGAATCAGTCACATCCTGAGCGAGTCCGCGATAATACCGTGATAAGTATCCCCGCCTGTCACGCGGGAGACCAGGGTTCAATTACCCATCAGGGAGAACGACTCTTTTAATGATGTTTTGGCCACTGGCTATCATTGTTATGACTATTTAAAAGGACTTGCTGTTGACGTCACTTACCGATTGTTTTACCAAATGTAAAGCAACGTGCTGCCCTCAAAGGCTGAACTTTTTAAGATGAAGCCCTCTTCATTTCAAGAGATTACTTACTCACTATATGAGTTGTTTTATACTTGTTATAATTTCATTCAATCAAGAATCAGTCACATCCTGAGCGAGTCCGCGATAATATAGTGGCTAGTATCCCCGCCTGTTACGCAGGAGAGTGGGGTTCAATTCCCCATCGGGAAGCACTACTCTTTAAATAATGTTTTGGCCACTGGCTATCATTGTTATTACTATTTAAAACAACTTGCTGTTGACTTTAATCACTGATTTTTCACCAAACGTTAAGCAACCTGCTGCTCTCAAAGACTGAACTTTTACAGATGAAGCCCTCTTCATTTAAAGCGAATATTTAGTCACTATATGAGTTTATTTATACTTTTAATATTAGGGTTTTCCCCTTTTTTTCTGGCAACAAAACTAAAACCTTTTTACAAGGAATCATGTCTGCATTAACCAAAATACCTGCAGTCAAAATGCAAACAGAAAACATTCTATGATAATATATGCATTGTCCTTGAAACTGATTGGTCCACACCAAGGTACGGCTTTCTTTTGAGCCTCGGCCCAATTGGTGCTCGACCAGATGACGCCAAAAGGCGTACTTATGTATACCTGTTATAATTTCATTCGATCAAGAATTAGCCACATCCAGCGCGAGTCCTCGATAGTATAGTGGTTAGAATCCCCGCCTGTCACGCGGGAGACCGGTGTCCAATTCTCCGTCGGGGAGAACGGTTCTTAAAATAACGTTTTGGCCTCTGCATCTCCTTATTGTTATTACTATTTAAAACAACTTGCTGTTGACTTTAATCACTGATTTTTCACCAAACGTTAAGCAACCTGCTGCTCTCAAAGACTGAACTTTTACAGAGGAAGCCCTCTTCATTTTAAGCGAATATTTAGTCACTATATGAGTTTGTTTATACTTATAATATTAGGGTTGGCCCCATTTTTCTGGCAACAAAACTGAAACCTTTTTACAAGGAATCATGTCTGCATTAACCAAAATACCTGCAGTCAAAATGCAAACAGAAAACATTCTATGATAATATATGCATTGTCCTTGAAATTGATTGGTCCACACCAAGGGACGGCTTTCTTTTGAGCCTCGACCCAATTGGTGCTCGACCAGATGACGCCAAAATGCGTACTTATTTATACTTGTTATAATTTCATTCAATCAAGAATAAGTCACATCCTGAGCGAGTCCGCGATAATATCGTGGTTAGTATCCGCGCCTGTCACGCGGGAGACCAGGGTTCAATTACCCATCGGGGAGAACGACTCTTTTAATGATGTTTTGGCCACTGGCTATCATTGTTATGACTATTTAAAAGGACTTGCTGTTGACGTCACTTACCGAATTTTTACCAAATGTAAAGCAACGTGCTGCTACCAAAGGCTGAACTTTTTAAGATAAAACCCTCCTCATTTCATTAGATTAGTTACTCACTATATGAGTTTATTTACACTTACTATTATTTCATTCAATCAAGAATCAATCACATTTTGAGCGAGTCCTCGATAGTATAGTGGTTAGTATCCCTGCCTGTCACGCGGGAGACCGGGGTTCAATTCCCCGTCGGGGAGAACAGTTCTTTTAGTAATCTTTTGGCTACTATATCTCCTTATTGTTATCACTATTTAAAAGGACTTGCTGTTGAATTGAATCACTGAATTATCACCAGACGTAAAGCAACCTGCTGCTCCCAAAGACTGAACTTTTAAAGATTAATCCTTCTTCTTTTCAAGCGTTTATTTACTGAGTATATGAGGTTTTTTTTATACTTGTTATAATTTCATTCAATCAAGAATCAGTCACATCCTGAGCGAGTCCGCGATAATACCGTGGTAAGTATCCCCGCCTGTCACGCGGGAGACCAGGGTTCAATTACCCATCGGGGAGAACGACTCTTTTAATGATGTTTTGGCCACTGGCTATCATTGTTATGACTATTTAAAAGGACTTGCTGTTGACGTCACTTACCGATTGTTTTACCAAATGTAAAGCAACGTGCTGCCCTCAAAGGCTGAACTTTTTAAGATGAAGCCCTCTTCATTTCAAGAGATTACTTACTCACTATATGAGTTGTTTTATACTTGTTATAATTTCATTCAATCAAGAATCAGTCACATCCTGAGCGAGTCCGCGATAATATAGTGGCTAGTATCCCCGCCTGTTACGCAGGAGAGTGGGGTTCAATTCCCCATCGGGAAGCACTACTCTTTAAATAATGTTTTGGCCACTGGCTATCATTGTTATTACTATTTAAAACAACTTGCTGTTGACTTTAATCACTGATTTTTCACCAAACGTTAAGCAACCTGCTGCTCTCAAAGACTGAACTTTTACAGATGAAGCCCTCTTCATTTAAAGCGAATATTTAGTCACTATATGAGTTTATTTATACTTTTAATATTAGGGTTTTCCCCTTTTTTTCTGGCAACAAAACTAAAACCTTTTTACAAGGAATCATGTCTGCATTAACCAAAATACCTGCAGTCAAAATGCAAACAGAAAACATTCTATGATAATATATGCATTGTCCTTGAAACTGATTGGTCCACACCAAGGTACGGCTTTCTTTTGAGCCTCGACTCAATTGGTACTCGACCAGATGACGCCAAAATGCGTACTTATGTATACTTGTTATAATTTCATTCAATGAAGAATTAGCACATCCAGAGCGAGTCCTCGATAATATAGTGGTTAGTATCCTCGCCTGTCACGCGGGAGAGTGGAGTTCAATTCCCCTTCGGGAAGCACTACTCTTTTAATAATGTTTTGGCCACTGGCTATCATTGTTATGACTATTTAAAAGGAATAAAATAATAAATTGATAAAATAAAATAACAATAATATTCTCACGACGTTTCGGCCACAACACAAGCGGCCTTCATCAGGTGAAGGGAGCGAGACTGTCTGGTAGGACAGCGCTGGAGTGAGAGAGCCACGTTCAGATCACGGCTTTTAAGCTGTGTGAGAGGAACAAAGAGCCTTGACGAAGGAATTAGCATAAAATTTAGCATTGAAAAGGCTGAATGATTAGCTTGTGACTGGTCACAGAAATAGCTATGTTAAAAGTTAAAGCATACACATCCGCAGAGGCACCCATTGTTAAAAGGAATTAGCATAGAATTTAGCATTGAAATAGCTAAATTAAGGCATTCGCTTGTAACTGCTACAGAAATAGTTACGTTGAAGTCAGAGCATACACATTCACCGAGGCACTTAGTACAAATCAAAACAGGAGAATTTAGCATTGAAATAACTAGGCGAATTTAGCATGGAAATAACTGGGTGATTTGCTAGTGACTGGTCACAGAAATGACTACAAATCTGAGCTATTCACAGTACTATATAGTGAACCAATAAAAACTAAAATATAAATTACCTTCATGTTATCAATAAACTCTATATTCTCCAATCAGCTAAGCTACCAACCATAAGTCGTTATATAACACAATGCTATATGGCGAAAAAATGGGTGGATTCTTACCCTCAAATTTCCGTACCACGGATAGCTACGGGCCCCGTTCAGACGGACGAGTTCGTCCATGGTCGGAACAGAGGAGGGGGAGAGAGACAGCTGCGAAGCCCTAGTATACTCCATGTTGTAAACCATACCATTAACCGTGGTGTGAGAGGTATTAAGAGGCAATGCTGGCGAAAGAGCTGCGGTCTGAAGGTCATCGTAAAATTACAATTAATTAAGAACAGAAATGATTTAACACATCTTTCCAGTGGTTACTGAGCCTGAATCCATCTTCTCGGTTGAAATTGTCTCTGTGCTTGTATATGTGAATGGCCTCATGAACGAATCTCTCATGGTAGCCAGTTGGTTTGCAAAGAACCTCCGTCTTGGAGAAGTCAATGTCATGTGAGCCCACTGAATTGTAACAGTGATCTGCCACGGCAGAGGAGTTCGTCTTACCGTGTTTCAAGTCTGCTTTATGTTCGCGGATGCGATCCGAGATATGTCTTTTGGTTTCTCCAATGTAGCTACTACCACAGAGGCACTTTAGTTTGTCATCAACGTACCTCTTCCATAAGGTCAAGAACTACTCAACGATGGCAGCTATACAAAAATAAAAAGAGATCCCACCAACAGCCTGGTCACCAAAACGAACAAAATTATCTCTGATTCAACAGCATTAATTGATGAGAACAAACAGTTCTTGTTGAAACCCTCTGCTGCCAGACCACCAAGATTATATGGCCTTCCAAAGATACACAAAGAAGATACACCCCTTCGTCCCATCGTCTCTACTATCAGCTCCCCCACCTACAAACTGGCACGTTTTCTGGCTGATATACTGCGACCTTTCACTGGAAAAACCACCTCTGCGGTACTAAATTCTACTCACCTGGTATCGACAATCAAAGACATTTCCCTGTCCCCAAACGACCTGCTTGTCAGTTTTGATGTGGTGTCCTTGTTCACCAAAGTCCCGGTACCTGACACCATCGCTATCATTGAAGACCTGGTTCATCAAGGACTGCATACTGATGTACCCCCCCTGGTGAGACATTGCTTAACCAACACATACTTCACCTGGAATGGAACTTTCTACAAACAAACTGAGGGCACCCCAATGGGCTCCCCCCTATCTCCGGTTGTAGCCAACGTATTCATGGAAAAATTTGAAACTGACGCCATCCAGACTGCCACTCTACGCCCGACCTTATGGAAGAGGTACGTTGATGACACCTTTGTCATCTGGCCACATGGCCAGCCTGCTCTAGACCAATTCCGCGACCACATCAATTCCATACACCCAGCCATCAGATTTACCATGGAGGTCGAAAAAGATGGCAAACTACCCTTTCTGGATGTCTTAATTAAAAGGAGACATGATGGTTCAATGAGCCACTCTGTCTACAGGAAAGCTACCCATACAGATGCTTACTTGAAACCGGATTCCCACCACCATCCATCCCAGAAGAACTGCCTCATCAAGACTCTATACCATAGAGCCCAATGCATTTCCGACCAGGAACACATTACCAGTGAACTCAAACACGTACACCAGGCTCTCAGGGCTAATGGCTACTCCGACTACACAATCCGCAAAGCCATCACTCCAGTCATGAAGAAGGATCCTCTTGTGGAGCCACTCAAAACCATCACCTTACCCTACATTGCAGGGGTCACTAAAAAGATCTCCAAAATCCTGAATAAACACAAGATCCAGGTCCGATTCAACACAGTACACAAAATCCGTGATTTAGTTCCATCTGTAAAAGATGCTCTTCCAGACATACAGTACCCGGGCGTTTACAAACTAAAGTGCCTCTGTGGTAGTAGCTACATTGGAGAAACCAAAAGACATATCTCGGATCGCATCCGCGAACATAAAGCAGACTTGAAACACGGTAAGACGAACTCCTCTGCCGTGGCAGATCACTGTTACAATTCAGTGGGCTCACATGACATTGACTTCTCCAAGACGGAGGTTCTTTGCAAACCAACTGGCTACCATGAGAGATTCGTTCATGAGGCCATTCACATATACAAGCACAGAGACAATTTCAACCGAGAAGATGGATTCAGGCTCAGTAACCACTGGAAAGATGTGTTAAATCATTTCTGTTCTTAATTAATTGTAATTTTACGATGACCTTCAGACCGCAGCTCTTTCGCCAGCATTGCCTCTTAATACCTCTCACACCACGGTTAATGGTATGGTTTACAACATGGAGTATACTAGGGCTTCGCAGCTGTCTCTCTCCCCCTCCTCTGTTCCGACCATGGACGAACTCGTCCGTCTGAACGGGGCCCGTAGCTATCCGTGGTACGGAAATTTGAGGGTAAGAATCCACCCATTTTTTCGCCATATAGCATTGTGTTATATAACGACTTATGGTTGGTAGCTTAGCTGATTGGAGAATATAGAGTTTATTGATAACATGAAGGTAATTTATATTTTAGTTTTTATTGGTTCACTATATAGTACTGTGAATAGCTCAGATTTGTAGTCATTTCTGTGACCAGTCACTAGCAAATCACCCAGTTATTTCCATGCTAAATTCGCCTAGTTATTTCAATGCTAAATTCTCCTGTTTTGATTTGTACTAAGTGCCTCGGTGAATGTGTATGCTCTGACTTCAACGTAACTATTTCTGTAGCAGTTACAAGCGAATGCCTTAATTTAGCTATTTCAATGCTAAATTCTATGCTAATTCCTTTTAACAATGGGTGCCTCTGCGGATGTGTATGCTTTAACTTTTAACATAGCTATTTCTGTGACCAGTCACAAGCTAATCATTCAGCCTTTTCAATGCTAAATTTTATGCTAATTCCTTCGTCAAGGCTCTTTGTTCCTCTCACACAGCTTAAAAGCCGTGATCTGAACGTGGCTCTCTCACTCCAGCGCTGTCCTACCAGACAGTCTCGCTCCCTTCACCTGATGAAGGCCGCTTGTGTTGTGGCCGAAACGTCGTGAGAATATTATTGTTATTTTATTTTATCAATTTATTATTTTATTCTCATTCTACGTGACTTTACCGAAAGAACCAAAGAAGATGAATCATTGCAGTCACGAAAGCTTTAAATCGATATTTAAAAGGACTTGCTGTTGACATCACTTACTGAATTTTTACCAAATGTAAAGCAACGTGCTGCTCCCAAAGGCTGAACTTTTTAAGATTAATCCTTCCTCATTTCAAGTGTTTATATACTGAGTACATGAGTTTTTGTTATACTTGTTATAATTTCATTCAATCAAGAATTGGCCACATCTTGCGCGAGTCCTCGATAGTATAGTGGTTAGTATCCCCGCCTGTCACGCGGGAGACCGGGGTTCAATTCCCCGTCGGGGAGAACGGTTCTTTTAATAATGCTTTGGCCATTGCATCTCTTTATTGTTATTACTATTTAAAACAACTTGCTGCTGACTTTAATCACTGATTTTTTACCAAACCTTAAGCAACCTGCTGCTCTCAAAGACTGAACTTTTACAGATGAAGCCCTCTTCATTTTAAGCGTTTATTTACTGAGTACATGAGGTTTTTTATACTTGTTATAATTTCATTCAATCAAGAATTGGCCACATCTTGCGCGAGTCCTCGATAGTATAGTGGTTAGTATCCCCGCCTGTCACGCGGGAGACCGGGGTTCAATTGCCCGTCGGGGAGAACGGTTCTTTTAATAATGTTTTGGCCACTGGCTATCATTGTTATGACTATTTTATAGGACTTGCTGTTGACTTCACTTACTACATTTTTACCAAATGTAAAGCAACGTGCTGCTCCCAAAGACTGAACTTTTTAAGATAAAGCCCTCTTAATTTCAAGAGATTACTCAATCACTATATGAGTTTAATTACACTTGTTATAAATTCATTCAATCAAGAATTAGCCACATCCAGAGCGTGTCCTCGATAGTATAGTGGTTAGTATCCCCGCCTATCACGCGGGAGACCGGGGTTCAATTCCCTGTCGGGGAGAACAGTTCCTTTAATAATGTTTTGGCCACAGGATCTCCCTATTGTTATTACTGTTTAAAAGGACTTGCTGTTGACTTTAGTCACTGATTTTTCACCAAACGTTAAGTTTCTGCTGCTCTCAAAGACTGAACTTTTACAGATGAAGCCCTCTTCATTTAAAGCGAATATTTAGTCACTATATGAGTTTATTTATACTCATAATATTAGGGGTTTCCCCTTTTTTCTGGCAACAAAACTGAAACTTTTTACGAGGATTTATGTCTGCATTAACCAAAATACCTGCAGTCAAAATGCAAACAGAAAACATTCTATGATAATATATGCATTGTCCTTGAAACTGATTGGTCCACACCAAGGTACGGCTTTCTTTTGAGCCTCGGCCCAATTGGTGCTCGACCAGATGACGCCAAAAGGCATACTTATGTATACCTGTTATAATTTCATTCAATCAAGAATTAGCCACATCCAGTGCGAGTCCTCGATAGTATAGTGGTTAGAATCCCCGCCTGTCACGCGGGAGACCGGTGTCCAATTCTCCCTCGGGGAGAACGGTTCTTCAAATAACGTTTTGGCCACTGCATCTCCTTATTGTTATTACTATTTAAAACAACTTGCTGTTGACTTTAATCACTGATTTTTCACCAAACGTTAAGCAACCTGCTGCTCTCAAAGACTGCACTTTTACAGAGGAAGCCCTCTTCATTTTAAGCGAATATTTAGTCACTATATGAGTTTGTTTATACTTATAATATTAGGGTTGGCCCCATTTTTCTGGCAACAAAACTAAAACCTTTTTACAAGGAATCATGTGTGCATTAACCAAAATACCTGCAGTCAAAATGCAAACAGAAAACATTCTATGATAATATATGCATTGTCCTTGAAACTGATTGGTCCACACCAAGGGACGGCTTTCTTTTGAGCCTCGACCCAATTGGTGCTCGACCAGATGACGCCAAAATGCGTACTTATTTATACTTGTTATAATTTCATTCATTCAAGAATCAGTCACATCCTGAGCGAGTCCGCGATAATATCGTGGTTAGTATCCGCGCCTGTCACGCGGGAGACCAGGGATCAATTACCCATCGGGGAGAACGACTCTTTTAATGATGTTTTGGCCACTGGCTATCATTGTTATGACTATTTAAAAGGACTTGCTGTTGACGTCACTTACCGAATTTTTACCAAATGTAAAGCAACGTGCTGCTACCAAAGGCTGAACTTTTTAAGATAAAACCCTCTTCATTTCATTAGATTAGTTACTCACTATATGAGTTTATTTACACTTACTATTATTTCATTCAATCAAGAATCAAGCACATTCTGAGCGAGTCCTCGATAGTATAGTGGTTAGTATCCCCGCCTGTCACGCGGGAGACCGGGGTTCAATTCCCCGTCGGGGAGAACAGTTCTTTTAGTAATCTTTTGGCTACTATATCTCCTTATTGTTATCACTATTTAAAAGGATTTCTGTTGAATTTAATCACTGAATTATCACCAGACGTAAAGCAACCTGCTGCTCCCAAAGACTGAACTTTTAAAGATTAATCCTTCTTCTTTTCAAGCGTTTATTTACTGAGTATATGAGGTTTTTTTATACTTGTTATAATTTCATTCAATCAAGAATCAGTCACATCCTGAGCGAGTCCGCGATAATACCGTGGTAAGTATCCCCGCCTGTCACGCGGGAGACCAGGGTTCAATTACCCATCGGGGAGAACGACTCTTTTAATGATGTTTTGGCCACTGGCTATCATTGTTATGACTATTTAAAAGGACTTGCTGTTGACGTCACTTACCGATTTTTTTACCAAATGTAAAGCAACGTGCTGCCCTCAAAGGCTGAACTTTTTAAGATGAAGCCCTCTTCATTTCAAGAGATTACTTACTCACTATATGAGTTTTTTATACTTGTTATAATTTCATTCAATCAAGAATCAGTCACATCCTGAGCGAGTCCGCGATAATATAGTGGTTAGTATCCCCGCCTGTCACGCGGGAGACCGGGGTTCAATTGCCCGTCGGGGAGAACGGTTCTTTTAATAATGTTTTGGCCACTGGCTATCATTGTTATCACTATTTTATAGGACTTGCTGTTGACTTCACTTACTACATTTTTACCAAATGTAAAGCTCACGTGCTGCTCCCAAAGACTGAACTTTTTAAGATAAAGCCCTCTTAATTTCAAGAGATTACTTAATCACTATATGAGTTTAATTACACTTGTTATAATTTCATTCAATCAAGAATTAGCCACATCCAGAGCGTGTCCTCGATAGTATAGTGGTTAGTATCCCCGCCTGTCACGCGGGAGACCGGGGTTCAATTCCCTGTCGGGGAGAACAGTTCCTTTAATAATGTTTTGGCCACAGGATCTCCCTATTGTTATTACTATTTAAAGGACTTGCTGTTGACTTTAATCACTGATTTTTCACCAAACGTTAAGTTTCTGCTCCTCTCAAAGACTGAACTTTTAAAGATGAAGCTCTCTTCATTTCAAGATATTACTTACTCACTATATGAGTTTAATTACACTTGTTATAATTTCATTCAATCAAGAATTAGCCACATCTTGGTCGAGTCCTCGATAGTATAGTGGTTCAATTCCCCGTCGGAGAGATCAGTTCTTTTAATAATGTTTTGGCCACTGCATCTCCTTATTGTCATTACTATTTAAAAGGACTTGCTGTTGAATTTAATCACTAAATTTTCACCAGACGTAAAGCAACCTGCTGCTCTCAATAACTAAACTTTTAAAGATTAATCCTTCTTCATTTCAAGCGTTTATATACTGAGTAAATGAGTTTTTTATACTTGTTGTAATTTCATTCAATCAAGAATCAGTCACATCCTGAGCGAGTCTGCGATAATATAGTGGTTAGTATCCCCGCCTGTCACGCAGGAGAGTGGGGTTCAATTCCCCATCGGGAAGCACTACTCTTTTAATAATGTTTTGGCCACTGGCTGTCATTGTTATGACTATTTAAAATGACTTGCTGTTGACTTTATTCACTGAATTTTCACCAAACGTAAAGCAACGTGCTGCTCTCAAAAGCTGAACTTTTTAAGATAAAACCCTCTTCATTTCAAGCTATTACTTACTCACTAAATGAGTTTATTTACACTTGCTATTATTTCATTCAATCAAGAATTACCCACATTCTGAGCGGGTCCTCGATAGTATAGTGTTTAGTATCCCCGCCTGTCACGCGGGAGACCGGGGTTCAATTCCCCGTCGGGAAGAACGGTTCTTTTAATAATGTTTTGGCCACTGCATCTCCTTATTGTTCTGACTATTTAAAACAACTTGCTGTTGACTTTATTCACTGATTTTTCACCAAACGTTAAGCAACCTGCTGCTCTCAAAGACTGAACTTTTACAGAGGAAGCCCTCTTCATTTTAAGCGAATATTTAGTCACTATATGAGTTTATTTATACTTATAATATTAGGGTTTTTCCCATTTTTCTGGCAACAAAACTGAAACCTTTTTGCAAGGAATCATGTCTGCATTAACCAAAATACCTGCAGTCAAAATGCAAACAGAAAACATTCTATGATAATATATGCATTGTCCTTGAAACTGATTGGTCCACACCAAGGTACGGCTTTCTTTTGAGCCTCGACTCAATTGTTGCTCGACCAGATGACGCCAAAATGCGTACTCATGTATACTTGTTATAATTTCATTCAATGAAGAATTAGCACATCCAGAGCGAGTCCGCGATAGCATAGTGGTTAGTATCCCCGCCTGTCACGCGGGAGACCTGGGTTAATTCCCCGTCGGGGAGGACAGTTCTTTTAATAATGTTTTGGCCACTGCATCTCCTTATTGTTATCACTATTTAAAACAACTTGCTGTTGACTTTAATCACTGAATTTTCACCAAACGTAAAGCAACCTGCTGCTCTCAAATACTGAACTTTTAAAGATTAATCCTTCTTCATTTCAAGCGTTTATATACTGAGTACATGAGGTTTTTTATACTTGTTATAATTTCATTCAATCAAGAATCAGTCACATCCTGAGCGAGTCCGCGATAATATAGTGGTAAGTATCCCCGCCTGTCACGCGGGAGACCAGGGTTCAATTACCCATCGGGGAGAACGACTCTTTTAATGATGTTTTGGCCACTGGCTATCATTGTTATGACTATTTAAAAGGACATGCTGTTGACTTCACTTACTGAATTTTTACCAAATGCAAAGCAACGTGCTGCTCCCAAAGGCTGAACTTTTTAAGATAAAGCCCTTTTCATTTCAAGAGATTACTTACTCACTATATGAGTTTAATTACGCTTGTTATAATTTCATTCAAGCAAGAATTAGCCACATCTTGAGCGAGTCCTCTATAATATAGTGGTTACTATCTGCGCCTGTCACGCGGGAGACCGGAGTTCATTTCCCCGTCGGGGTGTCTCTCTCTCAGTGGGTTCACAATGGCCGTGTCTCTCTCTTAGTGGGTTCACAATGGCCCTGTCTCTCGTAGTGGGTTCATAATGGTCGTGTCTCTCTCTTAGTGGGTTCACAATTGTCGTGTTTCTCTCTTAGTGGGTTCACAATGGTCGTGTCTCTCTTAGTGGGTTCACAATGGTCGTGTCACTCTTATTGTGTTCACAATGGTCGTGTCTCTCTCTTAATGGGTTCACAATGGACATGTCTCTCTCAGTGTGTTCTCAATGGCTGTGTCTCTCTCTTAGTGGGTTCACAATGGCCGTGTCTTTCTCAGTGGGTTCACAATGGTCGTGTCTCTCTCAGTGGGTTCACAATGGTCGTGTCTCTCTCAGAGGGTTCACAATGGCCGTGTCTCGCTTAGTGGGTTCACAATGGCCGTGTCTTTCTCAGTGGGTTCACAATGGTCGTGTCTCTCTCAGTGGGTTCACAATGGTCGTGTCTCTCTCAGAGGGTTCACAATGGCCGTCTCTCTTATTGTGTTCACAATGGCCGTGTCTCTGTCTTAGTACGTACACAATGGCCGTGTCTCTCTCTCAGGGGGTTCACAATGGTCGTGTCTCTCTCTTAGTGGGTTCACAATGGCCGTGTCTCTCTCTCAGTGGGTTCACAATGGTCGTGTCTCTCTCTTAGTGGGTTCACAATGGCCGTGTCTCTGTTAGTGGGTTCACAATGGCCCTGTCTCTCTTAGTGGTTTCACAATGGCCGTGTCTCTCTCTTAGTGGGTTCACAATGGTCGTGTCTCTCTCAGTGGGTTCACAATGGACGTGTCTCTCTGTGGGTTCACAATGGTCGTGTCTCTCTCTCTCAGTGGGTTCACAATGGCCGTGTCTCTCTCTCAGTGGGTTCACCATGGTCGTGTCTCTCGCTTAGTGGGTTCACAATGGCCCTGTCTCTCTCTCAGTGGGTTCACAATGGTCGTATCTCTCTCTTAGTGGGTTCACAATGGCCGTGTCTCTCTCTTAGTGGGTTCACAATGGCCGTGTCTTTCTCTTAGTGGGTTCACAATGGACGTGTCTCTTTTAGTGGGTTCACAATGGTCGTGTTTCTCTCTTAGTGGGTTCGCAATTGCCGTGTCTCTCTCGTATTGTGTTCACAATGGTCGTGTCTCTCTCTCAGTGGGTTCACAATAGTCGTGTCTCTCTCTTAGTGGGTTCACAATGGCCGTGTCTCTCTCTTAGTGGGTTCACAATGGCCGTGTCTCTCTTAGTGGGTTCACAATGGTCGTGTCCCTTTTAGTGGGTTCACAATGGTCGTATCTCTCTCTCAGTGGGTTCACAATCGTCGTGTCTCTCTTAGTGGGTTCACAATGGCCGTGTCTCTCTTAGTGGGTTCACAATGGTCGTGTCTCTCTCTCTCTCTCTCAGTGGGTTCACAATGGCCGTGTCTCTCTCTTAGTGGGTTCACAGTGGCCGTGTCTCTCTCCTAGTGGGTTCACAATGGCCGTTTCTCTCTCTTAGTGGGTTCACAATGGCCGTGTCTCTATCATTGAGTTCACAATGGTCGTGTCTCTCTCAGTGGGTTCACAATGGCCGTGTCTCTCTTATTGTGTTCACAATGGCCGTTTGTCTCTCTTAGTGGGTTCACAATGGCCGTTTCTCTCTCTTAGTGGGTTCACAATGGCCGTGTCTCTCTCTTAGTGGGTTCACAATGGCCGTGTCTCTCTCTTAGTGGGTTCACAATGGTCGTGTCTCTCTCTTAGTGGGTTCACAATGGCAGTGTCTCTCTTAGTGGGTTCACAATGGCCGTGTCTCTCTTAGTGGGTTCACAATGGCCGTGTCTCGCTTAGTGGGTTCACAATGGCCGTGTCTTTCTCAGTGGTTTCACAATGGTCGTGTCTCTCTCAGTGGGTTCACAATGGTCGTGTCTCTCTCAGAGGGTTCACAATGGCCGTCTCTCTTATTGTGTTCACAATGGTCGTGTCTCTCTCTTAGTGCGTTCACAATGGCCGTGTCTCTCTCTCAGTGGGTTCACAATGGTCGTGTCTCTCTCTTAGTGGGTTCACAATGGTCGTGTCCCTCTCTTAGTGGGTTCACAATGGCCCTGTCTCTCTTAGTGGTTTCACAATGGCCATGTCTCTCTCTTAGTGGGTTCACAATGGTCGTGTCTTTCTCAGTGGGTTCACAATGGCCGTGTCTCTCTCAGTGGGTTCACAATGGTCGTGTCTCTCTCTCACTCAGTGAGTTCACAATGGCCGTGTCTCTCTCTCAGTGGGTTCACAATGGTCGTGTCTCTCGATTAGTGGGTACACAATGGCCGTGTCTCTCTTAGTGGGTTCACAATGGCCGTGTCTTTCTCTCTCTCTCAGTGGGTTCACAATGGCCGTGTCTCTCTTTTAGTGGGTTCACAATGGCCGTGTCTCTCTCTTAGTGGGTTCACAATGGCCGTGTCTCTCTCTTAGTGGGTTCACAATGGCCGTGTCTCTCTCAGTGAGTTCACAATGGTCGTGTCTTTCTCAGTGGGTTCACAATGGTCGTGTCTCTCTCTTAATGGGTTCACAATGGACATGTCTCTCTCAGTGTGTTCTCAATGGCTGTGTCTCTCTCTTAGTGGGTTCACAATGGCCGTGTCTTTCTCAGTGGGTTCACAATGGTCGTGTCTCTCTCAGTGGGTTCACAATGGTCGTGTCTCTCTCAGAGGGTTCACAATGGCCGTGTCTCGCTTAGTGGGTTCACAATGGCCGTGTCTTTCTCAGTGGGTTCACAATGGTCGTGTCTCTCTCAGTGGGTTCACAATGGTCGTGTCTCTCTCAGAGGGTTCACAATGGCCGTCTCTCTTATTGTGTTCACAATGGCCGTGTCTCTGTCTTAGTACGTACACAATGGCCGTGTCTCTCTCTCAGGGGGTTCACAATGGTCGTGTCTCTCTCTTAGTGGGTTCACAATGGCCGTGTCTCTCTCTCAGTGGGTTCACAATGGTCGTGTCTCTCTCTTAGTGGGTTCACAATGGCCGTGTCTCTGTTAGTGGGTTCACAATGGCCCTGTCTCTCTTAGTGGTTTCACAATGGCCATGTCTCTCTCTTAGTGGGTTCACAATGGTCGTGTCTCTCTCAGTGGGTTCACAATGGACGTGTCTCTCTTAGTGGGTTCACAATGGTCGTGTCTCTCTCTCTCAGTGGGTTCACAATGGCCGTGTCTCTCTCTCAGTGGGTTCACCATGGTCGTGTCTCTCGCTTAGTGGGTTCACAATGGCCCTGTCTCTCTCTCAGTGGGTTCACAATGGTCGTATCTCTCTCTTAGTGGGTTCACAATGGCCGTGTCTCTCTCTTAGTGGGTTCACAATGGCCGTGTCTTTCTCTTAGTGGGTTCACAATGGACGTGTCTCTTTTAGTGGGTTCACAATGGTCGTGTTTCTCTCTTAGTGGGTTCGCAATTGCCGTGTCTCTCTCGTATTGTGTTCACAATGGTCGTGTCTCTCTCTCAGTGGGTTCACAATAGTCGTGTCTCTCTCTTAGTGGGTTCACAATGGCCGTGTCTCTCTCTTAGTGGGTTCACAATGGCCGTGTCTCTCTTAGTGGGTTCACAATGGTCGTGTCCCTTTTAGTGGGTTCACAATGGTCGTATCTCTCTCTCAGTGGGTTCACAATCGTCGTGTCTCTCTTAGTGGGTTCACAATGGCCGTGTCTCTCTTAGTGGGTTCACAATGGTCGTGTCTCTCTCTCTCTCTCAGTGGGTTCACAATGGCCGTGTCTCTCTCTTAGTGGGTTCACAGTGGCCGTGTCTCTCTCCTAGTGGGTTCACAATGGCCGTTTCTCTCTCTTAGTGGGTTCACAATGGCCGTGTCTCTATCATTGAGTTCACAATGGTCGTGTCTCTCTCAGTGGGTTCACAATGGCCGTGTCTCTCTTATTGTGTTCACAATGGCCGTTTGTCTCTCTTAGTGGGTTCACAATGGCCGTTTCTCTCTCTTAGTGGGTTCACAATGGCCGTGTCTCTCTCTTAGTGGGTTCACAATGGCCGTGTCTCTCTCTTAGTGGGTTCACAATGGTCGTGTCTCTCTCTTAGTGGGTTCACAATGGCAGTGTCTCTCTTAGTGGGTTCACAATGGCCGTGTCTCTCTTAGTGGGTTCACAATGGCCGTGTCTCGCTTAGTGGGTTCACAATGGCCGTGTCTTTCTCAGTGGTTTCACAATGGTCGTGTCTCTCTCAGT
This sequence comes from Petromyzon marinus, assembly GCF_048934315.1. NCBI lineage: Eukaryota > Metazoa > Chordata > Hyperoartia > Petromyzontiformes > Petromyzontidae > Petromyzon > Petromyzon marinus. The sequence continues at coordinate 1,588,381 of NW_027422603.1, read as the reverse complement.
GGGTTCACAATGGTCGTGTCTCTCTCAGAGGGTTCACAATGGCCGTCTCTCTTATTGTGTTCACAATGGTCGTGTCTCTCTCTTAGTGCGTTCACAATGGCCGTGTCTCTCTCTCAGTGGGTTCACAATGGTCGTGTCTCTCTCTTAGTGGGTTCACAATGGTCGTGTCCCTCTCTTAGTGGGTTCACAATGGCCCTGTCTCTCTTAGTGGTTTCACAATGGCCATGTCTCTCTCTTAGTGGGTTCACAATGGTCGTGTCTTTCTCAGTGGGTTCACAATGGCCGTGTCTCTCTCATTGGGTTCACAATGGTCGTGTCTCTCTCTCACTCAGTGAGTTCACAATGGCCGTGTCTCTCTCTCAGTGGGTTCACAATGGTCGTGTCTCTCGATTAGTGGGTTCACAATGGCCGTGTCTCTCTTAGTGGGTTCACAATGGCCGTGTCTTTCTCTCTCTCTCAGTGGGTTCACAATGGCCGTGTCTCTCTTTTAGTGGGTTCACAATGGCCGTGTCTCTCTCTTAGTGGGTTCACAATGGCCGTGTCTCTCTCTTAGTGGGTTCACAATGGCCGTGTCTCTCTCAGTGAGTTCACAATGGTCGTGTCTCTCTTAGTGGGTTCACAATGGTCGTGTCTCTCTCAGTGGGTTCACAATGGCCGTGTCTCTCTTAGTGGGTTCACAATGGTCGTGTCTCTCTCTCTCAGTGGGTTCACAATGGCCGTGTCTCTCTCTCCGTGGGTTCACAATGGTCGTGTCTCTCGCTTAGTGGGTTCACAATGGCCGTGTCTCTCTTAGTGGGTTCACAATGGCCGTGTCTTTCTCTTAGTGGGTTCACAATGGCCGTGTCTCTCTCTCTCTCAGTGGGTTCACAATGGCCGTGTCTCTTTCTTAGTGGCTTCACAATGGCCGTGTCTCTCTCTTAGTGGGTTCACAATAGCCGTGTCTCTCTCTTAGTGGGTTCACAATGACCGTGTCTCTCTCAGTGAGTTCACAATGGTCGTGTCTCTCTCAGTGGGTTCACAATGGTCGTGTCTCTCTCTTAGTGGGTTCACAATGGCCGTGTCTCTCTCTCTTAGTGGGTTCACAATGGTCGTGTCTCTCTTAGTGGGTTCACAATGGCCGTGTCTCTCTTAGTGGGTTCACAATGGCCGTGTCTCGCTTAGTGGGTTCACAATGGCCGTGTCTTTCTCAGTGGTTTCACAATGGTCGTGTCTCTCTCAGTGGGTTCACAATGGTCGTGTCTCTCTCAGAGGGTTCACAATGGCCGTCTCTCTTATTGTGTTCACAATGGTCGTGTCTCTCTCTTAGTGCGTTCACAATGGCCGTGTCTCTCTCTCAGTGGGTTCACAATGGTCGTGTCTCTCTCTTAGTGGGTTCACAATGGTCGTGTCCCTCTCTTAGTGGGTTCACAATGGCCCTGTCTCTCTTAGTGGTTTCACAATGGCCATGTCTCTCTCTTAGTGGGTTAACAATGGTCGTGTCTTTCTCAGTGGGTTCACAATGGCCGTGTCTCTCTCAGTGGGTTCACAATCGTCGTGTCTCTCTCTCTCTCAGTGGGTTCACAATGGCCGTGTCTCTCTCTCAGTGGGTTCACAATGGTCGTGTCTCTCGATTAGTGGGTTCACAATGGCCGTGTCTCTCTTAGTGGGTTCACAATGGCCGTGTCTTTCTCTCTCTCTCAGTGGGTTCACAATGGCCGTGTCTCTCTTTTAGTGGGTTCACAATGGCCGTGTCTCTCTCTTAGTGGGTTCACAATGGCCGTGTCTCTCTCTCTTAGTGGGTTCACAATGGTCGTGTCTCTCTTAGTGGGTTCACAATGGCCGTGTCTCTCTTAGTGGGTTCACAATGGCCGTGTCTCGCTTAGTGGGTTCACAATGGCCGTGTCTTTCTCAGTGGTTTCACAATGGTCGTGTCTCTCTCAGTGGGTTCACAATGGTCGTGTCTCTCTCAGAGGGTTCACAATGGCCGTCTCTCTTATTGTGTTCACAATGGTCGTGTCTCTCTCTTAGTGCGTTCACAATGGCCGTGTCTCTCTCTCAGTGGGTTCACAATGGTCGTGTCTCTCTCTTAGTGGGTTCACAATGGTCGTGTCCCTCTCTTAGTGGGTTCACAATGGCCCTGTCTCTCTTAGTGGTTTCACAATGGCCATGTCTCTCTCTTAGTGGGTTAACAATGGTCGTGTCTTTCTCAGTGGGTTCACAATGGCCGTGTCTCTCTCAGTGGGTTCACAATGGTCGTGTCTCTCTCTCTCTCAGTGGGTTCACAATGGCCGTGTCTCTCTCTCAGTGGGTTCACAATGGTCGTGTCTCTCGATTAGTGGGTTCACAATGGCCGTGTCTCTCTTAGTGGGTTCACAATGGCCGTGTCTTTCTCTCTCTCTCAGTGGGTTCACAATGGCCGTGTCTCTCTTTTAGTGGGTTCACAATGGCCGTGTCTCTCTCTTAGTGGGTTCACAATGGCCGTGTCTCTCTCTTAGTGGGTTCACAATGGCCGTGTCTCTCTCAGTGAGTTCACAATGGTCGTGTCTCTCTTAGTGGGTTCACAATGGTCGTGTCTCTCTCAGTGGGTTCACAATGGCCGTGTCTCTCTTAGTGGGTTCACAATGGTCGTGTCTCTCTCTCTCAGTGGGTTCACAATGGCCGTGTCTCTCTCTCCGTGGGTTCACAATGGTCGTGTCTCTCGCTTAGTGGGTTCACAATGGCCGTGTCTCTCTTAGTGGGTTCACAATGGCCGTGTCTTTCTCTTAGTGGGTTCGCAATGGCCGTGTCTCTCTCTCTCTCTCAGTGGGTTCACAATGGCCGTGTCTCTTTCTTAGTGGCTTCACAATGGCCGTGTCTCTCTCTTAGTGGGTTCACAATAGCCGTGTCTCTCTCTTAGTGGGTTCACAATGACCGTGTCTCTCTCAGTGAGTTCACAATGGTCGTGTCTCTCTCAGTGGGTTCACAATGGTCGTGTCTCTCTCTTAGTGGGTTCACAATGGCCGTGTCTCTCTCTCTTAGTGGGTTCACAATGGTCGTGTCTCTCTTAGTGGGTTCACAATGGCCGTGTCTCTCTTAGTGGGTTCACAATGGGCATGTCTCTCTCTTAGTGGGTTCACATTGGCCGTGTCTCTCTCTTTGTGGGTTCACAATGGTCGTGTCTCTCTCTCAGTGGGTTCACAATCATCGTGTCTCTCTTAGTGGGTTCACAATGGCCGTGTCTCTCTTAGTGGGTTCACATTGGCCGTGTCTCTCTCTTAGTGGGTTCACAATGGCCGTGTCTCTCTCAGTGAGTTCACAATGGTCGTGTCTCTCTCTTATTGTGTTCAGAATGGTCGTGTCTCTCTCAGTGGGTTCACAATGGCCGTGTCTCTCTTATTGTGTTCACAATGGTCGTGTCTCTCTCTTAGTGGGTTTACAATGGCCGTGTCTCTCTCAGTGGGTTGACACTGGTCGTGTCTCTCTCTTAGTGGGTTCACAATGGCCGTGTCTCTCTCTCAGTGGGTTCACAATGGCCGTGTCTCTCTTATTGTGGTCACAATGGTCATGTCTCTCTTAGTGGGTTCACACTGGTCGTGTCTCTCTCTTAATGGGTTCACAATGGCCGTGTCTCTCTCTTAGTGGGTTCACAATGGCTGTGTCTCTCTCTCAGTGAGTTCACAATGGTCATGTCTCTCTCTTAATGGGTTCACAATGGTCGTGTCTCTCTCAGTGGGTTCACAATGGTCGTGTCTCTCTCTCAGTTGGTTCACAATGGTCGTGTCTCTCTCAGTGAGTTCACAATGGTCGCGTCTCTCTCTCTTATTGTGTTCACAATGGTCGTGTCTCTCTCTTAATGGGTTCACAATGGTCGTGTCTCTCTCAGTGGGTTCACAATGGTCGTGTCTCTCTCACAGTGGGTTCACAATGGTCGTGTCTTTCTCTCAGTGAGTTCACAATGGTCGTGACTCTCTCAATCGGTTCACAATGGTCGTGTCTCTCTCTTATTGTGTCCACAATGGTCGTGTCTCTCTCAGTGGGTTCACAATGGCCGTGTCTCTCTGATTGTTTTCACAATGGTCGTGTCTCTCTCTTAGTGGGTTCACAATGGTCGTATCTCTCTTAGTGGGTTCACAATGGTCGTGTCTCTCTCTCAGTGGGTTCACAATGGTCATGTCTCTCTTAGTGGGTTCACAATGGCGCTGTCTCTCTTAGTGGGTTCACAATGGTCGTGTCTCTCTCTTATTGTGTTCATAATGGCCGTGTCTCTCAGTGTTTTCACAATGGTCGTGTCTCTCTCTTAGTGGGTTCACAATGGCCGTGTCTCTCTCTCAGTGGGTTCACAATGGCCGTGTCTCTTTCTTAGTGGGTTCACAATGGTCGTGTCTCTCTTAGTGGGTTCACACTGGTCGTGTCTCTCTCTTAGTGGGTTCACAATGGCCGTGTCTCTCTCAGTGGGTTCACAATGGCCGTGCCTCTCTTATTGTGTTCACAATGGTGATGTCTCTCTTAGTCGATTCACAATGGTCGTGTCTCTCTCTCAGTGGGTTCACAATGGTCGTGTCTCTCTCTTAGTGGGTTCCCAATGGCCGTGTCTCTCTCTTAGTGGGTTCACAATGGTCGTGTCCCTCTCTTAGTGGGTTCACAATGGCCCTGTCTCTCTTAGTGGTTTCACAATGGCCATGTCTCTCTCTTAGTGGGTTCACAATGGTCGTGTCGTTCTCAGTGGGTTCACAATGGCCGTGTCTCTCTCAGTGGGTTCACAATGGTCGTGTCTCTCTCTCTCTCAGTGGGTTCACAATGGCCGTGTCTCTCTCTCAGTGGGTTCACAATGGTCGTGTCTCTCGATTAGTGGGTTCACAATGGCCGTGTCTCTCTTAGTGGGTTCACAATGGCCGTGTCTTTCTCTCTCTCTCAGTGGGTTCACAATGGCCGTGTCTCTCTTTTAGTGGGTTCACAATGGCCGTGTCTCTCTCTTAGTGGGTTCACAATGGCCGTGTCTCTCTCTTAGTGGGTTCACAATGGCCGTGTCTCTCTCAGTGAGTTCACAATGGTCGTGTCTCTCTTAGTGGGTTCACAATGGTCGTGTCTCTCTCAGTGGGTTCACAATGGCCGTGTCTCTCTTAGTGGGTTCACAATGGTCGTGTCCCTCTCTTAGTGGGTTCACAATGGCCCTGTCTCTCTTAGTGGTTTCACAATGGCCATGTCTCTCTCTTAGTGGGTTAACAATGGTCGTGTCTTTCTCAGTGGGTTCACAATGGCCGTGTCTCTCTCAGTGGGTTCACAATGGTCGTGTCTCTCTCTCTCTCAGTGGGTTCACAATGGCCGTGTCTCTCTCTCAGTGGGTTCACAATGGTCGTGTCTCTCGATTAGTGGGTTCACAATGGCCGTGTCTCTCTTAGTGGGTTCACAATGGCCGTGTCTTTCTCTCTCTCTCAGTGGGTTCACAATGGCCGTGTCTCTCTTTTAGTGGGTTCACAATGGCCGTGTCTCTCTCTTAGTGGGTTCACAATGGCCGTGTCTCTCTCTTAGTGGGTTCACAATGGCCGTGTCTCTCTCAGTGAGTTCACAATGGTCGTGTCTCTCTTAGTGGGTTCACAATGGTCGTGTCTCTCTCAGTGGGTTCACAATGGCCGTGTCTCTCTTAGTGGGTTCACAATGGTCGTGTCTCTCTCTCTCAGTGGGTTCACAATGGCCGTGTCTCTCTCTCCGTGGGTTCACAATGGTCGTGTCTCTCGCTTAGTGGGTTCACAATGGCCGTGTCTCTCTTAGTGGGTTCACAATGGCCGTGTCTTTCTCTTAGTGGGTTCGCAATGGCCGTGTCTCTCTCTCTCTCTCTCAGTGGGTTCACAATGGCCGTGTCTCTTTCTTAGTGGCTTCACAATGGCCGTGTCTCTCTCTTAGTGGGTTCACAATAGCCGTGTCTCTCTCTTAGTGGGTTCACAATGACCGTGTCTCTCTCAGTGAGTTCACAATGGTCGTGTCTCTCTCAGTGGGTTCACAATGGTCGTGTCTCTCTCTTAGTGGGTTCACAATGGCCGTGTCTCTCTCTCTTAGTGGGTTCACAATGGTCGTGTCTCTCTTAGTGGGTTCACAATGGCCGTGTCTCTCTTAGTGGGTTCACAATGGGCATGTCTCTCTCTTAGTGGGTTCACATTGGCCGTGTCTCTCTCTTTGTGGGTTCACAATGGTCGTGTCTCTCTCTCAGTGGGTTCACAATCATCGTGTCTCTCTTAGTGGGTTCACAATGGCCGTGTCTCTCTTAGTGGGTTCACATTGGCCGTGTCTCTCTCTTAGTGGGTTCACAATGGCCGTGTCTCTCTCAGTGGGTTCACAATGGTCGTGTCTCTCTCTTATTGTGTTCAGAATGGTCGTGTCTCTCTCAGTGGGTTCACAATGGCCGTGTCTCTCTTATTGTGTTCACAATGGTCGTGTCTCTCTCTTAGTGGGTTTACAATGGCCGTGTCTCTCTCAGTGGGTTGACACTGGTCGTGTCTCTCTCTTAGTGGGTTCACAATGGCCGTGTCTCTCTCTCAGTGGGTTCACAATGGCCGTGTCTCTCTTATTGTGGTCACAATGGTCATGTCTCTCTTAGTGGGTTCACACTGGTCGTGTCTCTCTCTTAATGGGTTCACAATGGCCGTGTCTCTCTCTTAGTGGGTTCACAATGGCTGTGTCTCTCTCTCAGTGAGTTCACAATGGTCATGTCTCTCTCTTAATGGGTTCACAATGGTCGTGTCTCTCTCAGTGGGTTCACAATGGTCGTGTCTCTCTCTCAGTTGGTTCACAATGGTCGTGTCTCTCTCAGTGAGTTCACAATGGTCGCGTCTCTCTCTCTTATTGTGTTCACAATGGTCGTGTCTCTCTCTTAATGGGTTCACAATGGTCGTGTCTCTCTCAGTGGGTTCACAATGGTCGTGTCTCTCTCACAGTGGGTTCACAATGGTCGTGTCTTTCTCTCAGTGAGTTCACAATGGTCGTGACTCTCTCAATCGGTTCACAATGGTCGTGTCTCTCTCTTATTGTGTCCACAATGGTCGTGTCTCTCTCAGTGGGTTCACAATGGCCGTGTCTCTCTGATTGTTTTCACAATGGTCGTGTCTCTCTCTTAGTGGGTTCACAATGGTCGTATCTCTCTTAGTGGGTTCACAATGGTCGTGTCTCTCTCTCAGTGGGTTCACAATGGTCATGTCTCTCTTAGTGGGTTCACAATGGCGCTGTCTCTCTTAGTGGGTTCACAATGGTCGTGTCTCTCTCTTATTGTGTTCATAATGGCCGTGTCTCTCAGTGTTTTCACAATGGTCGTGTCTCTCTCTTAGTGGGTTCACAATGGCCGTGTCTCTCTCTCAGTGGGTTCACAATGGCCGTGTCTCTTTCTTAGTGGGTTCACAATGGTCGTGTCTCTCTTAGTGGGTTCACACTGGTCGTGTCTCTCTCTTAGTGGGTTCACAATGGCCGTGTCTCTCTCTCAGTGGGTTCACAATGGCCGTGCCTCTCTTATTGTGTTCACAATGGTGATGTCTCTCTTAGTCGATTCACAATGGTCGTGTCTCTCTCTCAGTGGGTTCACAATGGTCGTGTCTCTCTCTTAGTGGGTTCCCAATGGCCGTGTCTCTCTCTTAGTGGGTTCACAATGGTCGTGTCCCTCTCTTAGTGGGTTCACAATGGCCCTGTCTCTCTTAGTGGTTTCACAATGGCCATGTCTCTCTCTTAGTGGGTTCACAATGGTCGTGTCGTTCTCAGTGGGTTCACAATGGCCGTGTCTCTCTCAGTGGGTTCACAATGGTCGTGTCTCTCTCTCTCTCAGTGGGTTCACAATGGCCGTGTCTCTCTCTCAGTGGGTTCACAATGGTCGTGTCTCTCGATTAGTGGGTTCACAATGGCCGTGTCTCTCTTAGTGGGTTCACAATGGCCGTGTCTTTCTCTCTCTCTCAGTGGGTTCACAATGGCCGTGTCTCTCTTTTAGTGGGTTCACAATGGCCGTGTCTCTCTCTTAGTGGGTTCACAATGGCCGTGTCTCTCTCTTAGTGGGTTCACAATGGCCGTGTCTCTCTCAGTGAGTTCACAATGGTCGTGTCTCTCTTAGTGGGTTCACAATGGTCGTGTCTCTCTCAGTGGGTTCACAATGGCCGTGTCTCTCTTAGTGGGTTCACAATGGTCGTGTCCCTCTCTTAGTGGGTTCACAATGGCCCTGTCTCTCTTAGTGGTTTCACAATGGCCATGTCTCTCTCTTAGTGGGTTAACAATGGTCGTGTCTTTCTCAGTGGGTTCACAATGGCCGTGTCTCTCTCAGTGGGTTCACAATGGTCGTGTCTCTCTCTCTCTCAGTGGGTTCACAATGGCCGTGTCTCTCTCTCAGTGGGTTCACAATGGTCGTGTCTCTCGATTAGTGGGTTCACAATGGCCGTGTCTCTCTTAGTGGGTTCACAATGGCCGTGTCTTTCTCTCTCTCTCAGTGGGTTCACAATGGCCGTGTCTCTCTTTTAGTGGGTTCACAATGGCCGTGTCTCTCTCTTAGTGGGTTCACAATGGCCGTGTCTCTCTCTTAGTGGGTTCACAATGGCCGTGTCTCTCTCAGTGAGTTCACAATGGTCGTGTCTCTCTTAGTGGGTTCACAATGGTCGTGTCTCTCTCAGTGGGTTCACAATGGCCGTGTCTCTCTTAGTGGGTTCACAATGGTCGTGTCTCTCTCTCTCAGTGGGTTCACAATGGCCGTGTCTCTCTCTCCGTGGGTTCACAATGGTCGTGTCTCTCGCTTAGTGGGTTCACAATGGCCGTGTCTCTCTTAGTGGGTTCACAATGGCCGTGTCTTTCTCTTAGTGGGTTCGCAATGGCCGTGTCTCTCTCTCTCTCTCTCAGTGGGTTCACAATGGCCGTGTCTCTTTCTTAGTGGCTTCACAATGGCCGTGTCTCTCTCTTAGTGGGTTCACAATAGCCGTGTCTCTCTCTTAGTGGGTTCACAATGACCGTGTCTCTCTCAGTGAGTTCACAATGGTCGTGTCTCTCTCAGTGGGTTCACAATGGTCGTGTCTCTCTCTTAGTGGGTTCACAATGGCCGTGTCTCTCTCTCTTAGTGGGTTCACAATGGTCGTGTCTCTCTTAGTGGGTTCACAATGGCCGTGTCTCTCTTAGTGGGTTCACAATGGGCATGTCTCTCTCTTAGTGGGTTCACATTGGCCGTGTCTCTCTCTTTGTGGGTTCACAATGGTCGTGTCTCTCTCTCAGTGGGTTCACAATCATCGTGTCTCTCTTAGTGGGTTCACAATGGCCGTGTCTCTCTTAGTGGGTTCACATTGGCCGTGTCTCTCTCTTAGTGGGTTCACAATGGCCGTGTCTCTCTCAGTGGGTTCACAATGGTCGTGTCTCTCTCTTATTGTGTTCAGAATGGTCGTGTCTCTCTCAGTGGGTTCACAATGGCCGTGTCTCTCTTATTGTGTTCACAATGGTCGTGTCTCTCTCTTAGTGGGTTTACAATGGCCGTGTCTCTCTCAGTGGGTTGACACTGGTCGTGTCTCTCTCTTAGTGGGTTCACAATGGCCGTGTCTCTCTCTCAGTGGGTTCACAATGGCCGTGTCTCTCTTATTGTGGTCACAATGGTCATGTCTCTCTTAGTGGGTTCACACTGGTCGTGTCTCTCTCTTAATGGGTTCACAATGGCCGTGTCTCTCTCTTAGTGGGTTCACAATGGCTGTGTCTCTCTCTCAGTGAGTTCACAATGGTCATGTCTCTCTCTTAATGGGTTCACAATGGTCGTGTCTCTCTCAGTGGGTTCACAATGGTCGTGTCTCTCTCTCAGTTGGTTCACAATGGTCGTGTCTCTCTCAGTGAGTTCACAATGGTCGCGTCTCTCTCTCTTATTGTGTTCACAATGGTCGTGTCTCTCTCTTAATGGGTTCACAATGGTCGTGTCTCTCTCAGTGGGTTCACAATGGTCGTGTCTCTCTCACAGTGGGTTCACAATGGTCGTGTCTTTCTCTCAGTGAGTTCACAATGGTCGTGACTCTCTCAATCGGTTCACAATGGTCGTGTCTCTCTCTTATTGTGTCCACAATGGTCGTGTCTCTCTCAGTGGGTTCACAATGGCCGTGTCTCTCTGATTGTTTTCACAATGGTCGTGTCTCTCTCTTAGTGGGTTCACAATGGTCGTATCTCTCTTAGTGGGTTCACAATGGTCGTGTCTCTCTCTCAGTGGGTTCACAATGGTCATGTCTCTCTTAGTGGGTTCACAATGGCGCTGTCTCTCTTAGTGGGTTCACAATGGTCGTGTCTCTCTCTTATTGTGTTCATAATGGCCGTGTCTCTCAGTGTTTTCACAATGGTCGTGTCTCTCTCTTAGTGGGTTCACAATGGCCGTGTCTCTCTCTCAGTGGGTTCACAATGGCCGTGTCTCTTTCTTAGTGGGTTCACAATGGTCGTGTCTCTCTTAGTGGGTTCACACTGGTCGTGTCTCTCTCTTAGTGGGTTCACAATGGCCGTGTCTCTCTCTCAGTGGGTTCACAATGGCCGTGCCTCTCTTATTGTGTTCACAATGGTGATGTCTCTCTTAGTCGATTCACAATGGTCGTGTCTCTCTCTCAGTGGGTTCACAATGGTCGTGTCTCTCTCTTAGTGGGTTCCCAATGGCCGTGTCTCTCTCTTAGTGGGTTCACAATGGTCGTGTCCCTCTCTTAGTGGGTTCACAATGGCCCTGTCTCTCTTAGTGGTTTCACAATGGCCATGTCTCTCTCTTAGTGGGTTCACAATGGTCGTGTCTTTCTCAGTGGGTTCACAATGGCCGTGTCTCTCTCAGTGGGTTCACAATGGTCGTGTCTCTCTCTCTCTCAGTGGGTTCACAATGGCCGTGTCTCTCTCTCAGTGGGTTCACAATGGTCGTGTCTCTCGATTAGTGGGTTCACAATGGCCGTGTCTCTCTTAGTGGGTTCACAATGGCCGTGTCTTTCTCTCTCTCTCAGTGGGTTCACAATGGCCGTGTCTCTCTTTTAGTGGGTTCACAATGGCCGTGTCTCTCTCTTAGTGGGTTCACAATGGCCGTGTCTCTCTCTTAGTGGGTTCACAATGGCCGTGTCTCTCTCAGTGAGTTCACAATGGTCGTGTCTCTCTTAGTGGGTTCACAATGGTCGTGTCTCTCTCAGTGGGTTCACAATGGCCGTGTCTCTCTTAGTGGGTTCACAATGGTCGTGTCTCTCTCTCTCAGTGGGTTCACAATGGCCGTGTCTCTCTCTCCGTGGGTTCACAATGGTCGTGTCTCTCGCTTAGTGGGTTCACAATGGCCGTGTCTCTCTTAGTGGGTTCACAATGGCCGTGTCTTTCTCTTAGTGGGTTCGCAATGGCCGTGTCTCTCTCTCTCTCAGTGGGTTCACAATGGCCGTGTCTCTTTCTTAGTGGCTTCACAATGGCCGTGTCTCTCTCTTAGTGGGTTCACAATAGCCGTGTCTCTCTCTTAGTGGGTTCACAATGACCGTGTCTCTCTCAGTGAGTTCACAATGGTCGTGTCTCTCTTAGTGGGTTCACAATGGTCGTGTCTCTCTCTTAGTGGGTTCACAATGGCCGTGTCTCTCTCTCTTAGTGGGTTCACAATGGTCGTGTCTCTCTTAGTGGGTTCACAATGGCCGTGTCTCTCTTAGTGGGTTCACAATGGTCGTGTCTCTCTCTCAGTTGGTTCACAATGGTCGTGTCTCTCTCAGTGAGTTCACAATGGTCGCGTCTCTCTCTCTTATTGTGTTCACAATGGTCGTGTCTCTCTCTTAATGGGTTCACAATGGTCGTGTCTCTCTCAGTGGGTTCACAATGGTCGTGTCTCTCTCACAGTGGGTTCACAATGGTCGTGTCTTTCTCTCAGTGAGTTCACAATGGTCGTGACTCTCTCAATCGGTTCACAATGGTCGTGTCTCTCTCTTATTGTGTCCACAATGGTCGTGTCTCTCTCAGTGGGTTCACAATGGCCGTGTCTCTCTGATTGTTTTCACAATGGTCGTGTCTCTCTCTTAGTGGGTTCACAATGGTCGTATCTCTCTTAGTGGGTTCACAATGGTCGTGTCTCTCTCTCAGTGGGTTCACAATGGTCATGTCTCTCTTAGTGGGTTCACAATGGCGCTGTCTCTCTTAGTGGGTTCACAATGGTCGTGTCTCTCTCTTATTGTGTTCATAATGGCCGTGTCTCTCAGTGTTTTCACAATGGTCGTGTCTCTCTCTTAGTGGGTTCACAATGGCCGTGTCTCTCTCTCAGTGGGTTCACAATGGCCGTGTCTCTTTCTTAGTGGGTTCACAATGGTCGTGTCTCTCTTAGTGGGTTCACACTGGTCGTGTCTCTCTCTTAGTGGGTTCACAATGGCCGTGTCTCTCTCAGTGGGTTCACAATGGCCGTGCCTCTCTTATTGTGTTCACAATGGTGATGTCTCTCTTAGTCGATTCACAATGGTCGTGTCTCTCTCTCAGTGGGTTCACAATGGTCGTGTCTCTCTCTTAGTGGGTTCCCAATGGCCGTGTCTCTCTCTTAGTGGGTTCACAATGGTCGTGTCCCTCTCTTAGTGGGTTCACAATGGCCCTGTCTCTCTTAGTGGTTTCACAATGGCCATGTCTCTCTCTTAGTGGGTTCACAATGGTCGTGTCGTTCTCAGTGGGTTCACAATGGCCGTGTCTCTCTCAGTGGGTTCACAATGGTCGTGTCTCTCTCTCTCTCAGTGGGTTCACAATGGCCGTGTCTCTCTCTCAGTGGGTTCACAATGGTCGTGTCTCTCGATTAGTGGGTTCACAATGGCCGTGTCTCTCTTAGTGGGTTCACAATGGCCGTGTCTTTCTCTCTCTCTCAGTGGGTTCACAATGGCCGTGTCTCTCTTTTAGTGGGTTCACAATGGCCGTGTCTCTCTCTTAGTGGGTTCACAATGGCCGTGTCTCTCTCTTAGTGGGTTCACAATGGCCGTGTCTCTCTCAGTGAGTTCACAATGGTCGTGTCTCTCTTAGTGGGTTCACAATGGTCGTGTCTCTCTCAGTGGGTTCACAATGGCCGTGTCTCTCTTAGTGGGTTCACAATGGTCGTGTCCCTCTCTTAGTGGGTTCACAATGGCCCTGTCTCTCTTAGTGGTTTCACAATGGCCATGTCTCTCTCTTAGTGGGTTAACAATGGTCGTGTCTTTCTCAGTGGGTTCACAATGGCCGTGTCTCTCTCAGTGGGTTCACAATGGTCGTGTCTCTCTCTCTCTCAGTGGGTTCACAATGGCCGTGTCTCTCTCTCAGTGGGTTCACAATGGTCGTGTCTCTCGATTAGTGGGTTCACAATGGCCGTGTCTCTCTTAGTGGGTTCACAATGGCCGTGTCTTTCTCTCTCTCTCAGTGGGTTCACAATGGCCGTGTCTCTCTTTTAGTGGGTTCACAATGGCCGTGTCTCTCTCTTAGTGGGTTCACAATGGCCGTGTCTCTCTCTTAGTGGGTTCACAATGGCCGTGTCTCTCTCAGTGAGTTCACAATGGTCGTGTCTCTCTTAGTGGGTTCACAATGGTCGTGTCTCTCTCAGTGGGTTCACAATGGCCGTGTCTCTCTTAGTGGGTTCACAATGGTCGTGTCTCTCTCTCTCAGTGGGTTCACAATGGCCGTGTCTCTCTCTCCGTGGGTTCACAATGGTCGTGTCTCTCGCTTAGTGGGTTCACAATGGCCGTGTCTCTCTTAGTGGGTTCACAATGGCCGTGTCTTTCTCTTAGTGGGTTCGCAATGGCCGTGTCTCTCTCTCTCTCTCTCAGTGGGTTCACAATGGCCGTGTCTCTTTCTTAGTGGCTTCACAATGGCCGTGTCTCTCTCTTAGTGGGTTCACAATAGCCGTGTCTCTCTCTTAGTGGGTTCACAATGACCGTGTCTCTCTCAGTGAGTTCACAATGGTCGTGTCTCTCTCAGTGGGTTCACAATGGTCGTGTCTCTCTCTTAGTGGGTTCACAATGGCCGTGTCTCTCTCTCTTAGTGGGTTCACAATGGTCGTGTCTCTCTTAGTGGGTTCACAATGGCCGTGTCTCTCTTAGTGGGTTCACAATGGGCATGTCTCTCTCTTAGTGGGTTCACATTGGCCGTGTCTCTCTCTTTGTGGGTTCACAATGGTCGTGTCTCTCTCTCAGTGGGTTCACAATCATCGTGTCTCTCTTAGTGGGTTCACAATGGCCGTGTCTCTCTTAGTGGGTTCACATTGGCCGTGTCTCTCTCTTAGTGGGTTCACAATGGCCGTGTCTCTCTCAGTGGGTTCACAATGGTCGTGTCTCTCTCTTATTGTGTTCAGAATGGTCGTGTCTCTCTCAGTGGGTTCACAATGGCCGTGTCTCTCTTATTGTGTTCACAATGGTCGTGTCTCTCTCTTAGTGGGTTTACAATGGCCGTGTCTCTCTCAGTGGGTTGACACTGGTCGTGTCTCTCTCTTAGTGGGTTCACAATGGCCGTGTCTCTCTCTCAGTGGGTTCACAATGGCCGTGTCTCTCTTATTGTGGTCACAATGGTCATGTCTCTCTTAGTGGGTTCACACTGGTCGTGTCTCTCTCTTAATGGGTTCACAATGGCCGTGTCTCTCTCTTAGTGGGTTCACAATGGCTGTGTCTCTCTCTCAGTGAGTTCACAATGGTCATGTCTCTCTCTTAATGGGTTCACAATGGTCGTGTCTCTCTCAGTGGGTTCACAATGGTCGTGTCTCTCTCTCAGTTGGTTCACAATGGTCGTGTCTCTCTCAGTGAGTTCACAATGGTCGCGTCTCTCTCTCTTATTGTGTTCACAATGGTCGTGTCTCTCTCTTAATGGGTTCACAATGGTCGTGTCTCTCTCAGTGGGTTCACAATGGTCGTGTCTCTCTCACAGTGGGTTCACAATGGTCGTGTCTTTCTCTCAGTGAGTTCACAATGGTCGTGACTCTCTCAATCGGTTCACAATGGTCGTGTCTCTCTCTTATTGTGTCCACAATGGTCGTGTCTCTCTCAGTGGGTTCACAATGGCCGTGTCTCTCTGATTGTTTTCACAATGGTCGTGTCTCTCTCTTAGTGGGTTCACAATGGTCGTATCTCTCTTAGTGGGTTCACAATGGTCGTGTCTCTCTCTCAGTGGGTTCACAATGGTCATGTCTCTCTTAGTGGGTTCACAATGGCGCTGTCTCTCTTAGTGGGTTCACAATGGTCGTGTCTCTCTCTTATTGTGTTCATAATGGCCGTGTCTCTCAGTGTTTTCACAATGGTCGTGTCTCTCTCTTAGTGGGTTCACAATGGCCGTGTCTCTCTCTCAGTGGGTTCACAATGGCCGTGTCTCTTTCTTAGTGGGTTCACAATGGTCGTGTCTCTCTTAGTGGGTTCACACTGGTCGTGTCTCTCTCTTAGTGGGTTCACAATGGCCGTGTCTCTCTCTCAGTGGGTTCACAATGGCCGTGCCTCTCTTATTGTGTTCACAATGGTGATGTCTCTCTTAGTCGATTCACAATGGTCGTGTCTCTCTCTCAGTGGGTTCACAATGGTCGTGTCTCTCTCTTAGTGGGTTCCCAATGGCCGTGTCTCTCTCTTAGTGGGTTCACAATGGTCGTGTCCCTCTCTTAGTGGGTTCACAATGGCCCTGTCTCTCTTAGTGGTTTCACAATGGCCATGTCTCTCTCTTAGTGGGTTCACAATGGTCGTGTCTTTCTCAGTGGGTTCACAATGGCCGTGTCTCTCTCAGTGGGTTCACAATGGTCGTGTCTCTCTCTCTCTCAGTGGGTTCACAATGGCCGTGTCTCTCTCTCAGTGGGTTCACAATGGTCGTGTCTCTCGATTAGTGGGTTCACAATGGCCGTGTCTCTCTTAGTGGGTTCACAATGGCCGTGTCTTTCTCTCTCTCTCAGTGGGTTCACAATGGCCGTGTCTCTCTTTTAGTGGGTTCACAATGGCCGTGTCTCTCTCTTAGTGGGTTCACAATGGCCGTGTCTCTCTCTTAGTGGGTTCACAATGGCCGTGTCTCTCTCAGTGAGTTCACAATGGTCGTGTCTCTCTTAGTGGGTTCACAATGGTCGTGTCTCTCTCAGTGGGTTCACAATGGCCGTGTCTCTCTTAGTGGGTTCACAATGGTCGTGTCTCTCTCTCTCAGTGGGTTCACAATGGCCGTGTCTCTCTCTCCGTGGGTTCACAATGGTCGTGTCTCTCGCTTAGTGGGTTCACAATGGCCGTGTCTCTCTTAGTGGGTTCACAATGGCCGTGTCTTTCTCTTAGTGGGTTCGCAATGGCCGTGTCTCTCTCTCTCTCAGTGGGTTCACAATGGCCGTGTCTCTTTCTTAGTGGCTTCACAATGGCCGTGTCTCTCTCTTAGTGGGTTCACAATAGCCGTGTCTCTCTCTTAGTGGGTTCACAATGACCGTGTCTCTCTCAGTGAGTTCACAATGGTCGTGTCTCTCTTAGTGGGTTCACAATGGTCGTGTCTCTCTCTTAGTGGGTTCACAATGGCCGTGTCTCTCTCTCTTAGTGGGTTCACAATGGTCGTGTCTCTCTTAGTGGGTTCACAATGGCCGTGTCTCTCTTAGTGGGTTCACAATGGGCATGTCTCTCTCTTAGTGGGTTCACATTGGCCGTGTCTCTCTCTTTGTGGGTTCACAATGGTCGTGTCTCTCTCTCAGTGGGTTCACAATCATCGTGTCTCTCTTAGTGGGTTCACAATGGCCGTGTCTCTCTTAGTGGGTTCACATTGGCCGTGTCTCTCTCTTAGTGGGTTCACAATGGCCGTGTCTCTCTCAGTGGGTTCACAATGGTCGTGTCTCTCTCTTATTGTGTTCAGAATGGTCGTGTCTCTCTCAGTGGGTTCACAATGGCCGTGTCTCTCTTATTGTGTTCACAATGGTCGTGTCTCTCTCTTAGTGGGTTTACAATGGCCGTGTCTCTCTCAGTGGGTTGACACTGGTCGTGTCTCTCTCTTAGTGGGTTCACAATGGCCGTGTCTCTCTCTCAGTGGGTTCACAATGGCCGTGTCTCTCTTATTGTGGTCACAATGGTCATGTCTCTCTTAGTGGGTTCACACTGGTCGTGTCTCTCTCTTAATGGGTTCACAATGGCCGTGTCTCTCTCTTAGTGGGTTCACAATGGCTGTGTCTCTCTCTCAGTGAGTTCACAATGGTCATGTCTCTCTCTTAATGGGTTCACAATGGTCGTGTCTCTCTCAGTGGGTTCACAATGGTCGTGTCTCTCTCTCAGTTGGTTCACAATGGTCGTGTCTCTCTCAGTGAGTTCACAATGGTCGCGTCTCTCTCTCTTATTGTGTTCACAATGGTCGTGTCTCTCTCTTAATGGGTTCACAATGGTCGTGTCTCTCTCAGTGGGTTCACAATGGTCGTGTCTCTCTCACAGTGGGTTCACAATGGTCGTGTCTTTCTCTCAGTGAGTTCACAATGGTCGTGACTCTCTCAATCGGTTCACAATGGTCGTGTCTCTCTCTTATTGTGTCCACAATGGTCGTGTCTCTCTCAGTGGGTTCACAATGGCCGTGTCTCTCTGATTGTGTTCACAATGGTCGTGTCTCTCTCTTAGTGGGTTCACAATGGTCGTATCTCTCTTAGTGGGTTCACAATGGTCGTGTCTCTCTCTCAGTGGGTTCACAATGGTCATGTCTCTCTTAGTGGGTTCACAATGGCGCTGTCTCTCTTAGTGGGTTCACAATGGTCGTGTCTCTCTCTTATTGTGTTCATAATGGCCGTGTCTCTCAGTGTTTTCACAATGGTCGTGTCTCTCTCTTAGTGGGTTCACAATGGCCGTGTCTCTCTCTCAGTGGGTTCACAATGGCCGTGTCTCTTTCTTAGTGGGTTCACAATGGTCGTGTCTCTCTTAGTGGGTTCACACTGGTCGTGTCTCTCTCTTAGTGGGTTCACAATGGCCGTGTCTCTCTCTCAGTGGGTTCACAATGGCCGTGCCTCTCTTATTGTGTTCACAATGGTGATGTCTCTCTTAGTCGATTCACAATGGTCGTGTCTCTCTCTCAGTGGGTTCACAATGGTCGTGTCTCTCTCTTAGTGGGTTCCCAATGGCCGTGTCTCTCTCTTAGTGGGTTCACAATGGTCGTGTCCCTCTCTTAGTGGGTTCACAATGGCCCTGTCTCTCTTAGTGGTTTCACAATGGCCATGTCTCTCTCTTAGTGGGTTCACAATGGTCGTGTCTTTCTCAGTGGGTTCACAATGGCCGTGTCTCTCTCAGTGGGTTCACAATGGTCGTGTCTCTCTCTCTCAGTGGGTTCACAATGGCCGTGTCTCTCTCTCAGTGGGTTCACAATGGTCGTGTCTCTCGATTAGTGGGTTCACAATGGCCGTGTCTCTCTTAGTGGGTTCACAATGGCCGTGTCTTTCTCTCTCTCTCAGTGGGTTCACAATGGCCGTGTCTCTCTTTTAGTGGGTTCACAATGGCCGTGTCTCTCTCTTAGTGGGTTCACAATGGCCGTGTCTCTCTCTTAGTGGGTTCACAATGGCCGTGTCTCTCTCAGTGAGTTCACAATGGTCGTGTCTCTCTTAGTGGGTTCACAATGGTCGTGTCTCTCTCAGTGGGTTCACAATGGCCGTGTCTCTCTTAGTGGGTTCACAATGGTCGTGTCTCTCTCTCTCAGTGGGTTCACAATGGCCGTGTCTCTCTCTCCGTGGGTTCACAATGGTCGTGTCTCTCGCTTAGTGGGTTCACAATGGCCGTGTCTCTCTTAGTGGGTTCACAATGGCCGTGTCTTTCTCTTAGTGGGTTCACAATGGCCGTGTCTCTCTCTCTCTCAGTGGGTTCACAATGGCCGTGTCTCTTTCTTAGTGGCTTCACAATGGCCGTGTCTCTCTCTTAGTGGGTTCACAATAGCCGTGTCTCTCTCTTAGTGGGTTCACAATGACCGTGTCTCTCTCAGTGAGTTCACAATGGTCGTGTCTCTCTCAGTGGGTTCACAATGGTCGTGTCTCTCTCTTAGTGGGTTCACAATGGCCGTGTCTCTCTCTCTTAGTGGGTTCACAATGGTCGTGTCTCTCTTAGTGGGTTCACAATGGCCGTGTCTCTCTTAGTGGGTTCACAATGGCCGTGTCTCGCTTAGTGGGTTCACAATGGCCGTGTCTTTCTCAGTGGTTTCACAATGGTCGTGTCTCTCTCAGTGGGTTCACAATGGTCGTGTCTCTCTCAGAGGGTTCACAATGGCCGTCTCTCTTATTGTGTTCACAATGGTCTTGTCTCTCTCTTAGTGCGTTCACAATGGCCGTGTCTCTCTCTCAGTGGGTTCACAATGGTCGTGTCTCTCTCTTAGTGGGTTCACAATGGTCGTGTCCCTCTCTTAGTGGGTTCACAATGGCCCTGTCTCTCTTAGTGGTTTCACAATGGCCATGTCTCTCTCTTAGTGGGTTCACAATGGTCGTGTCTTTCTCAGTGGGTTCACAATGGCCGTGTCTCTCTCAGTGGGTTCACAATGGTCGTGTCTCTCTCTCTCTCAGTGGGTTCACAATGGCCGTGTCTCTCTCTGAGTGGGTTCACAATGGTCGTGTCTCTCGATTAGTGGGTTCACAATGGCCGTGTCTCTCTTAGTGGGTTCACAATGGCCGTGTCTTTCTCTCTCAGTGGGTTCACAATGGCCGTGTCTCTCTTTTAGTGGGTTCACAATGGCCGTGTCTCTCTCTTAGTGGGTTCACAATGGCCGTGTCTCTCTCTTAGTGGGTTCACAATGGCCGTGTCTCTCTCAGTGAGTTCACAATGGTCGTGTCTCTCTTAGTGGGTTCACAATGGTCGTGTCTCTCTCAGTGGGTTCACAATGGCCGTGTCTCTCTTAGTGGGTTCACAATGGTCGTGTCTCTCTCTCTCAGTGGGTTCACAATGGCCGTGTCTCTCTCTCCGTGGGTTCACAATGGTCGTGTCTCTCGCTTAGTGGGTTCACAATGGCCGTGTCTCTCTTAGTGGGTTCACAATGGCCGTGTCTTTCTCTTAGTGGGTTCACAATGGCCGTGTCTCTCTCTCTCTCAGTGGGTTCACAATGGCCGTGTCTCTTTCTTAGTGGCTTCACAATGGCCGTGTCTCTCTCTTAGTGGGTTCACAATAGCCGTGTCTCTCTCTTAGTGGGTTCACAATGACCGTGTCTCTCTCAGTGAGTTCACAATGGTCGTGTCTCTCTCAGTGGGTTCACAATGGTCGTGTCTCTCTCTTAGTGGGTTCACAATGGCCGTGTCTCTCTCTCTTAGTGGGTTCACAATGGTCGTGTCTCTCTTAGTGGGTTCACAATGGCCGTGTCTCTCTTAGTGGGTTCACAATGGGCATGTCTCTCTCTTAGTGGGTTCACATTGGCCGTGTCTCTCTCTTTGTGGGTTCACAATGGTCGTGTCTCTCTCTCAGTGGGTTCACAATCATCGTGTCTCTCTTAGTGGGTTCACAATGGCCGTGTCTCTCTTAGTGGGTTCACATTGGCCTTGTCTCTCTCTTAGTGGGTTCACAATGGCAGTGTCTCTCTCAGTGGGTTCACAATGGTCGTGTCTCTCTCTTATTGTGTTCAGAATGGTCGTGTCTCTCTCAGTGGGTTCACAATGGCCGTGTCTCTCTTATTGTGTTCACAATGGTCGTGTCTCTCTCTTAGTGGGTTTACAATGGCCGTGTCTCTCTCAGTGGGTTGACACTGGTCGTGTCTCTCTCTTAGTGGGTTCACAATGGCCGTGTCTCTCTCTCAGTGGGTTCACAATGGCCGTGTCTCTCTTATTGTGGTCACAATGGTCATGTCTCTCTTAGTGGGTTCACACTGGTCGTGTCTCTCTCTTAATGGGTTCACAATGGCCGTGTCTCTCTCTTAGTGGGTTCACAATGGCTGTGTCTCTCTCTCAGTGAGTTCACAATGGTCATGTCTCTCTCTTAATGGGTTCACAATGGTCGTGTCTCTCTCAGTGGGTTCACAATGGTCGTGTCTCTCTCTCAGTTGGTTCACAATGGTCGTGTCTCTCTCAGTGAGTTCACAATGGTCGCGTCTCTCTCTCTTATTGTGTTCACAATGGTCGTGTCTCTCTCTTAATGGGTTCACAATGGTCGTGTCTCTCTCAGTGGGTTCACAATGGTCGTGTCTCTCTCACAGTGGGTTCACAATGGTCGTGTCTTTCTCTCAGTGAGTTTACAATGGTCGTGACTCTCTCAATCGGTTCACAATGGTCGTGTCTCTCTCTTATTGTGTCCACAATGGTCGTGTCTCTCTCAGTGGGTTCACAATGGCCGTGTCTCTCTGATTGTGTTCACAATGGTCGTGTCTCTCTCTTAGTGGGTTCACAATGGTCGTATCTGCCTTAGTGGGTTCACAATGGTCGTGTCTCTCTCTCAGTGGGTTCACAATGGTCATGTCTCTCTTAGTGGGTTCACAATGGCGCTGTCTCTCTTAGTGGGTTCACAATGGTCGTGTCTCTCTCTTATTGTGTTCACAATGGCCGTGTCTCTCAGTGTTTTCACAATGGTCGTGTCTCTCTCTTAGTGGGTTCACAATGGCCGTGTCTCTCTCTCAGTGGGTTCACAATGGCCGTGTCTCTTTCTTAGTGGGTTCACAATGGTCGTGTCTCTCTTAGTGGGTTCACACTGGTCGTGTCTCTCTCTTAGTGGGTTCACAATGGCCGTGTCTCTCTCTCAGTGGGTTCACAATGGCCGTGCCTCTCTTATTGTGTTCACAATCGTGATGTCTCTCTTAGTCGATTCACAATGGTCGTGTCTCTCTCTCAGTGGGTTCACAATGGTCGTGTCTCTCTCTTAGTGGGTTCCCAATGGCCGTGTCTCTCTCTCAGTGGGTTCACAATGGCCGTGTCTCTCTTATTGTGGTCACAATGGTCATGTCTCTCTTAGTGGGTTCACACTGGTCGTGTCTCTCTCTTAATGGGTTCACAATGGCCGTGTCTCTCTCTTAGTGGGTTCACAATGGCTGTGTCTCTCTCTCAGTGGGTTCACAATGGCCGTGTCTCTCTCTTAGTGGGTTCACAATGGCCGTGTCTCTCTCTTAGTGGGTTCACAATGGCCGTGTCTCTCTCAGTGAGTTCACAATGGTCGTGTCTCTCTTAGTGGGTTCACAATGGTCGTGTCTCTCTCAGTGGGTTCACAATGGCCGTGTCTCTCTTAGTGGGTTCACAATGGTCGTGTCTCTCTCTCTCAGTGGGTTCACAATGGCCGTGTCTCTCTCTCCGTGGGTTCACAATGGTCGTGTCTCTCGCTTAGTGGGTTCACAATGGCCGTGTCTCTCTTAGTGGGTTCACAATGGCCGTGTCTTTCTCTTAGTGGGTTCACAATGGCCGTGTCTCTCTCTCTCTCAGTGGGTTCACAATGGCCGTGTCTCTTTCTTAGTGGCTTCACAATGGCCGTGTCTCTCTCTTAGTGGGTTCACAATAGCCGTGTCTCTCTCTTAGTGGGTTCACAATGACCGTGTCTCTCTCAGTGAGTTCACAATGGTCGTGTCTCTCTCAGTGGGTTCACAATGGTCGTGTCTCTCTCTTAGTGGGTTCACAATGGCCGTGTCTCTCTCTCTTAGTGGGTTCACAATGGTCGTGTCTCTCTTAGTGGGTTCACAATGGCCGTGTCTCTCTTAGTGGGTTCACAATGGCCGTGTCTCGCTTAGTGGGTTCACAATGGCCGTGTCTTTCTCAGTGGTTTCACAATGGTCGTGTCTCTCTCAGTGGGTTCACAATGGTCGTGTCTCTCTCAGAGGGTTCACAATGGCCGTCTCTCTTATTGTGTTCACAATGGTCGTGTCTCTCTCTTAGTGCGTTCACAATGGCCGTGTCTCTCTCTCAGTGGGTTCACAATGGTCGTGTCTCTCTCTTAGTGGGTTCACAATGGTCGTGTCCCTCTCTTAGTGGGTTCACAATGGCCCTGTCTCTCTTAGTGGTTTCACAATGGCCATGTCTCTCTCTTAGTGGGTTCACAATGGTCGTGTCTTTCTCAGTGGGTTCACAATGGCCGTGTCTCTCTCAGTGGGTTCACAATGGTCGTGTCTCTCTCTCTCTCAGTGGGTTCACAATGGCCGTGTCTCTCTCTGAGTGGGTTCACAATGGTCGTGTCTCTCGATTAGTGGGTTCACAATGGCCGTGTCTCTCTTAGTGGGTTCACAATGGCCGTGTCTTTCTCTCTCAGTGGGTTCACAATGGCGTGTCTCTCTTTTAGTGGGTTCACAATGGCCGTGTCTCTCTCTTAGTGGGTTCACAATGGTCGTGTCTCTCTCTTAGTGGGTTCACAATGGCCGTGTCTCTCTCAGTGAGTTCACAATGGTCGTGTCTCTCTTAGTGGGTTCACAATGGTCGTGTCTCTCTCAGTGGGTTCACAATGGCCGTGTCTCTCTTAGTGGGTTCACAATGGTCGTGTCTCTCTCTCTCAGTGGGTTCACAATGGCCGTGTCTCTCTCTCCGTGGGTTCACAATGGTCGTGTCTCTCGCTTAGTGGGTTCACAATGGCCGTGTCTCTCTTAGTGGGTTCACAATGGCCGTGTCTTTCTCTTAGTGGGTTCACAATGGCCGTGTCTCTCTCTCTCTCAGTGGGTTCACAATGGCCGTGTCTCTTTCTTAGTGGCTTCACAATGGCCGTGTCTCTCTCTTAGTGGGTTCACAATAGCCGTGTCTCTCTCTTAGTGGGTTCACAATGACCGTGTCTCTCTCAGTGAGTTCACAATGGTCGTGTCTCTCTCAGTGGGTTCACAATGGTCGTGTCTCTCTCTTAGTGGGTTCACAATGGCCGTGTCTCTCTCTCTTAGTGGGTTCACAATGGTCGTGTCTCTCTTAGTGGGTTCACAATGGCCGTGTCTCTCTTAGTGGGTTCACAATGGGCATGTCTCTCTCTTAGTGGGTTCACATTGGCCGTGTCTCTCTCTTTGTGGGTTCACAATGGTCGTGTCTCTCTCTCAGTGGGTTCACAATCATCGTGTCTCTCTTAGTGGGTTCACAATGGCCGTGTCTCTCTTAGTGGGTTCACATTGGCCTTGTCTCTCTCTTAGTGGGTTCACAATGGCAGTGTCTCTCTCAGTGGGTTCACAATGGTCGTGTCTCTCTCTTATTGTGTTCAGAATGGTCGTGTCTCTCTCAGTGGGTTCACAATGGCCGTGTCTCTCTTATTGTGTTCACAATGGTCGTGTCTCTCTCTTAGTGGGTTTACAATGGCCGTGTCTCTCTCAGTGGGTTGACACTGGTCGTGTCTCTCTCTTAGTGGGTTCACAATGGCCGTGTCTCTCTCTCAGTGGGTTCACAATGGCCGTGTCTCTCTTATTGTGGTCACAATGGTCATGTCTCTCTTAGTGGGTTCACACTGGTCGTGTCTCTCTCTTAATGGGTTCACAATGGCCGTGTCTCTCTCTTAGTGGGTTCACAATGGCTGTGTCTCTCTCTCAGTGAGTTCACAATGGTCATGTCTCTCTCTTAATGGGTTCACAATGGTCGTATCTCTCTCTTAGTGGATTCACAATGGCCGTGTCTCTCTTAGTGGGTTCACAATGGCCGTGTCTCTCTCTTAGTGGGTTCACAATGGCCGTGTCTCTCTCGTAATGGGTTCACAATGGTCGTGTCTCTCTCTTAGTGGGTTCACAATGGCGCTGTCTCTCTTAGTGGGTTCACACTGGTCGTGTCTCTCTCTTAATGGGTTCACAATGGCCGTGTCTCTCTCTTAGTGGGTTCACAATGGCTGTGTCTCTCTCTCAGTGAGTTCACAATGGTCATGTCTCTCTCTTAATGGGTTCACAATGGTCGTGTCTCTCTCAGTGGGTTCACAATGGTCGTGTCTCTCTCTCAGTTGGTTCACAATGGTCGTGTCTCTCTCTCAGTGAGTTCACAATGGTCGCATCTCTCTCTTATTGTGTTCACAATGGTCGTGTCTCTCTCTTAATGGGTTCACAATGGTCGTGTCTCTCTCAGTGGGTTCACAATGGTCGTGTCTCTCTCACAGTGGGTTCACAATGGTCGTGTCTCTCTCAGTGAGTTCACAATGGTCATGACTCTCTCAATCGGTTCACAATGGTCGTGTCTCTCTCTTATTGTGTCCACAATGGTCGTGTCTCTCTCAGTGGGTTCACAATGGCCGAGTCTCTCTTATTGTGTTCACAATGGTCGTGTCTCTCTCTTAATGGGTTCACAATGGTCGTATCTCTCTTAGTGGGTTCACAATGGTCGTGTCTCTCTCTCAGTGGGTTCACAATGGTCATGTCTCTCTTAGTGGGTTCACAATGGCGCTGTCTCTCTTAGTGGGTTCACAATGGTCGTGTCTCTCTCTTATTGTGTTCACAATGGCCGTGTCTCTCAGTGTTTTCACAATGGTCGTGTCTTTCTCTTAGTGGGTTCACAATGGCCGTGTCTCTCTCTCAGTGGGTTCACAATGGCCGTGTTTCTCTCTTAGTGGGTTCACAATGGTCGTGTCTCTCTTAGTGGGTTCACACTGGTCGTGTCTCTCTCTTAGTGGGTTCACAATGGCCGTGTCTCTCTCTCAGTGGGTTCACAATGGCCGTTCCTCTCTTATTGTGTTCACAATGGTCATGTCTCTCTTAGTGGATTCACAATGGTCGTGTCTCTCTCTCAGTGGGTTCACAATGGTCGTGTCTCTCTCTGAGTGGGTTCACAATGGCCGTGTCTCTCTCTCAGTGGGTTCACAATGGTCGTGTCTCTCTCTCAGTGGGTTCACAATGGTCATGTCTCTCTTAGTGGGTTCACAATGGCGCTGTCTCTCTTAGTGGGTTCACAATGGTCGTGTCTCTCTCTTATTGTGTTCACAATGGCCGTGTCTCTCTCTCAGTGGGTTCACAATGGTCGTGTCCCTCTCTTAGTGGGTTCACAATGGCCGTGTCTCTCTCTCAGTGGGTTCACAATGGCCGTGTCTCTCTCTTAGTGGGTTCACAATGGTCGTGTCTCTCTTAGTGGGTTCACACTGGTCGTGTCTCTCTCTTAGTTGGTTCACAATGGCCGTGTCTCTCTCTCAGTGGGTTCACAATGGCCGTGTCTCTCTTATTGTGGTCACAATGGTCATGTCTCTCTTAGTGGGTTCACACTGGTCGTGTCTCTCTCTTAATGGGTTCACAATGGCCGTGTCTCTCTCTTAGTCGGTTCACAATGGCTGTGTCTCTCTCTCAGTGAGTTCACAATGGTCATGTCTCTCTCTTAATGGGTTCACAATGGTCGTGTCTCTCTCAGTGGGTTCACAATGGTCGTGTCTCTCTCTCAGTTGGTTCACAATGGTCGTGTCTCTCTCTCAGTGAGTTCACAATGGTCGCGTCTCTCTCTTATTGTGTTCACAATGGTCGTGTCTCTCTCTTAATGGGTTCACAATGGTCGTGTCTCTCTCAGTGGGTTCACAATGGTCGTGTCTCTCTCACAGTGGGTTCACAATGGTCGTGTCTCTCTCAGTGAGTTCACAATGGTCATGACTCTCTCAATCGGTTCACAATGGTCGTATCTCTCTCTTATTGTGTCCACAATGGTCGTGTCTCTCTCAGTGGGTTCACAATGGCCGAGTCTCTCTTATTGTGTTCACAATGGTCGTGTCTCTCTCTTAGTGGGTTCACAATGGTCGTATCTCTCTTAGTGGGTTCACAATGGTCGTGTCTCTCTCTCAGTGGGTTCACAATGGTCATGTCTCTCTTAGTGGGTTCACAATGGCGCTGTCTCTCTTAGTGGGTTCACAATGGTCGTGTCTCTCTCTTATTGTGTTCACAATGGCCGTGTCTCTCAGTGTTTTCACAATGGTCGTGTCTTTCTCTTAGTGGGTTCACAATGGCCGTGTCTTTCTCTCAGTGGGTTCACAATGGCCGTGTTTCTCTCTTAGTGGGTTCACAATGGTCGTGTCTCTCTTAGTGGGTTCACACTGGTCGTGTCTCTCTCTTAGTGGGTTCACAATGGCCGTGTCTCTTTCTCAGTGGGTTCACAATGGCCGTGCCTCTCTTATTGTGTTCACAATGGTCATGTCTCTCTTAGTGGATTCACAATGGTCGTGTCTCTCTCTCAGTGGGTTCACAATGGTCGTGTCTCTCTCTGAGTGGGTTCACAATGGCCGTGTCTCTCTCTCAGTGGGTTCACAATGGTCGTGTCTCTCTCTCAGTGGGTTCACAATGGTCGTGTCTCTCTCTTAGTGGGTTCACAATGGTCGTGTCTCTCTCTTAGTAGGTTCACAATGGTCGTATCTCTCTTAGTGGGTTCACAATGGTCGTGTCTCTCTCTCAGTTGGTTCACAATGGTCGTGTCTCTCTCTCAGTGAGTTCACAATGGTCGCGTCTCTCTCTTATTGTGTTCACAATGGTCGTGTCTCTCTCTTAATGGGTTCACAATGGTCGTGTCTCTCTCAGTGGGTTCACAATGGTCGTGTCTCTCTCACAGTGGGTTCACAATGGTCGTGTCTCTCTCAGTGAGTTCACAATGGTCATGACTCTCTCAATCGGTTCACAATGGTCGTGTCTCTCTCTTATTGTGTCCACAATGGTCGTGTCTCTCTCAGTGGGTTCACAATTGCCGAGTCTCTCTTATTGTGTTCACAATGGTCTTGTCTCTCTCTTAGTGGGTTCACAATGGTCGTATCTCTCTTAGTGGGTTCACAATGGTCGTGTCTCTCTCTCAGTGGGTTCACAATGGTCATGTCTCTCTTAGTGGGTTCACAATGGCGCTGTCTCTCTTAGTGGGTTCACAATGGTCGTGTCTCTCTCTTATTGTGTTCACAATGGCCGTGTCTCTCAGTGTTTTCACAATGGTCGTGTCTTTCTCTTAGTGGGTTCACAATGGCCGTGTCTCTCTCTCAGTGGGTTCACAATGGCCGTGTTTCTCTCTTAGTGGGTTCACAATGGTCGTGTCTCTCTTAGTGGGTTCACACTGGTCGTGTCTCTCTCTTAGTGGGTTCACAATGGCCGTGTCTCTCTCTCAGTGGGTTCACAATGGCCGTGCCTCTCTTATTGTGTTCACAATGGACATGTCTCTCTTAGTGGATTCACAATGGTCGTGTCTCTCTCTTAGTGGGTTCACAATGGTCGTGTCTCTCTCTGAGTGGGTTCACAATGGCCGTGTCTCTCTCTCAGTGGGTTCACAATGGTCGTGTCTCTCTCTCAGTGGGTTCACAATGGTCGTGTCTCTCTCTTAGTGGGTTCACAATGGTCGTGTCTCTCTCTTAGTGGGTTCACAATGGTCGTATCTCTCTTAGTGGGTTCACAATGGTCGTGTCTCTCTCTCAGTGGGTTCACAATGGTCATGTCTCTCTTAGTGGGTTCACAATGGCGCTGTCTCTCTTAGTGGGTTCACAATGGTCGTGTCTCTCTCTTATTGTGTTCACAATGGCCGTGTCTCTCAGTGTTTTCACAATGGTCGTGTCTCTCTCTTAGTGGGTTCACAATGGCCGTGTCTCTCTCTCAGTGGGTTCACAATGGCCGTGTCTCTTTCTTAGTGGGTTCACAATGGTCGTGTCTCTCTTAGTGGGTTCACACTGGTCGTGTCTCTCTCTTAGTGGGTTCACAATGGCCGTGTCTCTCTCTCAGTGGGTTCACAATGGCCGTGTCTCTCTTAGTGGGTTCACAATGGCCGTGTCTCTCTCTTAGTGGGTTCACAATGGCCGTGTCTCTCTCTTAATGGGTTCACAATCGTCGTGTCTCTCTCTTAATGGGTTCACAATGGTCGTGTCTCTCTCAGTGGGTTCACAATGGTCGTGTCTCTCTCTTAATGGGTTCACAATGGCCGTGTCTCTCTCTTAGTGGGTTCACAATGGCTGTGTCTCTCTCTCAGTGAGTTCACAATGGTCATGTCTCTCTCTTAATGGGTTCACAATGGTCGTGTCTCTCTCAGTGGGTTCACAATGGTCGTGTCTCTCTCTCAGTTGGTTCACAATGGTCGTGTCTCTCTCTCAGTGAGTTCACAATGGTCGCGTCTCTCTCTCTTGTTGTGTTCACAATGGTCGTGTCTCTCACTTAGTGGGTTCACAATGGCCGTGTCTCTCTCTCAGTGGGTTCACAATGGCCGTGTCTCTCTCTTAGTGGGTTCACAATGATCGTGTCTCTCTTAGTGGGTTCACACTGGTCGTGTCTCTCTCTTAGTGGGTTCACAATGGCCGTGTCTCTCTCTCAGTGGGTTCACAATGGCCGTGCCTCTCTTATTGTGTTCACAATGGTCATGTCTCTCTTAGTGGATTCACAATGGTCGTGTCTCTCTCTCAGTGGGTTCACAATGGTCGTGTCTCTCTCTTAGTGGGTTCACAATGATCGTGTCTCTCTTAGTGGGTTCACAATGGTCGTGTCTCTCTCTCATTGGGTTCACACGGGTCGTGTCTCTCTCTGAGTGGGTTCACAATGGCCGTGTCTCTCTCTCAGTGGGTTCACAATGGTCGTGTCTCTCTCAATGGGTTCACATTGGTCGTGTCTCTCTCTTAGTGGATTAACAATGGCCGTGTCTCTCTTAGTGGGTTCACAATGGCCGTGTCTCTCTCTTAGTGGGTTCACAATGGCCGTGTCTCTCTCTTAATGGGTTCACAATGGTCGTGTCTCTCTCTTAATGGGTTCACAATGGTCGTGTCTCTCTCAGTGGGTTCACAATGGTCGTGTCTCTCTCTCAGTTGGTTCACAATGGTCGCGTCTCTCTCTCATTGGGTTCACACTGGTCGTGTCTCTCTCTGAGTGGGTTCACAATGGCCGTGTCTCTCTCTCAGTGGGTTCACAATGGTCGTGTCTCTCTCTTAGTGGGTTCACAATGGTCGTGTCTCTCTCTCAATGGGTTCACATTGGTCGTGTCTCTCTCTTAGTGGATTCACAATGGCCGTGTCTCTCTTAGTGGGTTCACAATGGCCGTGTCTCTCTCTTAGTGGGTTCACAATGGCCGTGGCTCTCTCTTAATGAGTTCACAATGGTCGTGTCTCTCTCTTAATGGGTTCACAATGGTCGTGTCTCTCTCAGTGGGTTCACAATGGTCGTGTCTCTCTCTCAGTTGGTTCACAATGGTCGTGTCTCTCTCTCACTGAGTTCACAATGGTCGCGTCTCTCTCTCTTATTGTGTTCACAATGGTCGTGTCTCTCTCTTAATAGGTTCACAATGGTCGTGTCTCTCTCAGTGGGTTCACAATGGTCGTGTCTCTCTCACAGTGGGGTCACAATGGTCGTGTCTCTCTCTCAGTGAGTTCACAATGGTCGTGTCTCTCTCAATCGGTTCACAATGGTCGTGTCTCTCGCTTATTGTGTCCACAATGGTCGTGTCTCTCTCAGTGGGTTCACAATGGCCGTGTCTCTCTTATTGTGTTCACAATGGTCGTGTCTCTCTCTTAGTGGGTTCACAATGGTCGTATCTCTCTTTGTGGGTTCACAATGGTCGTGTCTCTCTCTCAGTGGGTTCACAATGGTCATGTCTCTCTTAGTGGGTTCACAATGGCGCTGTCTCTCTTAGTGGGTTCACAATGGTCGTGTCTCTCTCTTATTGTGTTCACAATGGCCGTGTCTCTCTCTCAGTGGGTTCACAATGGTCGTGTCTCTCTCTTAGTGGGTTCACAATGGCCGTGTCTCTCTCTCAGTGGGTTCACAATGGCCGTGTCTCTCTCTTAGTTGGTTCACAATGGTCGTGTCTCTCTTAGTGGGTTCACACTGGTCGTGTCTCTCTCTTAGTTGGTTCACAATGGCCGTGTCTCTCTCTCAGTGGGTTCACAATGGCCGTGTCTCTCTTATTGTGGTCACAATGGTCATGTCTCTCTTAGTGGGTTCACACTGGTCGTGTCTCTCTCTTAATGGGTTCACAATGGCCGTGTCTCTCTCTTAGTGGGTTCACAATGGCTGTGTCTCTCTCAGTGAGTTCACAATGGTCATGTCTCTCTCTTAATGGGTTCACAATGGTCGTGTCTCTCTCAGTGGGTTCACAATGGTCGTGTCTCTCTCTCAGTTGGTTCACAATGGTCGTGTCTCTCTCTCAGTGAGTTCACAATGGTCGCGTCTCTCTCTTATTGTGTTCACAATTGTCGTGTCTCTCTCTTAATGGGTTCACAATGGTCGTGCCTCTCTCAGTGGGTTCACAATGGTCGTGTCTCTCTTACAGTGGGTTCACAATGGTCGTGTCTCTCTCAGTGAGTTCACAATGGTCATGACTCTCTCAATCGGTTCACAATGGTCGTGTCTCTCTCTTATTGTGTCCACAATGGTCGTGTCTCTCTCAGTGGGTTCACAATGGCCGAGTCTCTCTTATTGTGTTCACAATGGTCGTGTCTCTCTCTTAGTGGGTTCACAATGGTCGTATCTCTCTTAGTGGGTTCACAATGGTCGTGTCTCTCTCTCAGTGGGTTCACAATGGTCATGTCTCTCTTAGTGGGTTCACAATGGCGCTGTCTCTCTTAGTGGGTTCACAATGGTCGTGTCTCTCTCTCAGTGAGTTCACAATGGTCGCGTCTCTCTCTTATTGTGTTCACAATGGTCGTGTCTCTCTCTTAATGGGTTCACAATGGTCGTGTCTCTCTCAGTGGGTTCACAATGGTCGTGTCTCTCTCACAGTGGGTTCACAATGGTCGTGTCTCTCTCAGTGAGTTCACAATGGTCATGACTCTCTCAATCGGTTCACAATGGTCGTGTCTCTCTCTTATTGTGTCCACAATGGTCGTGTCTCTCTCAGTGGGTTCACAATGGCCGAGTCTCTCTTATTGTGTTCACAATGGTCGTGTCTCTCTCTTAGTGGGTTCACAATGGTCGTATCTCTCTTAGTGGGTTCACAATGGTCGTGTCTCTCTCTCAGTTGGTTCACAATGGTCGTGTCTCTCTCTCACTGAGTTCACAATGGTCGCGTCTCTCTCTCTTATTGTGTTCACAATGGTCGTGTCTCTCTCTTAATAGGTTCACAATGGTCGTGTCTCTCTCAGTGGGTTCACAATGGTCGTGTCTCTCTCACAGTGGGTTCACAATGGTCGTGTCTCTCTCTCAGTGAGTTCACAATGGTCGTGTCTCTCTCAATCGGTTCACAATGGTCGTGTCTCTCGCTTATTGTGTCCACAATGGTCGTGTCTCTCTCAGTGGGTTCACAATGGCCGTGTCTCTCTTATTGTGTTCACAATGGTCGTGTCTCTCTCTTAGTGGGTTCACAATGGTCGTATCTCTCTTTGTGGGTTCACAATGGTCGTGTCTCTCTCTCAGTGGGTTCACAATGGTCATGTCTCTCTTAGTGGGTTCACAATGGCGCTGTCTCTCTTAGTGGGTTCACAATGGTCGTGTCTCTCTCTTATTGTGTTCACAATGGCCGTGTCTCTCTCTCAGTGGGCTCACAATGGTCGTGTCTCTCTCTTAGTGGGTTCACAATGGCCGTGTCTCTCTCTCAGTGGGTTCACAATGGCCGTGTCTCTCTTTTAGTGGGTTCACAATGGTCGTGTCTCTTTTAGTGGGTTCACACTGGTCGTGTCTCTCTCTTAGTTGGTTCACAATGGCCGTGTCTCTCTCTCAGTGGGTTCACAATGGCCGTGTCTCTCTTATTGTGGTCACAATGGTCATGTCTCTCTTAGTGGGTTCACACTGGTCGTGTCTCTCTCTTAATGGGTTCACAATGGCCGTGTCTCTCTCTTAGTGGGTTCACAATGGCTGTGTCTCTCTCAGTGAGTTCACAATGGTCATGTCTCTCTCTTAATGGGTTCACAATGGTCGTGTCTCTCTCAGTGGGTTCACAATGGTCGTGTCTCTCTCTCAGTTGGTTCACAATGGTCGTGTCTCTCTCTCAGTGAGTTCACAATGGTCGCGTCTCTCTCTTATTGTGTTCACAATTGTCGTGTCTCTCTCTTAATGGGTTCACAATGGTCGTGTCTCTCTCAGTGGGTTCACAATGGTCGTGTCTCTCTTACAGTGGGTTCACAATGGTCGTGTCTCTCTCAGTGAGTTCACAATGGTCATGACTCTCTCAATCGGTTCACAATGATCGTGTCTCTCTCTTATTGTGTCCACAATGGTCGTGTCTCTCTCTTAGTGGGTTCACAATGGTCGTATCTCTCTTAGTGGGTTCACAATGGTCGTGTCTCTCTCTCAGTGGGTTCACAATGGTCATGTCTCTCTTAGTGGGTTCACAATGGCGCTGTCTCTCTTAGTGGGTTCACAATGGTCGTGTCTCTCTCTCAGTGAGTTCACAATGGTCGCGTCTCTCTCTTATTGTGTTCACAATGGTCGTGTCTCTCTCTTAATGGGTTCACAATGGTCGTGTCTCTCTCAGTGGGTTCACAATGGTCGTGTCTCTCTCACAGTGGGTTCACAATGGTCGTGTCTCTCTCAGTGAGTTCACAATGGTCATGACTCTCTCAATCGGTTCACAATGGTCGTGTCTCTCTCTTATTGTGTCCACAATGGTCGTGTCTCTCTCAGTGGGTTCACAATGGCCGAGTCTCTCTTATTGTGTTCACAATGGTCGTGTCTCTCTCTTAGTGGGTTCACAATAGTCGTATCTCTCTTAGTGGGTTCACAATGGTCGTGTCTCTCTCTCAGTGGGTTCACAATGGTCATGTCTCTCTTAGTGGGTTCACAATGGCGCTGTCTCTCTTAGTGGGTTCACAATGGTCGTGTCTCTCTCTTATTGTGTTCACAATGGCCGTGTCTCTCAGTGTTTTCACAATGGTCGTGTCTCTCTCTTAGTGGGTTCACAATGGCCGTGTCTCTCTCTCAGTGGGTTCACAATGGCCGTGTTTCTCTCTTAGTGGGTTCACAATGGTCGTGTCTCTCTTAGTGGGTTCACACTGGTCGTGTCTCTCTCTTAGTGGGTTCACAATGGCCGTGTCTCTCTCTCAGTGGGTTCACAATGGCCGTGCCTCTCTTATTGTGTTCACAATGGTCATGTCTCTCTTAGTGGATTCACAATGGTCGTGTCTCTCTCTCAGTGGGTTCACAATGGTCGTGTCTCTCTCTTAGTGGGTTCACAATGGCCGTGTCTCTCTCTCAGTGGGTTCACAATGGCCGTGTCTCTCTTATTGTGGTCACAATGGTCATGTCTCTCTTAGTGGGTTCACACTGGTCGTGTCTCTCTCTTAATGGGTTCACAATGGCCGTGTCTCTCTCTTAGTGGGTTCACAATGGATGTGTCTCTCTCTCAGTGAGTTCACAATGGTCATGTCTCTCTCTTAATGGGTTCACAATGGTCGTGTCTCTCTCAGTGGGTTCACAATGGTCGTGTTTCTCTCTCAGTTGGTTCACAATGGTCGTGTCTCTCTCTCAGTGAGTTCACAATGGTCGCGTCTCTCTCTCTTATTGTGTTCACAATGGTCGTGTCTCTCTCTTAGTGGGTTCACAATGGCCGTGTCTCTTTCTCAGTGGGTTCACAATGGCCGTGTCTCTCTCATAGTGGGTTCACAATGGTCGTGTCTCTCTTAGTGGGTTCACACTGGTCGTGTATCTCTCTTAGTGGGTTCACAATGGCCGTGTCTCTCTCTCTCAGTAGGTTCACAATGGCCGTGCCTCTCTTATTGTGTTCACAATGGTCATGTCTCTCTTAGTGGATTCACAATGGTCGTGTCTCTCTCTCAGTGGGTTCACAATGGTCGTGTATCTCTCTTAGTGGGTTCACAATGATCGTGTCTCTCTTAGTGGGTTCACAATGGTCGTGTCTCTCTCTCATTGGGTTCACACTGGTCGCGTCTCTCTCTGAGTGGGTTCACAATGGCCGTGTCTCTCTCTCATTGGGTTCACAATGGTCGTGTCTCTCTCTCAGTGGGTTCACAATGGTCGTGTCTCTCTCTTAGTGGGTTCACAATGGTCGTGTCTCTCTCTTAGTGGATTCACAATGGCCGTGTCTCTCTTAGTGGGTTCACAATGGTCGTGTCTCTCTCTTAGTGGGTTTACAATGATCGTGTCTCTCTTAGTGGGTTCACAATGGTCGTGTCTCTCTCTCATTGGGTTCACACTGGTCGTGTCTCTCTCTGAGTGGGTTCACAATGGCCGTGTCTCTCTCTCAGTGGGTTCACAATGGTCGTGTCTCTCTCTTAGTGGGTTCACAATGGTTGTGTCTCTCTCTTAGTGGATTCACAATGGCCGTGTCTCTCTTAGTGGGTTCACAATGGCCGTGTCTCTCTCTCAGTGAGTTCACAATGGTCGTGTCTCTTTCTTAATGGGTTCACAATGGTCGTGTCTCTCTCTTAATGGGTTCACAATGGTCGTGTCTCTCTCAGTGGGTTCACAATGGTCGTGTCTTTCTCTCAGTTGCTTCACAATGGTCGTGTCTCTCTCTCAGTGAGTTCACAATGGTCGCGTCTCTCTCTCTTATTGTGTTCACAATGGTCGTGTCTCTCTCTTAATGGGTTCACAATGGTCGTGTCTCTCTCAGTGGGTTCACAATGGTCGTGTCTCTCTCACAGTGGGTTCACAATGGTCGTGTCTCTCTCTCAGTGAGTTCACAATGGTCGTGTCTCTCTCAATCGGTTCACAATGGTCGTGTCTCTCGCTTACTGTGTCCACAATGGTCGTGTCTCTCTCAGTGGGTTCACAATGGCCGTGTCTCTCTTATTGTGTTCAAAATGGTCGTGTCTCTCTCTTAGTGGGTTCACAATGGTCGTATCTCTCTTTGTGGGTTCACAATGGTCGTGTCTCTCTCTCAGTGGGTTCACAATGGTCATGTCTCTCTTAGTGGGTTCACAATGGCGCAGTCTCTCTTAGTGGGTTCACAATGGTCGTGTCTCTCTCTTATTGTGTTCACAATGGCCGTGTCTCTCTCTCAGAGGGTTCACAATGGTCGTGTCTCTCTCTTAGTGGGTTCACAATGGCCGTGTCTCTCTCTCAGTGGGTTCACAATGGCCGTGTCTCTCTCTTAGTGGGTTCACAATGGTCGTGTCTCTCTTAGTGGGTTCACACTGGTCGTGTCTCTCTCTTAGTGGGTTCACAATGGCCGTGTCTCTCTCTCAGTGGGTTCACAATGGCCGTGTCTCTCTTATTGTGTTCACAATGGTCATGTCTCTCTTAGTGGGTTCACACTGGTCGTGTCTCTCTCTTAATGGGTTCACAATGGCCGTGTCTCTCTCTTAGTGGGTTCACAATGGCCGTGTCTCTCTCTCAGTGAGTTCACAATGGTCGTGTCTCTCTCTTAATGGGTTTACAATGGTCGTGTCTCTCTCAGTGGGTTCACAATGGTCGTGTCTCTCTCACAGTGGGTTCACAATGGTCGTGTCTCTCTCTCAGTGAGTTCACAATGGTCGTGACTCTCTCAATCGGTTCACAATGGTCGTGTCTCTCTCTTATTGTGTCCACAATGGTCGTGTCTCTCTCAGTGGGTTCACAATGGCGTGTCTCTCTTATTGTGTTCACAATGGTCGTGTCTCTCTCTTAGTGGGTTCACAATGGTTGTATCTCTCTTAGTGGGTTCACAATGGTCGTGTCTCTCTCTCAGTGGGTTCACAATGGTCATGTCTCTCTTAGTGGGTTCACAATGGCGCTGTCTCTCTTAGTGGGTTCACAATGGTCGTGTCTCTCTCTTATTGTGTTCACAATGGCCGTGTCTCTCAGTGGGTTCACAATGGTCGTGTATCTCTCTTAGTGGGTTCACAATGGCCGTGTCTCTCTCTCAGTGGGTTCACAATGGCCGTGTCTCTCTCTTAGTGGGTTCACAATGGTCGTGTCTCTCTTAGTGGGTTCACACTGGTCGTGTCTCTCTCTTAGTGGGTTCACAATGGCCGTGTCTCTCTCTCAGTGGGTTCACAATGGCCGTTTCTCTCTTATTGTGTTCACAATGGTCATGTCTCTCTTAGTGGGTTCACACTGGTCGTGTCTCTCTATTAATGGGTTCACAATGGCCGTGTCTCTCTCTCAGTGGGTTCACAATGGTCGTGTCTCTCTCTTATTGGGTTCACAATGGCCGTGTCACTCTCTTAGTGGGTTCACAATGGTCGTGTCTCTCAATGGGTTCACAATGGTCGTGTCTCTCTCTTATTGTGTTCACAATGGCCATGTCTCTCTCTTAGTGGGTTCACAATGGCCGTTTCTCTCTTAGTGGGTTCACAATGGTCGTGTCTCTCTCTCAGTGGGTTCACAATGGCCGTGTCTCTCTCAGTGGGTTCACAATGGCCGTGTCTCTCTTATTGTGTTCACAGTGGCCGTGTCTCTCTCTTAGTGGGTTCACAATGGCCGTGTCCCTCTCTTAGTGGGTTCACAATGGCCGTGTCTCTCTCTCTCAGTGGGTTCACAATGGCCGTTTCTCTCTTATTGTGTTCACAATGGTCATGTCTCTCTTAGTGGGTTCACACTGGTCGTGTCTCTCTCTTAATGAGTTGACAATGGCCGTGTCTCTCTCTCAGTGGGTTCACAATGGTCGTGTCTCTCTCTTATTGGGTTCACAATGGCCGTGTCTCTCTCTTAGTGGGTTCACAATGGTCGTGTCTCTCTCAATGGGTTCACAATGGTCGTGTCTCTCTCTTATTGTGTTCACAATGGCCGTGTCTCTCTCTTAGTGGGTTCACAATGGCCGTTTCTCTCTTAGTGGGTTCACAATGGTCGTGTCTCTCTCTCAGTGGGTTCACAATGGCCGTGTCTCTCTCAGTGGGTTCACAATGGCCGTGTCTCTCTTATTGTGTTCACAATGGCCGTGTCTCTCTCTTAGTGGGTTCACAATGGCCGTGTCCCTCTCTTAGTGGGTTCACAATGGCCGTGTCTCTCTCTCAGTGGGTTCACAATGGCCGTTTCTCTCTTATTGTGTTCACAATGGTCATGTCTCTCTTAGTGGGTTCACACTGGTCGTGTCTCTCTTAATGGGTTCACAATGGCCGTGTCTCTCTCTCAGTGGGTTCACAATGGTCGTGTATTTCTCTTAGTGGGTTCACAATGATCGTGTCTCTCTTAGTGGGTTCACAATGGTCCTGTCTCTCTCTCATTGGGTTCACACTGGTCGCGTCTCTCTCTGAGTGGGTTCACAATGGCCGTGTCTCTCTCTCAGTGGGTTCACAATGGTCGTGTCTCTCTCTCAGTGGGTTCACAATGGTCGTGTCTCTCTCTTAGTGGGTTCACAATGGTCGTGTCTCTCTTTTAGTGGATTCACAATGGCCGTGTCTCTCTTAGTGGGTTCACATTGGTCGTGTCTCTCTCTTAGTGGGTTCACAATGATCGTGTCTCTCTTAGTGGGTTCACAATGGTCGTGTCTCTCTCTCATTGGGTTCACACTGGTCGTGTCTCTCTCTGAGTGGGTTCACAATGGCCGTGTCTCTCTCTCAGTGGGTTCACAATGGTCGTGTCTCTCTCTTAGTGGGTTCACAATGGTTGTGTCTCTCTCTTAGTGGATTCACAATGGCCGTGTCTCTCTTAGTGGGTTCACAATGGCCGTGTCTCTCTCTCAGTGAGTTCACAATGGTCGTGTCTCTTTCTTAATGGGTTCACAATGGTCGTGTCTCTCTCTTAATGGGTTCACAATGGTCGTGTCTCTCTCAGTGGGTTCACAATGGTCGTGTCTTTCTCTCAGTTGCTTCACAATGGTCGTGTCTCTCTCTCAGTGAGTTCACAATGGTCGCGTCTCTCTCTCTTATTCTGTTCACAATGGTCGTGTCTCTCTCTTAATGGGTTCACAATGGTCGTGTCTCTCTCAGTGGGTTCACAATGGTCGTGTCTCTCTCACAGTGGGTTCACAATGGTCGTGTCTCTCTCAGTGAGTTCACAATGGTCGTGTCTCTCTCAATCGGTTCACAATGGTCGTGTCTCTCGCTTACTGTGTCCACAATGGTCGTGTCTCTCTCAGTGGGTTCACAATGGCCGTGTCTCTCTTATTGTGTTCAAAATGGTCGTGTCTCTCTCTTAGTGGGTTCACAATGGTCGTATCTCTCTTTGTGGGTTCACAATGGTCGTGTCTCTTTCTCAGTGGGTTCACAATGGTCATGTCTCTCTTAGTGGGTTCACAATGGCGCAGTCTCTCTTAGTGGGTTCACAATGGTCGTGTCTCTCTCTTAATGTGTTCACAATGGCCGTGTCTCTCTCTCAGTGGGTTCACAATGGTCGTGTCTCTCTCTTAGTGGGTTCACAATGGCCGTGTCTCTCTCTCAGTGGGTTCACAATGGCCGTGTCTCTCTCTTAGTGGGTTCACAATGGTCGTGTCTCTCTTAGTGGGTTCACACTGGTCGTGTCTCTCTCTTAGTGGGTTCACAATAGCCGTGTCTCTCTCTCAGTGGGTTCACAATGGCCGTGTCTCTCTTATTGTGTTCACAATGGTCATGTCTCTCTTAGTGGGTTCACACTGGTCGTGTCTCTCTCTTAATGGGTTCACAATGGCCGTGTCTCTCTCTTAGTGGGTTCACAATGGCCGTGTCTCTCTCTCTCAGTGAGTTCACAATGGTCGTTTCTCTCTCTTAATGGGTTTACAATGGTCGTGTCTCTCTCAGTGGGTTCACAATGGTCGTGTCTCTCTCACAGTGGGTTCACAATGGTCGTGTCTCTCTCTCAGTGAGTTCACAATGGTCGTGTCTCTCTCAATCGGTTCACAATGGTCGTGTCTCTCGCTTACTGTGTCCACAATGGTCGTGTCTCTCTCAGTGGGTTCACAATGGCCGTGTCTCTCTTATTGTGTTCAAAATGGTCGTGTCTCTCTCTTAGTGGGTTCACAATGGTCGTATCTCTCTTTGTGGGTTCACAATGGCCGTGTCTCTCTCTCAGTGGGTTCACAATGGTCATGTCTCTCTTAGTGGGTTCACAATGGCGCAGTCTCTCTTAGTGGGTTCACAATGGTCGTGTCTCTCTCTTAATGTGTTCACAATGACCGTGTCTCTCTCTCAGTGGATTCACAATGGTCGTGTCTCTCTCTTAGTGGGTTCACAATGGCCGTGTCTCTCTCTCAGTGGGTTCACAATGGCCGTGTCTCTCTCTTAGTGGGTTCACAATGGTCGTGTCTCTCTTAGTGGGTTCACACTGGTCGTGTCTCTCTCTTAGTGGGTTCACAATAGCCGTGTCTCTCTCTCAGTGGGTTCACAATGGCCGTGTCTCTCTTATTGTGTTCACAATGG
Source organism: Petromyzon marinus (assembly GCF_048934315.1). NCBI lineage: Eukaryota > Metazoa > Chordata > Hyperoartia > Petromyzontiformes > Petromyzontidae > Petromyzon > Petromyzon marinus. The sequence continues at coordinate 1,548,623 of NW_027422603.1, read as the reverse complement.
TCATGTCTCTCTTAGTGGGTTCACACTGGTCGTGTCTCTCTCTTAATGGGTTCACAATGGCCGTGTCTCTCTCTTAGTGGGTTCACAATGGCCGTGTCTCTCTCTCTCAGTGAGTTCACAATGGTCGTGTCTCTCTCTTAATGGGTTTACAATGGTCGTGTCTCTCTCAGTGGGTTCACAATGGTCGTGTCTCTCTCACAGTGGGTTCACAATGGTCGTGTCTCTCTCAGTGGGTTCACAATGGCCGTGTCTCTCTTATTGTGTTCAAAATGGTCGTGTCTCTCTCTTAGTGGGTTCACAATGGTCGTATCTCTCTTTGTGGGTTCACAATGGTCGTGTCTCTCTCTCATTGGGTTCACAATGGTCATGTCTCTCTTAGTGGGTTCACAATGGCGCAGTCTCTCTTAGTGGGTTCACAATGGTCGTGTCTCTCTCTTAATGTGTTCACAATGGCCGTGTCTCTCTCTCAGTGGGTTCACAATGGTCGTGTCTCTCTCTTAGTGGGTTCACAATGGCCGTGTCTCTCTCTCAGTGGGTTCACAATGGCCGTGTCTCTCTCTTAGTGGGTTCACAATGGTCGTGTCTCTCTTAGTGGGTTCACACTGGTCGTGTCTCTCTCTTAGTGGGTTCACAATAGCCGTGTCTCTCTCTCAGTGGGTTCACAATGGCCGTGTCTCTCTTATTGTGTTCACAATGGTCATGTCTCTCTTAGTGGGTTCACACTGGTCGTGTCTCTCTCTTAATGGGTTCACAATGGCCGTGTCTCTCTCTTAGTGGGTTCACAATGGCCGTGTCTCTCTCTCTCAGTGAGTTCACAATGGTCGTGTCTCTCTCTTAATGGGTTTACAATGGTCGTGTCTCTCTCAGTGGGTTCACAATGGTCGTGTCTCTCTCACAGTGGGTTCACAATGGTCGTGTCTCTCTCTCAGTGAGTTCACAATGGTCGTGTCTCTCTCAATCGGTTCACAATGGTCGTGTCTCTCGCTTACTGTGTCCACAATGGTCGTGTCTCTCTCAGTGGGTTCACAATGGCCGTGTCTCTCTTATTGTGTTCAAAATGGTCGTGTCTCTCTCTTAGTGGGTTCACAATGGTCGTATCTCTCTTTGTGGGTTCACAATGGTCGTGTCTCTCTCTCTCAGTGGGTTCACAATGGTCATGTCTCTCTTAGTGGGTTCACAATGGCGCAGTCTCTCTTAGTGGGTTCACAATGGTCGTGTCTCTCTCTTAATGTGTTCACAATGGCCGTGTCTCTCTCTCAGTAGGTTCACAATGGTCGTGTCTCTCTCTTAGTGGGTTCACAATGGCCGTGTCTCTCTCTCAGTGGGTTCACAATGGCCGTGTCTCTCTCTTAGTGGGTTCACAATGGTCGTGTCTCTCTTAGTGGGTTCACACTGGTCGTGTCTCTCTCTTAGTGGGTTCACAATAGCCGTGTCTCACTCTCAGTGGGTTCACAATGGCCGTGTCTCTCTTATTGTGTTCACAATGGTCATGTCTCTCTTAGTGGGTTCACACTGGTCGTGTCTGTCTCTTAATGGGTTCACAATGGCCGTGTCTCTCTCTAAGTGGGTTCACAATGGCCGTGTCTCTCTCTCTCAGTGAGTTCACAATGGTCGTGTCTCTCTCTTAATGGGTTTACAATGGTCGTGTCTCTCTCAGTGGGTTCACAATGGTCGTGTCTCTCTCACAGTGGGTTCACAATGGTCGTGTCTCTCTCTCAGTGAGTTCACAATGGTCGTGACTCTCTCAATCGGTTCACAATGGTCGTGTCTCTCTCTTATTGTGTCCACAATGGTCGTGTCTCTCTCAGTGGGTTCACAATGGCGTGTCTCTCTTATTGTGTTCACAATGGTCGTGTCTCTCTCTTAGTGGGTTCACAATGGTTGTATCTCTCTTAGTGGGTTCACAATGGTCGTGTCTCTCTCTCAGTGGGTTCACAATGGTCATGTCTCTCTTAGTGGGTTCACAATGGCGCTGTCTCTCTTAGTGGGTTCACAATGGCCGTGTCTCTCTCTTAGTGGGTTCACAATGGCCGTGTCTCTCTCTCAGTGAGTTCACAATGGTCGTGTATCTCTCTTAGTGGGTTCACAATGGCCGTGTCTCTCTCTCATTGGGTTCACAATGGCCGTGTCTCTCTCTTAGTGGGTTCACAATGGTCGTGTCTCTCTTAGTGGGTTCACACTGGTCGTGTCTCTCTCTTAGTGGGTTCACAATGGCCGTGTCTCTCTCTCAGTGGGTTCACAATGGCCGTTTCTCTCTTATTGTGTTCACAATGGTCATGTCTCTCTTAGTGGGTTCACACTGGTCGTGTCTCTCTATTAATGGGTTCACAATGGCCGTGTCTCTCTCTCAGTGGGTTCACAATGGTCGTGTCTCTCTCTTATTGGGTTCACAATGGCCGTGTCTCTCTCTTATTGGGTTCACAATGGCCGTGTCACTCTCTTAGTGTGTTCACAATGGTCGTGTCTCTCTCAATGGGTTCACAATGGTCGTGTCTCTCTCTTATTGTGTTCACAATGGCCATGTCTCTCTCTTAGTGGGTTCACAATGGCCGTTTCTCTCTTAGTGGGTTCACAATGGTCGTGTCTCTCTCTCAGTGGGTTCAAAATGGCCGTGTCTCTCTCAGTGGGTTCACAATGGCCGTGTCTCTCTTATTGTGTTCACAATGGCCGTGTCTCTCTCTTAGTGGGTTCACAATGGCCGTGTCCCTCTCTTAGTGGGTTCACAATGGCCGTGTCTCTCTCTCAGTGGGTTCACAATGGCCGTTTCTCTCTTATTGTGTTCACAATGGTCATGTCTCTCTTAGTGGGTTCACACTGGTCGTGTCTCTCTCTTAATGAGTTGACAATGGCCGTGTCTCTCTCTCAGTGGGTTCACAATGGTCGTGTCTCTCTCTTATTGGGTTCACAATGGCCGTGTTTCTCTCTTAGTGGGTTCACAATGGTCGTGTCTCTCTCAGTGGGTTCACAATGGCCGTGTCTCTCTTATTGTGTTCACAATGGTCATGTCTCTCTTAGTGGGTTCACACTGGTCGTGTCTCTCTCTTAATGGGTTTACAATGGCCGTGTCTCTCTCTTAGTGGGTTCACAATGGCCGTGTCTCTCTCTCAGTGAGTTCACAATGGTCGTGTCTCTCTCTTATTGGGTTTACAATGGTCGTGTCTCTCTCAGTGGGTTCACAATGGTCGTGTCTCTCTCACAGTGGGTTCACAATGGTCGTGTCTCTCTCTCAGTGAGTTCACAATGGTCGTGACTCTCTCAATCGGTTCACAATGGTCGTGTCTTTCTCTTATTGTGTCCACAATGGTCGTGTCTCTCTCAGTGGGTTCACAATGGCGTGTCTCTCTTATTGTGTTCACAATGGTCGTGTATCTCTCTTAGTGGGTTCACAATGGTTGTATCTCTCTTAGTGGGTTCACAATGGTCGTGTCTCTCTCTCAGTGGGTTCACAATGGTCATGTCTCTCTTAGTGGGTTCACAATGGCGCTGTCTCTCTTAGTGGGTTCACAATGGTCGTGTCTCTCTCTTATTGTGTTCACAATGGCCGTGTCTCTCAGTGGGTTCACAATGGTCGTGTATCTCTCTTAGTGGGTTCACAATGGCCGTGTCTCTCTCTCAGTGGGTTCACAATGGCCGTGTCTCTCTCTTAGTGGGTTCACAATGGTCGTGTCTCTCTTAGTGGGTTCACACTGGTCGTGTCTCTCTCTTAGTGGGTTCACAATGGCCGTGTCTCTCTCTCAGTGGGTTCACAATGGCCGTTTCTCTCTTATTGTGTTCACAATGGTCATGTCTCTCTTAGTGGGTTCACACTGGTCGTGTCTCTCTATTAATGGGTTCACAATGGCCGTGTCTCTCTCTCAGTGGGTTCACAATGGTCGTGTCTCTCTCTTATTGGGTTCACAATGGCCGTGTCACTCTCTTAGTGGGTTCACAATGGTCGTGTCTCTCTCAATGGGTTCACAATGGTCGTGTCTCTCTCTTATTGTGTTCACAATGGCCATGTCTCTCTCTTAGTGGGTTCACAATGGCCGTTTCTCTCTTAGTGGGTTCACAATGGTCGTGTCTCTCTCTCAGTGGGTTCACAATGGCCGTGTCTCTCTCAGTGGGTTCACAATGGCCGTGTCTCTCTTATTGTGTTCACAGTGGCCGTGTCTCTCTCTTAGTGGGTTCACAATGGCCGTGTCCCTCTCTTAGTGGGTTCACAATGGCCGTGTCTCTCTCTCAGTGGGTTCACAATGGCCGTTTCTCTCTTATTGTGTTCACAATGGTCATGTCTCTCTTAGTGGGTTCACACTGGTCGTGTCTCTCTCTTAATGAGTTGACAATGGCCGTGTCTCTCTCTCAGTGGGTTCACAATGGTCGTGTCTCTCTCTTATTGGGTTCACAATGGCCGTGTCTCTCTCTTAGTGGGTTCACAATGGTCGTGTCTCTCTCAATGGGTTCACAATGGTCGTGTCTCTCTCTTATTGTGTTCACAATGGCCGTGTCTCTCTCTTAGTGGGTTCACAATGGCCGTTTCTCTCTTAGTGGGTTCACAATGGTCGTGTCTCTCTCTCAGTGGGTTCACAATGGCCGTGTCTCTCTCAGTGGGTTCACAATGGCCGTGTCTCTCTTATTGTGTTCACAATGGCCGTGTCTCTCTCTTAGTGGGTTCACAATGGCCGTGTCCCTCTCTTAGTGGGTTCACAATGGCCGTGTCTCTCTCTCAGTGGGTTCACAATGGCCGTTTCTCTCTTATTGTGTTCACAATGGTCATGTCTCTCTTAGTGGGTTCACACTGGTCGTGTCTCTCTTAATGGGTTCACAATGGCCGTGTCTCTCTCTCAGTGGGTTCACAATGGTCGTGTATTTCTCTTAGTGGGTTCACAATGATCGTGTCTCTCTTAGTGGGTTCACAATGGTCCTGTCTCTCTCTCATTGGGTTCACACTGGTCGCGTCTCTCTCTGAGTGGGTTCACAATGGCCGTGTCTCTCTCTCAGTGGGTTCACAATGGTCGTGTCTCTCTCTCAGTGGGTTCACAATGGTCGTGTCTCTCTCTTAGTGGGTTCACAATGGTCGTGTCTCTCTCTTAGTGGATTCACAATGGCCGTGTCTCTCTTAGTGGGTTCACAATGGTCGTGTCTCTCTCTTAGTGGGTTCACAATGATCGTGTCTCTCTTAGTGGGTTCACAATGGTCGTGTCTCTCTCTTAATGGGTTCATAATGGTCGTGTCTCTCTCAGTGGGTTCACAATGGTCGTGTCTTTCTCTCAGTTGCTTCACAATGGTCGTGTCTCTCTCTCAGTGAGTTCACAATGGTCGCGTCTCTCTCTCTTATTGTGTTCACAATGGTCGTGTCTCTCTCTTAATGAGTTCACAATGGTCGTGTCTCTCTCAGTGGGTTCACAATGGTCGTGTCTCTCTCACAGTGGGTTCACCATGGTCGTGTCTCTCTCTCAGTGAGTTCACAATGGTCGTGTCTCTCTCAATCGGTTCACAATGGTCGTGTCTCTCGCTTACTGTGTCCACAATGGTCGTGTCTCTCTCAGTGGGTTCACAATGGCCGTGTCTCTCTTATTGTGTTCAAAATGGTCGTGTCTCTCTCTTAGTGGGTTCACAATGGTCATATCTCTCTTTGTGGGTTCACAATGGTCGTGTCTCTCTCTCAGTGGGTTCACAATGGTCATGTCTCTCTTAGTGGGTTCACAATGGCGCAGTCTCTCTTAGTGGGTTCACAATGGTCGTGTCTCTCTCTCAGTGGGTTCACAATGGTCGTGTCTCTCTCTCAGTGGGTTCACAATGGTCGTGTCTCTCTCTTATTGGGTTCACAATGGCCGTGTCTCTCTCTTAGTGGGTTCACAATGGTCGTGTCTCTCTCAATGGGTTCACAATGGTCGTGTCTCTCTCTTATTGTGTTCACAATGGCCGTGTCTCTCTCTTAGTGGGTTCACAATGGCCGTTTCTCTCTTAGTGGGTTCACAATGGTCGTGTCTCTCTCTCAGTGGGTTCACAATGGCCGTGTCTCTCTCAGTGGGTTCACAATGGCCGTGTCTCTCTTATTGTGTTCACAATGGCCGTGTCTCTCTCTTAGTGGGTTCACAATGGCCGTGTCCCTCTCTTAGTGGGTTCACAATGGCCGTGTCTCTCTCTCAGTGGGTTCACAATGGCCGTTTCTCTCTTATTGTGTTCACAATGGTCATGTCTCTCTTAGTGGGTTCACACTGGTCGTGTCTCTCTTAATGGGTTCACAATGGCCGTGTCTCTCTCTCAGTGGGTTCACAATGGTCGTGTATTTCTCTTAGTGGGTTCACAATGATCGTGTCTCTCTTAGTGGGTTCACAATGGTCCTGTCTCTCTCTCATTGGGTTCACACTGGTCGCGTCTCTCTCTGAGTGGGTTCACAATGGCCGTGTCTCTCTCTCAGTGGGTTCACAATGGTCGTGTCTCTCTTTCAGTGGGTTCACAATGGTCGTGTCTCTCTCTTAGTGGGTTCACAATGGTCGTGTCTCTCTCTTAGTGGATTCACAATGGCCGTGTCTCTCTTAGTGGGTTCACAATGGTCGTGTCTCTCTCTTAGTGGGTTCACAATGATCGTGTCTCTCTTAGTGGGTTCACAATGGTCGTGTCTCTCTCTTAATGGGTTCACAATGGTCGTGTCTCTCTCAGTGGGTTCACAATGGTCGTGTCTTTCTCTCAGTTGCTTCACAATGGTCGTGTCTCTCTCTCAGTGAGTTCACAATGGTCGCGTCTCTCTCTCTTATTGTGTTCACAATGGTCGTGTCTCTCTCTTAATGAGTTCACAATGGTCGTGTCTCTCTCAGTGGGTTCACAATGGTCGTGTCTCTCTCACAGTGGGTTCACAATGGTCGTGTCTCTCTCTCAGTGAGTTCACAATGGTCGTGTCTCTCTCAATCGGTTCACAATGGTCGTGTCTCTCGCTTACTGTGTGCACAATGGTCGTGTCTCTCTCAGTGGGTTCACAATGGCCGTGTCTCTCTTATTGTGTTCAAAATGGTCGTGTCTCTCTCTTAGTGGGTTCACAATGGTCATATCTCTCTTTGTGGGTTCACAATGGTCGTGTCTCTCTCTCAGTGGGTTCACAATGGTCATGTCTCTCTTAGTGGGTTCACAATGGCGCAGTCTCTCTTAGTGGGTTCACAATGGTCGTGTCTCTCTCTTATTGTGTTCACAATGGCCGTGTCTCTCTCTCAGTGGGTTCACAATGGTCGTGTCTCTCTCTTAGTGGGTTCACAATGGCCGTGTCTCTCTCTCAGTGGGTTCACAATGGCCGTGTCTCTCTCTTAGTGGGTTCACAATGGTCGTGTCTCTCTTAGTGGGTTCACACTGGTCGTGTCTCTCTCTTAGTGGGTTCACAATAGCCGTGTCTCTCTTTCAGTGGGTTCACAATGGCCGTGTCTCTCTTATTGTGTTCACAATGGTCATGTCTCTCTTAGTGGGTTCACACTGGTCGTGTCTCTCTCTTAATGGGTTCACAATGGCCGTGTCTCTCTCTTAGTGGGTTCACAATGGCCGTGTCTCTCTCTCTCAGTGAGTTCACAATGGTCGTGTCTCTCTCTTAATGGGTTTACAATGGTCGTGTCTCTCTCAGTGGGTTCACAATGGTCGTGTCTCTCTCACAGTGGGTTCACAATGGTCGTGTCTCTCTCTCAGTGAGTTCACAATGGTCGTGACTCTCTCAATCGGTTCACAATGGTCGTGTCTCTCTCTTATTGTGTCCACAATGGCCGTGTCTCTCTCTCAGTGGGTTCACAATGGTCGTGTATTTCTCTTAGTGGGTTCACAATGATCGTGTCTCTCTTAGTGGGTTCACAATGGTCCTGTCTCTCTCTCATTGGGTTCACACTGGTCGCGTCTCTCTCTGAGTGGGTTCACAATGGCCGTGTCTCTCTCTCAGTGGGTTCACAATGGTCGTGTCTCTCTTTCAGTGGGTTCACAATGGTCGTGTCTCTCTCTTAGTGGGTTCACAATGGTCGTGTCTCTCTCTTAGTGGATTCACAATGGCCGTGTCTCTCTTAGTGGGTTCACAATGGTCGTGTCTCTCTCTTAGTGGGTTCACAATGATCGTGTCTCTCTTAGTGGGTTCACAATGGTCGTGTCTCTCTCTTAATGGGTTCACAATGGTCGTGTCTCTCTCAGTGGGTTCACAATGGTCGTGTCTTTCTCTCAGTTGCTTCACAATGGTCGTGTCTCTCTCTCAGTGAGTTCACAATGGTCGCGTCTCTCTCTCTTATTGTGTTCACAATGGTCGTGTCTCTCTCTTAATGAGTTCACAATGGTCGTGTCTCTCTCAGTGGGTTCACAATGGTCGTGTCTCTCTCACAGTGGGTTCACAATGGTCGTGTCTCTCTCTCAGTGAGTTCACAATGGTCGTGTCTCTCTCAATCGGTTCACAATGGTCGTGTCTCTCGCTTACTGTGTGCACAATGGTCGTGTCTCTCTCAGTGGGTTCACAATGGCCGTGTCTCTCTTATTGTGTTCAAAATGGTCGTGTCTCTCTCTTAGTGGGTTCACAATGGTCATATCTCTCTTTGTGGGTTCACAATGGTCGTGTCTCTCTCTCAGTGGGTTCACAATGGTCATGTCTCTCTTAGTGGGTTCACAATGGCGCAGTCTCTCTTAGTGGGTTCACAATGGTCGTGTCTCTCTCTTATTGTGTTCACAATGGCCGTGTCTCTCTCTCAGTGGGTTCACAATGGTCGTGTCTCTCTCTTAGTGGGTTCACAATGGCCGTGTCTCTCTCTCAGTGGGTTCACAATGGCCGTGTCTCTCTCTTAGTGGGTTCACAATGGTCGTGTCTCTCTTAGTGGGTTCACACTGGTCGTGTCTCTCTCTTAGTGGGTTCACAATAGCCGTGTCTCTCTTTCAGTGGGTTCACAATGGCCGTGTCTCTCTTATTGTGTTCACAATGGTCATGTCTCTCTTAGTGGGTTCACACTGGTCGTGTCTCTCTCTTAATGGGTTCACAATGGCCGTGTCTCTCTCTTAGTGGGTTCACAATGGCCGTGTCTCTCTCTCTCAGTGAGTTCACAATGGTCGTGTCTCTCTCTTAATGGGTTTACAATGGTCGTGTCTCTCTCAGTGGGTTCACAATGGTCGTGTCTCTCTCACAGTGGGTTCACAATGGTCGTGTCTCTCTCTCAGTGAGTTCACAATGGTCGTGACTCTCTCAATCGGTTCACAATGGTCGTGTCTCTCTCTTATTGTGTCCACAATGGTCGTGTCTCTCTCAGTGGGTTCACAATGGCGTGTCTCTCTTATTGTGTTCACAATGGTCGTGTCTCTCTCTTAGTGGGTTCACAATGGTTGTATCTCTCTTAGTGGGTTCACAATGGTCGTGTCTCTCTCTCAGTGGGTTCACAATGGTCATGTCTCTCTTAGTGGGTTCACAATGGCGCTGTCTCTTTTAGTGGGTTCACAATGGTCGTGTCTCTCTCTTATTGTGTTCACAATGGCCGTGTCTCTCAGTGGGTTCACAATGGTCGTGTATCTCTCTTAGTGGGTTCACAATGGCCGTGTCTCTCTCTCAGTGGGTTCACAATGGCCGTGTCTCTCTCTTAGTGGGTTCACAATGGTCGTGTCTCTCTTAGTGGGTTCACACTGGTCGTGTCTCTCTCTTAGTGGGTTCACAATGGCCGTGTCTCTCTCTCAGTGGGTTCACAATGGCCGTTTCTCTCTTATTGTGTTCACAATGGTCATGTCTCTCTTAGTGGGTTCACACTGGTCGTGTCTCTCTATTAATGGGGTCACAATGGCCGTGTCTCTCTCTCAGTGGGTTCACAATGGTCGTGTCTCTCTCTTATTGGGTTCACAATGGCCGTGTCACTCTCTTAGTGGGTTCACAATGGTCGTGTCTCTCTCAATGGGTTCACAATGGTCGTGTCTCTCTCTTATTGTGTTCACAATGGCCATGTCTCTCTCTTAGTGGGTTCACAATGGCCGTTTCTCTCTTAGTGGGTTCACAATGGTCGTGTCTCTCTCTCAGTGGGTTCACAATGGCCGTGTCTCTCTCAGTGGGTTCACAATGGCCGTGTCTCTCTTATTGTGTTCACAATGGCCGTGTCTCTCTCTTAGTGGGTTCACAATGGTCGTGTCTCTCTCAGTGGGTTCACAATGGTCGTGTCTCTCTCACAGTGGGTTCACAATGGTCGTGTCTCTCTCTCAGTGAGTTCACAATGGTCGTGTCTCTCTCTCAGTGAGTTCACAATGGTCGCGTCTCTCTCTCTTATTGTGTTCACAATGGTCGTGTCTCTCTCTTAATGAGTTCACAATGGTCGTGTCTCTCTCAGTGGGTTCACAATGGTCGTGTCTCTCTCACAGTGGGTTCACAATGGTCGTGTCTCTCTCTCAGTGAGTTCACAATGGTCGTGTCTCTCTCAATCGGTTCACAATGGTCGTGTCTCTCGCTTACTGTGTGCACAATGGTCGTGTCTCTCTCAGTGGGTTCACAATGGCCGTGTCTCTCTTATTGTGTTCAAAATGGTCGTGTCTCTCTCTTAGTGGGTTCACAATGGTCATATCTCTCTTTGTGGGTTCACAATGGTCGTGTCTCTCTCTCAGTGGGTTCACAATGGTCATGTCTCTCTTAGTGGGTTCACAATGGCGCAGTCTCTCTTAGTGGGTTCACAATGGTCGTGTCTCTCTCTTATTGTGTTCACAATGGCCGTGTCTCTCTCTCAGTGGGTTCACAATGGTCGTGTCTCTCTCTTAGTGGGTTCACAATGGCCGTGTCTCTCTCTCAGTGGGTTCACAATGGCCGTGTCTCTCTCTTAGTGGGTTCACAATGGTCGTGTCTCTCTTAGTGGGTTCACACTGGTCGTGTCTCTCTCTTAGTGGGTTCACAATAGCCGTGTCTCTCTTTCAGTGGGTTCACAATGGCCGTGTCTCTCTTATTGTGTTCACAATGGTCATGTCTCTCTTAGTGGGTTCACACTGGTCGTGTCTCTCTCTTAATGGGTTCACAATGGCCGTGTCTCTCTCTTAGTGGGTTCACAATGGCCGTGTCTCTCTCTCTCAGTGAGTTCACAATGGTCGTGTCTCTCTCTTAATGGGTTTACAATGGTCGTGTCTCTCTCAGTGGGTTCACAATGGTCGTGTCTCTCTCACAGTGGGTTCACAATGGTCGTGTCTCTCTCTCAGTGAGTTCACAATGGTCGTGACTCTCTCAATCGGTTCACAATGGTCGTGTCTCTCTCTTATTGTGTCCACAATGGTCGTGTCTCTCTCAGTGGGTTCACAATGGCGTGTCTCTCTTATTGTGTTCACAATGGTCGTGTCTCTCTCTTAGTGGGTTCACAATGGTTGTATCTCTCTTAGTGGGTTCACAATGGTCGTGTCTCTCTCTCAGTGGGTTCACAATGGTCATGTCTCTCTTAGTGGGTTCACAATGGCGCTGTCTCTCTTAGTGGGTTCACAATGGTCGTGTCTCTCTCTTATTGTGTTCACAATGGCCGTGTCTCTCAGTGGGTTCACAATGGTCGTGTATCTCTCTTAGTGGGTTCACAATGGCCGTGTCTCTCTCAGTGGGTTCACAATGGCCGTGTCTCTCTCTTAGTGGGTTCACAATGGTCGTGTCTCTCTTAGTGGGTTCACACTGGTCGTGTCTCTCTCTTAGTGGGTTCACAATGGCCGTGTCTCTCTCTCAGTGGGTTCACAATGGCCGTTTCTCTCTTATTGTGTTCACAATGGTCATGTCTCTCTTAGTGGGTTCACACTGGTCGTGTCTCTCTATTAATGGGGTCACAATGGCCGTGTCTCTCTCTCAGTGGGTTCACAATGGTCGTGTCTCTCTCTTATTGGGTTCACAATGGCCGTTTCACTCTCTTAGTGGGTTCACAATGGTCGTGTCTCTCTCAATGGGTTCACAATGGTCGTGTCTCTCTCTTATTGTGTTCACAATGGCCATGTCTCTCTCTTAGTGGGTTCACAATGGCCGTTTCTCTCTTAGTGGGTTCACAATGGTCGTGTCTCTCTCTCAGTGGGTTCACAATGGCCGTGTCTCTCTCAGTGGGTTCACAATGGCCGTGTCTCTCTTATTGTGTTCACAATGGCCGTGTCTCTCTCTTAGTGGGTTCACAATGGCCGTGTCCCTCTCTTAGTGGGTTCACAATGGCCGTGTCTCTCTCTCAGTGGGTTCACAATGGCCGTTTCTCTCTTATTGTGTTCACAATGGTCATGTCTCTCTTAGTGGGTTCACACTGGTCGTGTCTCTCTCTTAATGAGTTGACAATGGCCGTGTCTCTCTCTCAGTGGGTTCACAATGGTCGTGTCTCTCTCTTATTGGGTTCACAATGGCCGTGTTTCTCTCTTAGTGGGTTCACAATGGTCGTGTCTCTCTCAATGGGTTCACAATGGTCGTGTCTCTCTCTTATTGTGTTCACAATGGCCGTGTCTCTCTCTTAGTGGGTTCACAATGGCCGTTTCTCTCTTAGTGGGTTCACAATGGTCGTGTCTCTCTCTCAGTGGGTTCACAATGGTCGTGTCTCTCTCAGTGGGTTCACAATGGCCGTGTCTCTCTTATTGTGTTCACAATGGCCGTGTCTCTCTCTTAGTGGGTTCACAATGGCCGTGTCCCTCTCTTAGTGGGTTCACAATGGCCGTGTCTCTCTCTCAGTGGGTTCACAATGGCCGTTTCTCTCTTATTGTGTTCACAATGGTCATGTCTCTCTTAGTGGGCTCACACTGGTCGTGTCTCTCTTAATGGGTTCACAATGGCCGTGTCTCTCTCTCAGTGGGTTCACAATGGTCGTGTCTCTCTCTTAGTGGGTTCACAATGGCCGTGTCTCTCTCTTAGTGGGTTCACAATGGTTGTATCTCTCTTAGTGGGTTCACAATGGTCGTGTCTCTCTCTCAGTGGGTTCACAATGGTCATGTCTCTCTTAGTGGGTTCACAATGGCGCTGTCTCTCTTAGTGGGTTCACAATGGTCGTGTCTCTCTCTTATTGTGTTCACAATGGCCGTGTCTCTCAGTGGGTTCACAATGGTCGTGTATCTCTCTTAGTGGGTTCACAATGGCCGTGTCTCTCTCAGTGGGTTCACAATGGCCGTGTCTCTCTCTTAGTGGGTTCACAATGGTCGTGTCTCTCTTAGTGGGTTCACACTGGTCGTGTCTCTCTCTTAGTGGGTTCACAATGGCCGTGTCTCTCTCTCAGTGGGTTCACAATGGCCGTTTCTCTCTTATTGTGTTCACAATGGTCATGTCTCTCTTAGTGGGTTCACACTGGTCGTGTCTCTCTATTAATGGGGTCACAATGGCCGTGTCTCTCTCTCAGTGGGTTCACAATGGTCGTGTCTCTCTCTTATTGGGTTCACAATGGCCGTTTCACTCTCTTAGTGGGTTCACAATGGTCGTGTCTCTCTCAATGGGTTCACAATGGTCGTGTCTCTCTCTTATTGTGTTCACAATGGCCATGTCTCTCTCTTAGTGGGTTCACAATGGCCGTTTCTCTCTTAGTGGGTTCACAATGGTCGTGTCTCTCTCTCAGTGGGTTCACAATGGCCGTGTCTCTCTCAGTGGGTTCACAATGGCCGTGTCTCTCTTATTGTGTTCACAATGGCCGTGTCTCTCTCTTAGTGGGTTCACAATGGCCGTGTCCCTCTCTTAGTGGGTTCACAATGGCCGTGTCTCTCTCTCAGTGGGTTCACAATGGCCGTTTCTCTCTTATTGTGTTCACAATGGTCATGTCTCTCTTAGTGGGTTCACACTGGTCGTGTCTCTCTCTTAATGAGTTGACAATGGCCGTGTCTCTCTCTCAGTGGGTTCACAATGGTCGTGTCTCTCTCTTATTGGGTTCACAATGGCCGTGTTTCTCTCTTAGTGGGTTCACAATGGTCGTGTCTCTCTCAATGGGTTCACAATGGTCGTGTCTCTCTCTTATTGTGTTCACAATGGCCGTGTCTCTCTCTTAGTGGGTTCACAATGGCCGTTTCTCTCTTAGTGGGTTCACAATGGTCGTGTCTCTCTCTCAGTGGGTTCACAATGGTCGTGTCTCTCTCAGTGGGTTCACAATGGCCGTGTCTCTCTTATTGTGTTCACAATGGCCGTGTCTCTCTCTTAGTGGGTTCACAATGGCCGTGTCCCTCTCTTAGTGGGTTCACAATGGCCGTGTCTCTCTCTCAGTGGGTTCACAATGGCCGTTTCTCTCTTATTGTGTTCACAATGGTCATGTCTCTCTTAGTGGGCTCACACTGGTCGTGTCTCTCTTAATGGGTTCACAATGGCCGTGTCTCTCTCTCAGTGGGTTCACAATGGTCGTGTCTCTCTCTTAGTGGGTTCACAATGGCCGTGTCTCTCTCTTAGTGGGTTCACAATGGTCGTGTCTCTCTCTCAGTGGGTTCACAATGGTCGTGTCTCTCTCTTATTGTGTTCACAATGGCCGTGTCTCTCTTATTGTGTTCACAATGGTCGTGTATCTCTCTTAGTGGGTTCACAATGATCGTGTCTCTCTTAGTGGGTTCACAATGGTCGTGTCTCTCTCTCATTGGGTTCACACTGGTCGCGTCTCTCTCTGAGTGGGTTCACAATGGCCGTGTCTCTCTCTCAGTGGGTTCACAATGGTCGTGTCTCTCTCTCAGTGGGTTCACAATGGTCGTGTCTCTCTCTTAGTGGGTTCACAATGGTCGTGTCTCTCTCTTAGTGGATTCACAATGGCCGTGTCTCTCTTAGTGGGTTCACAATGGTCGTGTCTCTCTCTTAGTGGGTTCACAATGATCGTGTCTCTCTTAGTGGGTTCACAATGGTCGTGTCTCTCTCTCATTGGGTTCACACTGGTCGTGTCTCTCTCTGAGTGGGTTCACAATGGCCGTGTCTCTCTCTCAGTGGGTTCACAATGGTCGTGTCTCTCTCTTAGTGGGTTCACAATGGTTGTGTCTCTCTCTTAGTGGATTCACAATGGCCGTGTCTCTCTTAGTGGGTTCACAATGGCCGTGTCTCTCTCTCAGTGAGTTCACAATGGTCGTGTCTCTTTCTTAATGGGTTCACAATGGTCGTGTCTCTCTCTTAATCGGTTCACAATGGTCGTGTCTCTCTCAGTGGGTTCACAATGGTCGTGTCTTTCTCTCAGTTGCTTCACAATGGTCGTGTCTCTCTCTCAGTGAGTTCACAATGGTCGCGTCTCTCTCTCTTATTGTGTTTACAATGGTCGTGTCTCTCTCTTAATGTGTTCACAATGGTCGTGTCTCTCTCAGTGGGTTCACAATGGTCGTGTTTCTCTCACAGTGGGTTCACAATGGTCGTGTCTCTCTCTCAGTGAGTTCACAATGGTCGTGTCTCTCTCAATCGGTTCACAATGGTCGTGTCTCTCGCTTACTGTGTCCACAATGGTCGTGTCTCTCTCAGTGGGTTCACAATGGCCGTGTCTCTCTTATTGTGTTCAAAATGGTCGTGTCTCTCTCTTAGTGGGTTCACAATGGTCGTATCTCTCTTTGTGGGTTCACAATGGTCGTGTCTCTCTCTCAGTGGGTTCACAATGGTCATGTCTCTCTTAGTGGGTTCACAATGGCGCAGTCTCTCTTAGTGGGTTCACAATGGTCGTGTCTCTCTCTTATTGTGTTCACAATTGTCCGTGTCTCTCTCTCACTGGGTTCACAATGGTCGTGTCTCTCTCTTAGTGGGTTCACAATGGCCGTGTCTCTCTCTCAGTGGGTTCACAATGGCCGTGTCTCTCTCTTAGTGGGTTCACAATGGTCGTGTCTCTCTTAGTGGGTTCACACTGGTCGTGTCTCTCTCTTAGTGGGTTCACAATGGCCGTGTCTCTCTCTCAGTGGGTTCACAATGGCCGTGTCTCTCTTATTGTGTTCACAATGGTCATGTCTCTCTTAGTGGGTTCACACTGGTCGTGTCTCTCACTTAATGGGTTCACAATGGCCGTGTCTCTCTCTTAGTGGGTTCAAAATGGCCGTGTCTCTCTCTCAGTGAGTTCACAATGGTCGTGTCTCTCTTTTAATGGGTTTACAATGGTCGTGTCTCTCTCAGTGGGTTCACAATGGTCGTGTCTCTCTCTCATTGGGTTCACACTGGTCGTGTCTCTCTCTGAGTGGGTTCACAATGGCCGTGTCTCTCTCTCAGTGGGTTCACAATGGTCGTGTCTCTCTCTTAGTGGGTTCACAATGGTTGTGTTTCTCTCTTAGTGGATTCACAATGGCCGTGTCTCTCTTAGTGGGTTCACAATGGCCGTGTCTCTCTCTCAGTGAGTTCACAATGGTCGTGTCTCTTTCTTAATGGGTTCACAATGGTCGTGTCTCTCTCTTAATGGGTTCACAATGGTCGTGTCTCTCTCAGTGGGTTCACAATGGTCGTGTCTTTCTCTCAGTTGCTTCACAATGGTCGTGTCTCTCTCTCAGTGAGTTCACAATGGTCGCGTCTCTCTCTCTCTTATTGTGTTTACAATGGTCGTGTCTCTCTCTTAATGTGTTCACAATGGTCGTGTCTCTCTCAGTGGGTTCACAATGGTCGTGTTTCTCTCACAGTGGGTTCACAATGGTCGTGTCTCTCTCTCAGTGAGTTCACAATGGTCGTGTCTCTCTCAATCGGTTCACAATGGTCGTGTCTCTCGCTTACTGTGTCCACAATGGTCGTGTCTCTCTCAGTGGGTTCACAATGGCCGTGTCTCTCTTATTGTGTTCAAAATGGTCGTGTCTCTCTCTTAGTGGGTTCACAATGGTCGTATCTCTCTTTGTGGGTTCACAATGGTCGTGTCTCTCTCTCAGTGGGTTCACAATGGTCATGTCTCTCTTAGTGGGTTCACAATGGCGCAGTCTCTCTTAGTGGGTTCACAATGGTCGTGTCTCTCTCTTATTGTGTTCACAATGGCCGTGTCTCTCTCTCAGTGGGTTCACAATGGTCGTGTCTCTCTCTTAGTGGGTTCACAATGGCCGTGTCTCTCTCTCAGTGGGTTCACAATGGCCGTGTCTCTCTCTTAGTGGGTTCACAATGGTCGTGTCTCTCTTAGTGGGTTCACACTGGTCGTGTCTCTCTCTTAGTGGGTTCACAATGGCCGTGTCTCTCTCTCAGTGGGTTCACAATGGCCGTGTCTCTCTTATTGTGTTCACAATGGTCATGTCTCTCACTTAATGGGTTCACAATGGCCGTGTCTCTCTCTTAGTGGGTTCAAAATGGCCGTGTCTCTCTCAGTGAGTTCACAATGGTCGTGTCTCTCTTTTAATGGGTTTACAATGGTCGTGTCTCTCTCAGTGGGTTCACAATGGTCGTGTCTCTCTCACAGTGGGTTCACAATGGTCGTGTCTCTCTCTCAGTGAGTTCACAATGGTCGTGACTCTCTCAATCGGTTCACAATGGTCGTGTCTCTCTCTTATTGTGTCCACAATGGTCGTGTCTCTCTCAGTGGGTTCACAATGGCGTGTCTCTCTTATTGTGTTCACAATGGTCGTGTCTCTCTCTTAGTGGGTTCACAATGGTTGTATCTCTCTTAGTGGGTTCACAATGGTCGTGTCTCTCTCTCAGTGGGTTCACAATGGTCATGTCTCTCTTAGTGGGTTCACAATGGCCGTGTCTCTCAGTGGGTTCACAATGGTCGTGTATCTCTCTTAGTGGGTTCACAATGGCCGTGTCTCTCTCTCAGTGGGTTCACAATGGCCGTGTCTCTCTCTTAGTGGGTTCACAATGGTCGTGTCTCTCTTAGTGGGTTCACACTGGTCGTGTATCTCTCTTAGTGGGTTCACAATGGCCGTGTCTCTCTCTCAGTGGGTTCACAATGGCCGTTTCTCTCTTATTGTGTTCACAATGGTCATGTCTCTCTTAGTGGGTTCACACTGGTCGTGTCTCTCTATTAATGGGTTCACAATGGCCGTGTCTCTCTCTCAGTGGGTTCACAATGGTCGTGTCTCTCTCTTATTGGGTTCACAATGGCCGTGTCACTCTCTTAGTGGGTTCACAATGGTCGTGTCTCTCTCAATGGGTTCACAATGGTCGTGTCTCTCTCTTATTGTGTTCACAATGGCCGTGTCTCTCTCTTAGTGGGTTCACAATGGCCGTTTCTCTCTTAGTGGGTTCACAATGGTCGTGTCTCTCTCTCAGTGGGTTCACAATGGCCGTATCTCTCTCAGTGGGTTCACAATGGCCGTGTCTCTCTTATTGTGTTCACAATGGCCGGGTCTCTCTCTTATTGGGTTCACAATGGTCGTGTCCCTCTCTTAGTGGGTTCACAATGGCCGTGTCTCTCTCTCAGTGGGTTCACAATGGCCGTTTCTCTCTTATTGTGTTCACAATGGTCATGTCTCTCTTAGTGGGTTCACACTGGTCGTGTCTCTCTCTTAATGGGTTGACAATGGCCGTGTCTCTCTCTCAGTGGGTTCACAATGGTCGTGTTTCTCTCTTATTGGGTTCACAATGGCCGTGTCTCTCTCTTAGTGGGTTCACAATGGTCGTGTCTCTCTCAATGGGTTCACAATGGTCGTGTCTCTCTTATTGTGTTCACAATGGCCGTGTCGCTCTCTTAGTGGGTTCACAATGGCCGTTTCTCTCTTAGTGGGTTCACAATGGCCGTGTCTCTCTCAGTGGGTTCACAATGGCGTGTCTCTCTTATTGTGTTCACAATGGTCGTGTCTCTCTCTTAGTGGGTTCACAATGGTTGTATCTCTCTTAGTGGGTTCACAATGGTCGTGTCTCTCTCTCAGTGGGTTCACAATGGTCATGTCTCTCTTAGTGGGTTCACAATGGCGCTGTCTCTCTTAGTGGGTTCACAATGGTCGTGTCTCTCTCTTATTGTGTTCACAATGGCCGTGTCTCTCAGTGGGTTCACAATGGTCGTGTATCTCTCTGAGTGGGTTCACAATGGCCGTGTCTCTCTCTCAGTGGGTTCACAATGGCCGTGTCTCTCTCTTAGTGGGTTCACAATGGCCGTGTCTCTCTTAGTGGGTTCACACTGGTCGTGTCTCTCTCTTAGTGGGTTCACAATGGCCGTGTCTCTCTCTCAGTGGGTTCACAATGGCCGTTTCTCTCTTATTGTGTTCACAATGGTCATGTCTCTCTTAGTGGGTTCACACTGGTCGTGTCTCTCTCTTAATGGGTTCACAATGGCCGTGTCTCTCTCTCAGTGGGTTCACAATGGTCGTGTCTCTCTCTTATTGGGTTCACAATGGTCGTGTCACTCTCTTAGTGGGTTCACAATGGTCGTGTCTCTCTCAATGGGTTCACAATGGTCGTGTCTCTCTCTTATTGTGTTCACAATTGCCATGTCTCTCTCTTAGTGGGTTCACAATGGCCGTTTCTCTCTTAGTGGGTTCACAATGGTCGTGGCTCTCTCTCAGTGGGTTCACAATGGCCGTGTCTCTCTCAGTGGGTTCACAATGGCCGTGTCTCTCTTATTGTGTTCACAATGGCCGTGTCTCTCTCTTAGTGGGTTCACAATGGCCGTGTCCCTCTCTTAGTGGGTTCACAATGGCCGTGTCTCTCTCTCAGTGAGTTCACAATGGCCGTTTCTCTCTTATTGTGTTCACAATGGTCATGTCTCTCTTAGTGGGTTCACACTGGTCGTGTCTCTCTCTTAATGGGTTGACAATGGCCGTGTCTCTCTCTCAGTGGGTTCACAATGGTCGTGTCTCTCTCTTATTGGGTTCACAATGGCCGTGTCTCTCTCTTAGTGGGTTCACAATGGTCGTGTCTCTCTCAATGGCTTCACAATGGTCGTGTCTCTCTCTTATTGTGTTCACAATGGCCGTGTCTCTCTCTTAGTGGGTTCACAATGGCCGTTTCTCTCTTAGTGGGTTCACAATGGTCGTGTCTCTCTCTCAGTGGGTTCACAATGGCCGTGTCTCTCTCAGTGGGTTCACAATGGCCGTGTCTCTCTTATTGTGTTCACAATGGCCGTGTCTCTCTCTTAGTGGGTTCACAATGGCCGTGTCTCTCTCTCAGTGGGTTCACAATGGCCGTTTCTCTCTTATTGTGTTCACAATGGTCATGTCTCTCTTAGTGGTTTCACACTGGTCGTGTCTCTCTTAATGGGTTCACAATGGCCGTGTCTCTCTCTCAGTGGGTTCACAATGGTCATGTCTCTCTCTTAGTGGGTTCACAATGGCCGTGTCTCTCTCTTAGTGGGTTCACAATGGTCGTGTCTCTCTCTCAGTGGGTTCACAATGGTCGTGTCTCTCTCTTATTGTGTTCACAATGGCCGTGTCTCTCTTATTGTGTTCACAATGGTCGTGTATCTCCCTTAGTGGGTTCACAATGATCGTGTCTCTCTTAGTGGGTTCACAATGGTCGTGTCTCTCTCAATGGGTTCACAATGGTCGTGTCTCTCTTATTGTGTTCACAATGGCCGTGTCGCTCTCTTAGTGGGTTCACAATGGCCGTTTCTCTCTTAGTGGGTTCACAATGGCCGTGTCTCTCTCAGTGGGTTCACAATGGCGTGTCTCTCTTATTGTGTTCACAATGGTCGTGTCTCTCTCTTAGTGGGTTCACAATGGTTGTATCTCTCTTAGTGGGTTCACAATGGTCGTGTCTCTCTCTCAGTGGGTTCACAATGGTCATGTCTCTCTTAGTGGGTTCACAATGGCGCTGTCTCTCTTAGTGGGTTCACAATGGTCGTGTCTCTCTCTTATTGTGTTCACAATGGCCGTGTCTCTCAGTGGGTTCACAATGGTCGTGTATCTCTCTGAGTGGGTTCACAATGGCCGTGTCTCTCTCTCAGTGGGTTCACAATGGCCGTGTCTCTCTCTTAGTGGGTTCACAATGGCCGTGTCTCTCTTAGTGGGTTCACACTGGTCGTGTCTCTCTCTTAGTGGGTTCACAATGGCCGTGTCTCTCTCTCAGTGGGTTCACAATGGCCGTTTCTCTCTTATTGTGTTCACAATGGTCATGTCTCTCTTAGTGGGTTCACACTGGTCGTGTCTCTCTCTTAATGGGTTCACAATGGCCGTGTCTCTCTCTCAGTGGGTTCACAATGGTCGTGTCTCTCTCTTATTGGGTTCACAATGGTCGTGTCACTCTCTTAGTGGGTTCACAATGGTCGTGTCTCTCTCAATGGGTTCACAATGGTCGTGTCTCTCTCTTATTGTGTTCACAATTGCCATGTCTCTCTCTTAGTGGGTTCACAATGGCCGTTTCTCTCTTAGTGGGTTCACAATGGTCGTGTCTCTCTCTCAGTGGGTTCACAATGGCCGTGTCTCTCTCAGTGGGTTCACAATGGCCGTGTCTCTCTTATTGTGTTCACAATGGCCGTGTCTCTCTCTTAGTGGGTTCACAATGGCCGTGTCCCTCTCTTAGTGGGTTCACAATGGCCGTGTCTCTCTCTCAGTGGGTTCACAATGGCCGTTTCTCTCTTATTGTGTTCACAATGGTCATGTCTCTCTTAGTGGGTTCACACTGGTCGTGTCTCTCTCTTAATGGGTTGACAATGGCCGTGTCTCTCTCTCAGTGGGTTCACAATGGTCGTGTCTCTCTCTTATTGGGTTCACAATGGCCGTGTCTCTCTCTTAGTGGGTTCACAATGGTCGTGTCTCTCTCAATGGCTTCACAATGGTCGTGTCTCTCTCTTATTGTGTTCACAATGGCCGTGTCTCTCTCTTAGTGGGTTCACAATGGCCGTTTCTCTCTTAGTGGGTTCACAATGGTCGTGTCTCTCTCTCAGTGGGTTCACAATGGCCGTGTCTCTCTCAGTGGGTTCACAATGGCCGTGTCTCTCTTATTGTGTTCACAATGGCCGTGTCTCTCTCTTAGTGGGTTCACAATGGCCGTGTCCCTCTCTTAGTGGGTTCACAATGGCCGTGTCTCTCTCTCAGTGGGTTCACAATGGCCGTTTCTCTCTTATTGTGTTCACAATGGTCATGTCTCTCTTAGTGGTTTCACACTGGTCGTGTCTCTCTTAATGGGTTCACAATGGCCGTGTCTCTCTCTCAGTGGGTTCACAATGGTCATGTCTCTCTCTTAGTGGGTTCACAATGGCCGTGTCTCTCTCTTAGTGGGTTCACAATGGTCGTGTCTCTCTCTTAGTGGGTTCACAATGGTCGTGTCTCTCTCTTATTGTGTTCACAATGGCCGTGTCTCTCTTATTGTGTTCACAATGGTCGTGTATCTCTCTTAGTGGGTTCACAATGATCGTGTCTCTCTTAGTGGGTTCACAATGGTCGTGTCTCTCTCTCATTGTGTTCACACTGGTCGCGTCTCTCTCTGAGTGGGTTCACAATGGCCGTGTCTCTCTCTCAGTAGGTTCACAATGGTCGTGTCTCTCTCTCAGTGGGTTCACAATGGTCGTGTCTCTCTCTTAGTGGGTTCACAATGGTCGTGTCTCTCTCTTAGTGGGTTCACACTGGTCGTGTCTCTCTCTGAGTGGGTTCACAATGGCCGTGTCTCTCTCTCAGTGGGTTCACAATGGTCGTGTCTCTCTCTTAGTGGGTTCACAATGGTTGTGTCTCTCTCTTAGTAGATTCACAATGGCCGTGTCTCTCTTAGTGGGTTCACAATGGCCGTGTCTCTCTCTCAGTGAGTTCACAATGGTCGTGTCTCTTTCTTAATGGGTTCACAATGGTCGTGTCTCTCTCTTAATGGGTTCACAATGGTCGTGTCTCTCTCAGTGGGTTCACAATGGTCGTGTCTTTCTCTCAGTTGCTTCACAATGGTCGTGTCTCTCTCTCAGTGAGTTCACAATGGTCGCGTCTCTCTCTTAATGGGTTCACAATGGTCGTGTCTCTCTCAGTGGGTTCACAATGGTCGTGTCTCTCTCTTATTGTGTTCACAATGGCCATGTCTCTCTCTTAGTGGGTTCACAATGGCCGTTTCTCTCTTAGTGGGTTCACAATGGTCGTGTCTCTCTCTCAGTGGGGTCACAATGGCCGTGTCTCTCTCAGTGGGTTCACAATGGCCGTGTCTCTCTTATTGTGTTCACAATGGCCGTGTCTCTCTCTTAGTGGGTTCACAATGGCCGTGTCCCTCTCTTAGTGGGTTCACAATGGCCGTGTCTCTCTCTCAGTGGGTTCACAATGGCCGTTTCTCTCTTATTGTGTTCACAATGGTCATGTCTCTCTTAGTGGGTTCACACTGGTCGTGTCTCTCTCTTAATGGGTTGACAATGGCCGTGTCTCTCTCTCAGTGGGTTCACAATGGTCGTGTCTCTCTCTTATTGGGTTCACAATGGCCGTGTCTCTCTCTTAGTGGGTTCACAATGGTCGTGTCTCTCTCAATGGGTTCACAATGGTCGTGTCTCTCTCTTATTGTGTTCACAATGGCCGTGTCTCTCTCTTAGTGGGTTCACAATGGCCGTTTCTCTCTTAGTGGGTTCACAATGGTCGTGTCTCCCTCTCAGTGGGTTCACAATGGCCGTCTCTCTCAGTGGGTTCACAATGGCCGTGTCTCTCTTATTGTGTTCACAATGGCCGTGTCTCTCTCTTAGTGGATTCACAATGGCCGTGTCCCTCTCTTAGTGGGTTCACAATGGCCGTGTCTCTCTCTCAGTGGGTTCACAATGGCCGTTTCTCTCTTATTGTGTTCACAATGGTCATGTCTCTCTTAGTGGGTTCACACTGGTCCTGTCTCTCTTAATGGGTTCCCAATGGCCGTGTCTCTCTCTCAGTGGGTTCACAATGGTCGTGTCTCTCTCTTAGTGGGTTCACAATGGCCGTGTCTCTCTCTTAGTGGGTTCACAATGGTCGTGTCTCTCTCTCAGTGGGTTCACAATGGTCGTGTCTCTCTCTTATTGTGTTCACAATGGCCGTGTCTCTCTTATTGTGTTCACAATGGCCGTGTCTCTCTCTTAGTGGATTCACAATGGCCGTGTCCCTCTCTTAGTGGGTTCACAATGGCCGTGTCTCTCTCTCAGTGGGTTCACAATGGCCGTTTCTCTCTTATTGTGTTCACAATGGTCATGTCTCTCTTAGTGGGTTCACACTGGTCCTGTCTCTCTTAATGGGTTCTCAATGGTCGTGTCTCTCTCTTAGTGGGTTCACAATGGCCGTGTCTCTCTCTTAGTGGGTTCACAATGGTCGTGTCTCTCTCTCAGTGGGTTCACAATGGTCGTGTCTCTCTCTTATTGTGTTCACAATGGCCGTGTCTCTCTTATTGTGTTCACAATGGTCGTGTATCTCTCTTAGTGGGTTCACAATGATCGTGTCTCTCTTAGTGGGTTCACAATGGTCGTGTCTCTCTCTCATTGGGTTCACACTGGTCGCGTCTCTCTCTGAGTGGGTTCACAATGGCCGTGTCTCTCTCTCAGTGGGTTCACAATGGTCGTGTCTCTCTCTCAGTGGGTTCACAATGATCGTGTCTCTCTCTTAGTGGGTTCACAATGGTCGTGTCTCTCTCTTAGTGGATTCACAATGGCCGTGTCTCTCTTAGTGGGTTCACAATGGTCGTGTCTCTCTCCTAGTGGATTCACAATGATCGTGTCTCTCTTAGTGGGTTCACAATGGTCGTGTCTCTCTCTCATTGGGTTCACACTGGTCGTGTTTCTCTCTTAATGGGTTCACAATGGTCGTGTCTCTCTCAGTGGGTTCACAATGGTCGTGTCTCTCTCACAGTGGGTTCACAATGGTCGTGTCTCTCTCTCAGTGAGTTCACAATGGTCGTGTCTCTCTCAATCGGTTCACAATGGTCGTGTCTCTCGCTTACTGTGTCCACAATGGTCGTGTCTCTCTCAGTGGGTTCACAATGGCCGTGTCTCTCTTATTGTGTTCAAAATGGTCGTGTCTCTCTCTTGGTGGGTTCACAATGGTCTTATCTCTCTTTGTGGGTTCACAATGGTCGTGTCTCTCTCTCAGTGGGTTCACAATGGTCATGTCTCTCTTAGTGGGTTCACAATGGCGCAGTCTCTCTTAGTGGGTTCACAATGGTCGTGTCTCTCTCTTATTGTGTTCACAATGGCCGTGTCTCTCTCTCAGTGGGTTCACAATGGTCGTGTCTCTCTCTTAGTGGGTTCACAATGGCCGTGTCTCTCTCTCAGTGGGTTCACAATGGCCGTGTCTCTCTCTTAGTGGGTTCACAATGGTCGTGTCTCTCTTAGTGGGTTCACACTGGTCGTGTCTCTCTCTCAGTGGGTTCACAATAGTCGTGTCTCTCTTATTGTGTTCACAATGGCCGTGTCTCTCTTATTGTGTTCACAATGGTCGTGTATCTCTCTTAGTGGGTTCACAATGATCGTGTCTCTCTTAGTGGGTTCACAATGGTCGTGTCTCTCTCTCATTGGGTTCACACTGGTCGCGTCTCTCTCTGAGTGGGTTCACAATGGCCGTGTCTCTCTCTCAGTGGGTTCACAATGGTCGTGTCTCTCTCTCAGTGGGTTCACAATGGTCGTGTCTCTCTCTTAGTGGGTTCACAATGGTCGTGTCTCTCTCTTAGTGGATTCACAATGGCCGTGTCTCTCTTAGTGGGTTCACAATGGTCGTGTCTCTCTCTTAGTGGGTTCACAATGATCGTGTCTCTCTTAGTGGGTTCACAATGGTCGTGTCTCTCTCTCATTGGGTTCACACTGGTCGTGTCTCTCTCTGAGTGGGTTCACAATGGCCGTGTCTCTCTCTCAGTGGGTTCACAATGGTCGTGTCTCTCTCTTAGTGGGTTCACAATGGTTGTGTCTCTCTCTTAGTAGATTCACAATTTCCGTGTCTCTCTTAGTGGGTTCACAATGGCCGTGTCTCTCTCTCAGTGACTTCACAATGGTCGTGTCTCTTTCTTAATGGGTTCACAATGGTCGTGTCTCTCTCTTAATGGGTTCACAATGGTCGTGTCTCTCTCAGTGGGTTCACAATGGTCGTGTCTTTCTCTCAGTTGCTTCACAATGGTCGTGTCTCTCTCTCAGTGAGTTCAAAATGGTCGCGTCTCTCTCTCTTATTGTGTTCACAATGGTCGTGTCTCTCTCTTAATGGGTTCACAATGGTCGTGTCTCTCTCAGTGGGTTCACAATGGTCGTGTCTCTCTCACAGTGGGTTCACAATGGTCGTGTCTCTCTCTCAGTGAGTTCACAATGGTCGTGTCTCTCTCAATCGGTTCACAATGGTCGTGTCTCTCGCTTACTGTGTCCACAATGGTCGTGTCTCTCTCAGTGGGTTCACAATGGTCGTATCTCTCTTTGTGGGTTCACAATGGTCGTGTCTCTCTCTCAGTGGGTTCACAATGGTCATGTCTCTCTTAGTGGGTTCACAATGGCGCAGTCTCTTTTAGTGGGTTCACAATGGTCGTGTCTCTCTCTTATTGTGTTCACAATGGCCGTGTCTCTCTCTCAGTGGGTTCACAATGGTCGTGTCTCTCTCTTAGTGGGTTCACAATGGCCGTGTCTCTCTCTCAGTGGGTTCACAATGGCCGTGTCTCTCTCTTAGTGGGTTCACAATGGTCGTGTCTCTCTTAGTGGGTTCACACTGGTCGTGTCTCTCTCTCAGTGGGTTCACAATGGTCGTGTCTCTCTTATTGTGTTCACAATGGCCGTGTCTCTCTTATTGTGTTCACAATGGTCGTGTATCTCTCTTAGTGGGTTCACAATGATCGTGTCTCTCTTAGTGGGTTCACAATGGTCGTGTCTCTCTCTCATTGGGTTCACACTGGTCGCGTCTCTCTCTGAGTGGGTTCACAATGGCCGTGTCTCTCTCTCAGTGGGTTCACAATGGTCGTGTCTCTCTCTCAGTGGGTTCACAATGGTCGTGTCTCTCTCTTAGTGGGTTCACAATGGTCGTGTCTCTCTCTTAGTGGATTCACAATGGCCGTGTTTCTCTTAGTGGGTTCACAATGGTCGTGTCTCTCTCTTAGTGGGTTCACAATGATCGTGTCTCTCTTATTGGGTTCACAATGGTCGTGTCTCTCTCTCATTGGGTTCACACTGGTCGTGTCTCTCTCTGAGTGGGTTCACAATGGCCGTGTCTCTCTCTCAGTGGGTTCACAATGGTCGTGTCTCTCTCTTAGTGGGTTCACAATGGTTGTGTCTCTCTCTTAGTAGATTCACAATGGCCGTGTCTCTCTTAGTGGGTTCACAATGGCCGTGTCTCTCTCTCAGTGACTTCACAATGGTCGTGTCTCTTTCTTAATGGGTTCACAATGGTCGTGTCTCTCTCTTAATGGGTTCACAATGGTCGTGTCTCTCTCAGTGGGTTCACAATGGTCGTGTCTTTCTCTCAGTTGCTTCACAATGGTCGTGTCTCTCTCTCAGTGAGTTCAAAATGGTCGCGTCTCTCTCTCTTATTGTGTTCACAATGGTCGTGTCTCTCTCTTAATGGGTTCACAATGGTCGTGTCTCTCTCAGTGGGTTCACAATGGTCGTGTCTCTCTCACAGTGGGTTCACAATGGTCGTGTCTCTCTCTCAGTGAGTTCACAATGGTCGTGTCTCTCTCAATCGGTTCACAATGGTCGTGTCTCTCGCTTACTGTGTCCACAATGGTCGTGTCTCTCTCAGTGGGTTCACAATGGTCATATCTCTCTTTGTGGGTTCACAATGGTCGTGTCTCTCTCTCAGTGGGTTCACAATGGTCATGTCTCTCTTAGTGGGTTCACAATGGCGCAGTCTCTTTTAGTGGGTTCACAATGGTCGTGTCTCTCTCTTATTGTGTTCACAATGGCCGTGTCTCTCTCTCAGTGGGTTCACAATGGCCGTGTCTCTCTCTTAGTGGGTTCACAATGGTCGTGTCTCTCTTACTGGGTTCACATTGGTCGTGTCTCTCTCTTAGTGGGTTCACAATGGCCGTGTCTCTCTCTCAGTGGGTTCGCAATGGCCGTGTCTCTCTTATTGTGTTCACAATGGTCATGTCTCTCTTAGTGGGTTCACACTGGTCGTGTCTCTCTCTTAATGGGTTCACAATGGCCGTGTGTCTCTCTTAGTGGGTTCACAATGGCCGTGTCTCTCTCTCAGTGAGTTCACAATGGTCGTGTCTCTTTCTTAATGGGTTCACAATGGTCGTGTCTCTCTCTTATTGGGTTCACAATGGTCGTGTCTCTCTCACAGTGGGTTCACAATGGTCGTGTCTTTCTCTCAGTGAGTTCACAATGGTCGTGACTCTCTCAATCGGTTCACAATGGTCGTGTCTCTCTCTTATTGTGTCCACAATGGTCGTGTCTCTCTCAGTGGGTTCACAATGGCGTGTCTCTCTTATTGTGTTCACAATGGTCGTGTCTCTCTCTTAGTGGGTTCACAATGGTTGTATCTCTCTTAGTGGGTTCACAATGGTCGTGTCTCTCTCTCAGTGGGTTCACAATGGTCATGTCTCTCTTAGTGGGTTCACAATGGCCGTGTCTCTCAGTGGGTTCACAATGGTCGTGTATCTCTCTTAGTGGGTTCACAATGGCCGTGTCTCTCTCTCAGTGGGTTCACAATGGCCGTGTCTCTCTCTTAGTGGGTTCACAATGGTCGTGTCTCTCTTAGTGGGTTCACACTGGTCGTGTCTCTCTCTTAGTGGGTTCACAATGGCCGTGTCTCTCTCTCAGTGGGTTCACAATGGCCGTTTCTCTCTTATTGTGTTCACAATGGTCATGTCTCTCTTAGTGGGTTCACACTGGTCGTGTCTCTCTATTAATGGGTTCACAATGGCCGTGTCTCTCTCTCAGTGGGTTCACAATGGTCGTGTCTCTCTCTTATTGGGTTCACAATGGCCGTGTCACTCTCTTAGTGGGTTCACAATGGTGGTGTCTCTCTCAATGGGTTCACAATGGTCGTGTCTCTCTCTTATTGTGTTCACAATGGCCGTGTCTCTCTCTTAGTGGGTTCACAATGGCCGTTTCTCTCTTAGTGGGTTCACACTGGTCGTGTCTCTCTCTTAGTGGGTTCACAATGGCCGTGTCTCTCTCTCAGTGGGTTCACAATGGCCGTTTCTCTCTTATTGTGTTCACAATGGTCATGTCTCTCTTAGTGGGTTCACACTGGTCGTGTCTCTCTATTAATGGGTTCACAATGGCCGTGTCTCTCTCTCAGTGGGTTCACAATGGTCGTGTCTCTCTCTTATTGGGTTCACAATGGCCGTGTCACTCTCTTAGTGGGTTCACAATGGTGGTGTCTCTCTCAATGGGTTCACAATGGTCGTGTCTCTCTCTTATTGTGTTCACAATGGCCGTGTCTCTCTCTTAGTGGGTTCACAATGGCCGTTTCTCTCTTAGTGGGTTCACAATGGTCGTGTCTCTCTCTCAGTGGGTTCACAATGGCCGTATCTCTCTCAGTGGGTTCACAATGGCCGTGTCTCTCTTATTGTGTTCACAATGGCCGTGTCTCTCTCTTAGTGGGTTCACAATGGCCGTGTCCCTCTCTTAGTGGGTTCACAATGGCCGTGTCTCTCTCTCAGTGGGTTCACAATGGCCGTTTCTCTCTCTCAGTGGGTTCACAATGGCCGTATCTCTCTCAGTGGGTTCACAATGGCCGTGTCTCTCTTATTGTGTTCACAATGGCCGTGTCTCTCTCTTAGTGGGTTCACAATGGCCGTTTTTCTCTTAGTGGGTTCACAATGGTCGTGTCTCTCTCTCAGTGGGTTCACAATGGCCGTGTCTCTCTCAGTGGGTTCACAATGGCCGTGTCTCTCTTATTGTGTTCACAATGGCCGTGTCTCTCTCTTAGTGGGTTCACAATGGCCGTGTCCTTCTCTTACTGGGTTCACAATGGCCGTGTCTCTCTCTCAGTGGGTTCACAATGGCCGTTTCTCTCTTATTGTGTTCACAATGGTCATGTCTCTCTTAGTGGGTTCACACTGGTCGTGTCTCTCTTAATGGGTTCACAATGGCCGTGTCTCTCAGTGGGTTCACAATGGTCGTGTATCTCTCTTAGTGGGTCCACAATGGCCGTGTCTCTCTCTCAGTGGGTTCACAATGGCCGTGTCTCTCTCTTAGTGGGTTCACAATGGTCGTGTCTCTCTTAGTGGGTTCACACTGGTCGTGTCTCTCTCTTAGTGGGTTCACAATGGCCGTGTCTCTCTCTCAGTGGGTTCACAATGGCCGTTTCTCTCTTATTGTGTTCACAATGGTCATGTCTCTCTTAGTGGGTTCACACTGGTCGTGTCTCTCTATTAATGGGTTCACAATGGCCGTGTCTCTCTCTCAGTGGGTTCACAATGGTCGTGTCTCTCTCTTATTGGGTTCACAATGGCCGTGTCACTCTCTTAGTGGGTTCACAATGGTCGTGTCTCTCTCAATGGGTTCACAATGGTCGTGTCTCTCTCTTATTGTGTTCACAATGGCCGTGTCTCTCTCTTAGTGGGTTCACAATGGCCGTTTCTCTCTTAGTGGGTTCACAATGGTCGTGTCTCTCTCTCAGTGGGTTCACAATGGCCGTATCTCTCTCAGTGGGTTCACAATGGCCGTGTCTCTCTTATTGTGTTCACAATGGCCGTGTCTCTCTCTTAGTGGGTTCACAATGGCCGTGTCCCTCTCTTAGTGGGTTCACAATGGCCGTGTCTCTCTCTCAGTGGGTTCACAATGGCCGTTTCTCTCTTATTGTGTTCACAATGGTCATGTCTCTCTTAGTGGGTTCACACTGGTCGTGTCTCTCTCTTAATGGGTTGACAATGGCCGTGTCTCTCTCTCAGTGGGTTCACAATGGTCGTGTCTCTCTCTTATTGGGTTCACAATGGCCGTGTCTCTCTCTTAGTGGGTTCACAATGGTCGTGTCTCTCTCAATGGGTTCACAATGGTCGTGTCTCTCTCTTATTGTGTTCACAATGGCCGTGTCTCTCTCTTAGTGGGTTCACAATGGCCGTTTCTCTCTTAGTGGGTTCACAATAGTCGTGTCTCTCTCTCAGTGGGTTCACAATGGTCGTGTCTCTCTCTCAGTGGGTTCACAATGGCCGTATCTCTCTCAGTGGGTTCACAATGGCCGTGTCTCTCTTATTGTGTTCACAATGGCCGTGTCTCTCTCTTAGTGGGTTCACAATGGCCGTGTCCCTCTCTTAGTGGGTTCACAATGGCCGTGTCTCTCTCTCAGTGGGTTCACAATGGCCGTTTCTCTCTTATTGTGTTCACAATGGTCATGTCTCTCTTAGTGGGTTCACACTGGTCGTGTCTCTCTCTTAATGGGTTGACAATGGCCGTGTCTCTCTCTCAGTGGGTTCACAATGGTCGTGTCTCTCTCTTATTGGGTTCACAATGGCCGTGTCTCTCTCTTAGTGGGTTCACAATGGTCGTGTCTCTCTCAATGGGTTCACAATGGTCGTGTCTCTCTCTTATTGTGTTCACAATGGCCGTGTCTCTCTCTTAGTGGGTTCACAATGGCCGTTTCTCTCTTATTGGGTTCACAATAGTCGTGTCTCTCTCTCAGTGGGTTCACAATGGCCGTGTCTCTCTCAGTGGGTTCACAATGGCCGTGTCTCTCTTATTGTGTTCACAATGGCCGTGTCTCTCTCTTAGTGGGTTCACAATGGCCGTGTCCCTCTCTTAGTGGGTTCACAATGGCCGTGTCTCTCTCTCAGTGGGTTCACAATGGCCGTTTCTCTCTTATTGTGTTCACAATGGTCATGTCTCTCTTAGTGGGTTCACACTGGTCGTGTCTCTCTATTAATGGGTTCACAATGGCCGTGTCTCTCTCTCAGTGGGTTCACAATGGTCGTGTCTCTCTCTTAGTGGGTTCACAATGGTCGTGTCTCTCTCAATGGGTTCACAATGGTCGTGTCTCTCTCTTATTGTGTTCACAATGGCCGTGTCTCTCTCTTAGTGGGTTCACAATGGCCGTTTCTCTCTTAGTGGGTTCACAATAGTCGTGTCTCTCTCTCAGTGGGTTCACAATGGTCGTGTCTCTCTCTCAGTGGGTTCACAATGGCCGTATCTCTCTCAGTGGGTTCACAATGGCCGTGTCTCTCTTATTGTGTTCACAATGGCCGTGTCTCTCTCTTAGTGGGTTCACAATGGCCGTGTCCCTCTCTTAGTGGGTTCACAATGGCCGTGTCTCTCTCTCAGTGGGTTCACAATGGCCGTTTCTCTCTTATTGTGTTCACAATGGTCATGTCTCTCTTAGTGGGTTCACACTGGTCGTGTCTCTCTCTTAATGGGTTGACAATGGCCGTGTCTCTCTCTCAGTGGGTTCACAATGGTCGTGTCTCTCTCTTATTGGGTTCACAATGGCCGTGTCTCTCTCTTAGTGGGTTCACAATGGTCGTGTCTCTCTCAATGGGTTCACAATGGTCGTGTCTCTCTCTTATTGTGTTCACAATGGCCGTGTCTCTCTCTTAGTGGGTTCACAATGGCCGTTTCTCTCTTATTGGGTTCACAATAGTCGTGTCTCTCTCTCAGTGGGTTCACAATGGCCGTGTCTCTCTCAGTGGGTTCACAATGGCCGTGTCTCTCTTATTGTGTTCACAATGGCCGTGTCTCTCTCTTAGTGGGTTCACAATGGCCGTGTCCCTCTCTTAGTGGGTTCACAATGGCCGTGTCTCTCTCTCAGTGGGTTCACAATGGCCGTTTCTCTCTTATTGTGTTCACAATGGTCATGTCTCTCTTAGTGGGTTCACACTGGTCGTGTCTCTCTATTAATGGGTTCACAATGGCCGTGTCTCTCTCTCAGTGGGTTCACAATGGTCGTGTCTCTCTCTTATTGGGTTCACAATGGCCGTGTCACTCTCTTAGTGGGTTCACAATGGTCGTGTCTCTCTCAATGGGTTCACA
The DNA here is from genome assembly GCF_048934315.1 of Petromyzon marinus. Lineage (NCBI taxonomy): Eukaryota > Metazoa > Chordata > Hyperoartia > Petromyzontiformes > Petromyzontidae > Petromyzon > Petromyzon marinus. The sequence continues at coordinate 1,516,134 of NW_027422603.1, read as the reverse complement.
ATGGTCGTGTCTCTCTCTTATTGTGTTCACAATGGCCGTGTCTCTCTCTTAGTGGGTTCACAATGGCCGTTTCTCTCTTAGTGGGTTCACAATGGTCGTGTCTCTCTCTCAGTGGGTTCACAATGGCCGTATCTCTCTCAGTGGGTTCACAATGGCCGTGTCTCTCTTATTGTGTTCACAATGGCCATGTCTCTCTCTTAGTGGGTTCACAATGGCCGTGTCCCTCTCTTAGTGGGTTCACAATGGCCGTGTCTCTCTCTCAGTGGGTTCACAATGGCCGTTTCTCTCTTATTGTGTTCACAATGGTCATGTCTCTCTTAGTGGGTTCACACTGGTCGTGTCTCTCTCTTAATGGGTTGACAATGGCCGTGTCTCTCTCTCAGTGGGTTCACAATGGTCGTGTCTCTCTCTTATTGGGTTCACAATGGCCGTGTCTCTCTCTTAGTGGGTTCACAATGGTCGTGTCTCTCTCAATGGGTTCACAATGGTCGTGTCTCTCTCTTATTGTGTTCACAATGGCCGTGTCTCTCTCTTAGTGGGTTCACAATGGCCGTTTCTCTCTTAGTGGGTTCACAATAGTCGTGTCTCTCTCTCAGTGGGTTCACAATGGTCGTGTCTCTCTCTCAGTGGGTTCACAATGGCCGTATCTCTCTCAGTGGGTTCACAATGGCCGTGTCTCTCTTATTGTGTTCACAATGGCCGTGTCTCTCTCTTAGTGGGTTCACAATGGCCGTGTCCCTCTCTTAGTGGGTTCACAATGGCCGTGTCTCTCTCTCAGTGGGTTCACAATGGCCGTTTCTCTCTTATTGTGTTCACAATGGTCATGTCTCTCTTAGTGGGTTCACACTGGTCGTGTCTCTCTCTTAATGGGTTGACAATGGCCGTGTCTCTCTCTCAGTGGGTTCACAATGGTCGTGTCTCTCTCTTATTGGGTTCCAAATGGCCGTGTCTCTCTCTTAGTGGGTTCACAATGGTCGTGTCTCTCTCAATGGGTTCACAATGGTCGTGTCTCTCTCTTATTGTGTTCACAATGGCCGTGTCTCTCTCTTAGTGGGTTCACAATGGCCGTTTCTCTCTTAGTGGATTCACAATAGTCGTGTCTCTCTCTCAGTGGGTTCACAATGGCCGTGTCTCTCTCAGTGGGTTCACAATGGCCGTGTCTCTCTTATTGTGTTCACAATGGCCGTGTCTCTCTCTTAGTGGGTTCACAATGGCCGTGTCCCTCTCTTAGTGGGTTCACAATGGCCGTGTCTCTCTCTCAGTGGGTTCACAATGGCCGTTTCTCTCTTATTGTGTTCACAATGGTCATGTCTCTCTTAGTGGGTTCACACTGGTCGTGTCTCTCTTAATGGGTTCACAATGGCCGTGTCTCTCAGTGGGTTCACAATGGTCGTTTATCTCTCTTAGTGGGTTCAAAATGGCCGTGTCTCTCTCTCAGTGGGTTCACAATGGCCGTGTCTCTCTCTTAGTGGGTTCACAATGGTCGTGTCTCTCTTAGTGGGTTCACACTGGTCGTGTCTCTCTCTTAGTGGGTTCACAATGGCCGTGTCTCTCTCTCAGTGGGTTCACAATGGCCGTTTCTTTGTTATTGTGTTCACAATGGTCATGTCTCTCTTAGTGGGTTCACACTGGTCGTGTCTCTCTATTAATGGGTTCACAATGGCCGTGTCTCTCTCTCAGTGGGTTCACAATGGTCGTGTCTCTCTCTTATTGGGTTCACAATGGCCGTGTCACTCTCTTAGTGGGTTCACAATGGTCGTGTCTCTCTCAATGGGTTCACAATGGTCGTGTCTCTCTCTTATTGTGTTCACAATGGCCGTGTCTCTCTCTTAGTGGGTTCACAATGGCCGTTTCTCTCTTAGTGGGTTCACAATGGTCGTGTCTCTCTCTCAGTGGGTTCACAATGGCCGTCTCTCTCTCAGTGAGTTCACAATGGCCGTGTCTCTCTTATTGTGTTCACAATGGCCTTGTCTCTCTCTTAGTGGGTTCACAATGGCCGTGTCCCTGTCTTAGTGGGTTCACAATGGCCGTGTCTCTCTCTCAGTGGGTTCACAATGGCCGTTTCTCTCTTATTGTGTTCACAATGGTCATGTCTCTCTTAGTGGGTTCACACCGGTCGTGTCTCTCTCTTAATGGGTTGACAATGGCCGTGTCTCTCTCTCAGTGGGTTCACAATGGTCGTGTCTCTCTCTTATTGGGTTCACAATGGCCGTGTCTCTCTCTTAGTGGGTTCACAATGGTCGTGTCTCTCTCAATGGGTTCACAATGGTCGTGTCTCTCTTATTGTGTTCACAATGGCCGTGTCTCTCTCTTAGTGGGTTCACAATGGCCGTTTCTCTCTTAGTGGGTTCACAATGGTCGTGTCTCTCTCTCAGTGGGTTCACAATGGCCGTGTCTCTCTCAGTGGGTTCACAATGGCCGTGTCTCTCTTATTGTGTTCACAATGGCCGTGTCTCTCTCTTAGTGGGTTCACAATGGCCGTGTCCCTCTCTTAGTGGGTTCACAATGGCCGTGTCTCTCTCTCAGTGGGTTCACAATGGCCGTTTCTCTCTTATTGTGTTCACAATGGTCATGTCTCTCTTAGTGGGTTCACACTGGTCGTGTCTCTCTTAATGGGTTCACAATGGCCGTGTCTCTCTCTCAGTGGGTTCACAATGGTCGTGTCTCTCTCTTAGTGGGTTCACAATGGCCGTGTCTCTCTCTTAGTGGGTTCACAATGGTCGTGTCTCTCTCTCAGTGGGTTCACAATGGTCGTGTCTCTCTCTTATTGTGTTCACAATGGCCGTGTCTCTCTTATTGTGTTCACAATGGTCGTGTCTCTCTTAGTGGGTTCACAATGGCCGTGTCTCTCTCTTAGTGTGTTCACAATGGTCGTATCTCTCTCAGTGGGTTCACAATGGCCGTGTCTCTCTCTCAGTGGGTTCACAATGGTCGTGTCTCTCTCAGTGGGTTCACAATGGTCGTGTCTCTCTCAGTGGGTTCACAATGGTCGTGTCTCTCTCAGAGGGTTCACAATGGCCGTGTCACGCTTAGTGGGTTCACAATGGCCGTGTCTTTCTCAGTGGGTTCACAATGGTCGTGTCTCTCTCAGTGGGTTCACAATGGTCGTGTCTCTCTCAGAGGGCTCACAATGGCCGTCTCTCTTATTGTGTTCACAATGGTCGTGTCTCTTAGTGGGTTCACAATGGCCATGTCTCTCTCTCAGTGGGTTCACAATGGCCCTATCTCTCTTAGTGGTTTCACAATGGCCGTGTCTCTCTCTTAATGGGTTCACAATGGTCGTGTCTCTCTCAGTGGGTTCACAATGGCCGTGTCTCTCTTAATGGGTTCACAATGGTCGTGTCTCTCTCTCTCAGTGGGTTCACAATGGCCGTTTCTCTCTCTCAGTGGGTTCACAATGGTCGTGTCTCTCTCTTCGTGGGTTCACAATGGCCGTGTCTCTCTCTTAGTGGGTTCACAATGTCCGTGTCTTTCTCTTAGGGGTTCACAATGGACGTGTCTCTCTTAGTGGGTTCACAATGGTCGTGTTTCTCTCTTAGTGGGTTCGCAATGGCCGTGTCTCTCTCGTATTGTGTTCACAATGGACGTGTCTCTCTCTCAGTGGGTTCATAATAGTCGTGTCTCTCTCTTAGTGGGTTCCAATGGCCGTGTCTCTCTCTCAGTGGGTTCACAATGGCCGTTTCTCTCTAATTGTGTTCACAATGGTCATGTCTCTCTTAGTGGGTTCACACTGGTCGTGTCTCTCTCTTATTGTGTTCACAATGGCCGTGTCTCTCTCTTAGTGGGTTCACAATGGCCGTGTCTCTCTTAGTGGGTTCACAATGGTCGTGTCTCTCTCTCAGTGGGTTCACAATGGCCGTGTCTCTCTCTTATTGTGTTCACAATGGCCGTGTCTCTCTTAGTGGGTTCACAATGGTCGTGTCTCTCTCTCAGTGGGTTCACAATGGCCGTGTCTCTCTCAGTGGGTTCACAATGGCCGTGTCTCTCTTATTGTGTTCACAATGGCCGTGTCTCTCTTAATGGGTTCACAATGGCCGTGTCCCTCTCTTAGTGGGTTCACAATGGCCGTGTCTCTCTCTCAGTGGGTTCACAATGGCCGTTTCTCTCTTATTGTGTTCACAATGGTCATGTCTCTCTTAGTGGGTTCACACTGGTCGTGTCTCTCTTAATGGGTTCACAATGGCCGTGTCTCTCTCTCAGTGGATTCACAATGGTCGTGTCTCTCTCTTAGTGGGTTCACAATGGCCGTGTCTCTCTCTTAGTGGGTTCACAAGGGTCGTGTCTCTCTCTCAGTGGGTTCACAATGGTCGTGTCTCTCTCTTATTGTGTTCACAATGGCCGTGTCTCCCTTATTGTGTTCACAATGGTCGTGTCTCTCTTAGTGGGTTCACAATGGCCGTGTCTCTCTTTTAGTGTGTTCACAATGGTCGTATCTCTCTCAGTGGGTTCACAATGGCCGTGTCTCTCTCAGTGGGTTCACAATGGTCGTGTCTCTCTCAGTAGGTTCACAATGGTCGTGTCTCTCTCAGAGGGTTCACAATGGCCGTGTCTCGCTTAGTGGGTTCACAATGGCCGTGTCTTTCTCAGTGGGTTCACAATGGTCGTGTCTCTCTCAGTGGGTTCACAATGGTCGTGTCTCTCTCAGAGGGTTCACAATGGCCGTCCTTCTTATTGTGTTCACAATGGTCATGTCTCTCTCTTAGTGGGTTCACAATGGCCGTGTCTCTCTCTCAGTGGGTTCACAATGGCCCTGTCTCTCTTAGTGGTTTCACAATGGCCATGTCTCTCTCTTAATGGGTTCACAATGGTCGTGTCTCTCTCAGTGGGTTCACAATGGCCGTGTCTCTCTTAATGGGTTCACAATGGTCGTGTCTCTCTCTCTCAGTGGGTTCACAATGGGCGTTTCTCTCTCTCAGTGGGTTCACAATGGTCGTGTCTCTCTCTTCGTGGGTTCACAATGGCCGTGTCTCTCTCTTAGTGGGTTCACAATGGCCGTGTCTTTCTCTTAGGGGTTCACAATGGACGTGTCTCTCTTAGTGGGTTCACAATGGTCGTGTTTCTCTCTTAGTGGGTTAGCAATGGCCGTGTCTCTCTCTTAGTGGGTTCACAATGGCCGTGTCTCTCTTAGTGGGTTCACACTGGTCGTGTCTCTCTATTAATGGGTTCACAATGGCCGTGTCTCTCTCTCAGTGGGTTCACAATGGTCGTGTCTCTCTCTTATTGGGTTCACAATGGCCGTGTCACTCTCTTAGTGGGTTCACAATGGTCGTGTCTCTCTCAATGGGTTCACAATGGTCGTGTCTCTCTCTTATTGTGTTCACAATGGCCGTGTCTCTCTCTTAGTGGGTTCACAATGGCCGTTTCTCTCTTAGTGGGTTCACAATGGTCGTGTCTCTCTCTCAGTGGGTTCACAATGGCCGTATCTCTCTCAGTGGGTTCACAATGGCCGTGTCTCTCTTATTGTGTTCACAATGGCCGTGTCTCTCTCTTAGTGGGTTCACAATGGCCGTGTCCCTCTCTTAGTGGGTTCACAATGGCCGTGTCTCTCTCTCAGTGGGTTCACAATGGCCGTTTCTCTCTTATTGTGTTCACAATGGTCATGTCTCTCTTAGTGGGTTCACACTGGTCGTGTCTCTCTCTTAATGGGTTGACAATGGCCGTGTCTCTCTCTCAGTGGGTTCACAATGGTCGTGTCTCTCTCTTATTGGGTTCACAATGGCCGTGTCTCTCTCTTAGTGGGTTCACAATGGTCGTGTCTCTCTCAGTGGGTTCACAATGGCCGTGTCTCTCTTAATGGGTTCACAATGGTCGTGTCTCTCTCTCTCAGTGGGTTTACAATGGCCGTTTCTCTCTCTCAGTGGGTTCACAATGGTCGTGTCTCTCTCTTCGTGGGTTCACAATGGCCGTGTCTCTCTCTTAGTGGGTTCACAATGGCCGTGTCTTTCTCTTAGGGGTTCACAATGGACGTGTCTCTCTTAGTGGGTTCACAATGGTCGTGTTTCTCTCTTAGTGGGTTAGCAATGGCCGTGTCTCTCTCTTAGTGGGTTCACAATGGCCGTGTCTCTCTTAGTGGGTTCACACTGGTCGTGTCTCTCTATTAATGGGTTCACAATGGCCGTGTCTCTCTCTCAGTGGGTTCACAATGGTCGTGTCTCTCTCTTATTGGGTTCACAATGGCCGTGTCACTCTCTTAGTGGCTTCACAATGGTCGTGTCTCTCTCAATGGGTTCACAATGGTCGTGTCTCTCTCTTATTGTGTTCACAATGGCCGTGTCTCTCTCTTAGTGGGTTCACAATGGCCGTTTCTCTCTTAGTGGGTTCACAATGGTCGTGTCTCTCTCTCAGTGGGTTCACAATGGCCGTATCTCTCTCAGTGGGTTCACAATGGCCGTGTCTCTCTTATTGTGTTCACAATGGCCGTGTCTCTCTCTTAGTGGGTTCACAATGGCCGTGTCCCTCTCTTAGTGGGTTCACAATGGCCGTGTCTCTCTCTCAGTGGGTTCACAATGGCCGTTTCTCTCTTATTGTGTTCACAATGGTCATGTCTCTCTTAGTGGGTTCACACTGGTCGTGTCTCTCTCTTAATGGGTTGACAATGGCCGTGTCTCTCTCTCAGTGGGTTCACAATGGTCGTGTCTCTCTCTTATTGGGTTCACAATGGCCGTGTCTCTCTCTTAGTGGGTTCACAATGGTCGTGTCTATCTCAATGGGTTCACAATGGTCGTGTCTCTCTCTTATTGTGTTCACAATGGCCGTGTCTCTCTCTTAGTGGGTTCACAATGGCCGTTTCTCTCTTAGTGGGTTCACAATAGTCGTGTCTCTCTCTCAGTGGGTTCACAATGGTCGTGTCTCTCTCTCAGTGGGTTCACAATGGCCGTATCTCTCTCAGTGGGTTCACAATGGCCGTGTCTCTCTTATTGTGTTCACAATGGCCGTGTCTCTCTCTTAGTGGGTTCACAATGGCCGTGTCCCTCTCTTAGTGGGTTCACAATGGCCGTGTCTCTCTCTCAGTGGGTTCACAATGGCCGTTTCTCTCTTATTGTGTTCACAATGGTCATGTCTCTCTTAGTGGGTTCACACTGGTCGTGTCTCTCTCTTAATGGGTTGACAATGGCCGTGTCTCTCTCTCAGTGGGTTCACAATGGTCGTGTCTCTCTCTTATTGGGTTCACAATGGCCGTGTCTCTCTCTTAGTGGGTTCACAATGGTCGTGTCTCTCTCAATGGGTTCACAATGGTCGTGTCTCTCTCTTATTGTGTTCACAATGGCCGTGTCTCTCTCTTAGTGGGTTCACAATGGCCGTTTCTCTCTTATTGGGTTCACAATAGTCGTGTCTCTCTCTCAGTGGGTTCACAATGGCCGTGTCTCTCTCAGTGGGTTCACAATGGCCGTGTCTCTCTTATTGTGTTCACAATGGCCGTGTCTCTCTCTTAGTGGGTTCACAATGGCCGTGTCCCTCTCTTAGTGGGTTCACAATGGCCGTGTCTCTCTCTCAGTGGGTTCACAATGGCCGTTTCTCTCTTATTGTGTTCACAATGGTCATGTCTCTCTTAGTGGGTTCACACTGGTCGTGTCTCTCTATTAATGGGTTCACAATGGCCGTGTCTCTCTCTCAGTGGGTTCACAATGGTCGTGTCTCTCTCTTATTGGGTTCACAATGGCCGTGTCACTCTCTTAGTGGGTTCACAATGGTCGTGTCTCTCTCAATGGGTTCACAATGGTCGTGTCTCTCTCTTATTGTGTTCACAATGGCCGTGTCTCTCTCTTAGTGGGTTCACAATGGCCGTTTCTCTCTTAGTGGGTTCACAATGGTCGTGTCTCTCTCTCAGTGGGTTCACAATGGCCGTATCTCTCTCAGTGGGTTCACAATGGCCGTGTCTCTCTTATTGTGTTCACAATGGCCGTGTCTCTCTCTTAGTGGGTTCACAATGGCCGTGTCCCTCTCTTAGTGGGTTCACAATGGCCGTGTCTCTCTCTCAGTGGGTTCACAATGGCCGTTTCTCTCTTATTGTGTTCACAATGGTCATGTCTCTCTTAGTGGGTTCACACTGGTCGTGTCTCTCTCTTAATGGGTTGACAATGGCCGTGTCTCTCTCTCAGTGGGTTCACAATGGTCGTGTCTCTCTCTTATTGGGTTCACAATGGCCGTGTCTCTCTCTTAGTGGGTTCACAATGGTCGTGTCTCTCTCAATGGGTTCACAATGGTCGTGTCTCTCTCTTATTGTGTTCACAATGGCCGTGTCTCTCTCTTAGTGGGTTCACAATGGCCGTTTCTCTCTTAGTGGGTTCACAATAGTCGTGTCTCTCTCTCAGTGGGTTCACAATGGTCGTGTCTCTCTCTCAGTGGGTTCACAATGGCCGTATCTCTCTCAGTGGGTTCACAATGGCCGTGTCTCTCTTATTGTGTTCACAATGGCCGTGTCTCTCTCTTAGTGGGTTCACAATGGCCGTGTCCCTCTCTTAGTGGGTTCACAATGGCCGTGTCTCTCTCTCAGTGGGTTCACAATGGCCGTTTCTCTCTTATTGTGTTCACAATGGTCATGTCTCTCTTAGTGGGTTCACACTGGTCGTGTCTCTCTCTTAATGGGTTGACAATGGCCGTGTCTCTCTCTCAGTGGGTTCACAATGGTCGTGTCTCTCTCTTATTGGGTTCACAATGGCCGTGTCTCTCTCTTAGTGGGTTCACAATGGTCGTGTCTCTCTCAATGGGTTCACAATGGTCGTGTCTCTCTCTTATTGTGTTCACAATGGCCGTGTCTCTCTCTTAGTGGGTTCACAATGGCCGTTTCTCTCTTAGTGGATTCACAATAGTCGTGTCTCTCTCTCAGTGGGTTCACAATGGCCGTGTCTCTCTCAGTGGGTTCACAATGGCCGTGTCTCTCTTATTGTGTTCACAATGGCCGTGTCTCTCTCTTAGTGGGTTCACAATGGCCGTGTCCCTCTCTTAGTGGGTTCACAATGGCCGTGTCTCTCTCTCAGTGGGTTCACAATGGCCGTTTCTCTCTTATTGTGTTCACAATGGTCATGTCTCTCTTAGTGGGTTCACACTGGTCGTGTCTCTCTTAATGGGTTCACAATGGCCGTGTCTCTCAGTGGGTTCACAATGGTCGTTTATCTCTCTTAGTGGGTTCAAAATGGCCGTGTCTCTCTCTCAGTGGGTTCACAATGGCCGTGTCTCTCTCTTAGTGGGTTCACAATGGTCGTGTCTCTCTTAGTGGGTTCACACTGGTCGTGTCTCTCTCTTAGTGGGTTCACAATGGCCGTGTCTCTCTCTCAGTGGGTTCACAATGGCCGTTTCTCTGTTATTGTGTTCACAATGGTCATGTCTCTCTTAGTGGGTTCACACTGGTCGTGTCTCTCTATTAATGGGTTCACAATGGCCGTGTCTCTCTCTCAGTGGGTTCACAATGGTCGTGTCTCTCTCTTATTGGGTTCACAATGGCCGTGTCACTCTCTTAGTGGGTTCACAATGGTCGTGTCTCTCTCAATGGGTTCACAATGGTCGTGTCTCTCTCTTATTGTGTTCACAATGGCCGTGTCTCTCTCTTAGTGGGTTCACAATGGCCGTTTCTCTCTTAGTGGGTTCACAATGGTCGTGTCTCTCTCTCAGTGGGTTCACAATGGCCGTGTCTCTCTCAGTGAGTTCACAATGGCCGTGTCTCTCTTATTGTGTTCACAATGGCCTTGTCTCTCTCTTAGTGGGTTCACAATGGCCGTGTCCCTCTCTTAGTGGGTTCACAATGGCCGTGTCTCTCTCTCAGTGGGTTCACAATGGCCGTTTCTCTCTTATTGTGTTCACAATGGTCATGTCTCTCTTAGTGGGTTCACACTGGTCGTGTCTCTCTCTTAATGGGTTGACAATGGCCGTGTCTCTCTCTCAGTGGGTTCACAATGGTCGTGTCTCTCTCTTATTGGGTTCACAATGGCCGTGTCTCTCTCTTAGTGGGTTCACAATGGTCGTGTCTCTCTCAATGGGTTCACAATGGTCGTGTCTCTCTTATTGTGTTCACAATGGCCGTGTCTCTCTCTTAGTGGGTTCACAATGGCCGTTTCTCTCTTAGTGGGTTCACAATGGTCGTGTCTCTCTCTCAGTGGGTTCACAATGGCCGTGTCTCTCTCAGTGGGTTCACAATGGCCGTGTCTCTCTTATTGTGTTCACAATGGCCGTGTCTCTCTCTTAGTGGGTTCACAATGGCCGTGTCCCTCTCTTAGTGGGTTCACAATGGCCGTGTCTCTCTCTCAGTGGGTTCACAATGGCCGTTTCTCTCTTATTGTGTTCACAATGGTCATGTCTCTCTTAGTGGGTTCACACTGGTCGTGTCTCTCTTAATGGGTTCACAATGGCCGTGTCTCTCTCTCAGTGGGTTCACAATGGTCGTGTCTCTCTCTTAGTGGGTTCACAATGGCCGTGTCTCTCTCTTAGTGGGTTCACAATGGTCGTGTCTCTCTCTCAGTGGGTTCACAATGGTCGTGTCTCTCTCTTATTGTGTTCACAATGGCCGTGTCTCTCTTATTGTGTTCACAATGGTCGTGTCTCTCTTAGTGGGTTCACAATGGCCGTGTCTCTCTCTTAGTGTGTTCACAATGGTCGTATCTCTCTCAGTGGGTTCACAATGGCCGTGTCTCTCTCTCAGTGGGTTCACAATGGTCGTGTCTCTCTCAGTGGGTTCACAATGGTCGTGTCTCTCTCAGTGGGTTCACAATGGTCGTGTCTCTCTCAGAAGGTTCACAATGGCCGTGTCACGCTTAGTGGGTTCACAATGGCCGTGTCTTTCTCAGTGGGTTCACAATGGCCGTGTCTCTCTTATTGTGTTCACAATGGCCGTGTCTCTCTCTTAGTGGGTTCACAATGGCCGTTTCTCTCTTAGTGGATTCACAATAGTCGTGTCTCTCTCTCAGTGGGTTCACAATGGCCGTGTCTCTCTCAGTGGGTTCACAATGGCCGTGTCTCTCTTATTGTGTTCACAATGGCCGTGTCTCTCTCTTAGTGGGTTCACAATGGCCGTGTCCCTCTCTTAGTGGGTTCACAATGGCCGTGTCTCTCTCTCAGTGGGTTCACAATGGCCGTTTCTCTCTTATTGTGTTCACAATGGTCATGTCTCTCTTAGTGGGTTCACACTGGTCGTGTCTCTCTTAATGGGTTCACAATGGCCGTGTCTCTCAGTGGGTTCACAATGGTCGTTTATCTCTCTTAGTGGGTTCAAAATGGCCGTGTCTCTCTCTCAGTGGGTTCACAATGGCCGTGTCTCTCTCTTAGTGGGTTCACAATGGTCGTGTCTCTCTTAGTGGGTTCACACTGGTCGTGTCTCTCTCTTAGTGGGTTCACAATGGCCGTGTCTCTCTCTCAGTGGGTTCACAATGGCCGTTTCTCTGTTATTGTGTTCACAATGGTCATGTCTCTCTTAGTGGGTTCACACTGGTCGTGTCTCTCTATTAATGGGTTCACAATGGCCGTGTCTCTCTCTCAGTGGGTTCACAATGGTCGTGTCTCTCTCTTATTGGGTTCACAATGGCCGTGTCACTCTCTTAGTGGGTTCACAATGGTCGTGTCTCTCTCAATGGGTTCACAATGGTCGTGTCTCTCTCTTATTGTGTTCACAATGGCCGTGTCTCTCTCTTAGTGGGTTCACAATGGCCGTTTCTCTCTTAGTGGGTTCACAATGGTCGTGTCTCTCTCTCAGTGGGTTCACAATGGCCGTGTCTCTCTCAGTGAGTTCACAATGGCCGTGTCTCTCTTATTGTGTTCACAATGGCCTTGTCTCTCTCTTAGTGGGTTCACAATGGCCGTGTCCCTCTCTTAGTGGGTTCACAATGGCCGTGTCTCTCTCTCAGTGGGTTCACAATGGCCGTTTCTCTCTTATTGTGTTCACAATGGTCATGTCTCTCTTAGTGGGTTCACACTGGTCGTGTCTCTCTCTTAATGGGTTGACAATGGCCGTGTCTCTCTCTCAGTGGGTTCACAATGGTCGTGTCTCTCTCTTATTGGGTTCACAATGGCCGTGTCTCTCTCTTAGTGGGTTCACAATGGTCGTGTCTCTCTCAATGGGTTCACAATGGTCGTGTCTCTCTTATTGTGTTCACAATGGCCGTGTCTCTCTCTTAGTGGGTTCACAATGGCCGTTTCTCTCTTAGTGGGTTCACAATGGTCGTGTCTCTCTCTCAGTGGGTTCACAATGGCCGTGTCTCTCTCAGTGGGTTCACAATGGCCGTGTCTCTCTTATTGTGTTCACAATGGCCGTGTCTCTCTCTTAGTGGGTTCACAATGGCCGTGTCCCTCTCTTAGTGGGTTCACAATGGCCGTGTCTCTCTCTCAGTGGGTTCACAATGGCCGTTTCTCTCTTATTGTGTTCACAATGGTCATGTCTCTCTTAGTGGGTTCACACTGGTCGTGTCTCTCTTAATGGGTTCACAATGGCCGTGTCTCTCTCTCAGTGGGTTCACAATGGTCGTGTCTCTCTCTTAGTGGGTTCACAATGGCCGTGTCTCTCTCTTAGTGGGTTCACAATGGTCGTGTCTCTCTCTCAGTGGGTTCACAATGGTCGTGTCTCTCTCTTATTGTGTTCACAATGGCCGTGTCTCTCTTATTGTGATCACAATGGTCGTGTCTCTCTTAGTGGGTTCACAATGGCCGTGTCTCTCTCTTAGTGTGTTCACAATGGTCGTATCTCTCTCAGTGGGTTCACAATGGCCGTGTCTCTCTCTCAGTGGGTTCACAATGGTCGTGTCTCTCTCAGTGGGTTCACAATGGTCGTGTCTCTCTCAGTGGGTTCACAATGGTCGTGTCTCTCTCAGAAGGTTCACAATGGCCGTGTCACGCTTAGTGGGTTCACAATGGCCGTGTCTTTCTCAGTGGGTTCACAATGGTCGTGTCTCTCTCAGTGGGTTCACAATGGTCGTGTCTCTCTCAGAGGGCTCACAATGGCCGTCTCTCTTATTGTGTTCACAATGGTCGTGTCTCTTAGTGGGTTCACAATGGCCATGTCTCTCTCTCAGTGGGTTCACAATGGCCCTATCTCTCTTAGTGGTTTCACAATGGCCGTGTCTCTCTCTTAATGGGTTCACAATGGTCGTGTATCTCTCAGTGGGTTCACAATGGCCGTGTCTCTCTTAATGGGTTCACAATGGTCGTGTCTCTCTCTCTCAGTGGGTTCACAATGGCCGTTTCTCTCTCTCAGTGGGTTCACAATGGTCGTGTCTCTCTCTTCGTGGGTTCACAATGGCCGTGTCTCTCTCTTAGTGGGTTCACAATGTCCGTGTCTTTCTCTTAGGGGTTCACAATGGACGTGTCTCTCTTAGTGGGTTCACAATGGTCGTGTTTCTCTCTTAGTGGGTTCGCAATGGCCGTGTCTCTCTCGTATTGTGTTCACAATGGACGTGTCTCTCTCTCAGTGGGTTCATAATAGTCGTGTCTCTCTCTTAGTGGGTTCCAATGGCCGTGTCTCTCTCTCAGTGGGATCACAATGGCCGTTTCTCTCTAATTGTGTTCACAATGGTCATGTCTCTCTTAGTGGGTTCACACTGGTCGTGTCTCTCTCTTATTGTGTTCACAATGGCCGTGTCTCTCTCTTAGTGGGTTCACAATGGCCGTGTCTCTCTTAGTGGGTTCACAATGGTCGTGTCTCTCTCTCAGTGGGTTCACAATGGCCGTGTCTCTCTCTTATTGTGTTCACAATGGCCGTGTCTCTCTTAGTGGGTTCACAATGGTCGTGTCTCTCTCTCAGTGGGTTCACAATGGCCGTGTCTCTCTCAGTGGGTTCACAATGGCCGTGTCTCTCTTATTGTGTTCACAATGGCCGTGTCTCTCTTAATGGGTTCACAATGGCCGTGTCCCTCTCTTAGTGGGTTCACAATGGCCGTGTCTCTCTCTCAGTGGGTTCACAATGGCCGTTTCTCTCTTATTGTGTTCACAATGGTCATGTCTCTCTTAGTGGGTTCACACTGGTCGTGTCTCTCTTAATGGGTTCACAATGGCCGTGTCTCTCTCTCAGTGGATTCACAATGGTCGTGTCTCTCTCTTAGTGGGTTCACAATGGCCGTGTCTCTCTCTTAGTGGGTTCACAAGGGTCGTGTCTCTCTCTCAGTGGGTTCACAATGGTCGTGTCTCTCTCTTATTGTGTTCACAATGGCCGTGTCTCCCTTATTGTGTTCACAATGGTCGTGTCTCTCTTAGTGGGTTCACAATGGCCGTGTCTCTCTTTTAGTGTGTTCACAATGGTCGTATCTCTCTCAGTGGGTTCACAATGGCCGTGTCTCTCTCAGTGGGTTCACAATGGTCGTGTCTCTCTCAGTAGGTTCACAATGGTCGTGTCTCTCTCAGAGGGTTCACAATGGCCGTGTCTCGCTTAGTGGGTTCACAATGGCCGTGTCTTTCTCAGTGGGTTCACAATGGTCGTGTCTCTCTCAGTGGGTTCACAATGGTCGTGTCTCTCTCAGAGGGTTCACAATGGCCGTCCTTCTTATTGTGTTCACAATGGTCATGTCTCTCTCTTAGTGGGTTCACAATGGCCGTGTCTCTCTCTCAGTGGGTTCACAATGGCCCTGTCTCTCTTAGTGGTTTCACAATGGCCATGTCTCTCTCTTAATGGGTTCACAATGGTCGTGTCTCTCTCAGTGGGTTCACAATGGCCGTGTCTCTCTTAATGGGTTCACAATGGTCGTGTCTCTCTCTCTCAGTGGGTTCACAATGGCCGTTTCTCTCTCTCAGTGGGTTCACAATGGTCGTGTCTCTCTCTTCGTGGGTTCACAATGGCCGTGTCTCTCTCTTAGTGGGTTCACAATGGCCGTGTCTTTCTCTTAGGGGTTCACAATGGACGTGTCTCTCTTAGTGGGTTCACAATGGTCGTGTTTCTCTCTTAGTGGGTTAGCAATGGCCGTGTCTCTCTCTTAGTGGGTTCACAATGGCCGTGTCTCTCTTAGTGGGTTCACAATGGTCGTGTCTCTCTCTTAGTGGATTCACAATGGCCGTGTCTCTCTTAGTGGGTTCACAATGGCCGTTTCTCTCTTATTGTGTTCACAATGGTCATGTCTCTCTTAGTGGGTTCACACTGGTCGTGTCTCTCTCTTATTGTGTTCACAATGGCCGTGTCTCTCTCTTAGTGGGTTCACAATGGCCGGGTCTCTCTTAGTGGGTTCACAATGGTCGTGTCTCTCTCTCAGTGGGTTCACAATGGCCGTGTCTCTCTCTTATTGTGTTCACAATGGCCGTGTCTCTCTCTTAGTGGGTTCACAATGGCCGTGTCTCTCTTAGTGGGTTCACAATGGTCGTGTCTCTCTCTCAGTGGGTTCACAATGGCCGTGTCTCTCTCAGTGGGTTCACAATGGCCGTGTCTCTCTTATTGTGTTCACAATGGCCGTGTCTCTCTTAATGGGTTCACAATGGCCGTGTCCCTCTCTTAGTGGGTTCACAATGGCCGTGTCTCTCTCTCAGTGGGTTCACAATGGCCGTTTCTCTCTTATTGTGTTCACAATGGTCATGTCTCTCTTAGTGGGTTCACAATGGCCGTGTCTTTCTCTTAGGGGTTCACAATGGACGTGTCTCTCTTAGTGGGTTCACAATGGTCGTGTTTCTCTCTTAGTGGGTTCGCAATGGCCGTGTCTCTCTCTTATTGGGTTCACAATGGCCGTGTCTCTCTTAGTGGGTTCACAATGGTCGTGTCTCTCTCTTAGTGGATTCACAATGGCCGTGTCTCTCTTAGTGGGTTCACAATGGCCGTTTCTCTCTTATTGTGTTCACAATGGTCATGTCTCTCTTAGTGGGTTCACACTGGTCGTGTCTCTCTCTTATTGTGTTCACAATGGCCGTGTCTCTCTCTTAGTGGGTTCACAATGGCCGGGTCTCTCTTAGTGGGTTCACAATGGTCGTGTCTCTCTCTCAGTGGGTTCACAATGGCCGCGTCTCTCTCTTATTGTGTTCACAATGGCCGTGTCTCTCTCTTAGTGGGTTCACAATGGCCGTGTCTCTCTTAGTGGGTTCACAATGGTCGTGTCTCTCTCTCAGTGGGTTCACAATGGCCGTGTCTCTCTCAGTGGGTTCACAATGGCCGTGTCTCTCTTATTGTGTTCACAATCGCCGTGTCTCTCTTAATGGGTTCACAATGGCCGTGTCCCTCTCTTAGTGGGTTCACAATGGCCGTGTCTCTCTCTCAGTGGGTTCACAATGGCCGTTTCTCTCTTATTGTGTTCACAATGGTCATGTCTCTCTTAGTGGGTTCACAATGGCCATGTCTTTCTCTTAGGGGTTCACAATGGACGTGTCTCTCTTAGTGGGTTCACAATGGTCGTGTTTCTCTCTTAGTGGGTTCGCAATGGCCGTGTCTCTCTCTTAGTGGGTTCACAATGGCCGTGTCTCTCTTAGTGGGTTCACAATGGTCGTGTCTCTCTCTTAGTGGATTCACAATGGCCGTGTCTCTCTTAGTGGGTTCACAATGGCCGTTTCTCTCTTATTGTGTTCACAATGGTCATGTCTCTCTTAGTAGGTTCACACTGGTCGTGTCTCTCTCTTATTGTGTTCACAATGGCCGTGTCTCTCTCTTAGTGGGTTCACAATGGCCGTGTCTCTCTTAGTGGGTTCACAATGGTCGTGTCTCTCTCTCAGTGGGTTCACAATGGCCGTGTCTCTCTCTTATTGTGTTCACAATGGCCGTGTCTCTCTCTTAGTGGGTTCACAATGGCCGTGTCTCTCTTAGTGGGTTCACAATGGTCGTGTCTCTCTCTCAGTGGGTTCACAATGGCCGTGTCTCTCTCAGTGGGTTCACAATGGCCGTGTCTCTCTTATTGTGTTCACAATGGCCGTGTCTCTCTTAATGGGTTCACAATGGCCGTGTCCCTCTCTTAGTGGGTTCACAATGGCCGTGTCTCTCTCTCAGTGGGTTCACAATGGCCGTTTCTCTCTTATTGTGTTCACAATGGTCATGTCTCTCTTAGTGGGTTCACACTGGTCGTGTCTCTCTTAATGGGTTCACAATGGCCGTGTCTCTCTCTCAGTGGATTCACAATGGTCGTGTCTCTCTCTTAGTGGGTTCACAATGGCCGTGTCTCTCTCTTAGTGGGTTCACAATGGTCGTGTCTCTCTCTCAGTGGGTTCACAATGGTCGTGTCTCTCTCTTATTGTGTTCACAATGGCCGTGTCTCCCTTATTGTGTTCACAATGGTCGTGTCTCTCTTAGTGGGTTCACAATGGCCGTGTCTCTCTTTTAGTGTGTTCACAATGGTCGTATCTCTCTCAGTGGGTTCACAATGGCCGTGTCTCTCTCAGTGGGTTCACAATGGTCGTGTCTCTCTCAGTAGGTTCACAATGGTCGTGTCTCTCTCAGAGGGTTCACAATGGCCGTGTCTCGCTTAGTGGGTTCACAATGGCCGTGTCTTTCTCAGTGGGTTCACAATGGTCGTGTCTCTCTCAGTGGGTTCACAATGGTCGTGTCTCTCTCAGAGGGTTCACAATGGCCGTCCTTCTTATTGTGTTCACAATGGTCGTGTCTCTCTCTTAGTGGGTTCACAATGGCCGTGTCTCTCTCTCAGTGGGTTCACAATGGCCCTGTCTCTCTTAGTGGTTTCACAATGGCCATGTCTCTCTCTTAATGGGTTCACAATGGTCGTGTCTCTCTCAGTGGGTTCACAATGGCCGTGTCTCTCTTAATGGGTTCACAATGGTCGTGTCTCTCTCTCTCAGTGGGTTCACAATGGCCGTTTCTCTCTCTCAGTGGGTTCACAATGGTCGTGTCTCTCTCTTCGTGCGTTCACAATGGCCGTGTCTCTCTCTTAGTGGGTTCACAATGGCCGTGTCTTTCTCTTAGGGGTTCACAATGGACGTGTCTCTCTTAGTGGGTTCACAATGGTCGTGTTTCTCTCTTAGTGGGTTCACAATGGCCGTGTCTCTCTCTCAGTGGGTTCACAATGGCCCTGTCTCTCTTAGTGGTTTCACAATGGCCATGTCTCTCTCTTAATGGGTTCACAATGGTCGTGTCTCTCTCAGTGGGTTCACAATGGCCGTGTCTCTCTTAATGGGTTCACAATGGTCGTGTCTCTCTCTCTCAGTGGGTTCACAATGGCCGTTTCTCTCTCTCAGTGGGTTCACAATGGTCGTGTCTCTCTCTTCGTGGGTTCACAATGGCCGTGTCTCTCTCTTAGTGGGTTCACAATGGCCGTGTCTTTCTCTTAGGGGTTCACAATGGACGTGTCTCTCTTAGTGGGTTCACAATGGTCGTGTTTCTCTCTTAGTGGGTTAGCAATGGCCGTGTCTCTCTCTTAGTGGGTTCACAATGGCCGTGTCTCTCTTAGTGGGTTCACAATGGTCGTGTCTCTCTCTTAGTGGATTCACAATGGCCGTGTCTCTCTTAGTGGGTTCACAATGGCCGTTTCTCTCTTATTGTGTTCACAATGGTCATGTCTCTCTTAGTGGGTTCACACTGGTCGTGTCTCTCTCTTATTGTGTTCACAATGGCCGTGTCTCTCTCTTAGTGGGTTCACAATGGCCGGGTCTCTCTTAGTGGGTTCACAATGGTCGTGTCTCTCTCTCAGTGGGTTCACAATGGCCGTGTCTCTCTCTTATTGTGTTCACAATGGCCGTGTCTCTCTCTTAGTGGGTTCACAATGGCCGTGTCTCTCTTAGTGGGTTCACAATGGTCGTGTCTCTCTCTCAGTGGGTTCACAATGGCCGTGTCTCTCTCAGTGGGTTCACAATGGCCGTGTCTCTCTTATTGTGTTCACAATGGCCGTGTCTCTCTTAATGGGTTCACAATGGCCGTGTCCCTCTCTTAGTGGGTTCACAATGGCCGTGTCTCTCTCTCAGTGGGTTCACAATGGCCGTTTCTCTCTTATTGTGTTCACAATGGTCATGTCTCTCTTAGTGGGTTCACAATGGCCGTGTCTTTCTCTTAGGGGTTCACAATGGACGTGTCTCTCTTAGTGGGTTCACAATGGTCGTGTTTCTCTCTTAGTGGGTTCGCAATGGCCGTGTCTCTCTCTTATTGGGTTCACAATGGCCGTGTCTCTCTTAGTGGGTTCACAATGGTCGTGTCTCTCTCTTAGTGGATTCACAATGGCCGTGTCTCTCTTAGTGGGTTCACAATGGCCGTTTCTCTCTTATTGTGTTCACAATGGTCATGTCTCTCTTAGTGGGTTCACACTGGTCGTGTCTCTCTCTTATTGTGTTCACAATGGCCGTGTCTCTCTCTTAGTGGGTTCACAATGGCCGGGTCTCTCTTAGTGGGTTCACAATGGTCGTGTCTCTCTCTCAGTGGGTTCACAATGGCCGCGTCTCTCTCTTATTGTGTTCACAATGGCCGTGTCTCTCTCTTAGTGGGTTCACAATGGCCGTGTCTCTCTTAGTGGGTTCACAATGGTCGTGTCTCTCTCTCAGTGGGTTCACAATGGCCGTGTCTCTCTCAGTGGGTTCACAATGGCCGTGTCTCTCTTATTGTGTTCACAATCGCCGTGTCTCTCTTAATGGGTTCACAATGGCCGTGTCCCTCTCTTAGTGGGTTCACAATGGCCGTGTCTCTCTCTCAGTGGGTTCACAATGGCCGTTTCTCTCTTATTGCGTTCACAATGGTCATGTCTCTCTTAGTGGGTTCACAATGGCCATGTCTTTCTCTTAGGGGTTCACAATGGACGTGTCTCTCTTAGTGGGTTCACAATGGTCGTGTTTCTCTCTTAGTGGGTTCGCAATGGCCGTGTCTCTCTCTTAGTGGGTTCACAATGGCCGTGTCTCTCTTAGTGGGTTCACAATGGTCGTGTCTCTCTCTTAGTGGATTCACAATGGCCGTGTCTCTCTTAGTGGGTTCACAATGGCCGTTTCTCTCTTATTGTGTTCACAATGGTCATGTCTCTCTTAGTGGGTTCACACTGGTCGTGTCTCTCTCTTATTGTGTTCACAATGGCCGTGTCTCTCTCTTAGTGGGTTCACAATGGCCGTGTCTCTCTTAGTGGGTTCACAATGGTCGTGTCTCTCTCTCAGTGGGTTCACAATGGCCGTGTCTCTCTCTTATTGTGTTCACAATGGCCGTGTCTCTCTCTTAGTGGGTTCACAATGGCCGTGTCTCTCTTAGTGGGTTCACAATGGTCGTGTCTCTCTCTCAGTGGGTTCACAATGGCCGTGTCTCTCTCAGTGGGTTCACAATGGCCGTGTCTCTCTTATTGTGTTCACAATGGCCGTGTCTCTCTTAATGGGTTCACAATGGCCGTGTCCCTCTCTTAGTGGGTTCACAATGGCCGTGTCTCTCTCTCAGTGGGTTCACAATGGCCGTTTCTCTCTTATTATGTTCACAATGGTCATGTCTCTCTTAGTGGGTTCACACTGGTCGTGTCTCTCTTAATGGGTTCACAATGGCCGTGTCTCTCTCTCAGTGGATTCACAATGGTCGTGTCTCTCTCTTAGTGGGTTCACAATGGCCGTGTCTCTCTCTTAGTGGGTTCACAATGGTCGTGTCTCTCTCTCAGTGGGTTCACAATGGTCGTGTCTCTCTCTTATTGTGTTCACAATGGCCGTGTCTCCCTTATTGTGTTCACAATGGTCGTGTCTCTCTTAGTGGGTTCACAATGGCCGTGTCTCTCTTTTAGTGTGTTCACAATGGTCGTATCTCTCTCAGTGGGTTCACAATGGCCGTGTCTCTCTCAGTGGGTTCACAATGGTCGTGTCTCTCTCAGTAGGTTCACAATGGTCGTGTCTCTCTCAGAGGGTTCACAATGGCCGTGTCTCGCTTAGTGGGTTCACAATGGCCGTGTCTTTCTCAGTGGGTTCACAATGGTCGTTTCTCTCTCAGTGGGTTCACAATGGTCGTGTCTCTCTCAGAGGGTTCACAATGGCCGTCCTTCTTATTGTGTTCACAATGGTCGTGTCTCTCTCTTAGTGGGTTCACAATGGCCGTGTCTCTCTCTCAGTGGGTTCACAATGGCCCTGTCTCTCTTAGTGGTTTCACAATGGCCATGTCTCTCTCTTAATGGGTTCACAATGGTCGTGTCTCTCTCAGTGGGTTCACAATGGCCGTGTCTCTCTTAATGGGTTCACAATGGTCGTGTCTCTCTCTCTCAGTGGGTTCACAATGGCCGTTTCTCTCTCTCAGTGGGTTCACAATGGTCGTGTCTCTCTCTTCGTGCGTTCACAATGGCCGTGTCTCTCTCTTAGTGGGTTCACAATGGCCGTGTCTTTCTCTTAGGGGTTCACAATGGACGTGTCTCTCTTAGTGGGTTCACAATGGTCGTGTTTCTCTCTTAGTGGGTTCACAATGGCCGTGTCTCTCTCTCAGTGGGTTCACAATGGCCCTGTCTCTCTTAGTGGTTTCACAATGGCCATGTCTCTCTCTTAATGGGTTCACAATGGTCGTGTCTCTCTCAGTGGGTTCACAATGGCCGTGTCTCTCTTAATGGGTTCACAATGGTCGTGTCTCTCTCTCTCAGTGGGTTCACAATGGCCGTTTCTCTCTCTCAGTGGGTTCACAATGGTCGTGTCTCTCTCTTCGTGGGTTCACAATGGCCGTGTCTCTCTCTTAGTGGGTTCACAATGGCCGTGTCTTTCTCTTAGGGGTTCACAATGGACGTGTCTCTCTTAGTGGGTTCACAATGGTCGTGTTTCTCTCTTAGTGGGTTAGCAATGGCCGTGTCTCTCTCTTAGTGGGTTCACAATGGCCGTGTCTCTCTTAGTGGGTTCACAATGGCCGTGTCTCTCTCTCAGTGGATTCACAATGGTCGTGTCTTTCTCTTAGTGGGTTCACAATGGCCGTGTCTCTCTCTTAGTGGGTTCACAATGGTCGTGTCTCTCTCTCAGTGGGTTCACAATGGTCGTGTCTCTCTCTTATTGTGTTCACAATGGCCGTGTCTCCCTTATTGTGTTCACAATGGTCGTGTCTCTCTTAGTGGGTTCACAATGGCCGTGTCTCTCTTTTAGTGTGTTCACAATGGTCGTATCTCTCTCAGTGGGTTCACAATGGCCGTGTCTCTCTCAGTGGGTTCACAATGGTCGTGTCTCTCTCAGTAGGTTCACAATGGTCGTGTCTCTCTCAGAGGGTTCACAATGGCCGTGTCTCGCTTAGTGGGTTCACAATGGCCGTGTCTTTCTCAGTGGGTTCACAATGGTCGTGTCTCTCTCAGTGGGTTCACAATGGTCGTGTCTCTCTCAGAGGGTTCACAATGGCCGTCCTTCTTATTGTGTTCACAATGGTCGTGTCTCTCTCTTAGTGGGTTCACAATGGCCCTGTCTCTCTTTCAGTGGGTTCACAATGGCCCTGTCTCTCTTAGTGGTTTCACAATGGCCATGTCTCTCTCTTAATAGGTTCACAATGGTCGTGTCTCTCTCAGTGGGTTCACAATGGCCGTGTCTCTCTTAATGGGTTCACAATGGTCGTGTCTCTCTCTCTCAGTGGGTTCACAATGGCCGTTTCTCTCTCTCAGTGGGTTCACAATGGTCGTGTCTCTCTCTTCGTGCGTTCACAATGGCCGTGTCTCTCTCTTAGTGGGTTCACAATGGCCGTGTCTTTCTCTTAGGGGTTCACAATGGACGTGTCTCTCTTAGTGGGTTCACAATGGTCGTGTTTCTCTCTTAGTGGGTTCGCAATGGCCGTGTCTCTCTCTTAGTGGGTTCACAATGGCCGTGTCTCTCTTAGTGGGTTCACAATGGTCGTGTCTCTCTCTAAGTGGATTCACAATGGCCGTGTCTCTCTTAGTGGGTTCACAATGGCCGTGTCTCTCTCACAGTGAGTTCACAATGGTCGTGTCTCTCTCTTAATGGGTTCACAATGGTCGTGTCTCTCTCTTAATGGGTTCACAATGGTCGTGTCTCTCTCAGTGGGTTCACAATGGTCGTGTCTTTCTCTCAGTTGCTTCACAATGGTCGTGTCTCTCTCTCAGTGAGTTCACAATGGTCGCGTCTCTCTCTCTTATTGTGTTCACAATGGTCGTGTCTCTCTCTTAATGGGTTCACAATGGTCGTGTCTCTCTCAGTGGGTTCACAATGGTCGTGTCTCTCTCACAGTGGGTTCACAATGGTCGTGTCTCTCTCTCAGTGAGTTCACAATGGTCGTGTCTCTCTCAATCGGTTCACAATGGTCGTGTCTCTCGCTTACTGTGTCCACAATGGTCGTGTCTCTCTCAGTGGGTTCACAATGGCCGTGTCTCTCTTATTGTGTTCACAATGGCCGTGTCTCTCTTAATGGGTTCACAATGGCCGTGTCCCTCTCTTAGTGGGTTCACAATGGCCGTGTCTCTCTCTCAGTGGGTTCACAATGGCCGTTTCTCTCTTATTGTGTTCACAATGGTCATGTCTCTCTTAGTGGGTTCACACTGGTCGTGTCTCTCTTAATGGGTTCACAATGGCCGTGTCTCTCTCTCAGTGGATTCACAATGGTCGTGTCTCTCTCTTAGTGGGTTCACAATGGCCGTGTCTCTCTCTTAGTGGGTTCACAAGGGTCGTGTCTCTCTCTCAGTGGGTTCACAATGGTCGTGTCTCTCTCTTATTGTGTTCACAATGGCCGTGTCTCCCTTATTGTGTTCACAATGGTCGTGTCTCTCTTAGTGGGTTCACAATGGCCGTGTCTCTCTTTTAGTGTGTTCACAATGGTCGTATCTCTCTCAGTGGGTTCACAATGGCCGTGTCTCTCTCAGTGGGTTCACAATGGTCGTGTCTCTCTCAGTAGGTTCACAATGGTCGTGTCTCTCTCAGAGGGTTCACAATGGCCGTGTCTCGCTTAGTGGGTTCACAATGGCCGTGTCTTTCTCAGTGGGTTCACAATGGTCATGTCTCTCTCAGTGGGTTCACAATGGTCGTGTCTCTCTCAGAGGGTTCACAATGGCCGTCCTTCTTATTGTGTTCACAATGGTCATGTCTCTCTCTTAGTGGGTTCACAATGGCCGTGTCTCTCTCTCAGTGGGTTCACAATGGCCCTGTCTCTCTTAGTGGTTTCACAATGGCCATGTCTCTCTCTTAATGGGTTCACAATGGTCGTGTCTCTCTCAGTGGGTTCACAATGGCCGTGTCTCTCTTAATGGGTTCACAATGGTCGTGTCTCTCTCTCTCAGTGGGTTCACAATGGCCGTGTCTCTCTCTTAGTGGGTTCACAAGGGTCGTGTCTCTCTCTCAGTGGGTTCACAATGGTCGTGTCTCTCTCTTATTGTGTTCACAATGGCCGTGTCTCCCTTATTGTGTTCACAATGGTCGTGTCTCTCTTAGTGGGTTCACAATGGCCGTGTCTCTCTTTTAGTGTGTTCACAATGGTCGTATCTCTCTCAGTGGGTTCACAATGGCCGTGTCTCTCTCAGTGGGTTCACAATGGTCGTGTCTCTCTCAGTAGGTTCACAATGGTCGTGTCTCTCTCAGAGGGTTCACAATGGCCGTGTCTCGCTTAGTGGGTTCACAATGGCCGTGTCTTTCTCAGTGGGTTCACAATGGTCATGTCTCTCTCAGTGGGTTCACAATGGTCGTGTCTCTCTCAGAGGGTTCACAATGGCCGTCCTTCTTATTGTGTTCACAATGGTCATGTCTCTCTCTTAGTGGGTTCACAATGGCCGTGTCTCTCTCTCAGTGGGTTCACAATGGCCCTGTCTCTCTTAGTGGTTTCACAATGGCCATGTCTCTCTCTTAATGGGTTCACAATGGTCGTGTCTCTCTCAGTGGGTTCACAATGGCCGTGTCTCTCTTAATGGGTTCACAATGGTCGTGTCTCTCTCTCTCAGTGGGTTCACAATGGCCGTTTCTCTCTCTCAGTGGGTTCACAATGGTCGTGTCTCTCTCTTCGTGGGTTCACAATGGCCGTGTCTCTCTCTTAGTGGGTTCACAATGGCCGTGTCTTTCTCTTAGGGGTTCACAATGGACGTGTCTCTCTTAGTGGGTTCACAATGGTCGTGTTTCTCTCTTAGTGGGTTAGCAATGGCCGTGTCTCTCTCTTAGTGGGTTCACAATGGCCGTGTCTCTCTTAGTGGGTTCACAATGGTCGTGTCTCTCTCTTAGTGGATTCACAATGGCCGTGTCTCTCTTAGTGGGTTCACAATGGCCGTTTCTCTCTTATTGTGTTCACAATGGTCATGTCTCTCTTAGTGGGTTCACACTGGTCGTGTCTCTCTCTTATTGTGTTCACAATGGCCGTGTCTCTCTCTTAGTGGGTTCACAATGGCCGGGTCTCTCTTACTGGGTTCACAATGGTCGTGTCTCTCTCTCAGTGGGTTCACAATGGCCGCGTCTCTCTCTTATTGTGTTCACAATGGCCGTGTCTCTCTCTTAGTGGGTTCACAATGGCCGTGTCTCTCTTAGTGGGTTCACAATGGTCGTGTCTCTCTCTCAGTGGGTTCACAATGGCCGTGTCTCTCTCAGTGGGTTCACAATGGCCGTGTCTCTCTTATTGTGTTCACAATCGCCGTGTCTCTCTTAATGGGTTCACAATGGCCGTGTCCCTCTCTTAGTGGGTTCACAATGGCCGTGTCTCTCTCTCAGTGGGTTCACAATGGCCGTTTCTCTCTTATTGTGTTCACAATGGTCATGTCTCTCTTAGTGGGTTCACAATGGCCGTGTCTTTCTCTTAGGGGTTCACAATGGACGTGTCTCTCTTAGTGGGTTCACAATGGTCGTGTTTCTCTCTTAGTGGGTTCGCAATGGCCGTGTCTCTCTCTTAGTGGGTTCACAATGGCCGTGTCTCTCTTAGTGGGTTCACAATGGTCGTGTCTCTCTCTTAGTGGATTCACAATGGCCGTGTCTCTCTTAGTGGGTTCACAATGGCCGTTTCTCTCTTATTGTGTTCACAATGGTCATGTCTCTCTTAGTGGGTTCACACTGGTCGTGTCTCTCTCTTATTGTGTTCACAATGGCCGTGTCTCTCTCTTAGTGGGTTCACAATGGCCGTGTCTCTCTTAGTGGGTTCACAATGGTCGTGTCTCTCTCTCAGTGGGTTCACAATGGCCGTGTCTCTCTCTTATTGTGTTCACAATGGCCGTGTCTCTCTCTTAGTGGGTTCACAATGGCCGTGTCTCTCTTAGTGGGTTCACAATGGTCGTGTCTCTCTCTCAGTGGGTTCACAATGGCCGTGTCTCTCTCAGTGGGTTCACAATGGCCGTGTCTCTCTTATTGTGTTCACAATGGCCGTGTCTCTCTTAATGGGTTCACAATGGCCGTGTCCCTCTCTTAGTGGGTTCACAATGGCCGTGTCTCTCTCTCAGTGGGTTCACAATGGCCGTTTCTCTCTTATTGTGTTCACAATGGTCATGTCTCTCTTAGTGGGTTCACACTGGTCGTGTCTCTCTTAATGGGTTCACAATGGCCGTGTCTCTCTCTCAGTGGATTCACAATGGTCGTGTCTCTCTCTTAGTGGGTTCACAATGGCCGTGTCTCTCTCTTAGTGGGTTCACAATGGTCGTGTCTCTCTCTCAGTGGGTTCACAATGGTCGTGTCTCTCTCTTATTGTGTTCACAATGGCCGTGTCTCCCTTATTGTGTTCACAATGGTCGTGTCTCTCTTAGTGGGTTCACAATGGCCGTGTCTCTCTTTTAGTGTGTTCACAATGGTCGTATCTCTCTCAGTGGGTTCACAATGGCCGTGTCTCTCTCAGTGGGTTCACAATGGTCGTGTCTCTCTCAGTAGGTTCACAATGGTCGTGTCTCTCTCAGAGGGTTCACAATGGCCGTGTCTCGCTTAGTGGGTTCACAATGGCCGTGTCTTTCTCAGTGGGTTCACAATGGTCGTGTCTCTCTCAGTGGGTTCACAATGGTCGTGTCTCTCTCAGAGGGTTCACAATGGCCGTCCTTCTTATTGTGTTCACAATGGTCGTGTCTCTCTCTTAGTGGGTTCACAATGGCCGTGTCTCTCTCTCAGTGGGTTCACAATGGCCCTGTCTCTCTTAGTGGTTTCACAATGGCCATGTCTCTCTCTTAATGGGTTCACAATGGTCGTGTCTCTCTCAGTGGGTTCACAATGGCCGTGTCTCTCTTAATGGGTTCACAATGGTCGTGTCTCTCTCTCTCAGTGGGTTCACAATGGCCGTTTCTCTCTCTCAGTGGGTTCACAATGGTCGTGTCTCTCTCTTCGTGCGTTCACAATGGCCCTGTCTCTCTCTTAGTGGGTTCACAATGGCCGTGTCTTTCTCTTAGGGGTTCACAATGGACGTGTCTCTCTTAGTGGGTTCACAATGGTCGTGTTTCTCTCTTAGTGGGTTCGCAATGGCCGTGTCTCTCTCTTAGTGGGTTCACAATGGCCGTGTCTCTCTTAGTGGGTTCACAATGGTCGTGTCTCTCTCTTAGTGGATTCACAATGGCCGTGTCTCTCTTAGTGGGTTCACAATGGCCGTGTCTCTCTCACAGTGAGTTCACAATGGTCGTGTCTCTCTCTTAATGGGTTCACAATGGTCGTGTCTCTCTCTTAATGGGTTCACAATGGTCGTGTCTCTCTCAGTGGGTTCACAATGGTCGTGTCTTTCTCTCAGTTGCTTCACAATGGTCGTGTCTCTCTCTCAGTGAGTTCACAATGGTCGCGTCTCTCTCTCTTATTGTGTTCACAATGGTCGTGTCTCTCTCTTAATGGGTTCACAATGGTCGTGTCTCTCTCAGTGGGTTCACAATGGTCGTGTCTCTCTCACAGTGGGTTCACAATGGTCGTGTCTCTCTCTCAGTGAGTTCACAATGGTCGTGTCTCTCTCAATCGGTTCACAATGGTCGTGTCTCTCGCTTACTGTGTCCACAATGGTCGTGTCTCTCTCAGTGGGTTCACAATGGCCGTGTCTCTCTTATTGTGTTCACAATGGCCGTGTCTCTCTTAATGGGTTCACAATGGCCGTGTCCCTCTCTTAGTGGGTTCACAATGGCCGTGTCTCTCTCTCAGTGGGTTCACAATGGCCGTTTCTCTCTTATTGTGTTCACAATGGTCATGTCTCTCTTAGTGGGTTCACACTGGTCGTGTCTCTCTTAATGGGTTCACAATGGCCGTGTCTCTCTCTCAGTGGATTCACAATGGTCGTGTCTCTCTCTTAGTGGGTTCACAATGGCCGTGTCTCTCTCTTAGTGGGTTCACAAGGGTCGTGTCTCTCTCTCAGTGGGTTCACAATGGTCGTGTCTCTCTCTTATTGTGTTCACAATGGCCGTGTCTCCCTTATTGTGTTCACAATGGTCGTGTCTCTCTTAGTGGGTTCACAATGGCCGTGTCTCTCTTTTAGTGTGTTCACAATGGTCGTATCTCTCTCAGTGGGTTCACAATGGCCGTGTCTCTCTCAGTGGGTTCACAATGGTCGTGTCTCTCTCAGTAGGTTCACAATGGTCGTGTCTCTCTCAGAGGGTTCACAATGGCCGTGTCTCGCTTAGTGGGTTCACAATGGCCGTGTCTTTCTCAGTGGGTTCACAATGGTCGTGTCTCTCTCAGTGGGTTCACAATGGTCGTGTCTCTCTCAGAGGGTTCACAATGGCCGTCCTTCTTATTGTGTTCACAATGGTCATGTCTCTCTCTTAGTGGGTTCACAATGGCCGTGTCTCTCTCTCAGTGGGTTCACAATGGCCCTGTCTCTCTTAGTGGTTTCACAATGGCCATGTCTCTCTCTTAATGGGTTCACAATGGTCGTGTCTCTCTCAGTGGGTTCACAATGGCCGTGTCTCTCTTAATGGGTTCACAATGGTCGTGTCTCTCTCTCTCAGTGGGTTCACAATGGCCGTTTCTCTCTCTCAGTGGGTTCACAATGGTCGTGTCTCTCTCTTCGTGGGTTCACAATGGCCGTGTCTCTCTCTTAGTGGGTTCACAATGGCCGTGTCTTTCTCTTAGGGGTTCACAATGGACGTGTCTCTCTTAGTGGGTTCACAATGGTCGTGTTTCTCTCTTAGTGGGTTAGCAATGGCCGTGTCTCTCTCTTAGTGGGTTCACAATGGCCGTGTCTCTCTTAGTGGGTTCACAATGGTCGTGTCTCTCTCTTAGTGGATTCACAATGGCCGTGTCTCTCTTAGTGGGTTCACAATGGCCGTTTCTCTCTTATTGTGTTCACAATGGTCATGTCTCTCTTAGTGGGTTCACACTGGTCGTGTCTCTCTCTTATTGTGTTCACAATGGCCGTGTCTCTCTCTTAGTGGGTTCACAATGGCCGGGTCTCTCTTAGTGGGTTCACAATGGTCGTGTCTCTCTCTCAGTGGGTTCACAATGGCCGTGTCTCTCTCTTATTGTGTTCACAATGGCCGTGTCTCTCTCTTAGTGGGTTCACAATGGCCGTGTCTCTCTTAGTGGGTTCACAATGGTCGTGTCTCTCTCTCAGTGGGTTCACAATGGCCGTGTCTCTCTCAGTGGGTTCACAATGGCCGTGTCTCTCTTATTGTGTTCACAATGGCCGTGTCTCTCTTAATGGGTTCACAATGGCCGTGTCCCTCTCTTAGTGGGTTCACAATGGCCGTGTCTCTCTCTCAGTGGGTTCACAATGGCCGTTTCTCTCTTATTGTGTTCACAATGGTCATGTCTCTCTTAGTGGGTTCACAATGGCCGTGTCTTTCTCTTAGGGGTTCACAATGGACGTGTCTCTCTTAGTGGGTTCACAATGGTCGTGTTTCTCTCTTAGAGGGTTCGCAATGGCCGTGTCTCTCTCTTAGTGGGTTCACAATGGCCGTGTCTCTCTTAGTGGGTTCACAATGGTCGTGTCTCTCTCTTAGTGGATTCACAATGGCCGTGTCTCTCTTAGTGGGTTCACAATGGCCGTTTCTCTCTTATTGTGTTCACAATGGTCATGTCTCTCTTAGTGGGTTCACACTGGTCGTGTCTCTCTCTTATTGTGTTCACAATGGCCGTGTCTCTCTCTTAGTGGGTTCACAATGGCCGGGTCTCTCTTAGTGGGTTCACAATGGTCGTGTCTCTCTCTCAGTGGGTTCACAATGGCCGCGTCTCTCTCTTATTGTGTTCACAATGGCCGTGTCTCTCTCTTAGTGGGTTCACAATGGCCGTGTCTCTCTTAGTGGGTTCACAATGGTCGTGTCTCTCTCTCAGTGGGTTCACAATGGCCGTGTCTCTCTCAGTGGGTTCACAATGGCCGTGTCTCTCTTATTGTGTTCACAATCGCCGTGTCTCTCTTAATGGGTTCACAATGGCCGTGTCCCTCTCTTAATGGGTTCACAATGGCCGTGTCTCTCTCTCAGTGGGTTCACAATGGCCGTTTCTCTCTTATTGTGTTCACAATGGTCATGTCTCTCTTAGTGGGTTCACAATGGCCGTGTCTTTCTCTTAGGGGTTCACAATGGACGTGTCTCTCTTAGTGGGTTCACAATGGTCGTGTTTCTCTCTTAGTGGGTTCGCAATGGCCGTGTCTCTCTCTTAGTGGGTTCACAATGGCCGTGTCTCTCTTAGTGGGTTCACAATGGTCGTGTCTCTCTCTTAGTGGATTCACAATGGCCGTGTCTCTCTTAGTGGGTTCACAATGGCCGTTTCTCTCTTATTGTGTTCACAATGGTCATGTCTCTCTTAGTGGGTTCACACTGGTCGTGTCTCTCTCTTATTGTGTTCACAATGGCCGTGTCTCTCTCTTAGTGGGTTCACAATGGCCGTGTCTCTCTTAGTGGGTTCACAATGGTCGTGTCTCTCTCTCAGTGGGTTCACAATGGCCGTGTCTCTCTCTTATTGTGTTCACAATGGCCGTGTCTCTCTCTTAGTGGGTTCACAATGGCCGTGTCTCTCTTAGTGGGTTCACAATGGTCGTGTCTCTCTCTCAGTGGGTTCACAATGGCCGTGTCTCTCTCAGTGGGTTCACAATGGCCGTGTCTCTCTTATTGTGTTCACAATGGCCGTGTCTCTCTTAATGGGTTCACAATGGCCGTGTCCCTCTCTTAGTGGGTTCACAATGGCCGTGTCTCTCTCTCAGTGGGTTCACAATGGCCGTTTCTCGCTTATTGTGTTCACAATGGTCATGTCTCTCTTAGTGGGTTCACACTGGTCGTGTCTCTCTTAATGGGTTCACAATGGCCGTGACTCTCTCTCAGTGGATTCACAATGGTCGTGTCTCTCTCTTAGTGGGTTCACAATGGCCGTGTCTCTCTCTTAGTGGGTTCACAATGGTCGTGTCTCTCTCTCAGTGGGTTCACAATGGTCGTGTCTCTCTCTTATTGTGTTCACAATGGCCGTGTCTCCCTTATTGTGTTCACAATGGTCGTGTCTCTCTTAGTGGGTTCACAATGGCCGTGTCTCTCTTTTAGTGTGTTCACAATGGTCGTATCTCTCTCAGTGGGTTCACAATGGCCGTGTCTCTCTCAGTGGGTTCACAATGGTCGTGTCTCTCTCAGTAGGTTCACAATGGTCGTGTCTCTCTCAGAGGGTTCACAATGGCCGTGTCTCGCTTAGTGGGTTCACAATGGCCGTGTCTTTCTCAGTGGGTTCACAATGGTCGTGTCTCTCTCAGTGGGTTCACAATGGTCGTGTCTCTCTCAGAGGGTTCACAATGGCCGTCCTTCTTATTGTGTTCACAATGGTCGTGTCTCTCTCTTAGTGGGTTCACAATGGCCGTGTCTCTCTCTCAGTGGGTTCACAATGGCCCTGTCTCTCTTAGTGGTTTCACAATGGCCATGTCTCTCTCTTAATGGGTTCACAATGGTCGTGTCTCTCTCAGTGGGTTCACAATGGCCGTGTCTCTCTTAATGGGTTCACAATGGTCGTGTCTCTCTCTCTCAGTGGGTTCACAATGGCCGTTTCTCTCTCTCAGTGGGTTCACAATGGCCGTGTCTCTCTCTCAGTGGGTTCACAATGGCCCTGTCTCTCTTAGTGGTTTCACAATGGCCATGTCTCTCTCTTAATGGGTTCACAATGGTCGAGTCTCTCTCAGTGGGTTCACAATGGCCGTGTCTCTCTTAATGGGTTCACAATGGTCGTGTCTCTCTCTCTCAGTGGGTTCACAATGGTCGTGTCTCTCTCTTAGTGGGTTCACAATGGCCGTGTCTCTCTCTCAGTGGGTTCACAATGGCCCTGTCTCTCTTAGTGGTTTCACAATGGCCATGTCTCTATCTTAATGGGTTCACAATGGACGTGTCTCTCTTAGTGGGTTCACAATGGTCGTGTTTCTCTCTTAGTGGGTTCGCAATGGCCGTGTCTCTCTCTTTGTGGGTTCACAATGGCCGTGTCTCTCTTAGTGGGTTCACAATGGTCGTGTCTCTCTCTTAGTGGATTCACAATGGCCGTGTCTCTCTTAGTGGGTTCACAATGGCCGTGTCTCTCTCACAGTGAGTTCACAATGGTCGTGTCTCTCTCTTAATGGGTTCACAATGGTCGTGTCTCTCTCTTAATGGGTTCACAATGGTCGTGTCTCTCTCAGTGGGTTCACAATGGTCGTGTCTTTCTCTCAGTTGCTTCACAATGGTCGTGTCTCTCTCTCAGTGAGTTCACAATGGTCGCGTCTCTCTCTCTTATTGTGTTCACAATGGTCGTGTCTCTCTCTTAATGGGTTCACAATGGTCGTGTCTCTCTCAGTGGGTTCACAATGGTCGTGTCTCTCTCACAGTGGGTTCACAATGGTCGTGTCTCTCTCTCAGTGAGTTCACAATGGTCGTGTCTCTCTCAATCGGTTCACAATGGTCGTGTCTCTCGCTTACTGTGTCCACAATGGTCGTGTCTCTCTCAGTGGGTTCACAATGGCCGTGTCTCTCTTATTGTGTTCAAAATGGTCGTGTCTCTCTCTTAGTGGGTTCACAATGGTCATGTCTCTCTTAGTGGGTTCACAATGGCGCAGTCTCTCTTAGTGGGTTCACAATGGTTGTGTCTCTCTCTTATTGTGTTCACAATGGCCGTGTCTCTCTCTCAGTGGGTTCACAATGGTCGTGTCTCTCTCTTAGTGGGTTCACACTGGTCGTGTTTCTCTCTTAGTGGGTTCACAATGGCCGTGTCTCTCTCTCAGTGGGTTCACAATGGCCGTGTCTCTCTTATTGTGTTCACAATGGTCATGTCTCTCTTAGTGGGTTCACACTGGTCGTGTCTCTCTCTTAATGGGTTCACAATGGCCGTGTCTTTCTCTTAGTGGGTTCACAATGGCCGTGTCTCTCTCTCAGTGAGTTCACAATGGTCGTGTCTCTCTCTTAATGGGTTTACAATGGTCGTGTCTCTCTCAGTGGGTTCACAATGGCCGTGTCTCTCTCAGTGGGTTCACAATGGTCGTGTCTCTCTCAGTAGGTTCACAATGGTCGTGTCTCTCTCAGAGGGTTCACAATGGCCGTGTCTCGCTTAGTGGGTTCACAATGGCCGTGTCTTTCTCAGTGGGTTCACAATGTTCGTGTCTCTCTCAGTGGGTTCACAATGGTCGTGTCTCTCTCAGAGGGTTCACAATGGCCGTCCTTCTTATTGTGTTCACAATGGTCGTGTCTCTCTCTTAGTGGGTTCACAATGGCCGTGTCTCTCTCTCAGTGGGTTCACAATGGCCCTGTCTCTCTTAGTGGTTTCACAATGGCCATGTCTCTCTCTTAATGGGTTCACAATGGTCGTGTCTCCCTCAGTGGGTTCACAATGGCCGTGTCTCTCTTAATGGGTTCACAATGGTCGTGTCTCTCTCTCTCAGTGGGTTCACAATGGCCGTTTCTCTCTCTCAGTGGGTTCACAATGGTCGTGTCTCTCTTAATGGGTTCACAATGGCCGTGTCTCTCTCTCAGTGGATTCACAATGGTCGTGTCTCTCTCTTAGTGGGTTCACAATGGCCGTGTCTCTCTCTTAGTGGGTTCACAATGGTCGTGTCTCTCTCTCAGTGGGTTCACAATGGTCGTGTCTCTCTCTTATTGTGTTCACAATGGCCGTGTCTCCCTTATTGTGTTCACAATGGTCGTGTCTCTCTTAGTGGGTTCACAATGGCCGTGTCTCTCTTTTAGTGTGTTCACAATGGTCGTATCTCTCTCAGTGGGTTCACAATGGCCGTGTCTCTCTCAGTGGGTTCACAATGGTCGTGTCTCTCTCAGTAGGTTCACAATGGTCGTGTCTCTCTCAGAGGGTTCACAATGGCCGTGTCTCGCTTAGTGGGTTCACAATGGCCGTGTCTTTCTCAGTGGGTTCACAATGGTCGTGTCTCTCTCAGTGGGTTCACAATGGTCGTGTCTCTCTCAGAGGGTTCACAATGGCCGTCCTTCTTATTGTGTTCACAATGGTCGTGTCTCTCTCTTAGTGGGTTCACAATGGCCGTGTCTCTCTCTCAGTGGGTTCACAATGGCCCTGTCTCTCTTAGTGGTTTCACAATGGCCATGTCTCTCTCTTAATGGGTTCACAATGGTCGTGTCTCTCTCAGTGGGTTCACAATGGCCGTGTCTCTCTTAATGGGTTCACAATGGTCGTGTCTCTCTCTCTCAGTGGGTTCACAATGGCCGTTTCTCTCTCTCAGTGGGTTCACAATGGTCGTGTCTCTCTCTTCGTGCGTTCACAATGGCCGTGTCTCTCTCTTAGTGGGTTCACAATGGCCGTGTCTTTCTCTTAGGGGTTCACAATGGACGTGTCTCTCTTAGTGGGTTCACAATGGTCGTGTTTCTCTCTTAGTGGGTTCGCAATGGCCGTGTCTCTCTCTTAGTGGGTTCACAATGGCCGTGTCTCTCTTAGTGGGTTCACAATGGTCGTGTCTCTCTCTTAGTGGATTCACAATGGCCGTGTCTCTCTTAGTGGGTTCACAATGGCCGTGTCTCTCTCACAGTGAGTTCACAATGGTCGTGTCTCTCTCTTAATGGGTTCACAATGGTCGTGTCTCTCTCTTAATGGGTTCACAATGGTCGTGTCTCTCTCAGTGGGTTCACAATGGTCGTGTCTTTCTCTCAGTTGCTTCACAATGGTCGTGTCTCTCTCTCAGTGAGTTCACAATGGTCGCGTCTCTCTCTCTTATTGTGTTCACAATGGTCGTGTCTCTCTCTTAATGGGTTCACAATGGTCGTGTCTCTCTCAGTGGGTTCACAATGGTCGTGTCTCTCTCACAGTGGGTTCACAATGGTCGTGTCTCTCTCTCAGTGAGTTCACAATGGTCGTGTCTCTCTCAATCGGTTCACAATGGTCGTGTCTCTCGCTTACTGTGTCCACAATGGTCGTGTCTCTCTCAGTGGGTTCACAATGGCCGTGTCTCTCTTATTGTGTTCAAAATGGTCGTGTCTCTCTCTTAGTGGGTTCACAATGGTCATGTCTCTCTTAGTGGGTTCACAATGGCGCAGTCTCTCTTAGTGGGTTCACAATGGTTGTGTCTCTCTCTTATTGTGTTCACAATGGCCGTGTCTCTCTCTCAGTGGGTTCACAATGGTCGTGTCTTTCTCTTAGTGGGTTCACAATGGCCGTGTCTCTCTCTCAGTGGGTTCACAATGGCCGTGTCTCTCTCTTAGTGGATTCACAATGGTCGTGTCTCTCTTAGTGGGTTCACACTGGTCGTGTTTCTCTCTTAGTGGGTTCACAATGGCCGTGTCTCTCTCTCAGTGGGTTCACAATGGCCGTGTCTCTCTTATTGTGTTCACAATGGTCATGTCTCTCTTAGTGGGTTCACACTGGTCGTGTCTCTCTCTTAATGGGTTCACAATGGCCGTGTCTTTCTCTTAGTGGGTTCACAATGGCCGTGTCTCTCTCTCAGTGAGTTCACAATGGTCGTGTCTCTCTCTTAATGGGTTTACAATGGTCGTGTCTCTCTCAGTGGGTTCACAATGGCCGTGTCTCTCTCAGTGGGTTCACAATGGTCGTGTCTCTCTCAGTAGGTTCACAATGGTCGTGTCTCTCTCAGAGGGTTCACAATGGCCGTGTCTCGCTTAGTGGGTTCACAATGGCCGTGTCTTTCTCAGTGGGTTCACAATGGTCGTGTCTCTCTCAGTGGGTTCACAATGGTCGTGTCTCTCTCAGAGGGTTCACAATGGCCGTCCTTCTTATTGTGTTCACAATGGTCGTGTCTCTCTCTTAGTGGGTTCACAATGGCCGTGTCTCTCTCTCAGTGGGTTCACAATGGCCCTGTCTCTCTTAGTGGTTTCACAATGGCCGTTTCTCTCTCTCAGTGGGTTCACAATGGTCGTGTCTCTCTTAATGGGTTCACAATGGCCGTGTCTCTCTCTCAGTGGATTCACAATGGTCGTGTCTCTCTCTTAGTGGGTTCACAATGGCCGTGTCTCTCTCTTAGTGGGTTCACAATGGTCGTGTCTCTCTCTCAGTGGGTTCACAATGGTCGTGTCTCTCTCTTATTGTGTTCACAATGGCCGTGTCTCCCTTATTGTGTTCACAATGGTCGTGTCTCTCTTAGTGGGTTCACAATGGCCGTGTCTCTCTTTTAGTGTGTTCACAATGGTCGTATCTCTCTCAGTGGGTTCACAATGGCCGTGTCTCTCTCAGTGGGTTCACAATGGTCGTGTCTCTCTCAGTAGGTTCACAATGGTCGTGTCTCTCTCAGAGGGTTCACAATGGCCGTGTCTCGCTTAGTGGGTTCACAATGGCCGTGTCTTTCTCAGTGGGTTCACAATGGTCGTGTCTCTCTCAGTGGGTTCACAATGGTCGTGTCTCTCTCAGAGGGTTCACAATGGCCGTCCTTCTTATTGTGTTCACAATGGTCGTGTCTCTCTCTTAGTGGGTTCACAATGGCCGTGTCTCTCTCTCAGTGGGTTCACAATGGCCCTGTCTCTCTTAGTGGTTTCACAATGGCCATGTCTCTCTCTTAATGGGTTCACAATGGTCGTGTCTCTCTCAGTGGGTTCACAATGGCCGTGTCTCTCTTAATGGGTTCACAATGGTCGTGTCTCTCTCTCTCAGTGGGTTCACAATGGCCGTTTCTCTCTCTCAGTGGGTTCACAATGGTCGTGTCTCTCTCTTCGTGCGTTCACAATGGCCGTGTCTCTCTCTTAGTGGGTTCACAATGGCCGTGTCTTTCTCTTAGGGGTTCACAATGGACGTGTCTCTCTTAGTGGGTTCACAATGGTCGTGTTTCTCTCTTAGTGGGTTCGCAATGGCCGTGTCTCTCTCTTAGTGGGTTCACAATGGCCGTGTCTCTCTTATTGGGTTCACAATGGTCGTGTCTCTCTCTTAGTGGATTCACAATGGCCGTGTCTCTCTTAGTGGGTTCACAATGGCCGTGTCTCTCTCACAGTGAGTTCACAATGGTCGTGTCTCTCTATTAATGGGTTCACAATGGTCGTGTCTCTCTCTTAATGGGTTCACAATGGTCGTGTCTCTCTCAGTGGGTTCACAATGGTCGTGTCTTTCTCTCAGTTGCTTCACAATGGTCGTGTCTCTCTCTCAGTGAGTTCACAATGGTCGCGTCTCTCTGTCTTATTGTGTTCACAATGGTCGTGTCTCTCTCTTAATGGGTTCACAATGGTCGTGTCTCTCTCAGTGGGTTGACAATGGTCGTGTCTCTCTCACAGTGGGTTCACAATGGTCGTGTCTCTCTCTCAGTGAGTTCACAATGGTCGTGTCTCTCTCAATCGGTTCACAATGGTCGTGTCTCTCGCTTACTGTGTCCACAATGGTCGTGTCTCTCTCAGTGGATTCACAATGGCCGTGTCTCTCTTATTGTGTTCAAAATGGTCGTGTCTCTCTCTTAGTGGGTTCACAATGGTCATGTCTCTATTAGTGGGTTCACAATGGCGCAGTCTCTCTTAGTGGGTTCACAATGGTTGTGTCTCTCTCTTATTGTGTTCACAATGGCCGTGTCTCTCTCTCAGTGGGTTCACAATGGTCGTGTCTCTCTCAGTAGGTTCACAATGGTCGTGTCTCTCTCAGAGGGTTCACAATGGCCGTGTCTCGCTTAGTGGGTTCACAATGGCCGTGTCTTTCTCAGTGGGTTCACAATGGTCGTGTCTCTCTCAGTGGGTTCACAATGGTCGTGTCTCTCTCAGAGGGTTCACAATGGCCGTCCTTCTTATTGTGTTCACAATGGTCGTGTCTCTCTCTTAGTGGGTTCACAATGGCCGTGTCTCTCTCTCAGTGGGTTCACAATGGCCCTGTCTCTCTTAGTGGTTTCACAATGGCCATGTCTCTCTCTTAATGGGTTCACAATGGTCGTGTCTCTCTCAGTGGGTTCACAATGGCCGTGTCTCTCTTAATGGGTTCACAATGGTCGTGTCTCTCTCTCTCAGTGGGTTCACAATGGCCGTTTCTCTCTCTCAGTGGGTTCACAATGGTCGTGTCTCTCTCTTCGTGCGTTCACAATGGCCGTGTCTCTCTCTTAGTGGGTTCACAATGGCCGTGTCTTTCTCTTAGGGGTTCACAATGGACGTGTCTCTCTTAGTGGGTTCACAATGGTCGTGTTTCTCTCTTAGTGGGTTCGCAATGGCCGTGTCTCTCTCTTAGTGGGTTCACAATGGCCGTGTCTCTCTTATTGGGTTCACAATGGTCGTGTCTCTCTCTTAGTGGATTCACAATGGCCGTGTCTCTCTTAGTGGGTTCACAATGGCCGTGTCTCTCTCACAGTGAGTTCACAATGGTCGTGTCTCTCTATTAATGGGTTCACAATGGTCGTGTCTCTCTCTTAATGGGTTCACAATGGTCGTGTCTCTCTCAGTGGGTTCACAATGGTCGTGTCTTTCTCTCAGTTGCTTCACAATGGTCGTGTCTCTCTCTCAGTGAGTTCACAATGGTCGCGTCTCTCTGTCTTATTGTGTTCACAATGGTCGTGTCTCTCTCTTAATGGGTTCACAATGGTCGTGTCTCTCTCAGTGGGTTGACAATGGTCGTGTCTCTCTCACAGTGGGTTCACAATGGTCGTGTCTCTCTCTCAGTGAGTTCACAATGGTCGTGTCTCTCTCAATCGGTTCACAATGGTCGTGTCTCTCGCTTACTGTGTCCACAATGGTCGTGTCTCTCTCAGTGGGTTCACAATGGCCGTGTCTCTCTTATTGTGTTCAAAATGGTCGTGTCTCTCTCTTAGTGGGTTCACAATGGTCATGTCTCTCTTAGTGGGTTCACAATGGCGCAGTCTCTCTTAGTGGGTTCACAATGGTTGTGTCTCTCTCTTATTGTGTTCACAATGGCCGTGTCTCTCTCTCAGTGGGTTCACAATGGTCGTGTCTCTCTCTTAGTGGGTTCACAATGGCCGTGTCTCTCTCTCAGTGGGTTCACAATGGCCGTGTCTCTCTCTTAGTGGATTCACAATGGTCGTGTCTCTCTTAGTGGGTTCACACTGGTCGTGTTTCTCTCTTAGTGGGTTCACAATGGCCGTGTCTCTCTCTCAGTGGGTTCACAATGGCCGTGTCTCTCTTATTGTGTTCACAATGGTCATGTCTCTCTTAGTGGGTTCACACTGGTCGTGTCTCTCTCTTAATGGGTTCACAATGGCCGTGTCTTTCTCTTAGTGGGTTCACAATGGCCGTGTCTCTCTCTCAGTGAGTTCACAATGGTCGTGTCTCTCTCTTAATGGGTTTACAATGGTCGTGTCTCTCTCAGTGGGTTCACAATGGCCGTGTCTCTCTCAGTGGGTTCACATTGGTCGTGTCTCTCTCAGTAGGTTCACAATGGTCGTGTCTCTCTCAGAGGGTTCACAATGGCCGTGTCTCGCTTAGTGGGTTCACAATGGCCGTGTCTTTCTCAGTGGGTTCACAATGGTCGTGTCTCTCTCAGTGGGTTCACAATGGTCGTGTCTCTCTCAGAGGGTTCACAATGGCCGTCCTTCTTATTGTGTTCACAATGGTCGTGTCTCTCTCTTAGTGGGTTCACAATGGCCGTGTCTCTCTCTCAGTGGGTTCACAATGGCCCTGTCTCTCTTAGTGGTTTCACAATGGCCATGTCTCTCTCTTAATGGGTTCACAATGGTCGTGTCTCTCTCAGTGGGTTCACAATGGCCGTGTCTCTCTTAATGGGTTCACAATGGTCGTGTCTCTCTCTCTCAGTGGGTTCACAATGGCCGTTTCTCTCTCTCAGTGGGTTCACAATGGTCGTGTCTCTCTCTTCGTGCGTTCACAATGGCCGTGTCTCTCTCTTAGTGGGTTCACAATGGCCGTGTCTTTCTCTTAGGGGTTCACAATGGACGTGTCTCTCTTAGTGGGTTCACAATGGTCGTGTTTCTCTCTTAGTGGGTTCGCAATGGCCGTGTCTCTCTCTTAGTGGGTTCACAATGGCCGTGTCTCTCTTATTGGGTTCACAATGGTCGTGTCTCTCTCTTAGTGGATTCACAATGGCCGTGTCTCTCTTAGTGGGTTCACAATGGCCGTGTCTCTCTCACAGTGAGTTCACAATGGTCGTGTCTCTCTATTAATGGGTTCACAATGGTCGTGTCTCTCTCTTAATGGGTTCACAATGGTCGTGTCTCTCTCAGTGGGTTCACAATGGTCGTGTCTTTCTCTCAGTTGCTTCACAATGGTCGTGTCTCTCTCTCAGTGAGTTCACAATGGTCGCGTCTCTCTGTCTTATTGTGTTCACAATGGTCGTGTCTCTCTCTTAATGGGTTCACAATGGTCGTGTCTCTCTCAGTGGGTTGACAATGGTCGTGTCTCTCTCACAGTGGGTTCACAATGGTCGTGTCTCTCTCTCAGTGAGTTCACAATGGTCGTGTCTCTCTCAATCGGTTCACAATGGTCGTGTCTCTCGCTTACTGTGTCCACAATGGTCGTGTCTCTCTCAGTGGGTTCACAATGGCCGTGTCTCTCTTATTGTGTTCAAAATGGTCGTGTCTCTCTCTTAGTGGGTTCACAATGGTCATGTCTCTCTTAGTGGGTTCACAATGGCGCAGTCTCTCTTAGTGGGTTCACAATGGTTGTGTCTCTCTCTTATTGTGTTCACAATGGCCGTGTCTCTCTCTCAGTGGGTTCACAATGGTCGTGTCTCTCTCTTAGTGGGTTCACAATGGCCGTGTCTCTCTCTCAGTGGGTTCACAATGGCCGTGTCTCTCTCTTAGTGGATTCACAATGGTCGTGTCTCTCTTAGTGGGTTCACACTGGTCGTGTTTCTCTCTTAGTGGGTTCACAATGGCCGTGTCTCTCTCTCAGTGGGTTCACAATGGCCGTGTCTCTCTTATTGTGTTCACAATGGTCATGTCTCTCTTAGTGGGTTCACACTGGTCGTGTCTCTCTCTTAATGGGTTCACAATGGCCGTGTCTTTCTCTTAGTGGGTTCACAATGGCCGTGTCTCTCTCTCAGTGAGTTCACAATGGTCGTGTCTCTCTCTTAATGGGTTTACAATGGTCGTGTCTCTCTCAGTGGGTTCACAATGGCCGTGTCTCTCTCAGTGGGTTCACAATGGTCGTGTCTCTCTCAGTAGGTTCACAATGGTCGTGTCTCTCTCAGAGGGTTCACAATGGCCGTGTCTCGCTTAGTGGGTTCACAATGGCCGTGTCTTTCTCAGTGGGTTCACAATGGTCGTGTCTCTCTCAGTGGGTTCACAATGGTCGTGTCTCTCTCAGAGGGTTCACAATGGCCGTCCTTCTTATTGTGTTCACAATGGTCGTGTCTCTCTCTTAGTGGGTTCACAATGGCCGTGTCTCTCTCTCAGTGGGTTCACAATGGCCCTGTCTCTCTTAGTGGTTTCACAATGGCCATGTCTCTCTCTTAATGGGTTCACAATGGTCGTGTCTCTCTCAGTGGGTTCACAATGGCCGTGTCTCTCTTAATGGGTTCACAATGGTCGTGTCTCTCTCTCTCAGTGGGTT
Source organism: Petromyzon marinus (assembly GCF_048934315.1). Lineage (NCBI taxonomy): Eukaryota > Metazoa > Chordata > Hyperoartia > Petromyzontiformes > Petromyzontidae > Petromyzon > Petromyzon marinus. Next base: position 1,474,672 of record NW_027422603.1, on the reverse strand, counting down.
CACAATGGCCGTTTCTCTCTCTCAGTGGGTTCACAATGGTCGTGTCTCTCTCTTCGTGGGTTCACAATGGCCGTGTCTCTCTCTTAGTGGGTTCACAATGGCCGTGTCTTTCTCTTAGGGGTTCACAATGGACGTGTCTCTCTTAGTGGGTTCACAATGGTCGTGTTTCTCTCTTAGTGGGTTCGCAATGGCCGTGTCTCTCTCTTAGTGGGTTCACAATGGCCGTGTCTCTCTTAGTGGGTTCACAATGGTCGTGTCTCTCTCTTAGTGGATTCACAATGGCCGTGTCTCTCTTAGTGGGTTCACAATGGCCGTGTCTCTCTCTCAGTGAGTTCACAATGGTCGTGTCTCTCTCTTAATGGGTTCACAATGGTCGTGTCTCTCTCTTAATGGGTTCACAATGGTCGTGTCTCTCTCAGTGGTTTCACAATGGTCGTGTCTTTCTCTCAGTTGCTTCACAATGGTCGTGTCTCTCTCTCAGTGAGTTCACAATGGTCGCGTCTCTCTCTCTTATTGTGTTCACAATGGTCGTGTCTCTCTCTTAATGGGTTCACAATGGTCGTGTCTCTCTCAGTGGGTTCACAATGGTCGTGTCTCTCTCACAGTGGGTTCACAATGGTCGTGTCTCTCTCTCAGTGAGTTCACAATGGTCGTGTCTCTCTCAATCGGTTCACAATGGTCGTGTCTCTCGCTTACTGTGTCCACAATGGTCGTGTCTCTCTCAGTGGGTTCACAATGGCCGTGTCTCTCTTATTGTGTTCAAAATGGTCGTGTCTCTCTCTTAGTGGGTTCTCAATGGTCGTATCTCTCTTTGTGGGTTCACAATGGTCGTGTCTCTCTCTCAGTGGGTTCACAATGGTCATGTCTCTCTTAGTGGGTTCACAATGGCGCAGTCTCTCTTAGTGGGTTCACAATGGTTGTGTCTCTCTCTTATTGTGTTCACAATGGCCGTGTCTCTCTCTCAGTGGGTTCACAATGGTCGTGTCTCTCTCTTAGTGGGTTCACAATGGCCGTGTCTCTCTCAGTGGGTTCACAATGGCCGTGTCTCTCTCTTAGTGGATTCACAATGGTCGTGTCTCTCTTAGTGGGTTCACACTGGTCGTGTTTCTCTCTTAGTGGGTTCACAATGGCCGTGTCTCTCTCTCAGTGGGTTCACAATGGCCGTGTCTCTCTTATTGTGTTCACAATGGTCATGTCTCTCTTAGTGGGTTCACACTGGTCGTGTCTCTCTCTTAATGGGTTCACAATGGCCGTGTCTCTCTCTTATTGGGTTCACAATGGCCGTGTCTCTCTCTCAGTGAGTTCACAATGGTCGTGTCTCTCTCTTAATGGGTTTACAATGGTCGTGTCTCTCTCAGTGGGTTCACAATGGTCGTGTCTCTCTTAGTGGGTTCACACTGGTCGTGTTTCTCTCTTAGTGGGTTCACAATGGCCGTGTCTCTCTCTCAGTGGGTTCACAATGGCCGTGTCTCTCTTATTGTGTTCACAATGGCCGTGTCTCTCTTATTGTGTTCACAATGGCCGTGTCTCGCTCTTAGTGGGTTCACAATGGCCGTGTCCCTCTCTTAGTGGGTTCACAATGGCCGTGTCTCTCTCTCAGTGGGTTCACAATGGCCGTTTCTCTCTTATTGTGTTCACAATGGTCATGTCTCTCTTAGTGGGTTCACACTGGTCGTGTCTCTCTTAATGGGTTCACAATGGCCGTGTCTCTCTCTCAGTGGGTTCACAATGGTCGTGTCTCTCTCTTAGTGGGTTCACAATGGCCGTGTCTCTCTCTTAGTGGGTTCACAATGGTCGTGTCTCTCTCTCAGTGGGTTCACAATGGCCGTGTCTCTCTCTCAGTGGGTTCACAATGGCCGTTTCTCTCTTATTGTGTTCACAATGGTCATGTCTCTCTTAGTGGGTTCACACTGGTCGTGTCTCTCTTAATGGGTTCACAATGGCCGTGTCTCTCTCTCTCAGTGGGTTCACAATGGCCGTGTCTCTCTCAGTGGGTTCACAATGGTCGTGTCTCTCTCAGTGGGTTCACAATGGTCGTGTCTCTCTCAGTGGGTTCACAATGGTCGTGTCTCTCTCAGAGGGTTCACAATGGCCGTGTCACGCTTAGTGGGTTCACAATGGCCGTGTCTTTCTCAGTGGGTTCACAATGGTCGTGTCTCTCTCAGTGGGTTCACAATGGTCGTGTCTCTCTCAGAGGGTTCACAATGGCCGTCTCTCTTATTGTGTTCACAATGGTCGTGTCTCTTAGTGGGTTCACAATGGCCATGTCTCTCTCTCAGTGGGTTCACAATGGCCCTGTCTCTCTTAGTGGTTTCACAATGGCCGTGTCTCTCTCTTAATGGGTTCACAATGGTCGTGTCTCTCTCAGTGGGTTCACAATGGCTGTGTCTCTCTTATTGGGTTCACAATGGTCGTGTCTCTCTCTCTCAGTGGGTTCACAATGGCCGTTTCTCTCTCTCAGTGGGTTCACAATGGTCGTGTCTCTCTCTTCGTGGGTTCACAATGGCCGTGTCTCTCTCTTAGTGGGTTCACAATGTCCGTGTCTTTCTCTTAGGGGTTCACAATGGACGTGTCTCTCTTAGTGGGTTCACAATGGTCGTGTTTCTCTCTTAGTGGGTTCGCAATGGCCGTGTCTCTCTCGTATTGTGTTCACAATCGACGTGTCTCTCTATCAGTGGGTTCATAATAGTCGTGTCTCTCTCTTAGTGGGTTCCAATGGCCGTGTCTCTCTCTCAGTGGGTTCACAATGGCCGTTTCTCTCTTATTGTGTTCACAATGGTCATGTCTCTCTTAGTGGGTTCACACTGGTCGTGTCTCTCTCTTATTGTGTTCACAATAGCCGTGTCTCTCTCTTAGTGGGTTCACAATGGCCGTGTCTCTCTTAGTGGGTTCACAATGGTCGTGTCTCTCTCTCAATGGGTTCACAATGGCCGTGTCTCTCTCTTATTGTGTTCACAATGGCCGTGTCTCTCTCTTAGTGGGTTCACAATGGCCGTGTCTCTCTTAGTGGGTTCACAATGGTCGTGTCTCTCTCTCAGTGGGTTCACAATGGCCGTGTCTCTCTCAGTGGGTTCACAATGGCCGTGTCTCTCTTATTGTGTTCACAATAGCCGTGTCTCTCTCTTAGTGGGTTCACAATGGCCGTGTCCCTCTCTTAGTGGGTTCACAATGGCCGTGTCTCTCTCTCAGTGGGTTCACAATGGCCGTTTCTCTCTTATTGTGTTCACAATGGTCATGTCTCTCTTAGTGGGTTCACACTGGTCGTGTCTCTCTTAATGGGTTCACAATGGCCGTGTCTCTCTCTCAGTGGATTCACAATGGTCGTGTCTCTCTCTTAGTGGGTTCACAATGGCCGTGTCTCTCTCTTAGTGGGTTCACAATGGTCGTGTCTCTCTCTCAGTGGGTTCACAATGGTCGTGTCTCTCTCTTATTGTGTTCACAATGGCCGTGTCTCCCTTATTGTGTTCACAATGGTCGTGTCTCTCTTAGTGGGTTCACAATGGCCGTGTCTCTCTCTTAGTGTGTTCACAATGGTCGTATCTCTCTCAGTGGGTTCACAATGGCCGTGTCTCTCTCAGTGGGTTCACATTGGTCGTGTCTCTCTCAGTAGGTTCACAATGGTCGTGTCTCTCTCAGAGGGTTCACAATGGCCGTGTCTCGCTTAGTGGGTTCACAATGGCCGTGTCTTTCTCAGTGGGTTCACAATGGTCGTGTCTCTCTCAGTGGGTTCACAATGGTCGTGTCTCTCTCAGAGGGTTCACAATGGCCGTCTCTCTTATTGTGTTCACAATGGTCGTGTCTCTCTCTTAGTGGGTTCACAATGGCCGTGTCTCTCTCTCAGTGGGTTCACAATGGCCCTGTCTCTCTTAGTGGTTTCACAATGGCCATGTCTCTCTCTTAATGGGTTCACAATGGTCGTGTCTCTCTCAGTGGGTTCACAATGGCCGTGTCTCTCTTAATGGGTTCACAATGGTCGTGTCTCTCTCTCTCAGTGGGTTCACAATGGCCGTTTCTCTCTCTCAGTGGGTTCACAATGGTCGTGTCTCTCTCTTCGTGGGTTCACAATGGCCGTGTCTCTCTTAGTGGGTTCACAATGGTCGTGTCTCTCTCTTAGTGGATTCACAATGGCCGTGTCTCTCTTAGTGGGTTCACAATGGCCGTGTCTCTCTCTCAGTGAGTTCACAATGGTCGTGTCTCTCTCTTAATGGGTTCACAATGGTAGTGTCTCTCTCTTAATGGGTTCACAATGGTCGTGTCTCTCTCAGTGGGTTCACAATGGTCGTGTCTTTCTCTCAGTTGCTTCACAATGGTCGTGTCTCTCTCTCAGTGAGTTCACAATGGTTGCGTCTCTCTCTCTTATTGTGTTCACAATGGTCGTGTCTCTCTCTTAATGGGTTCACAATGGTCGTGTCTCTCTCAGTGGGTTCACAATGGTCATGTCTCTCTCACAGTGGGTTCACAATGGTCGTGTCTCTCTCTCAGTGAGTTCACAATGGTCGTGTCTCTCTCAATCGGTTCACAATGGTCGTGTCTCTCGCTTACTGTGTCCACAATGGTCGTGTCTCTCTCAGTGGGTTCACAATGGCCGTGTCTCTCTTATTGTGTTCAAAATGGTCGTGTCTCTCTCTTAGTGGGTTCACAATGGTCGTATCTCTCTTTGTGGGTTCACAATGGTCGTGTCTCTCTCTCAGTGGGTTCACAATGGTCATGTCTCTCTTAGTGGGTTCACAATGGCGCAGTCTCTCTTAGTGGGTTCACAATGGTTGTGTCTCTCTCTTATTGTGTTCACAATGGCCGTGTCTCTCTCTCAGTGGGTTCACAATGGTCGTGTCTCTCTCTCAGTGAGTTCACAATGGTCGTGACTCTCTCAATCGGTTCACAATGGTCGTGTCTCTCTCTTATTGTGTCCACAATGGTCGTGTCTCTCTCAGTGGGTTCACAATGGCCGTGTCTCTCTTATTGTGTTCACAATGGTCGTGTCTCTCTCTTAGTGGGTTCACAATGGTTGTATCTCTCTTAGTGGGTTCACAATGGCCGTGTCTTTCTCAGTGGGTTCACAATGGTCGTGTCTCTCTCAGTGGGTTCACAATGGTCGTGTCTCTCTCAGAGGGTTCACAATGGCCGTCTCTCTTATTGTGTTCACAATGGTCGTGTCTCTCTCTTAGTGGGTTCACAATGGCCGTGTCTCTCTCTCAGTGGGTTCACAATGGCCCTGTCTCTCTTAGTGGTTTCACAATGGCCATGTCTCTCTCTTAATGGGTTCACAATGGTCGTGTCTCTCTCAGTGGGTTCACAATGGCCGTGTCTCTCTTAATGGGTTCACAATGGTCGTGTCTCTCTCTCTCAGTGGGTTCACAATGGCCGTTTCTCTCTCTCAGTGGGTTCACAATGGTCGTGTCTCTCTCTTCGTGGGTTCACAATGGCCGTGTCTCTCTTAGTGGGTTCACAATGGTCGTGTCTCTCTCTTAGTGGATTCACAATGGCCGTGTCTCTCTTAGTGGGTTCACAATGGCCGTGTCTCTCTCTCAGTGAGTTCACAATGGTCGTGTCTCTCTCTTAATGGGTTCACAATGGTAGTGTCTCTCTCTTAATGGGTTCACAATGGTCGTGTCTCTCTCAGTGGGTTCACAATGGTCGTGTCTTTCTCTCAGTTGCTTCACAATGGTCGTGTCTCTCTCTCAGTGAGTTCACAATGGTTGCGTCTCTCTCTCTTATTGTGTTCACAATGGTCGTGTCTCTCTCTTAATGGGTTCACAATGGTCGTGTCTCTCTCAGTGGGTTCACAATGGTCATGTCTCTCTCACAGTGGGTTCACAATGGTCGTGTCTCTCTCTCAGTGAGTTCACAATGGTCGTGTCTCTCTCAATCGGTTCACAATGGTCGTGTCTCTCGCTTACTGTGTCCACAATGGTCGTGTCTCTCTCAGTGGGTTCACAATGGCCGTGTCTCTCTTATTGTGTTCAAAATGGTCGTGTCTCTCTCTTAGTGGGTTCACAATGGTCGTATCTCTCTTTGTGGGTTCACAATGGTCGTGTCTCTCTCTCAGTGGGTTCACAATGGTCATGTCTCTCTTAGTGGGTTCACAATGGCGCAGTCTCTCTTAGTGGGTTCACAATGGTTGTGTCTCTCTCTTATTGTGTTCACAATGGCCGTGTCTCTCTCTCAGTGGGTTCACAATGGTCGTGTCTCTCTCTCAGTGAGTTCACAATGGTCGTGACTCTCTCAATCGGTTCACAATGGTCGTGTCTCTCTCTTATTGTGTCCACAATGGTCGTGTCTCTCTCAGTGGGTTCACAATGGCCGTGTCTCTCTTATTGTGTTCACAATGGTCGTGTCTCTCTCTTAGTGGGTTCACAATGGTTGTATCTCTCTTAGTGGGTTCACAATGGTCGTGTCTCTCTCTCAGTGGGTTCACAATGGTCATGTCTCTCTTAGTGGGTTCACAATGGCCGTGTCTCTCTCTTAGTGTGTTCACAATGGTCGTATCTCTCTCAGTGGGTTCACAATGGCCGTGTCTCTCAGTGGGTTCACAATGGTCGTGTCTCTCTCAGTAGGTTCACAATGGTCGTGTCTCTCTCAGAGGGTTCACAATGGCCGTGTCTCGCTTAGTGGGTTCACAATGGCCGTGTCTTTCTCAGTGGGTTCACAATGGTCGTGTCTCTCTCAGTGGGTTCACAATGGTCGTGTCTCTCTCAGAGGGTTCACAATGGCCGTCTCTCTTATTGTGTTCACAATGGTCGTGTCTCTCTCTTAGTGGGTTCACAATGGCCGTGTCTCTCTCTCAGTGGGTTCACAATGGCCCTGTCTCTCTTAGTGGTTTCACAATGGCCATGTCTCTCTCTTAATGGGTTCACAATGGTCGTGTCTCTCTCAGTGGGTTCACAATGGCCGTGTCTCTCTTAATGGGTTCACAATGGTCGTGTCTCTCTCTCTCAGTGGGTTCACAATGGCCGTTTCTCTCTCTCAGTGGGTTCACAATGGTCGTGTCTCTCTCTTCGTGGGTTCACAATGGCCGTGTCTCTCTTAGTGGGTTCACAATGGTCGTGTCTCTCTCTTAGTGGATTCACAATGGCCGTGTCTCTCTTAGTGGGTTCACAATGGCCGTGTCTCTCTCTCAGTGAGTTCACAATGGTCGTGTCTCTCTCTTAATGGGTTCACAATGGTCGTGTCTCTCTCTTAATGGGTTCACAATGGTCGTGTCTCTCTCAGTGGGTTCACAATGGTCGTGTCTTTCTCTCAGTTGCTTCACAATGGTCGTGTCTCTCTCTCAGTGAGTTCACAATGGTTGCGTCTCTCTCTCTTATTGTGTTCACAATGGTCGTGTCTCTCTCTTAATGGGTTCACAATGGTCGTGTCTCTCTCAGTGGGTTCACAATGGTCGTGTCTCTCTCACAGTGGGTTCACAATGGTCGTGTCTCTCTCTCAGTGAGTTCACAATGGTCGTGTCTCTCTCAATCGGTTCACAATGGTCGTGTCTCTCGCTTACTGTGTCCACAATGGTCGTGTCTCTCTCAGTGGGTTCACAATGGCCGTGTCTCTCTTATTGTGTTCAAAATGGTCGTGTCTCTCTCTTAGTGGGTTCACAATGGTCGTATCTCTCTTTGTGGGTTCACAATGGTCGTGTCTCTCTCTCAGTGGGTTCACAATGGTCATGTCTCTCTTAGTGGGTTCACAATGGCGCAGTCTCTCTTAGTGGGTTCACAATGGTTGTGTCTCTCTCTTATTGTGTTCACAATGGCCGTGTCTCTCTCTCAGTGGGTTCACAATGGTCGTGTCTCTCTCTCAGTGAGTTCACAATGGTCGTGACTCTCTCAATCGGTTCACAATGGTCGTGTCTCTCTCTTATTGTGTCCACAATGGTCGTGTCTCTCTCAGTGGGTTCACAATGGCCGTGTCTCTCTTATTGTGTTCACAATGGTCGTGTCTCTCTCTTAGTGGGTTCACAATGGTTGTATCTCTCTTAGTGGGTTCACAATGGTCGTGTCTCTCTCTCAGTGGGTTCACAATGGTCATGTCTCTCTTAGTGGGTTCACAATGGCGCTGTCTCTCTTAGTGGGTTCACAATGGTCGTGTCTCTCTCTTATTGTGTTCACAATGGCCGTGTCTCTCAGTGGGTTCACAATGGTCGTGTATCTCTCTTAGTGGGTTCACAATGGCCGTGTCTCTCTCTCAGTGGGTTCACAATGGCCGTGTCTCTCTCTTAGTGGGTTCACAATGGTCGTGTCTCTCTTAGTGGTTTCACACTGGTCGTGTCTCTCTCTTAGTGGGTTCACAATGGCCGTGTCTCTCTCTCAGTGGGTTCACAATGGCCGTTTCTCTCTTATTGTGTTCACAATGGTCATGTCTCTCTTAGTGGGTTCACACTGGTCGTGTCTCTCTCTTAATGGGTTCACAATGGCCGTGTCTCTCTCTCAGTGGGTTCACAATGGTCGTGTCTCTCTCTTATTGGGTTCACAATGGCCGTGTCTCTCTCTCAATGGGTTCACAATGGTCGTGTCTCTCTCAGTGGGTTCACAATGGTCGTGTCTTTCTCTCAGTTGCTTCACAATGGTCGTGTCTCTCTCTCAGTGAGTTCACAATGGTCGCGTCTCTCTCTCTTATTGTGTTGACAATGGTCGTGTCTCTCTCTTAATGGGTTCACAATGGTCGTGTCTCTCTCAGTGGGTTCACAATGGTCGTGTCTCTCTCACAGTGGGTTCACAATGGTCGTGTCTCTCTCTCAGTGAGTTCACAATGGTCGTGTCTCTCTCAATCGGTTCACAATGGTCGTGTCTCTCGCTTACTGTGTCCACAATGGTCGTGTCTCTCTCAGTGGGTTCACAATGGCCGTGTCTCTCTTATTGTGTTCAAAATGGTCGTGTCTCTCTCTTAGTGGGTTCACAATGGTCGTATCTCTCTTTGTGGGTTCACAATGGTCGTGTCTCTCTCTCAGTGGGTTCACAATGGTCATGTCTCTCTTAGTGGGTTCACAATGGCGCAGTCTCTCTTAGTGGGTTCACAATGGTTGTGTCTCTCTCTTATTGTGTTCACAATGGCCGTGTCTCTCTCTCAGTGGGTTCACAATGGTCGTGTCTCTCTCTCAGTGAGTTCACAATGGTCGTGACTCTCTCAATCGGTTCACAATGGTCGTGTCTCTCTCTTATTGTGTCCACAATGGTCGTGTCTCTCTCAGTGGGTTCACAATGGCCGTGTCTCTCTTATTGTGTTCACAATGGTCGTGTCTCTCTCTTAGTGGGTTCACAATGGTTGTATCTCTCTTAGTGGGTTCACAATGGTCGTGTCTCTCTCTCAGTGGGTTCACAATGGTCATGTCTCTCTTAGTGGGTTCACAATGGCGCTGTCTCTCTTAGTGGGTTCACAATGGTCGTGTCTCTCTCTTATTGTGTTCACAATGGCCGTGTCTCTCAGTGGGTTCACAATGGTCGTGTATCTCTCTTAGTGGGTTCACAATGGCCGTGTCTCTCTCTCAGTGGGTTCACAATGGCCGTGTCTCTCTCTTAGTGGGTTCACAATGGTCGTGTCTCTCTTAGTGGTTTCACACTGGTCGTGTCTCTCTCTTAGTGGGTTCACAATGGCCGTGTCTCTCTCTCAGTGGGTTCACAATGGCCGTTTCTCTCTTATTGTGTTCACAATGGTCATGTCTCTCTTAGTGGGTTCACACTGGTCGTGTCTCTCTCTTAATGGGTTCACAATGGCCGTGTCTCTCTCTCAGTGGGTTCACAATGGTCGTGTCTCTCTCTTATTGGGTTCACAATGGCCGTGTCTCTCTCTCAATGGGTTCACAATGGTCGTGTCTCTCTCAGTGGGTTCACAATGGTCGTGTCTTTCTCTCAGTTGCTTCACAATGGTCGTGTCTCTCTCTCAGTGAGTTCACAATGGTCGTGTCTCTCTCTCTTATTGTGTTGACAATGGTCGTGTCTCTCTCTTAATGGGTTTACAATGGTCGTGTCTCTCTCAGTGGGTTCACAATGGTCGTGTCTCTCTCACAGTGGGTTCACAATGGTCGTGTCTCTCTCTCAGTGAGTTCACAATGGTCGTGTCTCTCTCAATCGGTTCACAATGGTCGTGTCTCTCGCTTACTGTGTCCACAATGGTCGTGTCTCTCTCAGTGGGTTCACAATGGCCGTGTCTCTCTTATTGTGTTCAAAATGGTCGTGTCTCTCTCTTAGTGGGTTCACAATGGTCGTATCTCTGTTTGTGGGTTCACAATGGTCGTGTCTCTCTCTCAGTGGGTTCACAATGGTCATGTCTCTCTTAGTGGGTTCACAATGGCGCTGTCTCTCTTAGTGGGTTCACAATGGTCGTGTCTCTCTCTTATTGTGTTCACAATGGCCGTGTCTCTCTCAGTGGGTTCACAATGGTCGTGTCTCTCTCTTAGTGGGTTCACAATGGCCGTGTCTCTCTCTCAGTGGGTTCACAATGGCCGTGTCTCTCTCTTAGTGGGTTCACAATGGTCGTGTCTCTCTTAGTGGGTTCACACTGGTCGTGTCTCTCTCTTAGTGGGTTCACAATGGCCGTGTCTCTCTCTCAGTGGGTTCACAATGGCCGTGTCTCTCTAATTGTGTTCACAATGGTCATGTCTCTCTTAGTGGGTTCACACTGGTCGTGTCTCTCTTAATGGGTTCACAATGGCCATGTCTCTCTCTTAGTGGGTTCACAATGGCCGTGTCTCTCTCTCAGTGAGTTCACAATGGTCGTGTCTCTCTCTTAATGGGTTTACAATGGTCGTGTCTCTCTCAGTGGGTTCACAATGGTCGTGTCTCTCTCACAGTGGGTTCACAATGGTCGTGTCTCTCTCTCAGTGAGTTCACAATGGTCGTGACTCTCTCAATCGGTTCACAATGGTCGTGTCTCCCTCTTATTGTGTCCACAATGGTCGTGTCTCTCTCAGTGAGTTCACAATGGTCGTGTCTCTCTCTTAATGGGTTTACAATGGTCGTGTCTCTCTCAGTGGGTTCACAATGGTCGTGTCTCTCTCACAGTGGGTTCACAATGGTCGTGTCTCTCTCTCAGTGAGTTCACAATGGTCGTGACTCTCTCAATCGGTTCACAATGGTCGTGTCTCTCTCTTATTGTGTCCACAATGGTCGTGTCTCTCTCAGTGGGTTCACAATGGCCGTGTCTCTCTTATTGTGTTCACAATGGTCGTGTCTCTCTCTTAGTGGGTTCACAATGGTTGTATCTCTCTTAGTGGGTTCACAATGGTCGTGTCTCTCTCTCAGTGGGTTCACAATGGTCATGTCTCTCTTAGTGGGTTCACAATGGCGCTGTCTCTCTTAGTGGGTTCACAATGGTCGTGTCTCTCTCTTATTGTGTTCACAATGGCCGTGTCTCTCAGTGGGTTCACAATGGTCGTGTATCTCTCTTAGTGGGTTCACAATGGCCGTGTCTCTCTCTCAGTGGGTTCACAATGGCCGTGTCTCTCTCTTAGTGGGTTCACAATGGTCGTGTCTCTCTTAGTGGTTTCACACTGGTCGTGTCTCTCTCTTAGTGGGTTCACAATGGCCGTGTCTCTCTCTCAGTGGGTTCACAATGGCCGTTTCTCTCTTATTGTGTTCACAATGGTCATGTCTCTCTTAGTGGGTTCACACTGGTCGTGTCTCTCTCTTAATGGGTTCACAATGGCCGTGTCTCTCTCTCAGTGGGTTCACAATGGTCGTGTCTCTCTCTTATTGGGTTCACAATGGCCGTGTCTCTCTCTCAATGGGTTCACAATGGTCGTGTCTCTCTCAGTGGGTTCACAATGGTCGCGTCTTTCTCTCAGTTGCTTCACAATGGTCGTGTCTCTCTCTCAGTGAGTTCACAATGGTCGCATCTCTCTCTCTCTTATTGTGTTGACAATGGTCGTGTCTCTCTCTTAATGGGTTCACAATGGTCGTGTCTCTCTCAGTGGGTTCACAATGGTCGTGTCTCTCTCACAGTGGGTTCACAATGGTCGTGTCTCTCTCTCAGTGAGTTCACAATGGTCGTGTCTCTCTCAATCGGTTCACAATGGTCGTGTCTCTCGCTTACTGTGTCCACAATGGTCGTGTCTCTCTCAGTGGGTTCACAATGGCCGTGTCTCTCTTATTGTGTTCAAAATGGTCGTGTCTCTCTCTTAGTGGGTTCACAATGGTCGTATCTCTCTTTGTGGGTTCACAATGGTCGTGTCTCTCTCTCAGTGGGTTCACAATGGTCATGTCTCTCTTAGTGTGTTCACAATGGCGCTGTCTCTCTTAGTGGGTTCACAATGGTCGTGTCTCTCTCTTATTGTGTTCACAATGGCCGTGTCTCTCTCAGTGGGTTCACAATGGTCGTGTCTCTCTCTTAGTGGGTTCACAATGGCCGTGTCTCTCTCTCAGTGGGTTCACAATGGCCGTGTCTCTCTCTTAGTGGGTTCACAATGGTCGTGTCTCTCTTAGTGGGTTCACACTGGTCGTGTCTCTCTCTTAGTGGGTTCACAATGGCCGTGTCTCTCTCTCAGTGGGTTCACAATGGCCGTGTCTCTCTTATTGTGTTCACAATGGTCATGTCTCTCTTAGTGGGTTCACACTGGTCGTGTCTCTCTTAATGGGTTCACAATGGCCGTGTCTCTCTCTTAGTGGGTTCACAATGGCCGTGTCTCTCTCTCAGTGAGTTCACAATGGTCGTGTCTCTCTCTTAATGGGTTTACAATGGTCGTGTCTCTCTCAGTGGGTTCACAATGGTCGTGTCTCTCTCACAGTGGGTTCACAATGGTCGTGTCTCTCTCTCAGTGAGTTCACAATGGTCGTGACTCTCTCAATCGGTTCACAATGGTCGTGTCTCCCTCTTATTGTGTCCACAATGGTCGTGTCTCTCTCAGTGGGTTCACAATGGCCGTGTCTCTCTTATTGTGTTCAAAATGGTCGTGTCTCTCTCTTAGTGGGTTCACAATGGTCGTATCTCTCTTTGTGGGTTCACAATGGTCGTGTCTCTCTCTCAGTGGGTTCACAATGGTCATGTCTCTCTTAGTGGGTTCACAATGGCGCTGTCTCTCTTAGTGGGTTCACAATGGTCGTGTCTCTCTCTTATTGTGTTCACAATGGCCGTGTCTCTCTCAGTGGGTTCACAATGGTCGTGTCTCTCTCTTAGTGGGTTCACAATGGCCGTGTCTCTCTCTCAGTGGGTTCACAATGGCCGTGTCTCTCTCTTAGTGGGTTCACAATGGTCGTGTCTCTCTTAGTGGGTTCACACTGGTCGTGTCTCTCTCTTAGTGGGTTCACAATGGCCGTGTCTCTCTCTCAGTGGGTTCACAATGGCCGTGTCTCTCTTATTGTGTTCACAATGGTCATGTCTCTCTTAGTGGGTTCACACTGGTCGTGTCTCTCTTAATGGGTTCACAATGGCCGTGTCTCTCTCTTAGTGGGTTCACAATGGCCGTGTCTCTCTCTCAGTGAGTTCACAATGGTCGTGTCTCTCTCTTAATGGGTTTACAATGGTCGTGTCTCTCTCAGTGGGTTCACAATGGTCGTGTCTCTCTCACAGTGGGTTCACAATGGTCGTGTCTCTCTCTCAGTGAGTTCACAATGGTCGTGACTCTCTCAATCGGTTCACAATGGTCGTGTCTCCCTCTTATTGTGTCCACAATGGTCGTGTCTCTCTCAGTGAGTTCACAATGGTCGTGTCTCTCTCTTAATGGGTTTACAATGGTCGTGTCTCTCTCAGTGGGTTCACAATGGTCGTGTCTCTCTCACAGTGGGTTCACAATGGTCGTGTCTCTCTCTCAGTGAGTTCACAATGGTCGTGATTCTCTCAATCGGTTCACAATGGTCGTGTCTCTCTCTTATTGTGTCCACAATGGTCGTGTCTCTCTCAGTGGGTTCACAATGGCCGTGTCTCTCTTATTGTGTTCACAATGGTCGTGTCTCTCTCTTAGTGGGTTCACAATGGTTGTATCTCTCTTAGTGGGTTCACAATGGTCGTGTCTCTCTCTCAGTGGGTTCACAATGGTCATGTCTCTCTTAGTGGGTTCACAATGGCGCTGTCTCTCTTAGTGGGTTCACAATGGTCGTGTCTCTCTCTTATTGTGTTCACAATGGCCGTGTCTCTCAGTGGGTTCACAATGGTCGTGTATCTCTCTTAGTGGGTTCACAATGGCCGTGTCTCTCTCTCAGTGGGTTCACAATGGCCGTGTCTCTCTCTTAGTGGGTTCACAATGGTCGTGTCTCTCTTAGTGGTTTCACACTGGTCGTGTCTCTCTCTTAGTGGGTTCACAATGGCCGTGTCTCTCTCTCAGTGGGTTCACAATGGCCGTTTCTCTCTTATTGTGTTCACAATGGTCATGTCTCTCTTAGTGGGTTCACACTGGTCGTGTCTCTCTCTTAATGGGTTCACAATGGCCGTGTCTCTCTCTCAGTGGGTTCACAATGGTCGTGTCTCTCTCTTATTGGGTTCACAATGGCCGTGTCTCTCTCTCAATGGGTTCACAATGGTCGTGTCTCTCTCAGTGGGTTCACAATGGTCGCGTCTTTCTCTCAGTTGCTTCACAATGGTCGTGTCTCTCTCTCAGTGAGTTCACAATGGTCGCATCTCTCTCTCTCTTATTGTGTTGACAATGGTCGTGTCTCTCTCTTAATGGGTTCACAATGGTCGTGTCTCTCTCAGTGGGTTCACAATGGTCGTGTCTCTCTCACAGTGGGTTCACAATGGTCGTGTCTCTCTCTCAGTGAGTTCACAATGGTCGTGTCTCTCTCAATCGGTTCACAATGGTCGTGTCTCTCGCTTACTGTGTCCACAATGGTCGTGTCTCTCTCAGTGGGTTCACAATGGCCGTGTCTCTCTTATTGTGTTCAAAATGGTCGTGTCTCTCTCTTAGTGGGTTCACAATGGTCGTATCTCTCTTTGTGGGTTCACAATGGTCGTGTCTCTCTCTCAGTGGGTTCACAATGGTCATGTCTCTCTTAGTGTGTTCACAATGGCGCTGTCTCTCTTAGTGGGTTCACAATGGTCGTGTCTCTCTCTTATTGTGTTCACAATGGCCGTGTCTCTCTCAGTGGGTTCACAATGGTCGTGTCTCTCTCTTAGTGGGTTCACAATGGCCGTGTCTCTCTCTCAGTGGGTTCACAATGGCCGTGTCTCTCTCTTAGTGGGTTCACAATGGTCGTGTCTCTCTTAGTGCGTTCACACTGGTCGTGTCTCTCTCTTAGTGGGTTCACAATGGCCGTGTCTCTCTCTCAGTGGGTTCACAATGGCCGTGTCTCTCTTATTGTGTTCACAATGGTCATGTCTCTCTTAGTGGGTTCACACTGGTCGTGTCTCTCTTAATGGGTTCACAATGGCCGTGTCTCTCTCTTAGTGGGTTCACAATGGCCGTGTCTCTCTCTCAGTGAGTTCACAATGGTCGTGTCTCTCTCTTAATGGGTTTACAATGGTCGTGTCTCTCTCAGTGGGTTCACAATGGTCGTGTCTCTCTCACAGTGGGTTCACAATGGTCGTGTCTCTCTCTCAGTGAGTTCACAATGGTCGTGACTCTCTCAATCGGTTCACAATGGTCGTGTCTCCCTCTTATTGTGTCCACAATGGTCGTGTCTCTCTCAGTGGGTTCACAATGGCCGTGTCTCTCTTATTGTGTTCACAATGGTCGTGTCTCTCTCTTAGTGGGTTCACAATGGTTGTCTCTCTCTTAGTGGGTTCACAATGGCCGTGTCTCTCTCTCAGTGGGTTCACAATGGCCGTGTCTCTCTCTTAGTGGGTTCACAATGGTCGTGTCTCTCTTAGTGGGTTCACACTGGTCGTGTCTCTCTCTTAGTGGGTTCACAATGGCCGTGTCTCTCTCTCAGTGGGTTCACAATGGCCGTGTCTCTCTTATTGTGTTCACAATGGTCATGTCTCTCTTAGTGGGTTCACACTGGTCGTGTCTCTCTTAATGGGTTCACAATGGCCGTGTCTCTCTCTTAGTGGGTTCACAATGGCCGTGTCTCTCTCTCAGTGAGTTCACAATGGTCGTGTCTCTCTCTTAATGGGTTTACAATGGTCGTGTCTCTCTCAGTGGGTTCACAATGGTCGTGTCTCTCTCACAGTGGGTTCACAATGGTCGTGTCTCTCTTATTGTGTTCACAATGGTCGTGTCTCTCTCTTAGTGGGTTCACAATGGTTGTATCTCTCTTAGTGGGTTCACAATGGTCGTGTCTCTCTCTCAGTGGGTTCACAATGGTCATGTCTCTCTTAGTGGGTTCACAATGGCGCTGTCTCTCTTAGTGGGTTCACAATGGTCGTGTCTCTCTCTTATTGTGTTCACAATGGCCGTGTCTCTCAGTGGGTTCACAATGGTCGTGTATCTCTCTTAGTGGGTTCACAATGGCCGTGTCTCTCTCTCAGTGGGTTCACAATGGCCGTGTCTCTCTCTTAGTGGGTTCACAATGGTCGTGTCTCTCTTAGTGGTTTCACACTGGTCGTGTCTCTCTCTTAGTGGGTTCACAATGGCCGTGTCTCTCTCTCAGTGGGTTCACAATGGCCGTTTCTCTCTTATTGTGTTCACAATGGTCATGTCTCTCTTAGTGGGTTCACACTGGTCGTGTCTCTCTCTTAATGGGTTCACAATGGCCGTGTCTCTCTCTCAGTGGGTTCACAATGGTCGTGTCTCTCTCTTATTGGGTTCACAATGGCCGTGTCTCTCTCTCAATGGGTTCACAATGGTCGTGTCTCTCTCAGTGGGTTCACAATGGTCGTGTCTTTCTCTCAGTTGCTTCACAATGGTCGTGTCTCTCTCTCAGTGAGTTCACAATGGTCGCGTCTCTCTCTCTTATTGTGTTGACAATGGTCGTGTCTCTCTCTTAATGGGTTCACAATGGTCGTGTCTCTCTCAGTGGGTTCACAATGGTCGTGTCTCTCTCACAGTGGGTTCACAATGGTCGTGTCTCTCTCTCAGTGAGTTCACAATGGTCGTGTCTCTCTCAATCGGTTCACAATGGTCGTGTCTCTCGCTTACTGTGTCCACAATGGTCGTGTCTCTCTCAGTGGGTTCACAATGGCCGTGTCTCTCTTATTGTGTTCAAAATGGTCGTGTCTCTCTCTTAGTGGGTTCACAATGGTCGTATCTCTCTTTGTGGGTTCACAATGGTCGTGTCTCTCTCTCAGTGGGTTCACAATGGTCATGTCTCTCTTAGTGGGTTCACAATGGCGCAGTCTCTCTTAGTGGGTTCACAATGGTTGTGTCTCTCTCTTATTGTGTTCACAATGGCCGTGTCTCTCTCTCAGTGGGTTCACAATGGTCGTGTCTCTCTCTCAGTGAGTTCACAATGGTCGTGACTCTCTCAATCGGTTCACAATGGTCGTGTCTCTCTCTTATTGTGTCCACAATGGTCGTGTCTCTCTCAGTGGGTTCACAATGGCCGTGTCTCTCTTATTGTGTTCACAATGGTCGTGTCTCTCTCTTAGTGGGTTCACAATGGTTGTATCTCTCTTAGTGGGTTCACAATGGTCGTGTCTCTCTCTCAGTGGGTTCACAATGGTCATGTCTCTCTTAGTGGGTTCACAATGGCGCTGTCTCTCTTAGTGGGTTCACAATGGTCGTGTCTCTCTCTTATTGTGTTCACAATGGCCGTGTCTCTCAGTGGGTTCACAATGGTCGTGTATCTCTCTTAGTGGGTTCACAATGGCCGTGTCTCTCTCTCAGTGGGTTCACAATGGCCGTGTCTCTCTCTTAGTGGGTTCACAATGGTCGTGTCTCTCTTAGTGGTTTCACACTGGTCGTGTCTCTCTCTTAGTGGGTTCACAATGGCCGTGTCTCTCTCTCAGTGGGTTCACAATGGCCGTTTCTCTCTTATTGTGTTCACAATGGTCATGTCTCTCTTAGTGGGTTCACACTGGTCGTGTCTCTCTCTTAATGGGTTCACAATGGCCGTGTCTCTCTCTCAGTGGGTTCACAATGGTCGTGTCTCTCTCTTATTGGGTTCACAATGGCCGTGTCTCTCTCTCAATGGGTTCACAATGGTCGTGTCTCTCTCAGTGGGTTCACAATGGTCGTGTCTTTCTCTCAGTTGCTTCACAATGGTCGTGTCTCTCTCTCAGTGAGTTCACAATGGTCGTGTCTCTCTCTCTTATTGTGTTGACAATGGTCGTGTCTCTCTCTTAATGGGTTTACAATGGTCGTGTCTCTCTCAGTGGGTTCACAATGGTCGTGTCTCTCTCACAGTGGGTTCACAATGGTCGTGTCTCTCTCTCAGTGAGTTCACAATGGTCGTGTCTCTCTCAATCGGTTCACAATGGTCGTGTCTCTCGCTTACTGTGTCCACAATGGTCGTGTCTCTCTCAGTGGGTTCACAATGGCCGTGTCTCTCTTATTGTGTTCAAAATGGTCGTGTCTCTCTCTTAGTGGGTTCACAATGGTCGTATCTCTGTTTGTGGGTTCACAATGGTCGTGTCTCTCTCTCAGTGGGTTCACAATGGTCATGTCTCTCTTAGTGGGTTCACAATGGCGCTGTCTCTCTTAGTGGGTTCACAATGGTCGTGTCTCTCTCTTATTGTGTTCACAATGGCCGTGTCTCTCTCAGTGGGTTCACAATGGTCGTGTCTCTCTCTTAGTGGGTTCACAATGGCCGTGTCTCTCTCTCAGTGGGTTCACAATGGCCGTGTCTCTCTCTTAGTGGGTTCACAATGGTCGTGTCTCTCTTAGTGGGTTCACACTGGTCGTGTCTCTCTCTTAGTGGGTTCACAATGGCCGTGTCTCTCTCTCAGTGGGTTCACAATGGCCGTGTCTCTCTTATTGTGTTCACAATGGTCATGTCTCTCTTAGTGGGTTCACACTGGTCGTGTCTCTCTTAATGGGTTCACAATGGCCATGTCTCTCTCTTAGTGGGTTCACAATGGCCGTGTCTCTCTCTCAGTGAGTTCACAATGGTCGTGTCTCTCTCTTAATGGGTTTACAATGGTCGTGTCTCTCTCAGTGGGTTCACAATGGTCGTGTCTCTCTCACAGTGGGTTCACAATGGTCGTGTCTCTCTCTCAGTGAGTTCACAATGGTCGTGACTCTCTCAATCGGTTCACAATGGTCGTGTCTCCCTCTTATTGTGTCCACAATGGTCGTGTCTCTCTCAGTGAGTTCACAATGGTCGTGTCTCTCTCTTAATGGGTTTACAATGGTCGTGTCTCTCTCAGTGGGTTCACAATGGTCGTGTCTCTCTCACAGTGGGTTCACAATGGTCGTGTCTCTCTCTCAGTGAGTTCACAATGGTCGTGACTCTCTCAATCGGTTCACAATGGTCGTGTCTCTCTCTTATTGTGTCCACAATGGTCGTGTCTCTCTCAGTGGGTTCACAATGGCCGTGTCTCTCTTATTGTGTTCACAATGGTCGTGTCTCTCTCTTAGTGGGTTCACAATGGTTGTATCTCTCTTAGTGGGTTCACAATGGTCGTGTCTCTCTCTCAGTGGGTTCACAATGGTCATGTCTCTCTTAGTGGGTTCACAATGGCGCTGTCTCTCTTAGTGGGTTCACAATGGTCGTGTCTCTCTCTTATTGTGTTCACAATGGCCGTGTCTCTCAGTGGGTTCACAATGGTCGTGTATCTCTCTTAGTGGGTTCACAATGGCCGTGTCTCTCTCTCAGTGGGTTCACAATGGCCGTGTCTCTCTCTTAGTGGGTTCACAATGGTCGTGTCTCTCTTAGTGGTTTCACACTGGTCGTGTCTCTCTCTTAGTGGGTTCACAATGGCCGTGTCTCTCTCTCAGTGGGTTCACAATGGCCGTTTCTCTCTTATTGTGTTCACAATGGTCATGTCTCTCTTAGTGGGTTCACACTGGTCGTGTCTCTCTCTTAATGGGTTCACAATGGCCGTGTCTCTCTCTCAGTGGGTTCACAATGGTCGTGTCTCTCTCTTATTGGGTTCACAATGGCCGTGTCTCTCTCTCAATGGGTTCACAATGGTCGTGTCTCTCTCAGTGGGTTCACAATGGTCGTGTCTTTCTCTCAGTTGCTTCACAATGGTCGTGTCTCTCTCTCAGTGAGTTCACAATGGTCGTGTCTCTCTCTCTTATTGTGTTGACAATGGTCGTGTCTCTCTCTTAATGGGTTTACAATGGTCGTGTCTCTCTCAGTGGGTTCACAATGGTCGTGTCTCTCTCACAGTGGGTTCACAATGGTCGTGTCTCTCTCTCAGTGAGTTCACAATGGTCGTGTCTCTCTCAATCGGTTCACAATGGTCGTGTCTCTCGCTTACTGTGTCCACAATGGTCGTGTCTCTCTCAGTGGGTTCACAATGGCCGTGTCTCTCTTATTGTGTTCAAAATGGTCGTGTCTCTCTCTTAGTGGGTTCACAATGGTCGTATCTCTCTTTGTGGGTTCACAATGGTCGTGTCTCTCTCTCAGTGGGTTCACAATGGTCATGTCTCTCTTAGTGGGTTCACAATGGCGCTGTCTCTCTTAGTGGGTTCACAATGGTCGTGTCTCTCTCTTATTGTGTTCACAATGGCCGTGTCTCTCTCAGTGGGTTCACAATGGTCGTGTCTCTCTCTTAGTGGGTTCACAATGGCCGTGTCTCTCTCTCAGTGGGTTCACAATGGCCGTGTCTCTCTCTTAGTGGGTTCACAATGGTCGTGTCTCTCTTAGTGGGTTCACACTGGTCGTGTCTCTCTCTTAGTGGGTTCACAATGGCCGTGTCTCTCTCTCAGTGGGTTCACAATGGCCGTGTCTCTCTTATTGTGTTCACAATGGTCATGTCTCTCTTAGTGGGTTCACACTGGTCGTGTCTCTCTTAATGGGTTCACAATGGCCGTGTCTCTCTCTTAGTGGGTTCACAATGGCCGTGTCTCTCTCTCAGTGAGTTCACAATGGTCGTGTCTCTCTCTTAATGGGTTTACAATGGTCGTGTCTCTCTCAGTGGGTTCACAATGGTCGTGTCTCTCTCACAGTGGGTTCACAATGGTCGTGTCTCTCTCTCAGTGAGTTCACAATGGTCGTGACTCTCTCAATCGGTTCACAATGGTCGTGTCTCCCTCTTATTGTGTCCACAATGGTCGTGTCTCTCTCAGTGAGTTCACAATGGTCGTGTCTCTCTCTTAATGGGTTTACAATGGTCGTGTCTCTCTCAGTGGGTTCACAATGGTCGTGTCTCTCTCACAGTGGGTTCACAATGGTCGTGTCTCTCTCTCAGTGAGTTCACAATGGTCGTGACTCTCTCAATCGGTTCACAATGGTCGTGTCTCTCTCTTATTGTGTCCACAATGGTCGTGTCTCTCTCAGTGGGTTCACAATGGCCGTGTCTCTCTTATTGTGTTCACAATGGTCGTGTCTCTCTCTTAGTGGGTTCACAATGGTTGTATCTCTCTTAGTGGGTTCACAATGGTCGTGTCTCTCTCTCAGTGGGTTCACAATGGTCATGTCTCTCTTAGTGGGTTCACAATGGCGCTGTCTCTCTTAGTGGGTTCACAATGGTCGTGTCTCTCTCTTATTGTGTTCACAATGGCCGTGTCTCTCAGTGGGTTCACAATGGTCGTGTATCTCTCTTAGTGGGTTCACAATGGCCGTGTCTCTCTCTCAGTGGGTTCACAATGGCCGTGTCTCTCTCTTAGTGGGTTCACAATGGTCGTGTCTCTCTTAGTGGTTTCACACTGGTCGTGTCTCTCTCTTAGTGGGTTCACAATGGCCGTGTCTCTCTCTCAGTGGGTTCACAATGGCCGTTTCTCTCTTATTGTGTTCACAATGGTCATGTCTCTCTTAGTGGGTTCACACTGGTCGTGTCTCTCTCTTAATGGGTTCACAATGGCCGTGTCTCTCTCTCAGTGGGTTCACAATGGTCGTGTCTCTCTCTTATTGGGTTCACAATGGCCGTGTCTCTCTCTCAATGGGTTCACAATGGTCGTGTCTCTCTCAGTGGGTTCACAATGGTCGCGTCTTTCTCTCAGTTGCTTCACAATGGTCGTGTCTCTCTCTCAGTGAGTTCACAATGGTCGCATCTCTCTCTCTCTTATTGTGTTGACAATGGTCGTGTCTCTCTCTTAATGGGTTCACAATGGTCGTGTCTCTCTCAGTGGGTTCACAATGGTCGTGTCTCTCTCACAGTGGGTTCACAATGGTCGTGTCTCTCTCTCAGTGAGTTCACAATGGTCGTGTCTCTCTCAATCGGTTCACAATGGTCGTGTCTCTCGCTTACTGTGTCCACAATGGTCGTGTCTCTCTCAGTGGGTTCACAATGGCCGTGTCTCTCTTATTGTGTTCAAAATGGTCGTGTCTCTCTCTTAGTGGGTTCACAATGGTCGTATCTCTCTTTGTGGGTTCACAATGGTCGTGTCTCTCTCTCAGTGGGTTCACAATGGTCATGTCTCTCTTAGTGTGTTCACAATGGCGCTGTCTCTCTTAGTGGGTTCACAATGGTCGTGTCTCTCTCTTATTGTGTTCACAATGGCCGTGTCTCTCTCAGTGGGTTCACAATGGTCGTGTCTCTCTCTTAGTGGGTTCACAATGGCCGTGTCTCTCTCTCAGTGGGTTCACAATGGCCGTGTCTCTCTCTTAGTGGGTTCACAATGGTCGTGTCTCTCTTAGTGGGTTCACACTGGTCGTGTCTCTCTCTTAGTGGGTTCACAATGGCCGTGTCTCTCTCTCAGTGGGTTCACAATGGCCGTGTCTCTCTTATTGTGTTCACAATGGTCATGTCTCTCTTAGTGGGTTCACACTGGTCGTGTCTCTCTTAATGGGTTCACAATGGCCGTGTCTCTCTCTTAGTGGGTTCACAATGGCCGTGTCTCTCTCTCAGTGAGTTCACAATGGTCGTGTCTCTCTCTTAATGGGTTTACAATGGTCGTGTCTCTCTCAGTGGGTTCACAATGGTCGTGTCTCTCTCACAGTGGGTTCACAATGGTCGTGTCTCTCTCTCAGTGAGTTCACAATGGTCGTGACTCTCTCAATCGGTTCACAATGGTCGTGTCTCCCTCTTATTGTGTCCACAATGGTCGTGTCTCTCTCAGTGGGTTCACAATGGCCGTGTCTCTCTTATTGTGTTCAAAATGGTCGTGTCTCTCTCTTAGTGGGTTCACAATGGTCGTATCTCTCTTTGTGGGTTCACAATGGTCGTGTCTCTCTCTCAGTGGGTTCACAATGGTCATGTCTCTCTTAGTGGGTTCACAATGGCGCTGTCTCTCTTAGTGGGTTCACAATGGTCGTGTCTCTCTCTTATTGTGTTCACAATGGCCGTGTCTCTCTCAGTGGGTTCACAATGGTCGTGTCTCTCTCTTAGTGGGTTCACAATGGCCGTGTCTCTCTCTCAGTGGGTTCACAATGGCCGTGTCTCTCTCTTAGTGGGTTCACAATGGTCGTGTCTCTCTTAGTGGGTTCACACTGGTCGTGTCTCTCTCTTAGTGGGTTCACAATGGCCGTGTCTCTCTCTCAGTGGGTTCACAATGGCCGTGTCTCTCTTATTGTGTTCACAATGGTCATGTCTCTCTTAGTGGGTTCACACTGGTCGTGTCTCTCTTAATGGGTTCACAATGGCCGTGTCTCTCTCTTAGTGGGTTCACAATGGCCGTGTCTCTCTCTCAGTGAGTTCACAATGGTCGTGTCTCTCTCTTAATGGGTTTACAATGGTCGTGTCTCTCTCAGTGGGTTCACAATGGTCGTGTCTCTCTCACAGTGGGTTCACAATGGTCGTGTCTCTCTCTCAGTGAGTTCACAATGGTCGTGACTCTCTCAATCGGTTCACAATGGTCGTGTCTCCCTCTTATTGTGTCCACAATGGTCGTGTCTCTCTCAGTGAGTTCACAATGGTCGTGTCTCTCTCTTAATGGGTTTACAATGGTCGTGTCTCTCTCAGTGGGTTCACAATGGTCGTGTCTCTCTCACAGTGGGTTCACAATGGTCGTGTCTCTCTCTCAGTGAGTTCACAATGGTCGTGATTCTCTCAATCGGTTCACAATGGTCGTGTCTCTCTCTTATTGTGTCCACAATGGTCGTGTCTCTCTCAGTGGGTTCACAATGGCCGTGTCTCTCTTATTGTGTTCACAATGGTCGTGTCTCTCTCTTAGTGGGTTCACAATGGTTGTATCTCTCTTAGTGGGTTCACAATGGTCGTGTCTCTCTCTCAGTGGGTTCACAATGGTCATGTCTCTCTTAGTGGGTTCACAATGGCGCTGTCTCTCTTAGTGGGTTCACAATGGTCGTGTCTCTCTCTTATTGTGTTCACAATGGCCGTGTCTCTCAGTGGGTTCACAATGGTCGTGTATCTCTCTTAGTGGGTTCACAATGGCCGTGTCTCTCTCTCAGTGGGTTCACAATGGCCGTGTCTCTCTCTTAGTGGGTTCACAATGGTCGTGTCTCTCTTAGTGGTTTCACACTGGTCGTGTCTCTCTCTTAGTGGGTTCACAATGGCCGTGTCTCTCTCTCAGTGGGTTCACAATGGCCGTTTCTCTCTTATTGTGTTCACAATGGTCATGTCTCTCTTAGTGGGTTCACACTGGTCGTGTCTCTCTCTTAATGGGTTCACAATGGCCGTGTCTCTCTCTCAGTGGGTTCACAATGGTCGTGTCTCTCTCTTATTGGGTTCACAATGGCCGTGTCTCTCTCTCAATGGGTTCACAATGGTCGTGTCTCTCTCAGTGGGTTCACAATGGTCGCGTCTTTCTCTCAGTTGCTTCACAATGGTCGTGTCTCTCTCTCAGTGAGTTCACAATGGTCGCATCTCTCTCTCTCTTATTGTGTTGACAATGGTCGTGTCTCTCTCTTAATGGGTTCACAATGGTCGTGTCTCTCTCA
The DNA here is from genome assembly GCF_048934315.1 of Petromyzon marinus. NCBI lineage: Eukaryota > Metazoa > Chordata > Hyperoartia > Petromyzontiformes > Petromyzontidae > Petromyzon > Petromyzon marinus. The sequence goes on along the minus strand of NW_027422603.1, from coordinate 1,449,995 downwards.
GTGGGTTCACAATGGTCGTGTCTCTCTCACAGTGGGTTCACAATGGTCGTGTCTCTCTCTCAGTGAGTTCACAATGGTCGTGTCTCTCTCAATCGGTTCACAATGGTCGTGTCTCTCGCTTACTGTGTCCACAATGGTCGTGTCTCTCTCAGTGGGTTCACAATGGCCGTGTCTCTCTTATTGTGTTCAAAATGGTCGTGTCTCTCTCTTAGTGGGTTCACAATGGTCGTATCTCTCTTTGTGGGTTCACAATGGTCGTGTCTCTCTCTCAGTGGGTTCACAATGGTCATGTCTCTCTTAGTGTGTTCACAATGGCGCTGTCTCTCTTAGTGGGTTCACAATGGTCGTGTCTCTCTCTTATTGTGTTCACAATGGCCGTGTCTCTCTCAGTGGGTTCACAATGGTCGTGTCTCTCTCTTAGTGGGTTCACAATGGCCGTGTCTCTCTCTCAGTGGGTTCACAATGGCCGTGTCTCTCTCTTAGTGGGTTCACAATGGTCGTGTCTCTCTTAGTGGGTTCACACTGGTCGTGTCTCTCTCTTAGTGGGTTCACAATGGCCGTGTCTCTCTCTCAGTGGGTTCACAATGGCCGTGTCTCTCTTATTGTGTTCACAATGGTCATGTCTCTCTTAGTGGGTTCACACTGGTCGTGTCTCTCTTAATGGGTTCACAATGGCCGTGTCTCTCTCTTAGTGGGTTCACAATGGCCGTGTCTCTCTCTCAGTGAGTTCACAATGGTCGTGTCTCTCTCTTAATGGGTTTACAATGGTCGTGTCTCTCTCAGTGGGTTCACAATGGTCGTGTCTCTCTCACAGTGGGTTCACAATGGTCGTGTCTCTCTCTCAGTGAGTTCACAATGGTCGTGACTCTCTCAATCGGTTCACAATGGTCGTGTCTCCCTCTTATTGTGTCCACAATGGTCGTGTCTCTCTCAGTGGGTTCACAATGGCCGTGTCTCTCTTATTGTGTTCACAATGGTCGTGTCTCTCTCTTAGTGGGTTCACAATGGTTGTCTCTCTCTTAGTGGGTTCACAATGGCCGTGTCTCTCTCTCAGTGGGTTCACAATGGCCGTGTCTCTCTCTTAGTGGGTTCACAATGGTCGTGTCTCTCTTAGTGGGTTCACACTGGTCGTGTCTCTCTCTTAGTGGGTTCACAATGGCCGTGTCTCTCTCTCAGTGGGTTCACAATGGCCGTGTCTCTCTTATTGTGTTCACAATGGTCATGTCTCTCTTAGTGGGTTCACACTGGTCGTGTCTCTCTTAATGGGTTCACAATGGCCGTGTCTCTCTCTTAGTGGGTTCACAATGGCCGTGTCTCTCTCTCAGTGAGTTCACAATGGTCGTGTCTCTCTCTTAATGGGTTTACAATGGTCGTGTCTCTCTTAGTGGGTTCACAATGGTCGTGTCTCTCTCACAGTGGGTTCACAATGGTCGTGTCTCTCTCTCAGTGAGTTCACAATGGTCGTGACTCTCTCAATCGGTTCACAATGGTCGTGTCTCCCTCTTATTGTGTCCACAATGGTCGTGTCTCTCTCAGTGGGTTCACAATGGCCGTGTCTCTCTTATTGTGTTCACAATGGTCGTGTCTCTCTCTTAGTGGGTTCACAATGGTTGTATCTCTCTTAGTGGGTTCACAATGGTCGTGTCTCTCTCTCAGTGGGTTCACAATGGTCATGTCTCTCTTAGTGGGTTCACAATGGCGCTGTCTCTCTTAGTGGGTTCACAATGGTCGTGTCTCTCTCTTATTGTGTTCACAATGGCCGTGTCTCTCAGTGGGTTCACAATGGTCGTGTATCTCTCTTAGTGGGTTCACAATGGCCGTGTCTCTCTCTCAGTGGGTTCACAATGGCCGTGTCTCTCTCTTAGTGGGTTCACAATGGTCGTGTCTCTCTTAGTGGGTTCACACTGGTCGTGTCTCTCTCTTAGTGGGTTCACAATGGCCGTGTCTCTCTCTCAGTGGGTTCACAATGGCCGTTTCTCTCTTATTGTGTTCACAATGGTCATGTCTCTCTTAGTGGGTTCACACTGGTCGTGTCTCTCTCTTAATGGGTTCACAATGGCCGTGTCTCTCTCTCAGTGGGTTCACAATGGTCGAGTCTCTCTCTTATTGGGTTCACAATGGCCGTGTCTCTCTCTTAGTGGGTTCACAATGGTCGTGTCTCTCTCAATGGGTTCACAATGGTCGTGTCTCTCTCTTATTGTGTTCACAATGGCCGTGTCTCTCTCTTAGTGGGTTCACAATGGCCGTTTCTCTCTTAGTGGGTTCACAATGGTCGTGTCTCTCTCTCAGTGGGTTCACAATGGTCATGTCTCTCTTAGTGGGTTCACAATGGCCCAGTCTCTCTTAGTGGGTTCACAATGGTTGTGTCTCTCTCTTATTGTGTTCACAATGGCCGAGTCTCTCTCTCAGTGGGTTCACAATGGTCGTGTCTCTCTCTTAGTGGGTTCACAATGGCCGTGTCTCTCTCTCAGTGGGTTCACAATGGCCGTGTCTCTCTCTTAGTGGGTTCACAATGGTCGTGTCTCTCTTAGTGGGTTCACACTGGTCGTGTTTCTCTCTTAGTGGGTTCACAATGGCCGTGTCTCTCTCTCAGTGGGTTCACAATGGCCGTGTCTCTCTTATTGTGTTCACAATGGTCATGTCTCCCTTAGTGGGTTCACACTGGTCTTGTCTCTCTCTTAATGGGTTCACAATGGCCGTGTCTCTCTCTTAGTGGGTTCACAATGGCCGTGTCTCTCTCTCTCAGTGAGTTCACAATGGTCGTGTCTCTCTCTTAATGGGTTTACAATGGTCGTGTCTCTCTCAGTGGGTTCACAATGGTCGTGTCTCTCTCACAGTGGGTTCACAATGGTCGTGTCTCTCTCAGTGAGTTCACAATGGTCGTGACTCTCTCAATCGGTTCACAATGGTCGTGTCTCTCTCTTATTGTGTCCACAATGGTCGTGTCTCTCTCAGTGGGTTCACAATGGCCGTGTCTCTCTTATTGTGTTCACAATGGTCGTGTCTCTCTCTTAGTGGGTTCACAATGGTTGTATCTCTCTTAGTGGGTTCACAATGGTCGTGTCTCTCTCTCAGTGGGTTCACAATGGTCATGTCTCTCTTAGTGGGTTCACAATGGCGCTGTCTCTCTTAGTGGGTTCACAATGGTCGTGTCTCTCTCTTATTGTGTTCACAATGGCCGTGTCTCTCAGTGGGTTCACAATGGTCTTGTATCTCTCTTAGTCGGTTCACAATGGCCGTGTCTCTCTCTCAGTGGGTTCACAATGGCCGTGTCTCTCTCTTAGTGGGTTCACAATGGTCGTGTCTCTCTTAGTGGGTTCACACTGGTCGTGTCTCTCTCTTAGTGGGTTCACAATGGCCGTGTCTTTCTCTCAGTGGGTTCACAATGGCCGTTTCTCTCTTATTGTGTTCACAATGGTCATGTCTCTCTTAGTGGGTTCACACTGGTCGTGTCTCTCTCTTAATGGGTTCACAATGGCCGTGTCTCTCTCTTAGTGGGTTCACAATGGTCGTGTCTCTCTCAATGGGTTCACAATGGTCGTGTCTCTCTCTTATTGTGTTCACAATAGCCGTGTCTCTCTCTTAGTGGGTTCACAATGGCCGTTTCTCTCTTAGTGGGTTCACAATGGTCATGTCTCTCTCTCAGTGGGTTCACAATGGTCATGTCTCTCTTAGTGGGTTCACAATGGCGCAGTCTCTCTTAGTGGGTTCACAATGGTTGTGTCTCTCTCTTATTGTGTTCACAATGTCCGTGTCTCTCTCTCAGTGGGTTCACAATGGTCGTGTCTCTCTCTTAGTGGGTTCACAATGGCCGTGTCTCTCTCTCAGTGGGTTCACAATGGCCGTGTCTCTCTCTTAGTGGGTTCACAATGGTCGTGTCTCTCTTAGTGGGTTCACACTGGTCGTGTTTCTCTCTTAGTGGGTTCACAATGGCCGTGTCTCTCTCTCAGTGGGTTCACAATGGCCGTGTCTCTCTTATTGTGTTCACAATGGTCATGTCTCTCTTAGTGGGTTCACACTGGTCTTGTCTCTCTCTTAATGGGTTCACAATGGCCGTGTCTCTCTCTTAGTGGGTTCACAATGGCCGTGTCTCTCTCTCTCAGTGAGTTCACAATGGTCGTGTCTCTCTCTTAATGGGTTTACAATGGTCGTGTCTCTCTCAGTGGGTTCACAATGGTCGTGTCTCTCTCACAGTGGGTTCACAATGGTCGTGTCTCTCTCTCAGTGAGTTCACAATGGTCGTGACTCTCTCAATCGGTTCACAATGGTCGTGTCTCTCTCTTATTGTGTCCACAATGGTCGTGTCTCTCTCAGTGGGTTCACAATGGCCGTGTCTCTCTTATTGTGTTCACAATGGTCGTGTCTCTCTCTTAGTGGGTTCACAATGGTTGTTTCTCTCTTAGTGGGTTCACAATGGTCGTGTCTCTCTCTCAGTGGGTTCACAATGGTCATGTCTCTCTTATTGGGTTCACAATGGCGCTGTCTCTCTTAGTGGGTTCACAATGATCGTGTCTCTCTCTTATTGTGTTCACAATGGCCGTGTCTCTCAGTGGGTTCACAATGGTCGTGTATCTCTCTTAGTGGGTTCACAATGGCCGTGTCTCTCTCTCAGTGGGTTCACAATGGCCATGTCTCTCTCTTAGTGGGTTCACAATGGTCGTGTCTCTCTTAGTGGTTTCACACTGGTCGTGTCTCTCTCTTAGTGGGTTCACAATGGCCGTGTCTCTCTCTCAGTGGGTTCACAATGGCCGTTTCTCTCTTATTGTGTTCACAATGGTCATGTCTCTCTTATTGGGTTCACACTGGTCGTGTCTCTCTCTTAATGGGTTCACAATGGCCGTGTCTCTCTCTCAGTGGGTTCACAATGGTCGTGTCTCTCTCTTATTGGGTTCACAATGGCCGTGTCTCTCTCTCAATGGGTTCACAATGGTCGTGTCTCTCTCAGTGGGTTCACAATGGTCGTGTCTTTCTCTCAGTTGCTTCACAATGGTCGTGTCTCTCTCTCAGTGAGTTCACAATGGTCGCGTCTCTCTCTCTCTTATTGTGTTGGCAATGGTCGTGTCTCTCTCTTAATGGGTTCACAATGGTCGTGTCTCTCTCAGTGGGTTCACAATGGTCGTGTCTCTCTCACAGTGGGTTCACAATGGTCGTGTCTCTCTCTCAGTGAGTTCACAATGGTCGTGTCTCTCTCAATCGGTTCACAATGGTCGTGTCTCTCGCTTACTGTGTCCACAATGGTCGTGTCTCTCTCAGTGGGTTCACAATGGCCGTGTCTCTCTTATTGTGTTCAAAATGGTCGTGTCTCTCTCTTAGTGGGTTCACAATGGTCGTATCTCTTTTTGTGGGTTCACAATGGTCGTGTCTCTCTCTCAGTGGGTTCACAATGGTCATGTCTCTCTTAGTGGCTTCACAATGGCGCTGTCTCTCTTAGTGGGTTCACAATGGTCGTGTCTCTCTCTTATTGTGTTCACAATGGCCGTGTCTCTCTCAGTGGGTTCACAATGGTCGTGTTTCTCTCTTAGTGGGTTCACAATGGCTGTGTCTCTCTCTCAGTGGGTTCACAATGGCCGTGTCTCTCTCTTAGTGGGTTCACAATGGTCGTGTCTCTCTTAGTGGGTTCACACTGGTCGTGTCTCTTTCTTAGTGGGTTCACAATGGCCGTGTCTCTCTCTCATTGGGTTCACAATGGCCGTGTCTCTCTTATTGTGTTCACAATAGTCATGTCTCTCTTAGTGGGTTCACACTGGTCGTGTCTCTCTCTTAATGGGTTCACAATGGCCGTGTCTCTCTCTTAGTGGGTTCACAATGGCCGTGTCTCTCTCTCAGTGAGTTCACAATGGTCGTGTCTCTCTCTTAATGGGTTTACAATGGTCGTGTCTCTCTCAGTGGGTTCACAATAGTCGTGTCTCTCTCACAGTGGGTTCACAATGGTCGTGTCTCTCTCTCAGTGAGTTCACAATGGTCGTGACTCTCTCAATCGGTTCACAATGGTCGTGTCTCTTTCTTATTGTGTCCACAATGGTCGTGTCTCTCTCAGTGGGTTCACAATGGCCGTGTCTCTCTTATTGTGTTCACAATGGTCGTGTCTCTCTCTTAGTGGGTTCACAATGGTCGTGTCTCTCTCTTAGTGGGTTCACAATGGTCGTGTCTCTCTCTCAGTGGGTTCACAATGGTCATGTCTCTCTTAGTGGGTTCACAATGGCGCTGTCTCTCTTAGTGGGTTCACAATGGTCGTGTCTCTCTCTTATTGTGTTCACAATGGCCGTGTCTCTCAGTGGGTTCACAATGGTCGTGTATCTCTCTTAGTGGGTTCACAATGGTCGTGTCTCTCTCTCAGTGGGTTCACAATGGCCGTGTCTCTCTCTTAGTGGGTTCACAATGGTCGTGTCTCTCTTAGTGGGTTCACACTGGTCGTGTCTCTCTCTTAGTGGGTTCACAATGGCCGTGTCTCTCTCTCAGTGGGTTCACAATGGCCGTTTCTCTCTTATTGTGTTCACAATCGTCATGTCTCTCTTAGTGGGTTCACACTGGTCGTGTCTCTCTTTTAATGGGTTCACAATGGCCGTGTCTCTCTCTCAGTGGGTTCACAATGGTCGTGTCTCTCTCATATTGGGTTCACAATGGTCGTGTCTCTCTCTTAGTGGGTTCACAATGGTCGTGTCTCTCTCAATGGGTTCACAATGGTCGTGTCTCTCTCTTATTGTGTTCACAATGGCCGTGTCTCTCTCTTAGTGGGTTCACAATGGCCGTTTCTCTCTTAGTGGGTTCACAATGGTCGTGTCTCTCTCTCAGTGGGTTCACAATGGCCGTGTCTCTCTCAGTGGGTTCACAATGGCCGTGTCTCTCTTATTGTGTTCACAATGGCCGTGTCTCTCTCTTAGTGGGTTCACAATGGCCGTGTCCCTCTCTTAGTGGGTTCACAATGGCCGTGTCTCTCTCTCAGTGGGTTCACAATGGCCGTTTCTCTCTTATTGTGTTCACAATGGTCATGTCTCTCTTAGTGGGTTCACACTGGTCGTGTCTCTCTCTTAATGGGTTGACAATGGCCGTGTCTCTCTCTCAGTGGGTTCACAATGGTCGTGTCTCTCTCTTATTGGGTTCACAATGGCCCTGTCTCTCTCTTAGTGGGTTCACAATGGTCGTGTCTCTCTCAATGAGTTCACAATGGTCGTGTCTCTCTCTTATTGTGTTCACAATGGCCGTGTCTCTCTCTTAGTGGGTTCACAATGGTCGTGTCTCTCTCTTATTGTGTTCACAATGGTCGTGTCTCTCTCTCAGTGGGTTCACAATGGTCGTGTCTCTCTCTTAGTGGGTTCACAATGGCCGTGTCTCTCTCTCAGTGGGTTCACAATGGCCGTGTCTCTCTCTTAGTGGGTTCACAATGGTCGTGTCTCTCTTAGTGGGTTCACACTGGTCGTGTTTCTCTCTTAGTGGGTTCACAATGGCCGTGTCTCTCTCTCAGTGGGTTCACAATGGCCGTGTCTCTCTTATTGTGTTCACAATGGTCATGTCTCTCTTAGTGGGTTCACACTGGTCTTGTCTCTCTCTTAATGGGTTCACAATGGCCGTGTCTCTCTCTTAGTGGGTTCACAATGGCCGTGTCTCTCTCTCTCAGTGAGTTCACAATGGTCGTGTCTCTCTCTTAATGGGTTTACAATGGTCGTGTCTCTCTCAGTGGGTTCACAATGGTCGTGTCTCTCTCACAGTGGGTTCACAATGGTCGTGTCTCTCTCTCAGTGAGTTCACAATGGTCGTGACTCTCTCAATCGGTTCACAATGGTCGTGTCTCTTTCTTATTGTGTCCACAATGGTCGTGTCTCTCTCAGTGGGTTCACAATGGCCGTGTCTCTCTTATTGTGTTCACAATGGTCGTGTCTCTCTCTTAGTGGGTTCACAATGGTTGTATCTCTCTTAGTGGGTTCACAATGGTCGTGTCTCTCTCTCAGTGGGTTCACAATGGTCATGTCTCTCTTATTGGGTTCACAATGGCGCTGTCTCTCTTAGTGGGTTCACAATGGTCGTGTCTCTCTCTTATTGTGTTCACAATGGCCGTGTCTCTCAGTGGGTTCACAATGGTCGTGTATCTCTCTTAGTGGGTTCACAATGGCCGTGTCTCTCTCTCAGTGGGTTCACAATGGCCATGTCTCTCTCTTAGTGGGTTCACAATGGTCGTGTCTCTCTTAGTGGTTTCACACTGGTCGTGTCTCTCTCTTAGTGGGTTCACAATGGCCGTGTCTCTCTCTCAGTGGGTTCACAATGGCCGTTTCTCTCTTATTGTGTTCACAATGGTCATGTCTCTCTTATTGGGTTCACACTGGTCGTGTCTCTCTCTTAATGGGTTCACAATGGCCGTGTCTCTCTCTCAGTGGGTTCACAATGGTCGTGTCTCTCTCTTATTGGGTTCACAATGGCCGTGCCTCTCTCTCAATGGGTTCACAATGGTCGTGTCTCTCTCAGTGGGTTCACAATGGTCGTGTCTTTCTCTTTGTTGCTTCACAATGGTCGTGTCTCTCTCTCAGTGAGTTCACAATGGTCGCGTCTCTCTCTCTTATTGTGTTCACAATGGTCGTGTCTCTCTCTTAATGGGTTCACAATGGTCGTGTCTCTCTCAGTGGGTTCACAATGGTCGTGTCTCTCTCACAGTGGGTTCACAATGGTCGTGTCTCTCTCTCAGTGAGTTCACAATGGTCGTGTCTCTCTCAATCGGTTCACAATGGTCGTGTCTCTCGCTTACTGTGTCCACAATGGTCGTGTCTCTCTCAGTGGGTTCACAATGGCCGTGTCTCTCTTATTGTGTTCAAAATGGTCGTGTCTCTCTCTTAGTGGGTTCACAATGGTCGTATCTCTCTTTGTGGGTTCACAATGGTCGTGTCTCTCTCTCAGTGGGTTCACAATGGTCATGTCTCTCTTAGTGGCTTCACAATGGCGCTGTCTCTCTTAGTGGGTTCACAATGGTCGTGTCTCTCTCTTATTGTGTTCACAATGGCCGTGTCTCTCTCAGTGGGTTCACAATGGTCGTGTTTCTCTCTTAGTGGGTTCACAATGGCTGTGTCTCTCTCTCAGTGGGTTCACAATGGCCGTGTCTCTCTCTTAGTGGGTTCACAATGGTCGTGTCTCTCTTAGTGGGTTCACACTGGTCGTGTCTCTTTCTTAGTGGGTTCACAATGGCCGTGTCTCTCTCTCATTGGGTTCACAATGGCCGTGTCTCTCTTATTGTGTTCACAATAGTCATGTCTCTCTTAGTGGGTTCACACTGGTCGTGTCTCTCTCTTAATGGGTTCACAATGGCCGTGTCTCTCTCTTATTGGGTTCACAATGGCCGTGTCTCTCTCTCAGTGAGTTCACAATGGTCGTGTCTCTCTCTTAATGGGTTTACAATGGTCGTGTCTCTCTCAGTGGGTTCACAATAGTCGTGTCTCTCTCACAGTGGGTTCACAATGGTCGTGTCTCTCTCTCAGTGAGTTCACAATGGTCGTGACTCTCTCAATCGGTTCACAATGGTCGTGTCTCTTTCTTATTGTGTCCACAATGGTCGTGTCTCTCTCAGTGGGTTCACAATGGCCGTGTCTCTCTTATTGTGTTCACAATGGTCGTGTCTCTCTCTTAGTGGGTTCACAATGGTCGTGTCTCTCTCTTAGTGGGTTCACAATGGTCGTGTCTCTCTCTCAGTGGGTTCACAATGGTCATGTCTCTCTTAGTGGGTTCACAATGGCGCTGTCTCTCTTAGTGGGTTCACAATGGTCGTGTCTCTCTCTTATTGTGTTCACAATGGCCGTGTCTCTCAGTGGGTTCACAATGGTCGTGTATCTCTCTTAGTGGGTTCACAATGGCCGTGTCTCTCTCTCAGTGGGTTCACAATGGCCGTGTCTCTCTCTTAGTGGGTTCACAATGGTCGTGTCTCTCTTAGTGGGTTCAGACTGGTCGTGTCTCTCTCTTAGTGGGTTCACAATGGCCGTGTCTCTCTCTCAGTGGGTTCACAATGGCCGTTTCTCTCTTATTGTGTTCACAATCGTCATATCTCTCTAAGTGGGTTCACACTGGTCGTGTCTCTCTCTTAATGGGTTCACAATGGCCGTGTCTCTCTCTCAGTGGGTTCACAATGGTCGTGTCTCTCTCTTATTGGGTTCACAATGGCCGTGTCTCTCTCTTAGTGGGTTCACAATGGTCGTGTCTCTCTCAATGGGTTCACAATGGTCGTGTCTCTCTCTTATTGTGTTCACAATGGACGTGTCTCTCTCTTAGTGGGTTCACAATGGCCGTTTCTCTCTTAGTGGGTTCACAATGGTCGTGTCTCTCTCTCAGTGGGTTCACAATGGCCGTGTCTCTCTCAGTGGGTTCACAATGGCCGTGTCTCTCTTATTGTGTTCACAATGGCCGTGTCTCTCTCTTAGTGGGTTCACAATGGCCGTGTACCTCTCTTAGTGGGTTCACAATGGCCGTGTCTCTCTCTCAGTGGGTTCACAATGGCCGTTTCTCTCTTATTGTGTTCACAATGGTCATGTCTCTCTTAGTGGGTTCACACTGGTCGTGTCTCTCTCTTAATGGGTTGACAATGGCCGAGTCTCTCTCTCAGTGGGTTCACAATGGTCGTGTCTCTCTCTTATTGGGTTCACAATGGCCCTGTCTCTCTCTTAGTGGGTTCACAATGGTCGTGTCTCTCTCAATGAGTTCACAATGGTCGTGTCTCTCTCTTATTGTGTTCACAATGGCCGTGTCTCTCTCTTAGTGGGTTCACAATGGCCGTTTCTCTCTTAGTGGGTTCACAATGCTCGTGTCTCTCTCTCAGTGGGTTCACAATGGCCGTGTCTCTCTCGGTGGGTTCACAATGGCCGTGTCTCTCTTATTGTGTTCACAATGGCCGTGTCTCTCTCTTAGTGGGTTCACAATGGCCGTGTCCCTCTCTTAGTGGGTTCACAATGGCCGTTTCTCTCTTATTGTGTTCACAATGGTCATGTCTCTCTTAGTGGGTTCACACTGGTCGTGTCTCTCTTAATGGGTTCACAATGGCCGTGTCTCTCTCAGTGGGTTCACAATGGTCGTGTCTCTCTCTTAGTGGGTTCACAATGGCCGTGTCTCTCTCTTAGTGGGTTCACAATGGTCGTGTCTCTCTCTCAGTGGGTTCACAATGGTCGTGTCTCTCTCTTATTGTGTTCACAATGGCCGTGTCTCTCTTATTGTGTTCACAATGGTCGTGTCTCTCTTAGTGGGTTCACAATGGCCGTTTCTCTCTCTTAGTGTGTTCACAATGGTCGTATCTCTCTCAGTGGGTTCACAATGGCCGTGTCTCTCTCAGTGGGTTCACAATGGTCGTGTCTCTCTCAGTGGGTTCACAATGGTCGTGTCTCTCTCAGTGGGTTCACAATGGTCGTGTCTCTCTCAGAGGGTTCACAATGGCCGTGTCACGCTTAGTGGGTTCACAATGGCCGTGTCTTTCTCAGTGGGTTCACAATGGTCGTGTCTCTCTCAGTGGGTTCACAATGGTCGTGTCTCTCTCAGAGGGTTCACAATGGCCGTCTCTCTTATTGTGTTCACAATGGTCGTGTCTCTCTCTTAGTGGGTTCACAATGGCCATGTCTCTCTCTCAGTGGGTTCACAATGGCCCTGTCTCTCTTAGTGGTTTCACAATGGCCGTGTCTCTCTCTTAATGGGTTCACAATGGTCGTGTCTCTCTCAGTGGGTTCACAATGGCCGTGTCTCTCTTAATGGGTTCATAATGGTCGTGTCTCTCTCTCTCAGTGGGTTTACAATGGCCGTTTCTCGCTCTCAGTGGGTTCACAATGGTCGTGTCTCTCTCTTCGTGGGTTCACAATGGCCGTGTCTCTCTCTTAGTGGGTTCACAATGTCCGTGTCTTTCTCTTAGGGGTTCACAATGGACGTGTCTCTCTTAATGGGTTCACAATGGTCGTGTTTCTCTCTTAGTGGGTTCGCAATGGCCGTGTCTCTCTCGTATTGTGTTCCCAATGGACGTGTCTCTCTCTCAGTGGGTTCATAATAGTCGTGTCTCTCTCTTAGTGGGTTCCAATGGCCGTGTCTCTCTCTCAGTGGGTTCACAATGGCCGTTTCTCTCTTATTGTGTTCACAATGGTCATGTCTCTCTTAGTGGGTTCACGCTGGTCGTGTCTCTCTCTTATTGTGTTCACAATGGCCGTGTCTCTCTCTTAGTGGGTTCACAATGGCCGTGTCTCTCTTAGTGGGTTCACAATGGTCTTGTATCTCTCTCAGTGGGTTCACAATGGCCGTGCCTCTCTCTTATTGTGTTCACAATGGCCGTGTCTCTCTCTTAGTGGGTTCACAATGGCCGTGTCTCTCTTAGTGGGTTCACAATGGTCGTGTCTCTCTCTCAGTGGGTTCACAATGGCCGTGTCTCTCTCAGTGGGTTCACAATGGCCGTGTCTCTCTTATTGTGTTCACAATGGCCGTGTCTCTCTCTTAGTGGGTTCACAATGGCCGTGTCCCTCTCTTAGTGGGTTCACAATGGCCGTGTCTCTCTCTCAGTGGGTTCACAATGGCCGTTTCTCTCTTATTGTGTTCACAATGGTCATGTCTCTCTTAGTGGGTTCACACTGGTCGTGTCTCTCTTAATGGGTTCACAATGGCCGTGTCTCTCTCTCAGTGGATTCACAATGGTCGTGTCTCTCTCTTAGTGGGTTCACAATGGCCGTGTCTCTCTCTTAGTGGGTTCACAATGGTCGTGTCTCTCTCTCAGTGGGTTCACAATGGTCGTGTCTCTCTCTTATTGTGTTCACAAAGTCCGTGTCTCCCTTATTGTGTTCACAATAGTCGTGTCTCTCTTAGTGGGTTCACAATGGCCGTGTCTCTCTCTTAGTGTGTTCACAATGGTCGTATCTCTCTCAGTGGGTTCACAATGGCCGTGTCTCTCTCAGTGGGTTCACAATGGTCGTGTGTCTCTCAGTAGGTTCACAATGGTCGTGTCTCTCTCAGAGGGTTCACAATGGCCGTGTCTCGCTTAGTGGGTTCACAATGGCCGTGTCTTTCTCAGTGGGTTCACAATGGTCGTGTCTCTCTCAGTGGGTTCACAATGGTCGTGTCTCTTATTGTGTTCACAATGGTCGTGTCTCTCTCTTAGTGGGTTCACAATGGCCGTGTCTCTCTCTCAGTGGGTTCACAATGGCCCTGTCTCTCTTAGTGGTTTCACAATGGCCATGTCTCTCTCTTAATGGGTTCACAATGGTCGTGTCTCTCTCAGTGGGTTCACAATGGTCGTGTCTCTCTCTCTCAGTGGGTTCACAATGGCCGTTTCTCTCTCTCAGTGGGTTCACAATGGTCGTGTCTCTCTCTTCGTGGGTTCACAATGGCCGTGTCTCTCTCTTAGTGGGTTCACAATGGCCGTGTCTTTCTCTTAGGGGTTCACAATGGACGTGTCCCTCTTAGTGGGTTCACAATGGTCGTGTTTCTCTCTTAGTGGGTTCGCAATGGCCGTGTCTCTCTCTTAGTGGGTTCACAATGGCCGTGTCTCTCTTAGTGGTTTCACAATGGTCGTGTCTCTCTCTCTCTCAGTGGGTTCACAATGGCCGTGTCTCTCTCAGTGGGTTCACCATGGCCCTGTCTCTCTTATTGTGTTCACAATGGCCGTGTCTCTCTCTTAGTGGGTTCACAATGGCCGTGTCTCTCTTAGTGGGTTCACAATGGTCGTGTCTCTCTCTCAGTGGGTTCACAATGGCCGTGTCTCTCTCTTATTGTGTTCACAATGGCCGTGTCTCTCTCTTAGTGGGTTCACAATGGCCGTGTCTCTCTTAGTGGGTTCACAATGGTCGTGTCTCTCTCTCAGTGGGTTCACAATGGCCGTGTCTCTCTCAGTGGGTTCACAATGGCCGTGTCTCTCTTATTGTGTTCACAATGGCCGTGTCTCTCTCTTAGTGGGTTCACAATGGCCGTGTCCCTCTCTTAGTGGGTTCACAATGGCCGTGTCTCTCTCTCAGTGGGTTCACAATGGCCGTTTCTCTCTTATTGTGTTCACAATGGTCATGTCTCTCTTAGTGGTTTCACACTGGTCGTGTCTCTCTTAATGGGTTCACAATGGCCGTGTCTCTCTCTCAGTGGGTTCACAATGGTCGTGTCTCTCTCTTAGTGGGTTCACATTGGCCGTGTCTCTCTCTTAGTGGGTTCACAATGGTCGTGTCTCTCTCTCAGTGGGTTCACAATGGTCGTGTCTCTCTCTTATTGTGTTCACAATGGCCGTGTCTCCCTTATTGTGTTCACAATGGTCGTGTCTCTCTTAGTGGGTTCACAATGGCCGTGTCTCTCTCTTAGTGTGTTCACAATGGTCGTATCTCTCTCAGTGGGTTCACAATGGCCGTGTCTCTCTCAGTGGGTTCACAATGGTCGTGTCTCTCTCAGTAGGTTCACAATGGTCGTGTCTCTCTCAGTGGGTTCACAATGGTCGTGTCTCTCTCAGAGGGTTCACAATGGCCATGTCTCGCTTAGTGGGTTCACAATGGCCGTGTCTTTCTCAGTGGGTTCACAATGGTCGTGTCTCTCTCTTAATGGGTTCACAATGGTCGTGTCTCTTTCAGTGGGTTCACAATGGCCGTGTCTCTCTTAATGGGTTCACAATGGTCGTGTCTCTCTCTCTCAGTGGGTTCACAATGGCCGTTTCTCTCTCTCAGTGGGTTCACAATGGTCGTGTCTCTCTCTCTTCGTGGGTTCACAATGGCCGTGTCTCTCTCTTAGTGGGTTCACAATGGCCCTGTCTCTCTTATTGTGTTCACAATGGCCGTGTCTCTCTCTTAGTGGGTTCACAATGGCCGTGTCTCTCTTAGTGGGTTCACAATGGTCGTGTCTCTCTCTCAGTGGGTTCACAATGGCCGTGTCTCTCTCTTATTGTGTTCACAATGGTCGTGTCTCTCTCTTAGTGGGTTCACAATGGCCGTGTCTCTCTTAGTGGGTTCACAATGGTCGTGTCTCTCTCTCAGTGGGTTCACAATGGCCGTGTCTCTCTCAGTGGGTTCACAATGGCCGTGTCTCTCTTATTGTGTTCACAATGGCCGTGTCTCTCTCTTAGTGGGTTCACAATGGCCGTGTCCCTCTCTTAGTGGGTTCACAATGGCCGTGTCTCTCTCTCAGTGGGTTCACAATGGCCGTTTCTCTCTTATTGTGTTCACAATGGTCATGTCTCTCTTAGTGGGTTCACACTGGTCGTGTCTCTCTTAATGGGTTCACAATGGCCGTGTCTCTCTCTCAGTGGGTTCACAATGGTCGTGTCTCTCTCTTAGTGGGTTCACAATGGCCGGGTCTCTCTCTTAGTGGGTTCACAATGGTCGTGTCTCTCTCTCAGTGGGTTCACAATGGTCGTGTCTCTCTCTTATTGTGTTCACAATGGCCGTGTCTCCCTTATTGTGTTCACAATGGTCGTGTCTCTCTTAGTGGGTTCACAATGGCCGTGTCTCTCTCTTAGTGTGTTCACAATGGTCGTATCTCTCTCAGTGGGTTCACAATGGCCGTGTCTCTCTCAGTGGGTTCACAATGGTCGTGTCTCTCTCAGTAGGTTCACAATGGTCGTGTCTCTCTCAGTGGGTTCACAATGGTCGTGTCTCTCTCAGAGGGTTCACAATGGCCGTGTCTCGCTTAGTGGGTTCACAATGGCCGTGTCTTTCTCAGTGGGTTCACAATGGTCGTGTCTCTCTCAGAGGGTTCACAATGGCCGTCTCTATTATTGTGTTCACAATGGTCGTGTCTCTCTCTTAGTGGGATCACAATGGCTGTCTCTCTCTCTCAGTGGGTTCACAATGGCCCTGTCTCTCTTAGTGGTTTCACAATGGCCATGTCTCTCTCTTAATGGGTTCACAATGGTCGTGTCTCTCTCAGTGGGTTCACAATGGCCGTGTCTCTCTTAATGGGTTCACAATGGTCGTGTCTCTCTCTCTCAGTGGGTTCACAATGGCCGTTTCTCTCTCTCAGTGGGTTCACAATGGTCGTGTCTCTCTCTTCGTGGGTTCACAATGGCCATGTCTCTCTCTTAGTGGGTTCACAATGGCCGTGTCTTTCTCTTAGGGGTTCACAATGGACGTGTCTCTCTTAGTGGGTTCACAATGGTCGTGTTTCTCTATTAGTGGGTTCGCAATGGCCGTGTCTCTCTCTTAGTGGGTTCACAATGGCCGTGTCTCTCTTAGTGGGTTCACAATTGTCGTGTCTCTCTCTCAGTGGGTTCACAATGGCCGTGTCTCTCTCAGTGGGTTCACAATGGCCCTGTCTCTCTTATTGTGTTCACAATGGCCGTGTCTCTCTCTTAGTGGGTTCACAATGGCCGTGTCCCTCTCTTAGTGGGTTCACAATGGCCGTGTCTCTCTCTTAGTGGGTTCACAATGGCCGTGTCTCTCTCAGTGAGTTCACAATGGTCGTGTCTCTCTCAGTGGGTTCACAATGGCCGTGTCTCTCTTATTGTGTTCACAATGGCCGTCTCTCTCTCTTAGTGGGTTCACAATGGCCGTTTCTCTCTCTTAGTGGGTTCACAATGGCCGTGTCTCTCTCTCAGTGGGTTCACAATGGTCGTGTCTCTCTCTTAGTGGGTTCACAATGGCCGTGTCTTTCTCTTAGTGGGTTCACAATGGTCGTGTCTCTCTAAGTGGGTTCACAATGGCCGTGTCTCTCTTAGTGGGTTCACAATGGGTGTGTCTCTCTCTTAGTGGGTTCACATTGGCCGTGTCTCTCTCTTTGTGGGTTCACAATGGTCGTGTCTCTCTCTCAGTGGGTTCACAATCGTCGTGTCTCTCTTAGTGGGTTCACAATGTTCGTGTCTCTCTCAGTGGGTTCACAATGGTCGTGTCTCTCTCTTATTGTGTTCAGAATGGTCGTGTCTCTCTCAGTGGGTTCACAATGGCCGTGTCTCTCTTATTGTGTTCACAATGGTCGTGTCTCTCTCTTAGTGGGTTCACAATGGTCGTGTCTCTCTCTCAGTGGGTTCACAATGGCCGTGTCTCTTTCATAGTGGGTTCACAATGGCCCTGTCTCTCTAAGTGGGTTCACAATGGTCGTGTCTCTCTCTTAGTGGGTTCACAATGGTCGTGTCTCTCTCTTAGTGGGTTCACAATGGTCGTCTCTCTCTCTCAGTGGGTTCACAATAGTCGTGTCTCTCTCTTAGTGGGTTCACAATGGTCGTGTCTCTCTCTCATTGTGTTCACAATGGTCGTGTCTCTCTCTTAGTGGATTCACAATTGCCGTGTCTCTCTCTTAGTGGGTTCACAATGGCCCTGTCTCTCTCAGTGGGTTCACAATGGTCGTGTCTCTCTCTTAATGGGTTCACAATGGCCGTGTCTCTCTCTCAGTGGGTTCACAATGGCCGTGTCTCTCTCTTAGTGGGTTCACAATGGTCGTGTCTCTCTTAGTGGGTTCACACTGGTCGTGTCTCTCTCTTAGTGGGTTCACAATGGCCGTGTCTCTCTCTCAGTGGGTTCACAATGGCCGTGTCTCTCTCTTAGTGGGTTCACAATGGCCGTGTTTCTCTCTCAGTGAGTTCACAATGGTCGTGTCTCTCTCTTAATGGGTTCACAATGGTCGTGTCTCTCTCTTAATGGGTTCACAATGGTCGTGTCTCTCTCAGTGGGTTCACAATGGTCGTGTCTCTCTCAGTTGGTTCACAATGGTCGTGTCTCTCTCTCAGTGAGTTCACAATGGTCGCGTCTCTCTCTCTCTTATTGTGTTCACAATGGTCGTGTCTCTCTCTTAATGGGTTCACAATGGTCGTGTCTCTCTCAGTGGGTTCACAATGGTCGTGTCTCTCTTATTGTGTTCACAATGGTCATGTCTCTCTTAGTTGGTTCACACTTGTCGTGTCTCTCTCTTAATGGGTTCACAATGGCCGTGTCTCTCTCTTAGTGGGTTCACAATGGCCATGTCTCTCTCTTAGTGGGTTCACAATGGTCGTGTCTCTCTCTCAGTGGGTTCACAATGGTCGTGTCTCTCTCTTATTGTGTTCACAATGGCCGTGTCTCTCTTATTGTGTTCACAATGGTCGTGTCTCTCTTAGTGGGTTCACAATGGCCGTTTCTCTCTCTTAGTGTGTTCACAATGGTCGTATCTCTCTCAGTGGGTTCACAATGGCCGTGTCTCTCTCAGTGGGTTCACAATGGTCGTGTCTCTCTCAGTGGGTTCACAATGGTCGTGTCTCTCTCAGAGGGTTCACAATGGCCGTGTCACGCTTAGTGGGTTCACAATGGCCGTGTCTTTCTCAGTGGGTTCACAATGGTCGTGTCTCTCTCAGTGGGTTCACAATGGTCGTGTCTCTCTCAGAGGGTTCACAATGGCCGTCTCTCATATTGGGTTCACAATGGTCGTGTCTCTCTCTTAGTGGGTTCACAATGGCCATGTCTCTCTCTCAGTGGGTTCACAATGGCCCTGTCTCTCTTAGTGGTTTCACAATGGCCGTGTCTCTCTCTTAATGGGTTCACAATGGTCGTGTCTCTCTCAGTGGGTTCACAATGGCCGTGTCTCTCTTAATGGGTTCACAATGGTCGTGTCTCTCTCTCTCAGTGGGTTTACAATGGCCGTTTCTCTCTCTCAGTGGGTTCACAATGGTCGTTTCTCTCTCTTCGTGGGTTCACAATGGCCGTGTCTCTCTCTTAGTGGGTTCACAATGTCCGTGTCTTTCTCTTAGGGGTTCACAATGGACGTGTCTCTCTTAATGGGTTCACAATGGTCGTGTTTCTCTCTTAGTGGGTTCGCAATGGCCGTGTCTCTCTCGTATTGTGTTCCCAATGGACGTGTCTCTCTCTCAGTGGGTTCATAATAGTCGTGTCTCTCTCTTAGTGGGTTCCAATGGCCGTGTCTCTCTCTCAGTGGGTTCACAATGGCCGTTTCTCTCTTATTGTGTTCACAATGGTCATGTCTCTCTTAGTGGGTTCACGCTGGTCGTGTCTCTCTCTTATTGTGTTCACAATGGCCGTGTCTCTCTCTTAGTGGGTTCACAATGGCCGTGTCTCTCTTAGTGGGTTCACAATGGTCTTGTCTCTCTCTCAGTGGGTTCACAATGGCCGTGCCTCTCTCTTATTGTGTTCACAATGGCCGTGTCTCTCTTAGTGGGTTCACAATGGCCGTGTCTCTCTTAGTGGGTTCACAATGGTCGTGTCTCTCTCTCAGTGGGTTCACAATGGCCGTGTCTCTCTCAGTGGGTTCACAATGGCCGTGTCTCTCTTATTGTGTTCACAATGGCCGTGTCTCTCTCTCAGTGGGTTCACAATGGTCGTGTCCCTCTCTTAGTGGGTTCACAATGGCCGTGTCTCTCTCTCAGTGGGTTCACAATGGCCGTTTCTCTCTTATTGTGTTCACAATGGCCGTGTCTCCCTTATTGTGTTCACAATAGTCGTGTCTCTCTTAGTGGGTTCACAATGGCCGTGTCTCTCTCTTAGTGTGTTCACAATGGTCGTATCTCTCTCAGTGGGTTCACAATGGCCGTGTCTCTCTCAGTGGGTTCACAATGGTCGTGTGTCTCTCAGTAGGTTCACAATGGTCGTGTCTCTCTCTGTGGGTTCACAATGGTCGTGTCTCTCTCAGAGGGTTCACAATGGCCGTGTCTCGCTTAGTGGGTTCACAATGGTTGTGTCTCTCTCAGTGGGTTCACAATGGGCGTGTCTCTTATTGTGTTCACAATGGTCGTGTCTCTCTCTTAGTGGGTTCACAATGGCCGTGTCTCTCTCTCAGTGGGTTCACAATGGCCCTGTCTCTCTTAGTGGTTTCACAATGGCCATGTCTCTCTCTTAATGGGTTCACAATGGTCGTGTCTCTCTCAGTGGGTTCACAATGGCCGTGTCTCTCTTAATGGGTTCACAATGGTCGTGTCTCTCTCTCTCAGTGGGTTCACAATGGTCGTGTCTCTCTCTTCGTGGGTTCACAATGGCCGTGTCTCTCTCTTAGTGGGTTCACAATGGCCGTGTCTTTCTCTTAGGGGTTCACAATGGACGTGTCCCTCTTAGTGGGTTCACAATGGTCGTGTTTCTCTCTTAGTGGGTTCGCAATGGCCGTGTCTCTCTCTTAGTGGGTTCACAATGGCCGTGTCTCTCTTAGTGGTTTCACAATGGTCGTGTCTCTCTCTCTCTCAGTGGGTTCACAATGGCCGTGTCTCTCTCAGTGGGTTCACCATGGCCCTGTCTCTCTTATTGTGTTCACAATGGCCGTGTCTCTCTCTTAGTGGGTTCACAATGGCCGTGTCTCTCTTAGTGGGTTCACAATGGTCGTGTCTCTCTCTCAGTGGGTTCACAATGGCCGTGTCTCTCTCTTATTGTGTTCACAATGGCCGTGTCTCTCTCTTAGTGGGTTCACAATGGCCGTGTCTCTCTTAGTGGGTTCACAATGGTCGTGTCTCTCTCTCAGTGGGTTCACAATGGCCGTGTCTCTCTCAGTGGGTTCACAATGGCCGTGTCTCTCTTATTGTGTTTACAATGGCCGTGTCTCTCTCTTAGTGGGTTCACAATTGCCGTGTCCCTTTCTTAGTGGGTTCACAATGGCCGTGTCTCTCTCTCAGTGGGTTCACAATGGCCGTTTCTCTCTTATTGTGTTCACAATGGTCATGTCTCTCTTAGTGGTTTCACACTGGTCGTGTCTCTCTTAATGGGTTCACAATGGCCGTGTCTCTCTCTCAGTGGGTTCACAATGGTCGTGTCTCTCTCTTAGTGGGTTCACAATGGCCGTGTCTCTCTCTTAGTGGGTTCACAATGGTCGTGTCTCTCTCTCAGTGGGTTCACAATGGTCGTGTCTCTCTCTTATTGTGTTCACAATGGCCGTGTCTCCCTTATTGTGTTCACAATGGTCGTGTCTCTCTTAGTGGGTTCACAATGGCCGTGTCTCTCTCTTAGTGTGTTCACAATGGTCGTATCTCTCTCAGTGGGTTCACAATGGCCGTGTCTCTCTCAGTGGGTTCACAATGGTCGTGTCTCTCTCAGTAGGTTCACAATGGTCGTGTCTCTCTCAGTGGGTTCACAATGGTCGTGTCTCTCTCAGAGGGTTCACAATGGCCATGTCTCGCTTAGTGGGTTCGCAATGGCCGTGTCTTTCTCAGTGGGTTCACAATGGTCGTGTCTCTCTCTTAATGGGTTCACAATGGTCGTGTCTCTTTCAGTGGGTTCACAATGGCCGTGTCTCTCTTAATGGGTTCACAATGGTCATGTCTCTCTCTCTCAGTGGGTTCACAATGGCCGTTTCTCTCTCTCAGTGGGTTCACAATGGTCGTGTCTCTCTCTCTTCGTGGGTTCACAATGGCCGTGTCTCTCTCTTAGTGGGTTCACAATGGCCCTGTCTCTCTTATTGTGTTCACAATGGCCGTGTCTCTCTCTTAGTGGGTTCACAATGGCCGTGTCTCTCTTAGTGGTTTCACAATGGTCGTGTCTCTCTCTCAGTGGGTTCACAATGGCCGTGTCTCTCTCTTATTGTGTTCACAATGGCCGTGTCTCTCTCTTAGTGGGTTCACAATGGCCGTGTCTCTCTTAGTGGGTTCACAATGGTCGTGTCTCTCTCTCAGTGGGTTCACAATAACCGTGTCTCTCTCAGTGGGTTCACAATGGCCGTGTCTCTCTTATTGTGTTCACAATGGCCGTGTCTCTCTCTTAGTGGGTTCACAATGGCCGTGTCCCTCTCTTAGTGGGTTCACAATGGCCGTATCTCTCTCTCAGTGGGTTCACAATGGCCGTTTCTCTCTTATTGTGTTCACAATGGTCATGTCTCTCTTAGTGGGTTCACACTGGTCGTGTCTCTCTTAATGGGTTCACAATGGCCGTGTCTCTCTCTCAGTGGGTTCACAATGGTCGTGTCTCTCTCTTAGTGGGTTCACAATGGCCGGGTCTCTCTCTTAGTGGGTTCACAATGGTCGTGTCTCTCTCTCAGTGGGTTCACAATGGTCGTGTCTCTCTCTTATTGTGTTCACAATGGCCGTGTCTCCCTTATTGTGTTCACAATGGTCGTGTCTCTCTTAGTGGGTTCACAATGGCCGTGTCTCTCTCTTAGTGTGTTCACAATGGTCGTATCTCTCTCAGTGGGTTCACAATGGCCGTGTCTCTCTCAGTGGGTTCACAATGGTCGTGTCTCTCTCAGTAGGTTCACAATGGTCGTGTCTCTCTCAGTGGGTTCACAATGGTCGTGTCTCTCTCAGAGGGTTCACAATGGCCGTGTCTCGCTTAGTGGGTTCACAATGGCCGTGTCTTTCTCAGTGGGTTCACAATGGTCGTGTCTCTCTCAGAGGGTTCACAATGGCCGTCTCTCTTATTGTGTTCACAATGGTCGTGTCTCTCTCTTAGTGGGATCACAATGGCTGTCTCTCTCTCTCAGTGGGTTCACAATGGCCCTGTCTCTCTTAGTGGTTTCACAATGGCCATGTCTCTCTCTTAATGGGTTCACAATGGTCGTGTCTCTCTCAGTGGGTTCACAATGGCCGTGTCTCTCTTAATGGGTTCACAATGGTCGTGTCTCTCTCTCTCAGTGGGTTCACAATGGCCGTTTCTCTCTCTCAGTGAGTTCACAATGGTCGTGTCTCTCTCTTCGTGGGTTCACAATGGCCATGTCTCTCTCTTAGTGGGTTCACAATGGCCGTGTCTTTCTCTTAGGGGTTCACAATGGACGTGTCTCTCTTAGTGGGTTCACAATGGTCGTGTTTCTCTATTAGTGGGTTCGCAATGGCCGTGTCTCTCTCTTAGTGGGTTCACAATGGCCGTGTCTCTCTTAGTGGGTTCACAATTGTCGTGTCTCTCTCTCAGTGGGTTCACAATGGCCGTGTCTCTCTCAGTGGGTTCACAATGGCCCTGTCTCTCTTATTGTGTTCACAATGGCCGTGTCTCTCTCTTAGTGGGTTCACAATGGCCGTGTCCCTCTCTTAGTGGGTTCACAATGGCCGTGTCTCTCTCTTAGTGGGTTCACAATGGCCGTGTCTCTCTCAGTGAGTTCACAATGGTCGTGTCTCTCTCAGTGGGTTCACAATGGCCGTGTCTCTCTTATTGTGTTCACAATGGCCGTCTCTCTCTCTTAGTGGGTTCACAATGGCCGTTTCTCTCTCTTAGTGGGTTCACAATGGCCGTGTCTCTCTCTCAGTGGGTTCACAATGGTCGTGTCTCTCTCTTAGTGGGTTCACAATGGCCGTGTCTTTCTCTTAGTGGGTTCACAATGGTCGTGTCTCTCTAAGTGGGTTCACAATGGCCGTGTCTCTCTTAGTGGGTTCACAATGGGTGTGTCTCTCTCTTAGTGGGTTCACATTGGCCGTGTCTCTCTCTTTGTGGGTTCACAATGGTCGTGTCTCTCTCTCAGTGGGTTCAGAATCGTCGTGTCTCTCTTAGTGGGTTCACAATGTTCGTGTCTCTCTCAGTGGGTTCACAATGGTCGTGTCTCTCTCTTATTGTGTTCAGAATGGTCGTGTCTCTCTCAGTGGGTTCACAATGGCCGTGTCTCTCTTATTGTGTTCACAATGGTCGTGTCTCTCTCTTAGTGGGTTCACAATGGCCGTGTCTCTCTCTCAGTGGGTTCACAATGGCCGTGTCTCTTTCATAGTGGGTTCACAATGGCCCTGTCTCTCTAAGTGGGTTCACAATGGTCGTGTCTCCCTCTTAGTGGGTTCACAATGGTCGTGTCTCTCTCTTAGTGGGTTCACAAAGGTCGTCTCTCTCTCTCAGTGGGTTCACAATAGTCGTGTCTCTCTCTTAGTGGGTTCACAATGGTCGTGTCTCTCTCTCATTGTGTTCACAATGGTCGTGTCTCTCTCTTAGTGGATTCACAATTGCCGTGTCTCTCTCTTAGTGGGTTCACAATGGCCCTGTCTCTCTCAGTGGGTTCACAATGGTCGTGTCTCTCTCTTAATGGGTTCACAATGGCCGTGTCTCTCTCTCAGTGGGTTCACAATGGCCGTGTCTCTCTCTTAGTGGGTTCACAATGGTCGTGTCTCTCTTAGTGGGTTCACACTGGTCGTGTCTCTCTCAGTGAGTTCACAATGGTCGCGTCTCTCTCTCTCTTATTGTGTTCACAATGGTCGTGTCTCTCTCTTAATGGGTTCACAATGGTCGTGTCTCTCTCAGTGGGTTCACAATGGTCGTGTCTCTCTTATTGTGTTCACAATGGTCATGTCTCTCTTAGTGGGTTCACACTGGTCGTGTCTCTCTCTTAATGGGTTCACAATGGCCGTGTCTCTCTCTTAGTGGGTTCACAATGGCCATGTCTCTCTCTTAGTGGGTTCACAATGGTCGTGTCTCTCTCTCAGTGGGTTCACAATGGTCGTGTCTCTCTCTTATTGTGTTCACAATGGTCGTGTCTCTCTTATTGTGTTCACAATGGTCGTGTCTCTCTTAGTGGGTTCACAATGGCCGTGTCTCTCCCTTAGTGTGTTCACAATGGTCGTGTCTCTCTCTTAGTGGGTTCACAATGGTCGTGTCTCTCTCAGTGGGTTCACAATGGCCGTGTCTCTCTCTTAGTGGGTTCACAATCGTCGTGTCTCTCTATTAGTGGGTTCACAATGGTCGTGTCTCTCTCTTAGTGGGTTCACAATGGCCGTGTCTCTCTTATTGTGTTCACAATGGTCGTGTCTCTCTCTTAGTGGGTTCACAATGGCTGTGTCTCTCTCTTAGTGGGTTCACAATGGCCGTGTCTCTCTCAGTGGGTTCACAATGGTCGTGTCTCTCTCATTGGGTTCACACTGGTCGTGTCTCTCTCAGTGGGTTCACAATGGCCGTGTCTCTCTCTTAGTGGATTCACAATGGCCGTGTCTCTCTTAGTGGGTTCACAATGGCCGTGTCTCTCTCTTAGTGGGTTCACAATGGCCGTGTCTCTCTCTCAGTGAGTTCACAATGGTCGTGTCTCTCTCTTAATGGGTTCACAATGGTCGTGTCTCTCTCTTAATGGGTTCACAATGGTCGTGTCTCTCTCAGTGGGTTCACAATGGTCGTGTATCTCTCACAGTGGGTTCACAATGGTCGTGTCTCTCTCTCAGTGAGTTCACAATGGTCGTGTCTCTCTCAATCGGTTCACAATGGTCGTGTCTCTCTCTTATTGTATCCACAATGGTCGTGTCTCTCTCAGTGGGTTCACAATGGCCGTGTCTCTCTTATTGTGTTCACAATGGTCGTGTCTCTCTCTTAGTGGGTTCACAATGGTCGTATCTCTCTTAGTGGGTTCACAATGGTCGAGTTTCTCTCTCAGTGGGTTCACAATGGTCACGTCTCTCTTAGTGGGTTCACAATGGCACTGTCTCTCTTAGTGGGTTCACAATGGTCGTGTCTCTCTCTTATTGTGTTCACAATGGCCGTGTCTCTCTCAGTGGGTTCACAATGGTCGTTTCTCTCTCTTAGTGGGTTCACAATGGCCGTGTCTCTCTCTCAGTGGGTTCACAATGGCCGTGTCTCTCTCTTAGTGGGTTCACAATGGTCGTGTCTCTCTTAGTGGGTTCACACTGGTCGTGTCTCTCTCTCTTAGTGGGTTCACAATGGCCGTGTCTCTCTCTTAGTGGGTTCACAATGGCCGTGTCTCTCTCTCAGTGGGTTCACAATGGCCGTGTCTCTCTCATAGTGGGTTCACAATGGCCCTGTCTCTCTTAGTGGGTTGACAATGGTCGTGTCTCTCTCTTAGTGGGTTCACAATGGTCGTGTCTCTCTCTTAGTGGGTTCACAATGGTCGTCTCTCTCTCTCAGTGGGTTCACAATAGTCGTGTCTCTCTCTTAGTGGGTTCATAATGGTCGTGTCTCTCTCTCTCATTGTGTTCACAATGGTCGTGTCTCTCTCTTAGTGGATTCACAATTGCCGTGTCTCTCTCTTAGTGGGTTCACAATGGCCCTGTCTCTTTTAGTGGGTTCACAATGGTCGTGTCTCTCTCTCAGTGAGTTCACAATGGTCGCGTCTCTCTCTCTCTTATTGTGTTCACAATGGTCGTGTCTCTCTCTTAATGGGTTCACAATGGTCGTGTCTCTCTCAGTGGGTTCACAATGGTCGTGTCTCTCTTATTGTGTTCACAATGGTCATGTCTCTCTTAGTGGGTTCACACTGGTCGTGTCTCTCTCTTAATGGGTTCACAATGGCCGTGTCTCTCTCTTAGTGGGTTCACAATGGTCGTGTCTCTCTTAGTGGGTTCACACTGGTCGTGTCTCTCTCTCTTAGTGGGTTCACAATGGCCGTGTCTCTCTCTTAGTGGGTTCACAATGGCCGTGTCTCTCTCTCAGTGGGTTCACAATGGCCGTGTCTCTCTCATAGTGGGTTCACAATGGCCCTGTCTCTCTTAGTGGGTTGACAATGGTCGTGTCTCTCTCTTAGTGGGTTCACAATGGTCGTGTCTCTCTCTTAGTGGGTTCACAATGGTCGTCTCTCTCTCTCAGTGGGTTCACAATAGTCGTGTCTCTCTCTTAGTGGGTTCACAATGGTCGTGTCTCTCTCTCTCATTGTGTTCACAATGGTCGTGTCTCTCTCTTAGTGGATTCACAATTGCCGTGTCTCTCTCTTAGTGGGTTCACAATGGCCCTGTCTCTTTTAGTGGGTTCACAATGGTCGTGTCTCTCTCTCAGTGAGTTCACAATGGTCGCGTCTCTCTCTCTCTTATTGTGTTCACAATGGTCGTGTCTCTCTCTTAATGGGTTCACAATGGTCGTGTCTCTCTCAGTGGGTTCACAATGGTCGTGTCTCTCTTATTGTGTTCACAATGGTCATGTCTCTCTTAGTGGGTTCACACTGGTTGTGTCTCTCTCTTAATGGGTTCACAATGGCCGTGTCTCTCTCTTAGTGGGTTCACAATGGCCATGTCTCTCTCTTAGTGGGTTCACAATGGTCGTGTCTCTCTCTCAGTGGGTTCACAATGGTCGTGTCTCTCTCTTATTGTGTTCACAATGGTCGTGTCTCTCTTATTGTGTTCACAATGGTCGTGTCTCTCTTAGTGGGTTCACAATGGCCGTGTCTCTCCCTTAGTGTGTTCACAATGGTCGTGTCTCTCTCTTAGTGGGTTCACAATGGTCGTGTCTCTCTCAGTGGGTTCACAATGGCCGTGTCTCTCTCTTAGTGGGTTCACAATCGTCGTGTCTCTCTATTAGTGGGTTCACAATGGTCGTGTCTCTCTCTTAGTGGGTTCACAATGGCCGTGTCTCTCTTATTGTGTTCACAATGGTCGTGTCTCTCTCTTAGTGGGTTCACAATGGCCGTGTCTCTCTCTTAGTGGGTTCACAATGGCCGTGTCTCTCTCAGTGGGTTCACAATGGTCGTGTCTCTCTCATTGGGTTCACACTGGTCGTGTCTCTCTCAGTGGGTTCACAATGGCCGTGTCTCTCTCTTAGTGGATTCACAATGGCCGTGTCTCTCTTAGTGGGTTCACAATGGCCGTGTCTCTCTCTTAGTGGGTTCACAATGGCCGTGTCTCTCTCTCAGTGAGTTCACAATGGTCGTGTCTCTCTCTTAATGGGTTCACAATGGTCGTGTCTCTCTCTTAATGGGTTCACAATGGTCGTGTCTCTCTCAGTGGGTTCACAATGGTCGTGTATCTCTCACAGTGGGTTCACAATGGTCGTGTCTCTCTCTCAGTGAGTTCACAATGGTCGTGTCTCTCTCAATCGGTTCACAATGGTCGTGTCTCTCTCTTATTGTATCCACAATGGTCGTGTCTCTCTCAGTGGGTTCACAATGGCCGTGTCTCTCTTATTGTGTTCACAATGGTCGTGTCTCTCTCTTAGTGGGTTCACAATGGTCGTATCTCTCTTAGTGGGTTCACAATGGTCGTGTTTCTCTCTCAGTGGGTTCACAATGGTCACGTCTCTCTTAGTGGGTTCACAATGGCACTGTCTCTCTTAGTGGGTTCACAATGGTCGTGTCTCTCTCTTATTGTGTTCACAATGGCCGTGTCTCTCTCAGTGGGTTCACAATGGTCGTTTCTCTCTCTTAGTGGGTTCACAATGGCCGTGTCTCTCTCTCAGTGGGTTCACAATGGCCGTGTCTCTCTCTTAGTGGGTTCACAATGGTCGTGTCTCTCTTAGTGGGTTCACACTGGTCGTGTCTCTCTCTCTTATTGGGTTCACAATGGCCGTGTCTCTCTCTTAGTGGGTTCACAATGGCCGTGTCTCTCTCTCAGTGGGTTCACAATGGCCGTGTCTCTCTCATAGTGGGTTCACAATGGCC
Organism: Petromyzon marinus; assembly: GCF_048934315.1. Taxonomy (NCBI): domain Eukaryota; kingdom Metazoa; phylum Chordata; class Hyperoartia; order Petromyzontiformes; family Petromyzontidae; genus Petromyzon; species Petromyzon marinus. The sequence continues at coordinate 1,421,933 of NW_027422603.1, read as the reverse complement.
CTGTCTCTCTTAGTGGGTTGACAATGGTCGTGTCTCTCTCTTAGTGGGTTCACAATGGTCGTGTATCTCTCTTAGTGGGTTCACAATGGTCGTCTCTCTCTCTCAGTGGGTTCACAATAGTCGTGTCTCTCTCTTAGTGGGTTCACAATGGTCGTGTCTCTCTCTCTCATTGTGTTCACAATGGTCGTGTCTCTCTCTTAGTGGATTCACAATTGCCGTGTCTCTCTCTTAGTGGGTTCACAATGGCCCTGTCTCTTTTAGTGGGTTCACAATGGTCGTGTATCTCTCTTAGTGGGTTCACAATGGTCGTGTCTCTCTCTTAGTGGGTTCACAATGGTCGTCTCTCTCTCTCAGTGGGTTCACAATAGTCGTGTCTCTCTCTTAGTGGGTTCACAATGGTCATGTCTGTCTCTCATTGTGTTCACAATGGTCGTGTCTCTCTCTGTGGATTCACAATTGCCGTGTCTCTCTCTTAGTGGGTTCACAATGGCCGTGTCTCTCTCAGTGGGTTCACAATGGCCGTGTCTCTCTTATTGTGTTCACAATGGTCGTGTCTCTCTCTTAGTGGGTTCACAATGGTCGTATCTCTCTTAGTGGGTTCACAATGGTCGTGTTTCTCTCTCAGTTGGTTCACAATGGTCATGTCTCTCTTAGTGGGTTCACAATGGCACTGTCTCTCTTAGTGGGTTCACAATGGTCGTGTCTCTCTCTCATTGGGTTCACACTGGTCGTGTCTCTCTCTGAGTGGGTTCACAATTGCCGTGTCTCTCTCTCAGTGGGTTCACAATGGTCGTCTCTCTCTTAGTGGGTTCACAATGGCCGTGTCTCTCTCTCAGTGGGTTCACAATGGTCGTGTCTCTCTCTTAGTGGATTCACAATGGCCGTGTCTCTCTTAGTGGGTTCACAATGGCCGTGTCTCTCTCTTAGTGGGTTCACAATGGCCGTGTCTCTCTCTCAGTGAGTTCACAATGGTCATGTCTCTCTTAGTGGGTTCACAATGGCGCTGTCTCTCTTAGTGGGTTCACAATGGTCGTGTGTCTCTCTTATTGTGTTCACAATGGCCGTGTCTCTCTCAGTGGGTTCACAATGGTCGTGTCGCTCTCTTAGTTGGTTCACAATGGCCGTGTCTCTCTCTCAGTGGGTTCACAATGGCCGTGTCTCTCTCTTAGTGGGTTCACAATGGTCGTGTCTCTCTTAGTGGGTTCACACTGGTCGTGTCTCTCTCTTAGTGGGTTCACAATGGCCGTGTCTCTCTCAGTGGGTTCACAATGGTCGTGTCTCTCTCTCAGTTGGTTCACAATGGTCGTGTCTCTCTCTCAGTGAGTTCATACTGGTCGCGTCTCTCTCTCTTATTGTATTCACAATGGTCGTGTCTCTCTCTTAATGGGTTCACATTGGTCGTGTCTCTCTCAGTGGGTTCACAATGGTCGTGTCTCTCTTACAGTGGGTTCACAATGGTCGTGTCTCTCTCTCAGTGAGTTCACAATGGTCGTGTCTCTCTCAATCGGTTCGCAATGGTCGTGTCTCTCTCTTATTGTGTCCACAATGGTCGTGTCTCTCTCAGTGGGTTCACAATGGCCGTGTCTCTCTTATTGTGTTCACAATGGTCGTGTCTCTCTCTTAGTGGGTTCACAATGGTCGTATCTCTCTTAGTGGGTTCACAATGGTCGTGTCTCTCTCTCAGTGGGTTCACAATGGTCATGTCTCTCTTAGTGGGTTCACAATCGTCGTGTCTCTCTATTAGTGGGTTCACAATGGTCGTGTCTCTCTCTTAGTGGGTTCACAATGGCCGTGTCTCTCTTATTGTGTTCACAATGGTCGTGTCTCTCTCTTAGTGGGTTCACAATGGCCGTGTCTCTCTCTTAGTGGGTTCACAATGGCCGTGTCTCTCTCAGTGGGTTCACAATGGTCGTGTCTCTCTCATTGGGTTCACACTGGTCGTGTCTCTCTCAGTGGGTTCACAATGGCCGTGTCTCTCTCTTAGTGGATTCACAATGGCCGTGTCTCTCTTAGTGGGTTCACAATGGCCGTGTCTCTCTCTTAGTGGGTTCACAATGGCCGTGTCTCTCTCTCAGTGAGTTCACAATGGTCGTGTCTCTCTCTTAATGGGTTCACAATGGTCGTGTCTCTCTCTTAATGGGTTCACAATGGTCGTGTCTCTCTCAGTGGGTTCACAATGGTCGTGTATCTCTCACAGTGGGTTCACAATGGTCGTGTCTCTCTCTCAGTGAGTTCACAATGGTCGTGTCTCTCTCAATCGGTTCACAATGGTCGTGTCTCTCTCTTATTGTATCCACAATGGTCGTGTCTCTCTCAGTGGGTTCACAATGGCCGTGTCTCTCTTATTGTGTTCACAATGGTCGTGTCTCTCTCTTAGTGGGTTCACAATGGTCGTATCTCTCTTAGTGGGTTCACAATGGTCGTGTTTCTCTCTCAGTGGGTTCACAATGGTCACGTCTCTCTTAGTGGGTTCACAATGGCACTGTCTCTCTTAGTGGGTTCACAATGGTCGTGTCTCTCTCTTATTGTGTTCACAATGGCCGTGTCTCTCTCAGTGGGTTCACAATGGTCGTTTCTCTCTCTTAGTGGGTTCACAATGGCCGTGTCTCTCTCTCAGTGGGTTCACAATGGCCGTGTCTCTCTCTTAGTGGGTTCACAATGGTCGTGTCTCTCTTAGTGGGTTCACACTGGTCGTGTCTCTCTCTCTTATTGGGTTCACAATGGCCGTGTCTCTCTCTTAGTGGGTTCACAATGGCCGTGTCTCTCTCTCAGTGGGTTCACAATGGCCGTGTCTCTCTCATAGTGGGTTCACAATGGCCCTGTCTCTCTTAGTGGGTTGACAATGGTCGTGTCTCTCTCTTAGTGGGTTCACAATGGTCGTGTCTCTCTCTTAGTGGGTTCACAATGGTCGTCTCTCTCTCTCAGTGGGTTCACAATAGTCGTGTCTCTCTCTTAGTGGGTTCACAATGGTCGTGTCTCTCTCTCTCATTGTGTTCACAATGGTCGTGTCTCTCTCTTAGTGGATTCACAATTGCCGTGTCTCTCTCTTAGTGGGTTCACAATGGCCCTGTCTCTTTTAGTGGGTTCACAATGGTCGTGTATCTCTCTTAGTGGGTTCACAATGGTCGTGTCTCTCTCTTAGTGGGTTCACAATGGTCGTCTCTCTCTCTCAGTGGGTTCACAATAGTCGTGTCTCTCTCTTAGTGGGTTCACAATGGTCATGTCTGTCTCTCATTGTGTTCACAATGGTCGTGTCTCTCTCTGTGGATTCACAATTGCCGTGTCTCTCTCTTAGTGGGTTCACAATGGCCGTGTCTCTCTCAGTGGGTTCACAATGGCCGTGTCTCTCTTATTGTGTTCACAATGGTCGTGTCTCTCTCTTAGTGGGTTCACAATGGTCGTATCTCTCTTAGTGGGTTCACAATGGTCGTGTTTCTCTCTCAGTTGGTTCACAATGGTCATGTCTCTCTTAGTGGGTTCACAATGGCACTGTCTCTCTTAGTGGGTTCACAATGGTCGTGTCTCTCTCTCATTGGGTTCACACTGGTCGTGTCTCTCTCTGAGTGGGTTCACAATTGCCGTGTCTCTCTCTCAGTGGGTTCACAATGGTCGTCTCTCTCTTAGTGGGTTCACAATGGCCGTGTCTCTCTCTCAGTGGGTTCACAATGGTCGTGTCTCTCTCTTAGTGGATTCACAATGGCCGTGTCTCTCTTAGTGGGTTCACAATGGCCGTGTCTCTCTCTTAGTGGGTTCACAATGGCCGTGTCTCTCTCTCAGTGAGTTCACAATGGTCATGTCTCTCTTAGTGGGTTCACAATGGCGCTGTCTCTCTTAGTGGGTTCACAATGGTCGTGTGTCTCTCTTATTGTGTTCACAATGGCCGTGTCTCTCTCAGTGGGTTCACAATGGTCGTGTCTCTCTCTTAGTTGGTTCACAATGGCCGTGTCTCTCTCTCAGTGGGTTCACAATGGCCGTGTCTCTCTCTTAGTGGGTTCACAATGGTCGTGTCTCTCTTAGTGGGTTCACACTGGTCGTGTCTCTCTCTTAGTGGGTTCACAATGGCCGTGTCTCTCTCAGTGGGTTCACAATGGTCGTGTCTCTCTCTCAGTTGGTTCACAATGGTCGTGTCTCTCTCTCAGTGAGTTCATACTGGTCGCGTCTCTCTCTCTTATTGTATTCACAATGGTCGTGTCTCTCTCTTAATGGGTTCACATTGGTCGTGTCTCTCTCAGTGGGTTCACAATGGTCGTGTCTCTCTTACAGTGGGTTCACAATGGTCGTGTCTCTCTCTCAGTGAGTTCACAATGGTCGTGTCTCTCTCAATCGGTTCGCAATGGTCGTGTCTCTCTCTTATTGTGTCCACAATGGTCGTGTCTCTCTCAGTGGGTTCACAATGGCGGTGTCTCTCTTATTGTGTTCACAATGGTCGTGTCTCTCTCTTAGTGGGTTCACAATGGTCGTATCTCTCTTAGTGGGTTCACAATGGTCGTGTCTCTCTCTCAGTGGGTTCACAATGGTCATGTCTCTCTTAGTGGGTTCACAATGGCGCTGTCTCTCTTAGTGGGTTCACAATGGTCGTGTGTCTCTCTTATTGTGTTCACAATGGCCGTGTCTCTCTCAGTGGGTTCACAATGGTCGTGTCTCTCTCTTAGTGGTTTCACAATGGCCGTGTCTCTCTCTCAGTGGGTTCACAATGGCCGTGTCTCTCTCTTAGTGGGTTCACAATGGTCGTGTCTCTCTTAGTGGGTTCACACTGGTCGTGTCTCTCTCTTAGTAGGTTCACAATGGCCGTGTCTCTCTCTCAGTGGGTTCACAATGGCCTTGTCTCTCTTATTGTGTTCACAATGGTCATGTCTCTCTTAGTGGGTTCACACTGGTCGTGTCTCTCTCTTAATGGGTTCACAATGGCCGTGTCTCTCTCTTAGTGGGTTCACAATGGCCGTGTCTCTCTCAGTGGGTTCACAATGGTCGTGTCTCTCTCTCAGTTGGTTCACAATGGTCGTGTCTCTCTCTCAGTGAGTTCATACTGGTCGCGTCTCTCTCTCTTATTGTGTTCACAATGGTCGTGTCTCTCTCTTAATGGGTTCACATTGGTCGTGTCTCTCTCAGTGGGTTCACAATGGTCGTGTCTCTCTCACAGTGGGTTCACAATGGTCGTGTCTCTCTCTCAGTGAGTTCACAATGGTCGTGTCTCTCTCAATCGGTTCGCAATGGTCGTGTCTCTCTCTTATTGTGTCCACAATGGTCGTGTCTCTCTCAGTGGGTTCACAATGGCCGTGTCTCTCTTATTGTGTTCACAATGGTCGTGTCTCTCTCTTAGTGGGTTCACAATGGTCGTATCTCTCTTAGTGGGTTCACAATGGTCGTGTCTCTCTCTCAGTGGGTTCACAATGGTCATGTCTCTCTTAGTGGGTTCACAATGGCGCTGTCTCTCTTAGTGGGTTCACAATGGTCGTGTGTCTCTCTTATTGTGTTCACAATGGCCGTGTCTCTCTCAGTGGGTTCACAATGGTCGTGTCTCTCTCTTAGTGGGTTCACAATGGCCGTGTCTCTCTCTCAGTGGGTTCACAATGGCCGTGTCTCTCTCTTAGTGGGTTCACAATGGTCGTGTCTCTCTCAGTGGGTTCACAATAGTCGTGTCTCTCTCACAGTGGGTTCACAATGGTCGTGTCTCTCTCTCAGTGAGTTCACAATGGTCGTGACTCTCTCAATCGGTTCACAATGGTCGTGTCTCTTTCTTATTGTGTCCACAATGGTCGTGTCTCTCTCAGTGGGTTCACAATGGTCGTGTCTCTCTCACAGTGGGTTCACAATGGTCGTGTCTCTCTCTCAGTGAGTTCACAATGGTCGTGTCTCTCTCAATCGGTTCACAATGGCCTTGTCTCTCTTATTGTGTTCAGAATGGTCATGTCTCTCTTAGTGGGTTCACACTGGTCGTGTCTCTCTCTTAATGGGTTCACAATGGCCGTGTCTCTCTCTTAGTGGGTTCACAATGGCCGTGTCTCTCTCTCAGTGAGTTCACAATGGTCGTGTCTCTCTCTTAATGGGTTCACAATGGTCGTGTCTCTCTCTTAATGGGTTCACAATGGTCGTGTCTCTCTCAGTGGGTTCACAATGGTCGTGTCTCTCTCAGTTGGTTCACAATGGTCGTGTCTCTCTCTCAGTGAGTTCACAATGGTCGCGTCTCTCTCTCTTATTGTGTTCACAATGGTCGTGTCTCTCTCTTAATGGGTTCACAATGGTCGTGTCTCTCTCAGTGGGTTCACAATGGTCGTGTCTCTCTCACAGTGGGTTCACAATGGTCGTGTCTCTCTCTCAGTGAGTTCACAATGGTCGTGTCTCTCTCAATCGGTTCACAATGGTCGTGTCTCTCTCTTATTGTGTCCACAATGGTCGGGTCTCTCTTAGTGGGTTCACAATGGCTGTGTCTCTCTTATTGTGTTCACAATGGTCATGTCTCTCTTAGTGGGTTCACACTGGTCGTGTCTCTCTCTTAATGGGTTCACAATGGCCGTGTCTCTCTCAGTGGGTTCACAATGGTCGTGTCTCTCTCTTAGTGGGTTCACAATGGCCGTGTCTCTCTCTTAGTGGGTTCACACTGGTCGTGTCTCTCTCTCAGTGGGTTCACAATGGTCGTGTCTCTCTCTTATTGTGTTCACAATGGCCGTGGCTCTCTTATTGTGTTCACAATGGTCGTGTCTCTCTTAGTGGGTTCACAATGGCCGTGTCTCTCTCTTAGTGTGTTCACAATGGTCGTATCTCTCTCAGTGGGTTCACAATGGCCGTGTCTCTCTCTCAGTGGGTTCACAATGGTCGTGTCTCTCTCTCTCAGTGGGTTCACAATGGTCGTGTCTCTCTCTTAATGGGTTCACAATGGTCGTGTCTCTCTCCGTGGGTTCACAATGGTCGTGTCTCTCTCACAGTGGGTTCACAATGGTCGTGTCTCTCTCTCAGTGAGTTCACAATGGTCGTGTCTCTCTCAATCGGTTCACAATGGTCGTGTCTCTCTCTTATTGTGTCCACAATGGTCGTGTCTCTCTCAGTGGGTCACAATGGTCGTGTCTCTCTCTTATTGTGCTCACAATGTTCGTGTCTCTCTCTTAGTGGGTTCACAATGGTCGTATCTCTCTTAGTGGGTTCACAATGGTCGTGTCTCTCTCTCAGTGGGTTCACAATGGTCGTGTCTCTCTCTCTCAGTGGGTTCACAATGGTCGTGTCTCTCTTATTGTGTTCACAATGGTCGTGTCTCTCTTAGTGGGTTCACAATGGCCGTGTCTCTCTCTTAGTGTGTTCACAATGGTCGTGTCTCTCTCTTAGTGGGTTCACAATGGTCGTGTCTCTCTCAGTGGGTTCACAATGGCCGTGTCTCTCTTAGTGGGTTCACAATCGTCGTGTCTCTCTATTAGTGGGTTCACAATGGTCGTGTCTCTCTCTTAGTGGGTTCACAATGGCCGTGTCTCTCTTATTGTGTTCACAATGGTCGTGTCTCTCTCTTAGTGGGTTCACAATGGCCGTGTCTCTCTCTTAGTGGGTTCACAATGGCCGTGTCTCTTTCAGTGGGTTCACAATGGTCGTGTCTCTCTCATTGGGTTCACACTGGTCGTGTCTCTCTCAGTGGGTTCACAATGGCCGTGTCTCTCTCTTAGTGGGTTCACAATGGTCGTGTCTCTCTTAGTGGGTTCACAATGGCCGTGTGTCTCTGTTAGTGGGTTCACAATGGTCGTGTCTCTCTCTCATTGGGTTCACAATGGTCGTGTCTCTCTCAGTGGGTTCACAATGGTCGTGTCTCTCTCAGTGGGTTCACAATGGCAATGTATCTCTGCGGGTTAATATTGGCCGCATTGTGTGGTGCGCATTTACTACAGCACTGGGGAGACGAAGACGGCTGGGCGTGGTGATCCTGGCCACACCGCCTTATAGGCGCCACTAAGTCCCCCACAAAAGCACGCGGAGACGTTGGGTGTCAAACATAATCTTTTTAACTCTGATTTACTGTACATCGTAGTCAATCCAGCAGTGGAGTGGTACCACGTCGCACGTGCTACAAGCGTGTGCATGAGTACACACATCTTCGTGTATCCCCCCCCCCCCCCCGGCTTCACGTGTACACACAGCCGCATGTACACAGTCACATGTATACATGCCTGCGTGTACACACACCGACATCAATGTATCCTCATTTCCACGTCTACACAGCCACGTGTACACACTCAGCCGCGTGTACACACGTGCTCCTGCACCATGTGTATACACATTCTTGCGTCCTCGTGTACACACGACCGCACACATTCTCCCATCTGCCATGCCCACGTGTACACACGGGTACCTGTATCCCCAGGTACACACACACACATGTACACACATACCCGTGTACACACACACACACGTGTACACACACAAACGTGTCCCTGTGTGCACCACCTCTATACAAAAGCAACACAAGGGGCGACACTTTCTCATTCTATACACCACCATCACAACTATCACAGCCACAACTGCCGCCACAACCACTGCCACAACTACCACAACCTCCGCCACCACCACCGCAACCGTCACCACAACTGCTATCGTCACCACTACAACCGCCATGGCACCATCTCAACCGCCACCACCACCATCACAACCACCACCACAACTGCCAGCACAATCACAACCAGCTCCACAACAACCAACAACAACCACCACCATCACAACCGCCACCACCACCACCCCAACCACCACAGCCACAACCGCTGCCACCACCGCAGTGAAACAATTCAGTGTCGCAAAATATAAATAGCGTGAGTGAATGTCAGTGAGTGTGTAAGTGACAGTGAATGAGTGTGTGAGTGTGTGTTTGAGTGTGTGTGTGGGTGAGTAAATGAGTGAATGTGAGTGTGTAAGTGTGAATGAGTGACAGTGATTGTGAGCGAGTGCGAGTGAGTGTGAATGAGTGTGAGTGAGAGTGTGTGTGCTCACACACAGAATATTCCACGGTCCCCATGGAGATGCCCTCATCCCCAATGCCCGTTACCCACAATGCCCAGATTCCGACGAGGCCTCCTGCGGTCTGGCGTGTGGCCTGAGCTACCTCCTCCTCCACCACCATCTCCACCTCCTCCTCCTCCTCCACATTTCTTCCTCCTACATGTCCTCCTCCTCCACGTCCTCCTCCTACTTCCCCACATTCTCCACCTCGTCCTGCTCCTCCTCCTCCCCCACATCCTCCTCCTCGTGCTACACAGCCCGCCCTAGCTGTTGGCCTCCTCACACCGAGCTGTCCGCCAAGACCCACGGGCGAGCTGGTGGAGGCCTCGGTCAGGTGGGACACTGCTACACATCCCCGGTGGGGCCCAGTGGGGCCCATGAACACCCGTGCGGTCTGGCCTGCCCCCTGGCGAGGTCCATCAGAGTTCACCGCGGCCCCCTGGCGCGAGTCTTGGGCCGGGCACTATCACAGACCCCCGGCGGGGTCCATCAAAGTTCACGGCGGCTCCCCGGTGCGGGCCTCGGGGCGGGCCCCGTCACGGGGCCCGTCGCGGGCCCCGGGGCCTTCGACCGTCAGCAGCCGGAGGGCAGTGTCTCCACGGAGGAACCCAGCAGCTCCATGAGGTCTGGCGTGAGCTGCACCAGCCGCACCACGGCACCGCCCCCCCCTGCCTCGTCACCCCCCCTGCCATCCTCCTCCTCCTCCTCCGCTGCCCCACCCCCACCATCCCCCGCCGGCGCAGGTCCCAGCTGGGAAGCGGCCGCCTGCGCCCGCAGCAGTCGGCGTGGGGCACTGGCCAGGAGCGCGCCGGGCAGCGCGGCGCGGAACGCGGCCAGAGAGAGGCGAACCCGCGACAGAACCTCGCTCAGCAGCAGCCAGTTCCTGGGCCTGCGGGTGGGGTGCACAGGGGGGGGGGGTGGGAGACACGGGAGGGGAGACATGGGGGGAGGGGGGAATGAGGAGATGCCAGGGGGAGACACGAGGGGGAGGCAAAGTGGGGAGACACGGGGTAGACAAAGCTGAAATGAGGACAGTGGTGTGAGCAGGGCTACGATTGCCATGTTCGTGGTACTGTGGTGGCGGTGGGGAGAGCGATCTCTGGACATGGTGTAGCTGAGGCTGTGTGGTCTGTGCGGCTGTGGGGTGACAGGAGACGAGGAATGGTGGTGGTACCGAAGCTAAACATCAGTGAAGGGATGCAGGCAAGGCCGATAAGTCAGATGCCTCTATGCCCACCTGTCCCAGGTGCTAGCTGAAGTGGCCTCCTCCAGCGCTGTCCTACCAGACAGTCTCGTCCCTTCACCTGATGAAGGCCGCTTGTGTTGTGGCCGAAACGTCGTGAGAATATTATTGTGTTATTTGATTTTATCAATTTATTATTTTATTCTCATTCTACGTGACTTTACCGAAAGAACCAAAGAAGATGAACCTGTTGGGTGACTTGAATGCCCGAGTGGGTCTTGATTTCTGTGCATCCTGTGGCCTTGTAATTACCAACCACACTTTTTTCGGCATCCGGGCATTCACACAGCATCATGGATGCACACCAGGTCCAAGCAAGAACATCATCTATAGTGATGGAACAGCGAATGTGGGCCCACGTCCTTAACACCAGGACCTACCCTGGAGCTGATTTGCTCACTGACCATCGGCTTGTCATCTGTAAGATGCACCTGCCATTCGTCCACTGCTGTGGTGGGTGTCCATTTAGGATCCCATTCAAACCCACAGTGGCCTGGTCTCAGCTCGCTGCTGATAAACGTTGCAAGCAGCAATTAAATCATTGCTTGGAGCTGGGGTTGGCATCTCCCCCCCGTCCTGATGCTGAGGGGGTGAGGTTCATAGCGTTGGCTTATGCAGCTGCAATGGCTGCATTGGGTATGCGGTCCAGACCTCCCCAGAGATCCTGGCTGAAGGAGGAGGTGTTCCGACTGACTGAGAAAAAGCGGCAAGCCCACTCTCGTCATCTACATCATCCCACATCGGAGAATGAGGAGGCTTACCGGAGCCTTTGCTCAGAGGTTCGGAGAGCCATGTGGTGCTGCAAAGATGAGAGGTGGTCCTCAGTTGCTGAGGAGATGGAATCTGCCTCAGTAGCCCACAATTACAAATCACTCTTTAATTCCATCAAAGAAGAGACCAGGAAAAGCTGCTGAGGGAGGGTCACGTCTGTGTGCCGACTGCCCTACAAAACATCATAATAACAGTCGGGACCCCTGGGTGGGTTCCGCAGGATTGAAAGGATGCCCTGGTGGTCCCCCTCTTTAAGAAGGGGGACCGCACAGACTGTAACAACCACAGGGGCATCTCACTCCTCAGTGTGCCAGGAAAGGTCCTGGCAAGGATTATTCAACATTGCCTTGCTAGGCACGCTGAAGAGAGGCCTGCGGAGCCCCAGTGTGATTTTAGGAAAGGGCGGTCCTGCACAGATGCCATATTTTCTGTCCATCTGCTACAGAAGAGATGTAGGGAATCTCAACAGGACCTACATCTCTGCTTTTTTTTACCTGGTTAAGGCCTATGATACCATGAATAGGCCTGGGCTCTGGGTTGCCTTTCGTGCTTTCGGAGTCCCTGACTCTGCTCACGATCATTAAGGACCTTCAAGATGGTGGGCAGGCCCAGGTAAAGCTACGTGGCCAGGAGTCAGAGCTGTTCCCTGTTCACCTTGCAGTGCGACAGGGATGTCCTCTGGCTCCCACATTATATAACATCATCATTGCCCACGTAGTTGAGAATCCTTCCATAGCTGTACCGGTGCAATGCTCATCTGGTACAGATGCAATGGGAGGTTCATCAATTTAAGGGAGCGGTCGATGGATGGCTCCCTATTGGTCAACCATATTACGTATGCTGATGATCTTGTGAGAGGGAGATCTTGACGTGGTGTGCTGGTAGCTGAGGTTGTGTGTTTGTGAGCATGTGGGTTATGATGTTTTGGTTGTGTGGTTCTGATTGTGTGGTTGTGTTACTGTATGGTTACGTGGTTGTGTGATTGTATGGTTGTGTGGTTATGTGGTTGTGTGCTTGTGTGGTGGTTGTGGCTGACCCCTGTGAGAGGGAGGTTTGGACGTGGTGTGCCGGGAGAAGGGGTTGTGTGGTTGTGATTGTGTTGTGGTTGTGTGTTGTAATTATGCGGTTGTATTACTGTATGGTTGTGTGGTTGTGTGACTGTGTGGTTATGTGGTTGTGTGGTAGTTGTGGCTGACCCCTGCGAGAGGGAGATCTGGACGTGGTGTGCCGGGAGTTGGGGCTCCGATGAGAACTCAAAGAGCACTCCGCCCTCGTCGCCGCCTCCGTCTCCAGGGCCCACGGGGGCCCCTCCCCCACCCGCCCCGGGACCCGGAGGGGCGGCCAAAACCGCATAGCCGCATTGCTCCTCGACCTCTTCTGCACAGCACACATAAACACAGTACACACACAGTATACACACACATAGTACGCACATAGTACACACACATAGTAGACGCACCATTCACCACTAAGTGACGGTGACGTCACCACGGTGCCTGTGCCAGGCCAGGTGCATTTTGAGGCCACGTGAAGTGTGGAAGCCTCGCTAACAAGAGGTTATGGGACAGACCCAGGTGCCATGGGTTGGCTGACTGAGATGACTGGCAGATGCACCACCTGTACCCCCTACTGTGCTGACTGCATTTTAGCTGCCTGGTGCTCCGCTTTTTGTTGTGAGCATCACTCCTTTGTCCTCTGTTGTTGTTGGAGGACGACTGCCTCCAACTGCCCAGTAGCGTCCTTTACAAGCCTCCTCTATAGAGGCCGATCTTAGCAAAACTGGTAACAGCTCCACATCATCCTATACCGCATCAGTCTATCTCTTCTACAGCCCATGTCATGCCCGTTTATCCCACTCTATTCAGCTGAACAAAAGCTGTTTTGGGCAATTGGTGGCGGGGCATGCGGGCTATATGACCCTTGCCTGCCAGAAAAGGTCACCGGTGGGACTTTGTCCAGATCTTTCAATGATTTGTGAGCCCCTCACACAATCAAGCCTGGTTAAACCAAGGACAAACTGTAGGCAGGCCAGCCTGAATGTTTCTAATCAGCGAAGATGTTCCATTAGAGGGTCCACGTTTCGCAAGCATAGAAAAGGGAGGGCATGACTGTGGCCGAGCAGACCAGAAGCTACGTTTGGAGCGACAGACCAGGTAGCTTCCACAGAGCGTTACGCAACCGATGAAAAGATAATGCCGCTCAATTAATTCGGAGTGGGACCTCTCTGCTGTCAAACTGGAGCCGGTCATAAGCACACTGCCCAGGTATGGAAAACTCTCCACTCTCTCCGCAACTGCCCCATCACCAATGGGGAGCAGAGGGGGTGGAGTGTTTGATGGCACAAAATACCCCGGCAGGGACTTAGTTTTGGTGGGGCTGATTGTAAGGCTCCACCTCTTAGTGGCACACTCCAGTTTCAGCAGCAGCGCCTCCGACTCCTCCTCTTGAGTGAGCAGGAATCACCAGACCATCACTATACGTAACATGGTTGACTAATAGGGAGCCATCCCTTGTCCGCAACCAGGCATCTATCAGCCTCCCATTATATCTGTACCGAATAGGGATGCCTCCGGTATAGCCATGAAAGGCTTCTTGAACTACGTGGTCAAAAAATATGTAAAATAATGTGGGAGCCAGAGGACATTCCTGTCGCACCCCAAGGTGACCAGGAAATGGCTCCGACTCCCAGCTCCGTAGCTTTACCCGGGCCTGCCCACCATCATGAAGGCCCTTAATGATTGTGAGCTGAGAGTCAGGGACTCCGAAAGCACAAACAACCTAGAGCCCAGGCCTATTGATGGTATCATAGGCCTTGACCAGATCAATAAAGCAGAGATGTCGGTCCAGTTGTAATTTTCTACACCTCTGCTGTAGCAGACAGACAGAAACCACTTTGGGGCTGCGCAAACATCTCCTCAGTGTGCCTAATATGGCGATGTTGAATAATAATTGCCAAGACCTTTCCCGGCACACTGAGAAGGGAGGACCACCAGGACATCCTTCAAATCCTGAGGAGCCCATCCTGTGGTCCAGACAGTTGTGATGTCATGTAGGACAGTCAGCACACAGACGCCACCCTCCCTCAGCATTTCGCTTGGGAGATCGTCTCTGCCTGGCGCTTTTCCTGGTCTCCAGATCTCACCTCGCACTTCCTCCACAGATGGCACCTCAGCCAACCACTCAGAAGGGGTGGCTACTTTTGCCAATATTTGAAGCATGGCAGTCCCAGTAGGGTTGTCCCCTTTTTTCCCCATGATGTTGTCTGGACTGAGAGAATTCCCCTCCCCCAAGACCTCATAGAAATTCTCTGCAAGCCTGCAGACAGTCTTGAACCTCACCCATTTCCCCTTAACATCAGGAGGAGGGGAGGACGATATCAACGCCAGCTGCAAGAGATGTTTAAATATCTGCTTGCAACTATCCTCAGCTAGCTGAGACCAGGCCACTGTGAGTTAGAATGGGGCCCTAGATGGACACCCACCACCAGAGTGGAAGAATGGCAGACGTGTCTTACAGATGACAAGCTGATGGTCAGTGGGCAGATCAGCTCCATGGTCGATTCTGGTGGCAAGGACATGGGCCCAAATCCACTGGTCCGTCACTATGTAGTCCAGCAAATGTTTTTGCTTGGACCCGGCGTGCATCCATGATGTTGTGTGGCTGCAGCGATGCCGGAACGGTGTGTTGGTAATTACAAGCCCATGGGCCGCACAGAAGTCAGCAGCCTCCTACTGTTGCTATTGAGCTGACCCACTCTCTGACACTCACTCACTCTCTGACACTCACTACCTGACACTCACCGAAGATTTCGCTGCCGTGGAAGTCCCAAAAGAGTCCAGGGTCGTCTGGGCTTCTACCCCGCAGATCCAGCAGGTACTCTGTGTGGGGCGACACTCACCCTCCTCACCACTACTCCTCACCACACACTCACCCCAACCACCACCCTCACCATTAACCACCACTCTCGGGTACTCCTTTGAGGCTGAGGTGACCTAGGGGAGGCCCAGTACCGGTTCAGATAACTGTCACTGGTGTTGGCCGTGAGCAGGATTTAAACTCGGGTAGCCGGATTTGTAGCACAGTGCAGCAGTAATTGCTGCGCCACCGCTTCCACACCTATTCGGGATGCAAAGTAGATACCTCCTCGCGGTGCATCCTGGTAACTTCTGGAGGGTTATTCCCCAGAAGGCCAAATCTATTAACCACTCTTAAACCAACCGTGTCTACCCAAGACCTTAGCGTGGACAAAAACAGTTGGCACTGTCTGTCAGTCCTCTCAATGAATATTGAAGGATACTCACAGGCAAACGCTGACATTATGGCAGTTATATTAGAGGAGCATGACATTGTCTGCTTACAGGAGACACGCAAAGGTCCTAATAACCCCCGCCCAACCATTGAGGGGAAAGCACTCGTTGCTGAAATAAGACAGAGGCAGTATTGCAAGATCTGATCTGAAAATTGAGAACGTGCAAACCAACACAAGCAAGAACAACATCGAAACCATCACACTTAGCCTCAAAAACATCGCAGTAACATCACTGTATAAACAACCGTCAATTATCTGCTTTGGTTCTTTCGGTAAAGTCACGTAGAATGAGAATAAAATAACAAATTGATAAAATAAAATAACGCAATTTATTATTTTATTCTCATTCTACGTGGTGACTTTACCGAAAGAACCAAAGAAGATGAATCCTTGCAGTCACGAAAGCTTTAAATCGAAATTTAACCGTCAATTACTTTAGAGTGGAAGATTTTTTAGGATGGCTGTATAAGCAAGTATAGCCTAGTGATTGTGGACTTCAACTCCCATCAGACAGCTTGGGGATATGATGCCAACAACAATGCCAGCACCCCCTGAGTGGAACAATGAGTCCAGTAACCTGACGCTGGCACATGACGCCAAACAACCTCCAAAGTCATTCAACATCAGCTGCTCCGCTGGAGAGGATCCAACTCATAAATGTGCCAGAAAGCAGTACTAGCAATGGCGGAGCCAGGATTTTCAGGTAGGGGGGGCAACCCCTCCAGCCATGAAAAATGATAGAAGAGTTGTTATTAAATTTTGATTTAAAGCTTTCGTGACTGCAGTAATTCATATTCTTAGTTCTTTCGGTAAAGTCACGTTTAAGGGAAACAACAAAATAATAATATATATATAAAACAATAAAAATTCTCACGACGTTTCGACCATAACACAAACCTGAAGACGACCGTTTGTGTTATGGTCGAAACGTCGTGAGAATTTTTATTGTTTTATATATATTTTATTATTTTGTTGTTTCCCTTAAACGTGACTTTACCGAAAGAACTAAGAATATGAGTTGTTATTAGTAAGTGTAGGAGTTGTCCCTTGCTTTTTATTCGACGCGTGTGCGGCGATGGCGCAGCCATCGATCGAGGGTCGAATTCGAACCGCGTTGTGTGATCGGCATCGCGCTCTCTGAAGGTGAATGCCTTCAGGGAATTCGTGGACTCTGTATACGCAACTGCGCACAATTCTGTGAGTCACTTATAACTGCTTTGCCGTTACTTATTGCCAATTATGGACTCAGACTATTGTCCTATCATTTCATGGAGTCCCTGGTACGTGATAATATGCTACACAGAGGCAGTGGGGGTCGCAAAATGCCAATTTATTACTAAACCCCAATGATACGATCAAAATTATGGATTTCGATCGGATCACTGGGGGGGCACATGCCACCCCCCCCCCCCCACTGGCTCAGCCAGTGAGTACTAGAACCCATGCCTAACACCCAACACTGCCCTATAAGCAGCAAACGAGGGTCAACAAAAACAGTGCAAAACACCCCATTCCAAAGATGATTCAACCTGAAAAAAGCCAATTGGAAAGCCTTCAGAGAGGCAGTGGAGAAATCAATCAGGGACATCACTCCCACCCATGAGAACTACAATGATGTCATGAGGGCTGCCAGACAAGATACATCCCAGGCATGTCAAGCACAAAATCTGAGCTGTACGCTCTCTATGAGAAAGAAGACCATCTCGATCCCTTATCAGAATCCACTATTAGGTTTGGAGAAAACCTAAGAGACAACAAAGGATTAGAGCGACACAGTGCCTGGAGAGTGGTGATCGTGGTGGACACTAACCTGTCAGTGTCCACCACGATGGTCGCTTGGGCGACCATACGGAGACTAGGAGGTGACAATATTACACCTCCAGCAGTGGCAAACTTTACTGCTAAACCAGGTGGCACAACAACTGCTCAACAATGGGAAGCAACACCGGAGAACACCATCGCTCTATTATACCGCCTGACAACCAACCACCCAAAGACTAAACCTGCCCATTTACTACGGGGGATCTGACAGCCGGCATAGGCCTACTTAAACAAGGGAAGGCAGCAGGAGTAGATGACATACAGGTTAAGATGATACAACATCGAAGACCCACTGCAAAGTAATGGCTCCTTGACCTATTCAACGCATGTATGACGAGTAAACAGAGTGGAGGAAGTCAAGAGTCATAGCTCTGCCCACCAGGGAAAAACCTTTCGTCACTAAAAAGATACAGACCCATCTCCCTCCTTAGCATAATTTACAAACTCTTCGAACATCTTATCCTCCAACAAATTTCACCCCTGGTAGATCTCAAACTCATACGAGACCAAGCGGGCTTCAGACCTGGCCGAACTGATGCAGGCTAACTACTAAACCTCACACAGCATGTCGAAGATGGCTACCAACAGAAAATTATCACTGGCGCAGCGTTTGTTGATCTATCTGCTGCATGTGACACTGTTCAACACCGCATCTTGATCTACAAACTACACCTCATGACTGGCGACCTAGACCTTTGCCAGACCGTTCGAAGCCTCCTAG
Organism: Petromyzon marinus; assembly: GCF_048934315.1. Lineage (NCBI taxonomy): Eukaryota > Metazoa > Chordata > Hyperoartia > Petromyzontiformes > Petromyzontidae > Petromyzon > Petromyzon marinus. The sequence continues at coordinate 1,404,101 of NW_027422603.1, read as the reverse complement.
AGAACAGACGCTTCTCATCATCATAGGCCTTTGTGCCTCGAGAGACAATTCTTTTTGTGCCTTACGAGATCAGCTGTAGGTTTTGCAGCGCCTAGAATGACTTAGTAGGCCAATCCTTGAGTGACAATCCTTGCCACAGCAATTGCAAGTGAATGCGGTGGCAGCTCCAGAGATGTTTGATGCTTTTTCTTTACGTCGCTCCCTCTTGGTCTGCCAAGCGTTGCGTCTTTTCTCCTCACCTCTACTGAGGCCTGTCTTCACAGCCTGCTGGACCCAGCTGAGTCGGTCGCCGGCAGTTTTCTCCCAGTCATTTGGGTTGATGTCGCAGCTCTTCACGTCCCGTTTACAGACATCTTTGAAGCGCAGGACCGGGCGACCAGTGGCCCGTGTGCCTGATGCCAGCTCGCCGTACAAGACATCCTTGGGTATTCTGCCATCCTGCATGCGGCGCACGTGTCCAAGCCATCTCGGGCGCCTATGACTGAGTAGAGAATACATGCTGGGAATGTTGGCCAAGTTGAGAACAGAGGTGTTGGGAATGCGATCTTGCCATCTGATATCGAGGATGCGCCTGAGACATCGGAGGTGGAATGTGTAGTCGATGTTCTTGATGGGCATATGTTGTCCAGGACTCGGACCCATAGAGGAGGGTGCTAAGGACGCAGGCCCGATTCACTTGTACTTTGGTGTTGAGCGTTAGGGATTTGTTCTCCCACACTCTTTTAGTCAATCTGAACATAACTGTAGACGCCTTCCCAATGCGCTTGTCAATCTCTGTGACAAGAGACAAATTGTAGGTGATGGTAGGACCCAAGTAGGTGAAGTCCTGAACGACTTCCAGGGTGTAGCTGTCAATGTTTATGGAAGGGGTGTCTCTGACATCCTGGCCCATGACATTGGCCTTTTTTAGACTGATTGTCAGGCCAAAGTTGTTGCAGGCATTGGCAAGGTGGTCGATGAGTGTCTGCAAACCTTGTTCTGTGTGAGCTGTCAGCGCAGCATCGTCAGCAAATAGGAGTTCTCTGATGAGGACTTTGCGGACTTTGGTTTTGGATCTGAGACGGTCAAGGTTGAAGAGTTTGCCAGCAGATCTTGTATGAAGAAAGACCCCCCTCTTCTGCTGTCCCAAAGGCATGTGTGAGCATAAATGAGAAAAAGATGCCAAACAGTGTTGGGGCAAGCACGCACCCCGCCTGCTTTACACCGCTGAGTATGGGAAATTCCTCTGAGGTGGTGCCGCTGTGCTGTGTTGTTCCTTTCATGTTGTCATGGAAAGAGGAGATGACTGCCAGCAGCTTCGGTGAACAGCCGATCACTTTGAGGAGTTTGAAGAGGCCTCCCCTACTGATGAGGTCAAAGGCTTTCGACATTTCTCCTATAGCTTACGCAAGGAGAAGAGCATGTCAATTGTAGACCTTCCTGCTCTGAAGCCACACTGAGCCTCAGGATACATCCTCTCAGCTAGTATCTGTAACCTGCTGAGGACCACACGGGCAATGGTTTTCCCCACAATGCTCAGCAGGGAGATGCCACGGTAGTTATTGCAGTCCCCACGGTCACCCTTGTTTTTTATATCGGGTGATGATGTTGTGGAGTCTCTCATTGTCTTGAGGCACTGCTCCTTCTTCCCAGCACTGGCAGAGAAGTTCATGGAGTTTTGTGAGGACGGCGGGTTTTGCACATTTCAGTACCTCAGGTGTGATGCCGTCCTGTCCCGGTGACTTGCCGCTGGCTAGTGAATTGATGGCGTTGTCAAGTTCCTTCAAGGTTGGAACATTGTCCAGTTCGTGTATCGTTGGTAGGGGCTTTACAGCAGCAAGAGCAGCTTCTGACACACCATTGTCTCGTGAGTAGAGCTCTGAGTAGTGTTCTACCCACCTGGAAATTTGCTATTGTTTATCAGTGATGATGGCCCCTGTGCTGGATTTAAGGGGGGCAGTCCTCCTGATGTTTGGACCAAAGGCTGTCTTGATACCTTCATACATGGCACAGATATTGCCAGTGTCACAGGCGAGTTGGATCCTACTTCTGAGGTTCACCCAGTAGTTGTTGGCGCAGCGTCTGGCGGTCGTTTGAGCTGCACTGCGAGCAGCTTTCAGAGTCCTTGACGATCCTGTACTTGGGACTTGCTTGTACTTCCGGAGCGCGATACGTTTGGCTTGGAGGATGGGTTCCAATATAGCCAGGTGTTCCTCAAACCAGTCTGTGTTCCGCCTTGTCTGCTTGACGAAGGTATTGATGGCTGCATTAAAGATGGCGTCTCTGATGTATGCCCACTTTGTCTCCACGCTTCCATCTGGTGTGTCGTGTAGGGACTGCTCAAGGCTGTGTTGGAATAATTGAGTGAGCTCTGGGAGGGATGTCTTGGCAGAGTTGATGCGTAGGTAGCGCTTTTGTTTGAATCCGTGTATCTTTCTGGGGCGTAGTCTGACCTTGCTGGATACCAGCGAGTGATCGGTGTCACAGACTGCACTGTGGTAGCTGCGTGTGATGAGTACCGAGTTGAGGAGGGCTCGTCGGGTGATGACGAGGTCCAGTTGGTGCCAATTAAGAGACCTTGGATGTCTCCATGATACTTTATGGAAAGGTTTTGTGAGAAAGAATGAGTTTGTTATACAGAGATTGTGGTATGAACAAAGCTCCAGTAGTCTTTGGCCACTGGCATTCATCTTTCCAATGCCATGATAGCCAAGGCATGCAGGCCATGCATCATGGCAGCCCCAACCCTTGCATTGAAGTCTCCCAACAGAAACATGTGCTCAGAGCTGGGGAATTTGCGAATAATATTGTGAAGCTCTTCATAGAACTGGTCATGAATCTCCGGAGGTGAGTCGAGTGTTGAGGCGTAGACACTCAGGATGTTTACATGGCCAGAAGCAGTGAGCAATCTCATGAGTAGAATCCGCTCAGAGCCTGCAGTCGGTGGTTCTATCATGCCAAGGAGTGTGCTTTTGACGGCGAACCCAACACCGTGTTGCCTTGGTTCGTTCTGCTGTTTTCCTTGCCAGTAGAAAGTGTAGTCACTCTCTCGTAGTGAGCCACTGCCAGCAAGCCAGGTCTCCTGCAGTGCTGCAATATCGACATGGAGTCTCGCCAACTCCCTGTCGATAACTGCAGTCTTGCGGATGTCCTCAATCTGCAATAGATCTTTGGAGAGTCCAGAACACATTGTACGTACATTCCAGCTTTTTGCAGCCCACTTATCTGGTGATGAACCATAAGCTCCAAGCACCCATTGGAGCAGGTGAGCCGTGGCGGGAAAGCACCTCATTGGCCGGGGGCTGCCCAGCTTGAGGCGGGCGGTAGCTATCCATTGGGGTGCAATGACCCCTCCCACCGACGATGGCAACCCATGGCGCCTATTTTTTACGCCAATCTAAAATGTGTGACTGCTGCCATCCGGGTTTCTTGGCCACGATTAGGTGGCCGAGGAGTGTCCTCTTCCCATTTTTGCACCTCTTATTGGCACAAAGCCCGGGCAGGTTATTCTGGAAATCCTGGGTTGCTCGTGCGTCAGGATCCCCTCCCTCGGCCTTGCTGGTGATGTCCAAAGGAGTGCGTAGCTCGACGTTTGGTACCAGTTTGGCTACAGGGGCTGCCGGGAATGTGTCGCAGTGCATCACAAAACCGCCTGAGGGGCTCCACTCCTGATTTTCTGTCGGGGTTCACTCCCTTAGCCATTGACTCTCCCGAGACACTCACAAGGCAGTGAGAAAACCGCGTAACCCTGGGAGGGGCCCTGACCAGGTACTGACAGCCGGGCCAGCTGTGCCTGAGACTCGCGTAAGGGAGGGTCGTCACACCCTGAGGTAGTTTATCACAAACTACCCGCCACCTCTTCGCTTCTACGTGGAACTAAACGGGTAGAAAAGTAGATGGCATTCTCAAAGCAATGACTTACCACAAGACAGTGTGCTCGCCCCACCTTTATTCAATATCTATACCAACAATCAGCCACTTCCTGAATATCAGCAGTTCATCTAAGCTGATGACCTCTGTATCACCACAGAGCAGAGACATTTTGAGAACACAGAGAAGATCCTGGAGAGGGCACTCGATGAGATGTCAAGATACTATCTAAATAATCATTTCAAAACCAACCCGAGTAAAAACTAAATCTGTGCTTTCCACCTGATGAACTGGGGTGCAGAGCGACACCTAATTGCCACCGGGGGAGACCAGAAACTTGAACACCAGAGTCATCCAGTGTACCTCTGGGTAACACTAGATCGTATACTCAGCTATAAAAAGCACAGTTTAAATATCAAAGCCAAGGTCAACACACAAATCAAGGGAGGGTGTGTACCGGATTAATTGCACTTGTGGCAAATTCTATGTTGGGCAGACAGGACGAATGATCAGCCCGAGACTAAAAGAACACCAAAGGAATATTAAATACTCCCAAATACAACTGTCGGCAGTGGCAGAACATGCGTGCGAACAAGGACACTCAATTTATTTTAATAATGTTGAAGTTATGTGCGGAACTAGTTACTACTGGACAAAACTAATGAGAGAATCTATCGAAATTGAGAGAACTATAAATAATTATTCTCCGTTTGAATAACTACAGGCTTGGTGCTGCTTGGAAGCGAATCGTCAAATAATACATTGTTTAAATGCATGCCTATACAGGTCACCATATGTCAATGGGGATTACCTTCACACAGAAAATTACAGGTACTGCTATTTTATTGCACACAAATGACAGGAGGTACAACAACAATGTGCATGCATAATGTACATGCATATTGTTGCCAATAAACTGCAACTTGAATCACTACCTATGAGATCTTCACTCAAAACTGCTCTAGCTGCCACTGCTATTCAGTGGCCTAAAATCAAATGTTTCCGTTCTGGATGACCGCTGCAACGTATGATCTTGTGTTTTGATTTAGTGTGCTGATCTTTAAAGGTGCATTTGAAAATGTTGATACTCCTACTGATGTTCCTGCTGTTGTGGAGTGACTCATGCAGCCAGCTGTGGCTGCAGGGTTTGGTGGTACATGTTGTTTATGTCGTTCATTGTGAAATTTCGGTCACAGTTCATATGATCACTGTTACATTGCAATTATGGCTTTATTTTGGTGATTTCGAAAACTTTTTTGGTTTGGCCATGTTTGTTTGTTGTAGTACGGAGTTAGACTGATGGCTTTAATCTAAGCTGTCTTGTGGTTGTTGTTGTTGTTTGACTTGCATCCCACTGGGATTTTTGCACAGCGTTGGTGTACGGTGCTTTTTTTCTGGAAGACTTTGCAGTTTTTTCCTGGATTTTTCTGTTTGCGCATAGTCACTTTAAGATGTTTTTCTTGTTCATGTTTTAGTTTTTTGTTTGTTGCGGTTACACCCGATTCAAGAGTCGAATGGCTCACAGGGCTAAACCAAATAAATGAAACTGAAAACTGAAACTGAAATGTTGATTACCAACTGGCAATGGATACCCATTATAATTTAGATGCATTCATTAATCCCCCCTTCGCACGTGAAGGGCTCACAAGTGATGTCATCACATCCATCACTCTATTTAGGGAACGAAACAGGAGGATTTCTCCAAAATCTGGCTGCCGCCTAATGAAGCTAGTTCTAATTACTGGCCTAACGTCATCCTCAGATGGAAAATGTTGTGGATTTGCTCTCCAACACACCAGTTAGTGCTGTACTCCTGTAGTGGCATAGCGCTGGCTTGCTGGCGAAAAAGGGTATCTGCGGTGTACAGCAGTCCTGACGTCAGCAGGCGACGATAGACACGAGAGGGGGACATCCTAGGGAAGTCTTCTTTGGTTCTTTCGGTAAAGTCACGTGGAATGAGAATAAAATAATAAATTGATAAAATAAAATAACACAATAATATTCTCACGACGTTTCGGCCACAACACAAGCGGCCTTCATCAGGTGAAGGGACGAGACTGTCTGGTAGGACAGCGCTGGAGGTCCCTTCACCTGATGAAGGCCACTTGTGTTGTGGCCGAAACGTCGTGAGAATATTATTGTGTTATTTTATTTTATCAATTTATTATTTTATTCTCATTCTACGTGGTGACTTTACCGAAAGAACCAAAGAAGATGAATCATTGCAGTCACGAAAGCATTAAAAGCGAAATCCTAGGGAAGGTCACAGAGGGGGGCCCCATCGGGAAGCCTCGGGATCCCGCTAGAAGGTTCCAGAAAGGAGATGTGCCTGGGGAGGAGCGAGACCGCGCTGGGAGTATAAGATAAGAGGGGCCACTGTGGGGGACCTCGGGGCTGTTGCTGGAAGCGGGATCCCCGTCGTGCTGCTCAAGTCCGTCGTCGTCACCATCTCCTCGTCGTCTTCATGATCCCGGCGCGCTGCCAGTCAGACAGCCCGCCGACTACTTTAACTAAGTAGTGCCGCCGACAATAGGCAGACTTAATAATAATAAAGTGTGCACCCACGTAGGGTGTTGTGTGTTATCCCAAGCGCCTCCAAGTCTTACTTTCTCCGAGTTAGTCACTACACTAGTAACGAATTGGCATGTTCTGTTTACGTGACAAACCATACTAATTGGCTGTGTCGGGTGGTGGTGGGTATAACGACACATTTGTATATTTATGCGATCTGACCCATAAAACCTATATTATAGATGATATTGGTCGCGAATGCCTACGTGTTAAACATACGAAACAACATTCTGCGAAAACTCCAAATTAAAAGTGGGGAGCACATCCATCCACTCTACGCACCGTTTGCCTTTGCACGTTGTTTCTCTGTGGCTGAATGTGCATGCTCTACCCGGGGACACTCAACCCACAGCAAACATGTCGACACTGCCCTAAATGACACGTGCAGAATTGTAACAGTGCCTGAGAGCCACCCCTGTTCCCTGCCTACATTGCACTTATAGCGCCCCCTAACATCAGGAAGAGGGTAGCACGTGACCACGACCAACAAGTCGTACAGTGGGACATCCGTCATCTGCTGTCATCGTGAAACAGCTTCTTGTGCGCCACTGACCACATTACCGGAATCTGCTAGAACTTCCCACTGGCAAAAGGGATGGGACAAATCAAATGACAACACTGCTTAATAAAGCCGGTGAGGAATCACCCACAGTGAGGAGTTCGTGTCTCGCTCCAACTCCAAACGGCTCACATGGCAGAGCCTAAACAGACTTAGAGTGGGTTTCGGCAGATGTGTGAGTGGTGAGTGTGTGGTGAACGGTGCGTATGTTTGCTAAGAGTGTGTACTGAGTGTGGCAAGTAAGTGTATGCTGAGTGTGTGCTGAGTGTGTGTGCCGAGTACGGTGAATGTGTGTGGTGAGTGAGTGTGTGGTAAGCATGGAGAGTGTGTGGTGAGTGTGTGGTGAGTGTGTGGTGAGTGTGTGCTGAGTGTGGAGAGTGTGTGTGTAGTGAGTGAGTGTATGGTGAGAGTAGTGAGTGTGCGGTGAGTATGGTGACTGTGTGCTGAGTGTGGTGAAGTGTGTGGTGAGTGATTGTAGTGAGAGTGTGGTGAGTGTGTGTGGTGAGTGTGTGGTGAGTGATTGGTGAGTGTGTGTGGTGAGTGATTGGTGAGTGTGTGTGGTGAGTGTGTGGTGAGTGTGTGGTGAGTGTGTGTGGTGAGTGTGTGGTGAGCACGGTGCCCGACTCACCACGTAGGAATGCCCCCATGCTAACACTGTGCACCATGGTGCTGAAAGCGGTGAGTGATTGGTGAGTGTGTGGTGAGTGTGTGTGGTGAGTGATTGGTGAGTGTGTGTGGTGAGTGTGTGTGGTGAGTGATTGGTGAGTGTGTGTGGTGAGTGTGTGTGGTGAGTGATTGGTGAGTGTGTGTGGTGAGTGTGTGGTGAGTGTGTGGTGAGTGAGTGGTGAGTGAGTGGTGAGTGTGTGGTGAGTGTGTGGTGAGTGTGTGTGGTGAGTGATTGGTGAGTGTGTGTGCTGAGTGTGTGGTGAGTGTGTGGTGAGTGTGTGGTGAGTGTGTGGTGAGTGTGTGTGGTGAGTGAGTGGTGAGTGATTGGTGAGTGTGTGTGGTGAGTGATTGGTGAGTGTGTGTGCTGAGTGTGTGTGCTGAGTGTGTGTGGTGAGTGTATGGTGAGTGTGTGGTGAGTGTGTGTGCTGAGTGTGTGTGGTGAGTGTGTGGTGAGTGTGTGTGCTGAGTGTGTGTGCTGAGTGTGTGTGCTGAGTATATGGTGAGTGTGTGGTGAGTGTGTGTGGTGAGTGTGTGGTGAGAGTGTGGTGAGCACGGTGCCCCACTCACCACGTAGGAATGCCCCCATGCTAACACTGTGCACCATGGTGCTGAGGGCGCGCCCTGAGTAGGGCTGCAGGGCCGGGTCTGCGCCACACGCCAGCAGCAGGCGGAGCAGCTCCAGACGGTCGCTCTCCACCGCGTCGTGGATCGGCCTGGGGGGGCGGGCGGGGGGTGGTGTGGGGGGGGGTACGGGGATCGCGTCAAACCTCCACCCCCTCCCCAACCTCCTCCCCCCCTCTCAACCTCCACCCCCTCCTCCTCCACCTCGTCCCCAACCTCCTCCTCCCCTCTCAACCTCCACCCCCTCCTCCTCCACCTCGTCCCCAACCTCCTCCTCTCCTCTCAGCCTCCACCCCCTCCTCCTCCACCTCGTCCCCAACCTCCTCCTCCCCTCTCAACCTCCACCCCCTCCTCCTCCACCCCGTCCCCAACCTCCTCCCCCCCCTCTTAACCTCCACCCCCTCCTCCTCCACCCCGTCCCCAACCTCCTCCTCCCCTCTCAACCTCCACCCCCTCCTCCTCCACCTCGTCCCCAACCTCCTCCTCTCCTCTCAGCCTCCACCCCCTCCTCCTCCACCTCGTCCCCAACCTCCTCCTCCCCTCTCAACCTCCACCCCCTCCTCCTCCACCTCGTCCCCAACCTCCTCCTCTCCTCTCAGCCTCCACCCCCTCCTCCTCCACCTCGTCCCCGACCTCTTCCCCCCCCTCTCAACCTCCACCCCCTCCTCCTCCACCCCGTCCCCAACCTCCTCCTCCCCCCCCTCTCCACTGACCCCCTCCTCTCCATCCTCCTACCACTCCTCAACTTACTCCTCATCTTCCTCCACCCTCACTTCAACCTTCCCACCCCCTCTCCCCCTCCACCACCCCCTTCCCCCTCTCAATCAACTCCCCGTGCATCCCCACATCTCCCCATGTATGTGTCTCGTGTCTCCGTATCCCGTGTCTCTGTGTCCCAGTATCTCCGTGTCTCTGTGTCTCGTGTCTCTGTGTCTCTGTGTCTCCGTGTCTCTGTGTCCCCGTGTCTCTGTGTCCCGTGTCTCTGTGTCCCCGTGTCTGTGTCCCCGTGTCTCTGTGTCCCCGTGTCTCTGTGTCTCGTGTCTCTGTGTCCCGTGTCTCTGTGTCCCCGTGTCTCTGTGTCCCCGTGTCTCTGTGTCTCCGTATCTCTGTGTCTCTGTGTCCCCGTGTCTCTGTGTCCCGTGTCTCTGTGTCCCCGTGTCTCTGTGTCCCGTGTCTCTGTGTCTCGTGTCCCGTGTCTCCGTGTCTCCGTGTCCCGTGTCTCTGTGTCTCTGCGTCCCCGTATCCCCCGATTCCCCTCCCCCTCCATGCCCCCCCCCTCTGTGCCCCCCCCCCTCTGTGCCCCCCCCTCTGTGCCCCCCCCCCCTCTGTGCCCCCCCCCTGCCCCCACCGCGTGCCATCCTGAGCGCTGCAGTTGACGTCTGCCCCGTGAGCCAGCAGGGCGCGGGCGATGGCCACGTGGCCTCTGGCGCAGGCCTCGTGCAGTGCGCAGTAGCCGGCGTTGTCACGGTGATTCACGTCGCACACCCCCGCGTCCACGCAGTACAGCACCACATCCTAGTGGGGGGGGGGGGGCATGGGGGGGGGGCACGGGGGGTGGTGGTTGTGGTGGTTGCAGTTGTGGATGTAGTTGTGGTCGTTGTGGTGGCTAAAGTAGTAGTGGCTATAGTACTAGTGGCTGTAGTAGTAGTGGCTGCAGTAGTAGTTGTGTCTGCAGCAGTAGTAGTAGTGGCTGTAACAGTAGTGGTTGTAACAGTAGTGGTTGTAACAGTAGTAGTAGTGGCTGTAACAGTAGTGGCTGTAACAGTAGTGGTTGTAACAGTAGTGGCTGTAACAGTAGTAGTGGTGGTCGTAGTGGCTGTAACAGTAGTAGTGGTGGTCGTAGTGGCTGTAACAGTAGTGGCTGTAACAGTAGTGGTGGTAGTAGTAGTGGCTGTAACAGTAGTGGCTGTAACAGTAGTGGCTGTAACAGTAGTAGTGGTAGTAGTAGTGGCTGTAACAGTAGTAGTGGCTGTAACAGTAGTAGTGGTGGTCGTAGTGGCTGTAACAGTAGTAGCTGTAACAGTAGTAGTGGTAGTAGTAGTGGCTGTAACAGTAGTGGCTGTAACAGTAGTGGCTGTAACAGTAGTGGCTGTAAAAGTAGTAGTGGTGGTCGTAGTGGCTGTAACAGTAGTGGCTGTAACAGTAGTAGTGGTGGTCGTAGTGGCTGTAACAGTAGTGGCTGTAACAGTAGTGGCTGTAACAGTTGTGGCTGTAACAGTAGTAGTGGTAGTCGTAGTGGCTGTAACAGTAGTAGTGGTGGTCGTAGTGGCTGTAACAGTAGTGGCTGTAACAGTAGTGGCTGTAACAGTTGTGGCTGTAACAGTAGTAGTGGTAGTCGTAGTGGCTGTAACAGTAGTAGTGGTGGTCGTAGTGGCTGTAACAGTAGTGGCTGTAACAGTAGTAGTGGTGGTCGTAGTGGCTGTAACAGTAGTGGCTGTAACAGTAGTAGTGGTGGTCGTAGTGGCTGTAACAGTAGTGGCTGTAACAGTAGTAGCTGTAACAGTAGTAGCTGTAACAGTAGTAGTGGTAGTAGTGGCTGTAACAGTAGTAGTGGCTGTAACAGTAGTAGTGGTGGTCGTAGTGGCTGTAACAGTAGTGGCTGTAACAGTAGTAGTGGTGGTCGTAGTGGCTGTAACAGTAGTAGCTGTAACAGTAGTAGTGGTAGTAGTAGTGGCTGTAACAGTAGTGGCTGTAACAGTAGTGGCTGTAACAGTAGTAGTGGTGGTCGTAGTGGCTGTAACAGTAGTAGTGGTAGTAGTAGTGGCTGTAACAGTAGTGGCTGTAACAGTAGTGGCTGTAACAGTAGTAGTGGTGGTCGTAGTGGCTGTAACAGTAGTGGCTGTAACAGTAGTAGTGGTGGTCGTAGTGGCTGTAACAGTAGCGGCTGTAACAGTAGTAGTGGTGGTCGTAGTGGCTGTAACAGTAGTGGCTGTAACAGTAGTAGTGGTGGTCGTAGTGGCTGTAACAGTAGTGGCTGTAACAGTAGAAGTGGTGGTCGTAGTGGCTGTAACAGTAGTGGCTGTAACAGTAGTAGTGGTAGTAGTAGTGGCTGTAACAGTAGTGGCTGTAACAGTAGTGGCTGTAACAGTAGTAGTGGTGGTCGTAGTGGCTGTAACAGTAGTGGCTGTAACAGTAGTAGTGGTGGTCGTAGTGGCTGTAACAGTAGCGGCTGTAACAGTAGTAGTGGTGGTCGTAGTGGCTGTAACAGTAGTGGCTGTAACAGTAGTAGTGGTAGTCGTAGTGGCTGTAACAGTAGTGGCTGTAACAGTAGTAGTGGTGGTCGTAGTGGCTGTAACAGTAGTGGATGTAACAGTAGTAGTGGTGGTCGTAGTGGCTGTAACAGTAGTGGCTGTAACAGTAGTAGCTGTAACAGTAGTAGCTGTAACAGTAGTAGTGGTAGTAGTGGCTGTAACAGTAGTAGTGGCTGTAACAGTAGTAGTGGTGGTCGTAGTGGCTGTAACAGTAGTAGCTGTAACAGTAGTAGTGGTAGTAGTAGTGGCTGTAACAGTAGTGGCTGTAACAGTAGTGGCTGTAACAGTAGTAGTGGTGGTAGTAGTAGTGGCTGTAATAGTAGTAGTGGTGGTCGTAGTGGCTGTAACAGTAGTGGCTGTAACAGTAGTAGTGGTAGTAGTAGTGGCTGTAACAGTAGTGGCTGTAACAGTAGTGGCTGTAACAGTAGTAGTGGTGGTCGTAGTGGCTGTAACAGTAGTGGCTGTAACAGTAGTGGCTGTAACAGTAGTAGTGGTAGTCGTAGTGGCTGTAACAGTAGTGGCTGTAACAGTAGTAGTGGTGGTCGTAGTGGCTGTAACAGTAGTGGCTGTAACAGTAGTAGTGGTGGTCGTAGTGGCTGTAACAGTAGTGGCTGTAACAGTAGTAGTGGTAGTCGTAGTGGCTGTAACAGTAGTAGCTGTAACAGTAGTAGCGGTAGTAGTAGTGGCTGTAACAGTAGTGGCTGTAACAGTAGTAGCTGTAACAGTAGTAGTGGTAGTCGTACTGGCTGTAACAGTAGTAGTGGTAGTCGTAGTGGCTGTAACAGTAGTGGCTGTAACAGTAGTAGTGGTAGTAGTAGTGGCTGTAACAGTAGTGGCTGTAACAGTAGTAGTGGTGGTCGTAGTGGCTGTAACAGCAGTCGCTGTAACAGTAGTAGTGGTAGTAGTAGTGGCTGTAACAGTAGTAGTGGTAGTCGTAGTGGCTGTAACAGTAGTGGCTGTAACAGTAGTAGTGGTGGTCGTAGTGGCTGTAACAGTAGTGGCTGTAACAGTAGTAGTGGTAGTAGTAGTGGCTGTAACAGTAGTGGCTGTAACAGTAGTAGTGGTAGTAGTAGTGGCTGTAACAGTAGTAGCTGTAACAGTAGTAGTGGTAGTCGTAGTGGCTGTAACAGTAGTGGCTGTAACAGTAGTAGTGGTAGTAGTAGTGGCTGTAACAGTAGTAGTGGTGGTCGTAGTGGCTGTAACAGTAGTAGTGGTGGTCGTAGTGGCTGTAACAGTAGTGGCTGTAACAGTAGTAGTGGTGGCCGTAGTGGCTGTAACAGTAGTAGCTGTAACAGTAGTAGTGGTAGTCGTAGTGGCTGTAACAGTAGTAGCTGTAACAGTAGTAGTGGTGGTCGTAGTGGCTGTAACAGTAGTGGCTGTAACAGTAGTAGCTGTAACAGTAGTAGCTGTAACAGTAGTAGTGGCTGTAACAGTAGTAGTGGTGGTCGTAGTGGCTGTAACAGTAGTGGCTGTAACAGTAGTAGTGGTAGTAGTAGTGGCTGTAACAGTAGTAGTGGTAGTAGTGGCTGTAACAGTAGTGGCTGTAACAGTAGTAGTGGCTGTAACAATAGTAGTGGTAGTAGTAGTGGCTGTAACAGTAGTGGCTGTAACAGTAGTGGTCGCTGTAACAGTAGTGGCTGTAACAGTAGTAGTGGTAGTAGTGGCTGTAACAGTAGTGGCTGTAACAGTAGTAGTGGTAGTAGTAGTGGCTGTAACAGTAGTGGCTGTAACAGTAGTGGCTGTAACAGTAGTAGTGGTAGTAGTAGTGGCTGTAACAGTAGTAGTGGTAGTAGTAGTGGCTGTAACAGTATTGGCTGTAACAGTAGTGGCTGTAACAGTAGTAGTGGTAGTAGTAGTGGCTGTAACAGTAGTGGCTGTAACAGTAGTGGCAGTAACAGTAGTAGTGGTAGTGGTGGCTGTAACAGTAGTGGCTGTAACAGTAGTAGTGGTAGTAGTAGTGGCTGTAACAGTAGTGGCTGTAACAGTAGTGGCTGTAACAGTAGTAGTGGTAGTAGTAGTGGCTGTAACAGTAGTAGTGGTAGTAGTAGTGGCTGTAACAGTAGTGGCTATAACAGTCGTAGTGGTAGTAGTAGTGGCTGTAACAGTAGTGGCTGTAACAGTAGTAGTGGTAGTAGTAGTGGCTGTAACAGTAGTAGCTGTAACAGTAGTCGCTGTAACAGTAGTAGTGGTAGTAGTAGTGGCTGTAACAGTAGTAGTGGCTGTAACAGTAGTGGCTGTAACAGTAGTAGCTGTAACAGTAGTAGTGGTGGTCGTAGTGGCTGTAACAGTAGTAGTGGTGGTCGTAGTGGCTGTAACAGTAGTAGTGGTAGTAGTAGTGGCTGTAACAGTAGTAGTGGTAGTAGTAGTGGCTGTAACAGTAGTGGCTGTAACAGTAGTGGCTGTAACAGTAGTAGTGGTAGTCGTAGTGGCTGTAACAGTAGTGGCTGTAACAGTAGTGGCTGTAACAGTAGTAGTGGTAGTCGTAGTGGCTGTAACAGTAGTGGCTGTAACAGTAGTAGTGGTAGTAGTAGTGGCTGTAACAATAGTGGCTGTAACAGTAGTGGCTGTAACAGTAGTAGTGGTAGTAGTAGTGGCTGTAACAGTAGTGGCTGTAACAGTAGTAGCTGTAACAGTAGTAGTGGTGGTCGTAGTGGCTGTAACAGTAGTGGCTGTAACAGTAGTGGCTGTAACAGTAGTAGTGGTAGTCGTAGTAGCTGTAACAGTAGTGGCTGTAACAGTAGTGGCTGTAACAGTAGTAGTGGTAGTCGTAGTGGCTGTAACAGTAGTGGCTGTAACAGTAGTAGTGGTAGTAGTAGTGGCTGTAACAATAGTGGCTGTAACAGTAGTGGCTGTAACAGTAGTAGTGGTAGTAGTAGTGGCTGTAACAGTAGTAGTGGTAGTAGTAGTGGCTGTAACAGTAGTGGCTGTAACAGTAGTAGTGGCTGTAACAGTAGTAGTGGTAGTAGTAGTGGCTGTAACAGTAGTGGCTGTAACAGTAGTGGCTGTAACAGTAGTAGTGGTAGTAGTAGTGGCTGTAACACTAGTGGCTGTAACAGTAGTGGCTGTAACAGTAGTAGTGGTAGTAGTGGCTGTAACAGTAGTGGCTGTAACAGTAGTAGTGGTAGTAGTAGTGGCTGTAACAGTAGTGGCTGTAACAGTAGTGGCTGTAACAGTAGTAGTGGTAGAAGTAGTGGCTGTAACAGTAGTGGCTGTAACAGTAGTGGCTGTAACAGTAGTAGTGGTAGTAGTAGTGGCTGTAACAGTAGTGGCTGTAACAGTAGTGGCTGTAACAGTAGTAGTGGTAGTAGTGGCTGTAACAGTAGTGGCTGTAACAGTAGTAGTGGTAGTAGTAGTGGCTGTAACAGTAGTCGCTGTAACAGTAGTGGCTGTAACAGTAGTAGTGGTAGTAGTAGTGGCTGTAACAGTAGTAGTGGTAGTAGTAGTGGCTGTAACAGTAGTGGCTGTAACAGTCGTAGTGGTAGTAGTAGTGGCTGTAACAGTAGTGGCTGTAACAGTAGTAGTGGTAGTAGTAGTGGCTGTAACAGTAGTAGCTGTAACAGTAGTGGCTGTAACAGTAGTAGTGGTAGTAGTAGTGGCTGTAACAGTAGTAGTGGCTGTAACAGTAGTGGCTGTAACAGTAGTAGCTGTAACAGTAGTAGTGGTGGTCGTAGTGGCTGTAACAGTAGTAGTGGTGGTCGTAGTGGCTGTAACAGTAGTAGTGGTAGTAGTAGTGGCTGTAACAGTAGTAGTGGTAGTAGTAGTGGCTGTAACAGTAGTGGCTGTAACAGTAGTGGCTGTAACAGTAGTAGTGGTAGTCGTATTGGCTGTAACAGTAGTGGCTGTAACAGTAGTGGCTGTAACAGTAGTAGTGGTAGTCGTAGTGG
The DNA here is from genome assembly GCF_048934315.1 of Petromyzon marinus. NCBI lineage: Eukaryota > Metazoa > Chordata > Hyperoartia > Petromyzontiformes > Petromyzontidae > Petromyzon > Petromyzon marinus. The sequence continues at coordinate 1,388,700 of NW_027422603.1, read as the reverse complement.
CTGTAACAGTAGTGGCTGTAACAGTAGTAGTGGTAGTAGTAGTGGCTGTAACAATAGTGGCTGTAACAGTAGTGGCTGTAACAGTAGTAGTGGTAGTAGTAGTGGCTGTAACAGTAGTAGTGGTAGTAGTAGTGGCTGTCACAGTAGTGGCTGTAACAGTAGTAGTGGCTGTAACAGTAGTAGTGGTAGTAGTAGTGGCTGTAACAGTAGTGGCTGTAACAGTAGTAGTGGTAGTAGTAGTGGCTGTAACACTAGTGGCTGTAACAGTAGTGGCTGTAACAGTAGTAGTGGTAGTAGTGGCTGTAACAGTAGTGGCTGTAACAGTAGTAGTGGTAGTAGTAGTGGCTGTAACAGTAGTGGCTGTAACAGTAGTGGCTGTAACAGTAGTAGTGGTAGTAGTAGTGGCTGTAACAGTAGTGGCTGTAACAGTAGTGGCTGTAACAGTAGTAGTGGTAGTAGTAGTGGCTGTAACAGTAGTGGCTGTAACAGTAGTGGCTGTAACAGTAGTAGTGGTAGTAGTGGCTGTAACAGTAGTGGCTGTAACAGTAGTAGTGGTAGTAGTAGTGGCTGTAACAGTAGTGGCTGTAACAGTAGTGGCTGTAACAGTAGTAGTGGTAGTAGTAGTGGCTGTAACAGTAGTGGCTGTAACAGTAGTGGCTGTAACAGTAGTAGTGGTAGTAGTAGTGGCTGTAACAGTAGTAGTGGTAGTAGTGGCTGTAACAGTAGTGGCTGTAACAGTAGTAGTGGTAGTAGTAGTGGCTGTAACAGTAGTGGCTGTAACAGTAGTGGCTGTAACAGTAGTAGTGGTAGTAGTAGTGGCTGTAACAGTAGTGGCTGTAACAGTAGTAGTGGTAGTCGTAGTGGTAGTAACTCACGCGGTATCCCAGCCGTGCGGCCCTCTGCAGCAGCGTCTCCCCGGCGTTCTTGTTCACGATTAGGCGCCTCGCTTCGGGGGGGGGGCGTGCCCCCGCCCCCCCCGCCCCCCCTCCGCCCCCCGCAACCCCTCCCTCGGGCACCCACTCTGCCAGGCGGCTCCGCCAGGCCCCCCGGTCGCCCGCCGCCACCGCTGCCTGTAAGCACCCCCCAGGAGCGGAGGTGACACGGCGGCCTCCCCAGCGGTTCCCCGCAACGTCATCCTCTGCTGCTGTGTGGTGTAGCCTAGGGGCTCCCCCAGTGGGTGCTGTCTCTGTGTGGTGTAGCCTAGGGGCTCCCCCAGTGGGTGCTGTCTCTGTGTGGTGTAGCCTAGGGGCTCCCCCAGTGGGTGCTGTCTCTGTGTGGTCTAGCGTAGGGGCTCCCCCAGTGGGTGCTGTCTCTGTGTGGTGTAGCCTAGGGGCTCCCCCAGTGGGTGCTGTCTCTGTGTGGTGTAGCCTAGGGGCTCCCCCAGTGGGTGCTGTCTCTGTGTGGTGTAGCCTAGGGACGCCCTCAGTGGGTGCTGTCTCTGTGTGGTCTAGCGTAGGGGTAACCCTCGTGGTAACTGTCGCTGCGCGTTAGTCTGCTGCCAGTAGGGGACGATGATTGCTGTGCCGTCTAGCCTTGGGGAACCCCCAGTGGGAGCTGTCCCTAAACAGTCAGTCCTGCTACAACACGTGGTGTTGGATATATAATGCGGTCGAGCGAGCGGAATCTACATCTCGTGGGAATAGGCGGCGGTTGCAAGGGCCGTTAAAGCGAGTCACTTAACACCCTTCCATCGTTTTCTCTCTTCCTCCTCCGACATCGCTACGTCTTCTATCGCTTGGCGACTAACATTTTAAAACTTTTCACGAATGTTTCCTTCAATTATTTATTTTACTTAACAAAATAAAACACAGTACAGTAGACTGGATTATCCACATGCGGTTTATCAGATTTGCATATTAACTGCGCACCTGAGATTTTGACATACATTAAAAACCGGTGGATTTTCCCTTAAGCCCAAATTAATAATCTAAAAATAATTATACAGCGTTATTCTTGGTAATGTATACTAAAAGCCACGTGCTTAAACCGAAGAAATATGTTGCTCCGGTTAATCAAAATTCCACGTGATTGCCCCTACGGCACAGTAGATGCAACATCTCTACAACAGCGGGGCGGAGTTTGACGTTGATTGGCGTGGCTCTGCTACTGTCGTCCACGAAGTGGGCCGAGTCTTCTGCTGGGCAGGAGCCAGGGAAGTTTCATCATCGCCTAGCACGCGCCTCATCGAGCGGCCGATCTTTAGGATTTGTTCTAAGTCGAAAGAGTAACAATCAAAATCGTCAGTTGTGCCTCATTTTGAGTGATTTATCCGATCGTTTATTTTGAGAGTTTTCATTTACGCAAACTGTTCAATGGCAGATAAAAGGCGAGCGTGTTGTTTCAACTTTAAATCAGAAACTGTATATTATATGTAAATTGAAAGATATAGCTAAAAACCACTCGTATTGGTATAAATTGAGATCCGCGGAAAATTAATATTTTTGGATTATCCGTGATTTTGAATTATCTGCGGCAATCCTCCCCATCATTAGCGTGGATAATAGAGTTTACCGTAGTTATAAAAGAACACGTAAAATTCAACAATATGACATTATGATGGAAAATGTTAGTAATGTCGGTGTTTTTAGAAACATGCCACCCCTTAATACCTTCATTCCCATTGAATCGATGGTTATATTGAACAATATTTTGCCATCACGCGGTGTCCCTCACTTCCCCAGGAACGTATGCGTTATAGGAGAAACTGACTGTACGTTACTCTGCTGCCAATAGTCGATAAAACCCCATTTGGGTTCCTCCAGACACTGGACACCACTGCGATTGGCCACGTGGAATGTCCGTAATGCTCACTGTGGAGGAGAGGCTGCCATTCCTCTATCAGGAGCTGGACCGGTACCGCCTCGACCTCTGTGTGGAACACAGGAGGTCTGGTGGACCAGTTCTGGCTCAAGTCACCATTAGGGGTGGGACAGTCCTCCTTTGGGGGCAGGAGACGGCCAAACAACAGATAGTGACACTTCTTTTGAAACAAAATAATGAAGAGGGTGTGGGAGCAAGGCAGTGATGTGTGGGAAGCTGTAAGTCCCAGGCTGCTGTGGGCTCGCCTCCCTATCAACGGGAGGCCATGAATTGTGATGCTGGCTTACGCCCCCACCAAAGATGAACTTCAGTAGGGGGATGCAGGCAAGGCCGATAAGTCAGATGGCTTCTATGACCTGCTGTCACAGGTGCTAGCTAAAGTGGCCCCTCAGGATAAACTAATCCTTATTGTGTGACTTTAATGCCTGAGTTAGTCGTGACGCTGGCACCTTGGCTGGAGTGACTGGAAGGCATGGGCCAGATCAGCTCAATAACAACAGAGGAGGCTGCTAGAAATGTGCAGCCCATGGGCTTGTAATCACCAACACGATGTTCCAGCATCAGCACATCCACACATCATGGATGCAGGTCCAAGCAATAAGATCTACTGGACTATAGTGACAGAACAGCAGATGCGGGCCCTTGTCCTTGACACCAGAACCTACCGAAGGGCTGATCTGCCCACTGATCATCAGCTTGTCAGCTGTAAGACGCACCTGCCATTCTTCCACTGCTGTGGAGGGTGTTCATCTAGGACCCCACTCAAACCCAGCGACATGGTCTCAGCTCGCTGAATGAAAACCTTCGATACTTCACGTGGCCTCAACGTGCACCTAGCCTGGCACATGTGACGTGGTGATGTCACCGTCGCTTACCGTATTTTCCTGCAAGTAACCCGCAGGGTATACCACTTTTTACAAACAAAACAAGACCCTGCGGGGTATATGGAGGTGCGGGCTATCCCAAAAATTTTTTACACGTGTGACATGTCATAACTCGTAAAAAAATTACATGATAGGACTATTCACTATGCAACCTTTGAGTAAAGCACTGCTGAATAAACCACTCACTCTAAAATTGCACATGTTATCACGTTTTAAATTATTCGAATTGTTTGTACAATGAAACGACAATGTTTGAAGTGGGCGCACTTTGTTTACCGTAATACTTTCAGTGGCTGTAGGGGGGTGCGAAAGTTTCAGCTGAGGCTATGGATTGCACAATGGGAAGGGCCTTAACAAGCGTCCACCAGACGTGGAATCATAATTGCTGAGTCCCTTAGGCCGCTGCTATTGGCTGAGCACTATGCAGTCGCGACCATGAGCTTTGTTTCAAACTTCCAATTGCTTTGTTGCCAGGAGGCAATGGCGTCACCGAAGTGCCGCTATTGTCTGCGCAGTGCGCAATCTGCCAGTGCTAAAACCGTACAGGGGTCCAGTAGCTGTAATATGATGAGGTCGATTGCTGGTAAGCCTAACAGTATGCTTACTTATCTACCAGTTATGTGTTACTTATTTATTGAATATTTACTTTTGTTACTTATTTACTGTTTTAAGTTCACTCGTTTCGTTTGTTTTCTTTGTGCGCGTTATGATTTTAATGTTCACAATTGATAGTGGAATGTATTACAAATGTAAAATTTGTATATGATGGAATTAAGCTGCGGTAACGACGTTAAAGATATGAATGCCTGCAGGGTATATGGAGGTGCGGGCTATCTGAAATTTGTTTTACGCAAAACGCTATTTTTGCGGGGAATATGCGTGTGCGGGTTATATGCGGGAAAATACGGTAGTAGCGATGGTGGTTGTTGTCACCTAAAATGGAGGGGACAGGGGCCTAAAGAGGAAGGGGCAGGGCCTAAAGATGAGGGGGTGGGGCCTACATAGGAAGGGGCGGGGCCTAACGAGGAAGGAGCGGTACAAAACCATACAGGCCAAGCAGACAGCAACACAAACATGACGCTGCAAACGGAGCCATGGCTCCTCCGTCCGCCCGCCCCCCCCACCCCGCCCCCTTAGCACGCAAGCGATGGAAGCGAGAGTCTGGATTGTGGTCGATGGTAGGGTCCCTCATACAGGGACCCTCCCGTTAAACTCCCCCGTTTTCATCAACATTCCAACGCCGCCAATGGTAAACCATTGACCGAATCCGGACAGAAATGTCCCATGCTGCATGCCACCCGATGTACAGATGGGCACCATCAACGATTCGGCGGCCTGCGAAACCATCGATCCACTGTGCTTCTGAACAGAGAATTGTGGCGGATAACAAGACCTCAAAAATACATCTTTAACCCACTGCTATTTATCCGTATGGAAGAAGAAGAAAAAGCACGGAGGGACCGGCGTTGCCCCACCTGCGTCATCTCCATGTCGGCATCCCCCACTGTCTCCTCCTGCGCTCCTCCTCCGCTCAGGTGCTTGCTCTTGTACTTGCGTTTGCCGGGCAGCTTGTCCCTCTCTCCCCCTCCGGGGGGGCCCTCCAGTGGGACCCCCACCCGCCGGCGCTTGGCGGGGGGCGCGGCCCCCCACTCATCGTGCCGCTGCTCCCCACCCAGGAGCAGCGGGCGACGCTTGTGCGGCTTCCGGCCTCGCCGGGCGCCCTGCTGCTGAAGATGACGGTGCTGCTGCTGATGATGATGACGCTGCTGCTGCTGCTGATGGCGCTGCTGTTGATGACGCTGCTGATGGTGTTGCTGCTGTTTCTGCAGCTGTGTTGGCTGTGTGCCGTGCGCTAGCGTCAGCTGTGAGGCCTGCTGCTGCTGTTGCTGCTGATTATGCTGCTGCTGCTGTTGATGGGGATGATGCTGCTGTTGCTGCTGCTGTTGCTGCTGCTGTTGCTGCTGCTGTTGCTGCTGCTGTTGCTGCTGCTGTTGCTGCTTCCGCATTGGCTGTGGAGGCTGTGAGGCCTGATGTTGGTGCTGTTGTTGCTGCTGCTGTTGCTGTTTCCGCGTTGGCTGTGCAGTGTGATGTAGGACAAGCTGTGCGGTCTGCTGCTGCTGTTGCTGTTTCCGCGTTGGCTGTGTGGTGTGATGTAGGGCAGGCTGTGAGGGCTGCTGCTGCTGTTGCTGCTGCTGTTTCCATGCCGGTTGTGTGGCGTGGGGAAGAACCGACTGTTGTTGCTGCTGCTGATGCTGCTGTTGCTTTTTTCGCGTAGGCTGTGTGGTATGGGGTAGAGCAGGCTGTGAGGCCTGCTGTTGATGCTGCTGTTGCTTCTGATGCTTTTGCTGATGAAGATGCTGTTGTTGATAGTGATGCTGCTGCTGTTGCGGCTTCTGATGCTGTTGCTGATGAAGATGCTGCTGCTGTTTCCGTATAGGCTGTGTCGGCTGTGTTGAATGGGTCATTGCTGTCTGTGAGGCCTGCTGCTGCTGATGCTGCTGTTGCTGCTGATGCTGCTGTTGCTGCTGATTCTGCTGTTGCTGCTGATTCTGCTGTTGCTGCTGCTGCTGACACTGATGCCGATGCTGTTTCCATACTGGCTGTGTGAAGTTAACAGCTGGCTGTGAGGCCAACTGCTGCTGCTGATGGTGCTGACACTGACTTAGCTGCTGCTGATGCTGACACTGAGGCTGATGGTGCTGTTGGTGCTGCTGACACTGATGCTGCTGTTTACGCTGGGCCACCTGCTGCTGATGCTGCTGAGCCTGATGCTGCTGCTGCTGATGATGATGATGAAGACACTGATGCTGCTGTTTCGGCAGCTGCGCTGGTGGTGTGGAGTGAGGCACACTCTGCTGCTTATGCTGTTGCTGATGATGATGCTGCTGCTGTTGCTGATGATGCTGCTGTTGCTGATGATGTTGCTGCTGCTGCTGAAGATGATGATGCTGCTGCTGATGATGATGCTGCTGGATTGGCTGCCTGTGGTCTCTGCGCGGTGGCCGTCTTGCAGGCTGTGCCGCCTGTGCCCTGGGCTGCTGCTGCTGCTGCTGTTGCTTGGGCTGTCCCTTCAGCCGCCTGTCTCTCTGCTCTGGTGACTGTTCTGCCTGGGCACTGCCCGTCGGCTTGTGCGGCTTTTCTCTCCACTGACTGGCGAGCTGTTGTGGTGGTGGTGGCTGTAGTGGTGGTGGTGGTGGCGGCTGTAGTGGTGGTGGCTGTAGCTGTGTGACAGCCTGTCCTGTGCTGTACATGGACCGCTCAAGCGACTTTGGCATGGAAGCCGGCTGTGGTGCCGGCTGTAGTGCCAGCTGTAGTGTCGGCTGTAGGGCCGGCTGTAGGGCTGGCTGTAGGGCCGGCTGTAGGGCCGGCTGTATGGCTGGCTGTACGGCCAGCTGTAGGGTCTGTGGTAGGGATGGCTGTAGTGCCGGCTGTAGGGCTGGTTGTAGGGTCAGTTGTAGGGCCGGCTGTAGTTTCTGCTGTAGAGCCTGCTGTAGGGTCGGTTGAAGGGCTGGCTGTAGGGTCTGTGGTAGGGATGGCTGTAGTGCCGGCTGTAGGGCTGGTTGTAGGGTCAGTTGTAGGGCCGGCTGTAGTTTCTGCTGTAGTGGTGGCTGTAGGGTCGGTTGAAGGGCTGGCTGTAGGGCCGGCTGCAGGGCCAGCTTTAGGGCCGGCTGTAGGGTCGGTTGTAGGGTCGGTTGTAGGACTGGCTGTAGTGGTGGCTGTAGTGGTGGCTGTAGGGTCTGTTGTAGGGTCGGTTGTAGGACTGGCTGTAGTGGTGGCAGTAGTGGTGGCTGTAGGGTCTGTTGTAGGGTCGGTTGTAGGACTGGCTGTAGTGGTGGCTGTAGTGGTGGCTGTAGGGTCTGTTGGAGGGTCGGTTGTAGGGTAGGTTGTAGGGTAGGTTGTAGAGCTGGCTGTAGTGGTGGCTGTAGGGTCGGTTGTAGGGTAGGTTGTAGAATAGGTTGTAGGGTAGGTTGTAGAGCTGGCTGTAGTGGTGGCTGTAGGGTCGGTTGTAGGGTAGGTTGTAGGGTCGGTTGTAGGACTGGCTGTAGTGGTGGCTGTAGGGTCGGTTGTAAGGTAGGTTGTAGGGTCGGTTGTAGGACTGGCTGTAGTGGTGGCTGTAGGGTCTGTTGGAGGGTCGGTTGTAGAGCAGGTTGTAGGGTAGGTTGTAGAGCTGGCTGTAGTGGTGGCTGTAGGGTTGGTTGGAGGTTCAGTTGTAGGGTAGGTTGTAGGGTAGGTTGTAGAGCTGGCTGTAGTGGTGGCTGTAGGGTTGGTTGGAGGGTCGGTTGTAGAGTAGGTTGTAGGGTAGGTTGTAGAGCTGGCTGTAGTGGTGTCTTTGGGGGTGGTTGTAGGAAACTCAGGGTCGCGGTGTTCATTGGAAGTTGCCGAGTCCACAGTCCAATGCATGCCTGTACGTCTGGTTGTGTGTCCCTCCTTCTGTCGTCCGGCTGTGTGTCCGGCTGTGTGTCTTGCTGTGTGTCCAGCTGTCTCCCGGATAGCCTGTCTGGCTGCACGTCTGCCTGTCCCTCCAGCTTATTGTCTGACTGTCCACGGGGCTGTCTCTCGAACTGCCTGTCCTGCTGTTGTTTGTCCAGCCCTTTACCTGGCTGTCTTTCAGGCTGTCCCCCGGGCCATCCGTCAGGCTGAAAGTCCAACTGTATCTTTGGCTGCCTGACCCTCAGCGCGTCTGGATGTGTGTCCAGTGACGTCTCCGCCCCTTTGTCCGCCTGCGTGTCTGCCTCACTGTCCGACTGTGCATCCATAGATGTGTGCAATGTCTCCAGGTGAATCTGCACACGGAGGCTGTTCATACACCCTGCGCACCAATCACACACAAGCACACAGAGAGACAACAGCGTGAGTGGGGGTCATGGGTAGACACGTATCTGTGCGTATGTGTGTACACGTGTGTCTGTGTGTGCAGTAGTAGTGGGGAGCAATAGAGTAGTGTATTCTTGGGTCTTTCGATAAAGTCACATAGATAGGTTCAAAGAAAATAACAAAAAATAACAAAAAACTACGACTTTCGATTGCAACACAAGCGGTCGTCTTCAGGAAAAGCGGGGCTAGCTTCCAAGACAAACTGTTTATAAGGGTTTGAAATGGGCGTAGCCCAAGCGTCAGCAGCCAATGATAATGTGAGTGGTGGGCAGCCAACCCAACGGTGGTTGGTTTTCACCAATCAAAGGGCTGCCAGGTGAAAATGAGCATGTTAAAGAGAGATTCGCACGTTAATGGGAGATCGCAGAGCCACAACCAAGAGATCGGCGTGCGAAGTGACTGTGTGAGTGTGAGCCGAGTGAAACGGCAAGTTTGAAATGGGCGTAAAGCAAAACTCACATCGCAAGATGGTAGGATGGGAACAGCACAGCCAGTTATGACTTAAACTGGTTGATAAGAGGACTGAATGCTGATATACCGGCCCTGGTGAGACACTGCCTCACTCATACTTACTTCACTTGGAATGGAACATTCTACAAGCAATTGAAGGTACCCCAATGGGTTCTCCCTTATCTCCAATTGTAGCCAATGTTTTCATGAAAAGATTTTGAGACAGATGCCATCCAGGCATCCACGCTACGTCCGTCCTTGTGGAAGAGGTACGTAGGTGACACGTTCATCATCTGGCCACATGGCCGACCAGCTCTGGACCAATTCCTCAACCACATCAATTCCATACACCCAGCCATCACATTCACCATGGATGTGGAAAAAGATGGCAAGTTACTATTCTTGGATGTTTTAATCGAAAAGAGACCAGATGGATCATTGGGACACTGTCTACAGGAAAGCCTCCCATATGGATGCCGACCTAAAACCTGACTCCCACCACCATCCATCCCAGAAGAATTCCCTTATCAAAACTCGACACCATAGAGCCCAATGAATCTCCGACCATCATCACCTAGCCAGTGAACTGGAACACGTGCACCAAGCTCTCAAGACGAATGGATATTCAGACTACACAATCCATAAAGCTATCATCCCAACTGTTGGGAAAGAACCATCTGAGGACCCTATCAAAACCATCACCTTTCCATACATAGCAGGGGTCACAAAAAATATTTCCAAAATCATGAGCAAACACAAGATCCAGGTTCGATTTAACACAGTACATAAAATCAGTGATCTGATCCCATCTGCGAAGGATGTGATCCCTGACATGCAATACCCCGGCGTCTACAAACCAAGCTGTATCTGCGGCAGTAGTTACATTGGGGAAACTAAGCGATATGTCACGGACCGTGTTCGTGAACACAAGGCAGATCTGAAACACGGTAGGACCAATACCCCGGCCGTGGCTGATCATAGTTTTAATGCGGTGGGCTCACACGAAATTGATTTCTCCAAGACGAAGGTACTCTGCAAACCCACCGGCTATCAACAAAGATTCGTTCATGAACCCATTCGCATATATATAGACACAGACACAATTTCAACCGAGAAGATAGGTACAAACTGAGCAATCATTGGAAGGACGTCGTAAAACCAGTTTAAGTCATAACTGGCTGTGCTGTTCCCATCCTAACACATTGCGATGTGAGTTTTGCTTTACGCCCATTTCAAACTTGCCATTTCACTCGGTTCACACTCACACAGTCACTTCGCACGCCGGTCCCTTGGTTGTGGCTCTGCGATCTCCCATTAGCGTGCGAATCTCTCTTTAACATGCATCATTTTCACCTGGCAGCCCTTTGATTGGTGAAAACCAACCACCGTTGGGTTGGCTGCCCACCACTCACATTATCATTGGCTGCTGACGCTTGGGCTACGCCCATTTCAAACCCTTATAAACAGTTTGTCTTGGAAGCTAGCCCCGCTTTTCCTGAAGACGACCGCTTGTGTTGCAATCGAAAGTCGTAGTTTTTTGTTATTTTCTTTGTAGCTATCGACGTGGTGACTTTACCGAAAGACCCAAGCATATGAATTCCTGCAGTCACGAAAGCTTCAAGTCGAGATTTAACAGAATAGCGGTTAACGCGCTTGGGCTGTAAACCCGGTGGCCTGAGTTGGATTCCCACTCACGGCCAACACCACTGACAATTATCTGAAGTGGCCCTGGGCCTGCCCTAGGCCGACTCGGCCCCAATAGAGTTCCTGCCGGTGGTGTGTAGTAAACATCACCAGTGTGGAGACAAAGGTGTCCTGGCGTGGTGCTGGCCAGCCACCCCCTCGTGTACCGTGCCGGCCTTCATAGGTGCTGCTCGCTCAAAGCACTTGCCCCAACAATCTGTTACAGGCTACATGGGAAACATTTGTCTTTGTACTGCTGTGCACTCATGTATCTGTGCACTCACGCACGCACACTGTTATGTGTGCGTGTTTACTTGCGGGCTCGTTCGTGTGTACTCACGTGTGTACTCGTAGTCTCACGTGTGTACTCTCTCGGGTGTGTACTCGCGTATGTACTCACGTGTGTACTCTCGTGTGTACTCTCTCGTGTGTACTCTCACGTGTGTACTCACGTGTGTACACTCACGTGTGTACACACGTGAGAGTACATACGCGAGTACACACACGAGAGAGTACACACGTGTGTACTCACGTGTGTACACACGTGTGTACTCACGTGTGTACTCACGTGTGTACTCTCTCGTGTGTACTCACGTGTGTACTCGTAGTCTCACGTGTGTACTCTCTCGTGTGTGTACTCGCGTGTGTACTCACGTGTGTACTCACGTGTGTACTCACGTGTGTGTACTCTCTCTCACGTGTGTACTCTCTCGCGTACTCCCTCTTGTGTACCTTGCTCTGTGCGTCCCTCTCCCCGTGGCTCCTCCACGCTACCACAATGCACTGCGAGCACGGGGCCCGCGCTCTCCGCTCGCCCCGGTGCATGCTGGGAAGGCTGGGCCGCCCCCGCCGCGGCCTCACGAGGGGGGTCCCCGTCGCTGCGGTAACCGTTGAGGCCGCCCCCGTGGGGCCCCTCGCGGAGCTCCGTGCGAGCCGCCTCTTCGCGGAGCTCCGCGCGAGAAGCCTCATCGTGGAGCCTCGCGTGAGCCCCCGCGCGGAGCTCCGCATCCCACCAGCCGTGGGAGCGAGCCCCCTCGCGGAGGTCGCTGGAGGAGCTGCAGAGTCGGCGGTCTCCGTGGTGGAGACCCTCCCCGCGGGGGAACTCGGGGCAGCGCGCCCAGTCGCGGAGCTCCGCATGGGGGCCCTCGCGGTAGGCGGCCACCTGGCGGAGGTCGCTGCAGGAGCCGTAGTGGCGGTGGGCCCCGTGGCGGAGGTGGTTGCGGAGGCCCGGGCGGTAGAGGGGCCCCTGGCGGAGGTGCGGGTCCCATTTGAGCGGGTGGAAAAGGTGGTGGTGGTGGTGTAGCCCGTGGTGGAGCTCACCCTCCAGACCGAATCCCTGCAGCTCCACCGTGAGGCCAAACGGCAGCAGGGGAGAGAGTCCTCCTGGTCGCGTAACACACAAAGACACTCACTCACTCACCCACTCACACTGACTCACACACTCACTCACCCACTCACTCACTCACACACTCACTCACACACTCACACACTCACTCACACACTCAAACTCACCCACTCACTCACACTGACTCACTCACACTGACTCACTCAACCACTCACAATGACTCACACACTCACTCACCCACTCACTCACTCACTCACCCACTCACTCACTCAAACTCACTCACCCACTCACCCACTCACTCACTCACACTGATTCACACACTCACACACTCAAACTCACTCACCCACTCATTCACACACTCACACACTCACTCACTCACACTGACTCACACTCAAACTCACTCACCCACTCATTCACACACTCACACACTCACACTGACTCACACACTCACTCACTCACCCACTCACTCACACTGACTCACACACTCACTCACTCACACTGACTCACACACTCAAACTCACCCACTCACTCACTCACACACTCACACTGACTCACACACTCACTCACACTGACTCACACACTCACACTGACTCACACTGACTCACACACTCACACACTCAAACTCACTCATTCACTCATTCACACACTAACCCACTCACACTGACTCACACACTCACACAATCAAACTCACTCATCCACTCATTCACACACTAACCCACTCACACTGACTCACACACTCACACAATCAAACTCACTCACCCACTCATTCACACACTCACTCACTCACACTGACTCACACACTCACACACTCAAACTCACTCATCCACTCATTCACACACTAACCCACTCACACTGACTCACACACTCAAACTCACTCACCCACTCATTCACACACTCACCCACTCACACTGACTCACACACTCAAACTCACTCACCCACTCATTCACTCATTCACTCACTCACCCACTCACACTGACTCACACAATCAAACTCACTCACCCACTCATTCACACACTCACCCACTCACACTGACTCACACACTCACACACTCAAACTCACTCACCCACTCATTCACACACTCACCCACTCACACTGACTCACACACACACACACACTCAAACTCACTCACCCACTCATTCACACACTAACCCACTCACACTGACTCACACACCCACACTCACTCACCCACTCATTCACACACTCACCCACTCACACTGACTCACACACTCACACAATAAAACTCACTCATCCACTCATTCACACACTAACGCACTCACACTGACTCACACACTCACACAATCAAACTCACTCACCCACTCATTCACACACTCACCCACTCACACACTCACACACTCAAACTCACTCACCCACTCATTCACACACTAACCCACTCACACTGAATCACACACTCAAACTCACTCACCCACTCATTCACACACTAACCCATTCACACTGACTCACACACTCACACAATCAAACTCACTCACCCACTCATTCACACACTCACTCACTCACACTGACTCACACACTCACACACTCAAACTCACTCATCCACTCATTCACACACTAACCCACTCACACTGACTCACACACTCACACAATCAAACTCACTCACCCACTCATTCACACACTCACCCACTCACACTGACTCACACACTCAAACTCACTCACCCACTCATTCACTCATTCACTCACTCACCCACTCACACTGACTCACACAATCAAACTCACTCACCCACTCATTCACACACTCACCCACTCACACTGACTCACACACTCACACACTCAAACTCACTCACCCACTCATTCACACACTCACCCACTCACACTGACTCACACACACACACACTCAAACTCACTCACCCACTCATTCACACACTAACCCACTCACACTGACTCACACACCCACACTCACTCACCCACTCATTCACACACTCACCCACTCACACTGACTCACACACTCACACAAGCAAACTCACTCATCCACTCATTCACACACTAACGCACTCACACTGACTCACACACTCACACAATCAAACTCACTCACCCACTCATTCACACACTCACACACTCACACACTCAAACTCACTCACCCACTCATTCACACACTAACCCACTCACACTGAATCACACACTCAAACTCACTCACCCACTCATTCACACACTAACCCACTCACACTGACTCACACACTCACACACTCAAACTCACTCACCCACTCATTCACACACTAACCCACTCACACTGACTCACCCACTCACTCACTCACTCAAACTCACTCACCCACTCATTCACACACTCACCCACTCACACTGACTCACACACTCAAACTCACTCACACACTCAAACTCACTCACCCACTCATTCACTCATTCACTCACTAACCCACTCACACTGAATCACACACTCAAACTCACTCACCCACGCATTCACTCACTCACCCACTCACACTGACTCACACACTCAAACTCACTCACCCACTCATTCACACACTCACCCACTCACACTGACTCACACACGAAAACTCACTCACCCACTCATTCACACACTCACCCACTCACACTGACTCACACACTCACACACTCAAACTCACTCACCCACTAATTCACACACTAACCCACTCACACTGAATCAGACACTCAAACTCACTCACCCACTCATTCACACACTAACCCACTCACACTGACTCAAACACTCACACACTCAAACTCACTCACCCACTCATTCACTCATTCACTCACTCACCCACTCACACTGACTCACACACTCAAACTCACTCACCCACTCATTCACACACTCACCCACTCACACTGACTCACACACTCACACACTCAAACTCACTCACCCACTCATTCACACACTAACCCACTCACACTGACTTAAACACTCACACACTCAAACTCACTCACCCACTCATTCACTCATTCACTCACTCACCCACTCACAATGACTCACATACTCAAACTCAGTCACCCACTCATTCACACACTAACCCACTCACAACCGCCATTCGCCACAAAGTGGTGGTGATGTCACCACAGCGCTTGTGCCAGGCTATGTGCACTTTAAGGCCATGTGAAATATCGAACGTCCACTGGTAGGAGGCCACGGGACAGACCCAGGTACCATGGGTTGACTGATTGAGATGACAGGCCAATGCACCACCTGTGCCCCCTACGGGGCCAACTTCCTGTGCTTCAGCCACCTAGTGCTCGTTTTGTGAGTGTCACTCTTCTGCCCTCCATTGTTGCTGAAGGAAGATTGCCTCCATCTACCCAGCAGCGTCCTTCACGAGCCTCTTCCACAATGCTGGTACCAGTCATCGGCAAGTTCACTCAGCTCCACATCCGTTTGTACCAAATCACTCCATCTCTTCTCTAGCCCATGCTGCACCTGTTTAGCCCCCTTTATCCGGTCGAACAAAAGCTGTTTAGGCATGCACTGGCTGGGCCTGCCGTAGGAGCTTACCGATTGGACATTGTCCAGTTCTTTAAAGGATTTGTGAGCTCCTCACACAATCCAGCCTGGTTAAACCCAGGATGAATCGTAGACAGGTCAGCCTAAATGTTTTTAACCAGTGAAGATGTTCCATTAGGGGGGGGTCCATGTTTCGCAAGCACAGAGAAGGGAGGGGATGCCCATGGCCAAGAAAACCTGAAGCTTCATATGGAGCGACAGACCAGGTAGCTTCCACAGAGCCGATGAAAAGATATTGCTGCTCGGCTGATTCGGAGTGAGACCTCTGCTACAAACCGGAACCGGTTATGAGCACACTGCCCAGGTATGGAAAACTCTCTTTCGACAACTGCTCCATCACCATGTGGGAGTTGTGGGGATAGATGTTTGATGGCACAAAATACCCAGGCACCCACTAACTCACGCACACACACTCACCCACACACTCACGCACTCACACTGACTCACCAACTCACTCACTCACGCACTCACACTGACTCACACATTCACTAACTCACACACACAAACGCACTCTCTCACCCACTCACACACTGACTCACCCACTCACACTCTCACCCACTCACACACTCACGCACTCACACTGACTCACCCACTCACTCACACACTCACTCAGACACTGACTCACCCACTCACACACTCACACTCACACACTCACCCACTGACTCACCCACTCACACACTCAAACTCACTTCCACAGACTCACCCACTCACACACTCACTCACTCACACACTCACATTGATTCACCCACTCACTCACACACTGACTCACCCACTCACACACTCACTAACTCACACACTCACTCACACTGACTTACCCACTCACACACTGACTCACCCACTCACACAGACTCACCCACTCACCCACTCACACACACACTCACTCACACTCACACACTCACTAACTCACACACTCACTCACACACTCAAACTCACTTACACACTCAACTCACTTACACACTCACCCACTCACACTGACTCATGCACTCACACACTGACTCACCCACTCACCCACTCACACTGACTCACCCACTCACTCACACACTGACTCACCCACTCACACACTCACTAACTCACACACTCACACACTCACTCACACACTCAAACTCACTTACACACTCAAACTCACTTACACACTCACCCACTCACACTGACTCACCCACTCACACACTGACTCACCCACTCACCCACTCACACAGACTCACCCACTCACCCACTCACACACACACACTCACTCACAAACTCACACACTCACTCACACACTGACTCACCCACACACACACTGACTCACCCACTGACTCACACACACTCACTCACTCACACACTCACACACTGACTCACATACTCACACTGACTCACTCACTCACACACTGACTCACCCACTCACTCACACACACACTCACTCACACACTCACTCACCCACTGACTCACACACACACTGACACACACACTCACACACTCACACACACTCACACACTGACTCACTCACTGACTCACCCACTGACTCACACACTCACTCACTCACACACTCACACTGACTCACCCACTCACACACACTCACACACTGACTCACACACACACACTGACACACACACTCACACACACTCACCCACTCACACACTGACTCACACACACACTGACACACACACTCACACACTCACACAATGACTCACACACTCACACACTGACTCACCCACTGACTCACACACTCACACTGACTCACCCACTCACAAACTCAAACTCACAAGGGCTGTTAGCGAAGGCCGCCACAGGGCACCACAATTGAGCCAAGAATAATTATCTCAGGGGGCAACTGGGCCGTCAGATCAAAGCAAATTCTAGACAATGAAATAGTTACAAAACAAACTTAATAATAATAATAATAACAATGATAGCAATAATAGCAAGTAAAATTCACGCCTAAAACTTCGGTGAATTTAAAAATGGAGGACAGAGATGGCAGAATAGTGATAACTACTATTGGAACTAAAACTAATTTTAATTTACCAGGCAATGCCCCACTGAGCTATTAAGCTCTTTTTTAGAAGCCACCTGGCATCACAAATGATAGCTCAATAAAGTGGTGGCCCATCTAAATGTGGAGGGCAAATACTGGAGGGCACCAGAGAGAAATCCACGTGACCACCACGGTGAGATAGATAAACAGACGCAAACTCCCAGTATGGTGGGGCCAGGAGATGTTCTCTCCCTCGCCTGGAGTGTAGGAGGCAATGGGGGGCGGGTAGATCCTGGACCCTGACAATGCCTGCTGCTGCTGTATATTTGGAGTCTGCGTGTCTCTCTCACCATGGTGGTCACTGCGTGTGATGATGATAACCCGCCACTTCGTTGAGCTATCATTTGTGATGTCCAGGTCGCTTTGGAAAAAAACAGCTACTGTACATAGCATTGATAGGCGGTGGTTTGGGCTGCTGCAGTTCTTTATGATTACAATTTCCCTCCATTCATTGCTGCTAATCCTACATAATACACCGCCTACACATTCTACAAGGAGTGACTAACCCCACATCTGCATTTGTCATCAATATGCTAAATCCCTCTGTTGATATGTAAACTCCTTTGTCAAGGCGCTCTGCTCATCCCACCCAGCTTACAAGACGCTGCCAAGCTTAGCGGTGTTCATTAGGACGCCGTCCTCCCGACAGCTCCGTTCCTTCACCTGAGGACGACGGCTTATTGCATTGTCGCCGAAACGTCGTGAGAATTTTATTATCTTTTATTTTTTATTATTTCCCTTCTACGTGGTGACTTTACCGAAGGAACCAAGAATATGAATCCCTGCAAGTCACGAACGCTTTAAATCGAAAGCTACATAGCTCATCGCCGTCAGAGTGAAACAACGGAATGTCTGCAGCTTGAATAGCACAATGCATGCCCGGCCTCCTTGGTCTCCCCAGTGCTGATGTTTAACAACACCATACCAGGTCTCTGAATGAAGGTCGAGTCGACCTAGGGGAGGGCTAAGACCGCTTCAAATGTTAACCTACGTGCTGGGAAATACTCTCATCCGTTTGGCCGGGTGTCACGCTCTCACCTGATTGGCCGCTTGTGTAACGCTCTCACCTGATTGGCTGGGTGTAACGCCCTCACGTGATTGGCTGCACGTGTAACGCTCTCACTTGATTGGCCGCGTGTGACACTCTCACCTGATTGGCTGCGTGTAACGCCCTCGCGCGATTGGCCGCATGTGTAACGCTCTCACTTGATTGGCCGCGTGTGACACTCTCACCTGATTGGCTGCGTGTAACGCCCTCGCGTGATTGGCCGCATGTGTAACGCTCTCACTTGATTGGCCGCGTGTGACACTCTCACCTGATTGGCTGCGTGTGCGTGACTTCAGGACCACAGGGATGAAATCCTGGAAGCCGTTCTTGTGACGCTTGTGAGCTGACAAACGCACACACAGACACACGCACACATACAGACACACGCACACAGACACACGCACACATACACACACGCAGACACACGCACACATACACACGCACGCAGACACACGCACACATACACACACGCACACGCAGACACACGTACACATACAGACACACGCACACATACGCACACATACACACGCGCACAGACACACGCGCACAGACACACCCACACAGACACACGCACACATCCACACGCACACATACACACGCACACATACACACGCCCACAGACACACGCACACAGACACACGCACACAGACACACGCACACAGACACGCACACATACACACGCACACAGACACACGCACACATACACACGCACACACGCACACAGACACACAGACACAGTGAGTAAATGGGTGAGTGAGTGACTCACTTGATGAGTGAGTGGGTGGGTGAGTGGGTGAGTGAGTGAGTGGGTGAGTGAGTGACTCACTTGGTGAGTGAGTGGGTGGGTGAGTGGGTGAGTGAGTGGGTGAGTGACTCACTTTGTGAGTGAGTGGGTGAATGGGTAAGTGAGTGACTGACTTGGTGAGTGAGTGAGTGGGTGAGTGAGTGGGTGAGTGACTCACTTGGTGAGTGAGTGAGTGGGTGAGTGAGTGGGTGAGTGAGTGGGTGAGTGAGTGAGTGGGTGGGTGAGTGAGTGGGTGAGTGGGTGGGTGAGTGAGTGAGTGAGTGGGTGAGTGGGTGAGTGAGTGAGTGGGTGGGTGAGTGAGTGGGTGAGTGAGTGAGCGAGTGAGTGAGTGGGTGGGTGAGTGAGTGGGTGAGTGAGTGGGTGAGTGAGTGGGTGAGTGAGTGGGTGAGTGAGTGAGTGAGTGGGTGAGTGAGTGAGTGAGTGGGTGAGTGGGTGAGTGGGTGAGTGAGTGAGTGACTCACTTGGTGAATCCCCCTCATCCGGGCTGACCCCTCCCCCGATGGCCTCCCAGATCCCCCGCTTGCCCCCTCGCCCCTCCCCCCCCTCCCCCCCGTGGTGAACTTCGAACTCAGAGGCCCCCACAGCGCCGCCGCCGCCATCCCCCCGGCCCCCACCGCCCCTCCCACGCTCCCGCATCTCCAGCTCAGAGAATCTCAGCATGGCCCTCTGCAGGGGTAAGGAGGAGACAGGGTGAGGAGACAGGGTGAGTGAATGGTGAGGAGACAGGGTGAGGAGACAGGGTGAGGAGACAGGGTGAGGAGACAGGGTGAGTGAATGGTGAGGAGACAGGGTGAGGAGACAGGGTGAGGAGACAGGGTGAGGAGACAGGGTGAGGAGACAGGGTGAGTGAATGGTGAGGAGACAGGGTGAGGAGACAGGGTGAGGAGACAGGGTGAGGAGACAGGGTGAGTGAATGGTGAGGAGACAGGGTGAGGAGACAGGGTGAGGAGACAGGGTGAGGAGACAGGGTGAGTGAATGGTGAGGAGACAGGGTGAGGAGACAGGGTGAGGAGACAGGGTGAGGAGACAGGGTGAGGAGACAGGGTGAGTGAATGGTGAGGAGACAGGGTGAGGAGACAGGGTGAGGAGACAGGGTGAGGAGACAGGGTGAGTGAATGGTGAGGAGACAGGGTGAGGAGACAGGGTGAGGAGACAGGGTGAGGAGACAGGGTGAGGAGACAGGGTGAGTGAATGGAGAGGAGACAGGGAGAGGAGACAGGGTGAGTGAATGGTGAGGGGACAGGGTGAGTGAATGGTGAGGAGACAGGGTGAGGAGACAGGGTGAGGAGACAGGGTGAGGAGACAGGGAGAGGAGACAAGGTGAGTGAATGGTGAGGAGACAGGGTGAGGAGACAGGGTGAGGAGACAGGGTGAGTGAATGGTGAGGAGACAGGGTGAGGAGACAGGGTGAGGAGACAGGGTGAGGAGACAGGGTGAGTGAATGGTGAGGAGACAGGGTGAAGAGACAGGGTGAGGAGACAGGGTGAGGAGACAGGGAGAGGAGACAAGGTGAGTGAATGGTGAGGAGACAGGGTGAGTGAATGGTGAGGAGACAGGGTGAGGAGACAGGGTGAGGAGACAGGGTGAGTGAATGGTGAGGAGACAGGGTGAGGAGACAGGGTGAGTGAATGGTGAGGAGACAGGGTGAGGGGACAGGGTGAGGAGACAGGGTGAGTGAATGGTGAGGAGACAGGGTGAGGAGACAGGGTGAGGAGACAGGGTGAGGAGACAGGGTGAGTGAATGGTGAGGAGACAGGGTGAGGAGACAGGGTGAGGAGACAGGGTGAGGAGACAGGGTGAGTGAATGGTGAGGAGACAGGGTGAGGGGACAGGGTGAGTGAATGGTGAGGAGACAGGGTGAGTGAATGGTGAGGAGACAGGGAGAGGAGACAGGGTGAGTGAATGGTGAGGAGACAGGGTGAGGAGACAAGGTGAGTGAATGGTGAGGAGACAAGGTGAGTGAATGGTGAGGAGACAAGGTGAGTGAATGGTGAGGAGACAGGGTGAGGGGACAGGGTGAGGAGACAGGGTGAGGAGACAGGGTGAGGAGACAGGGAGAGGAGACAGGGTGAGTGAATGGTGAGGAGACAGGGTGAGTGAATGGTGAGGAGACAGGGTGAGGAGACAGGGTGAGGAGACAGGGTGAGTGAATGGTGAGGAGACAGGGTGAGGAGACAGGGTGAGTGAATGGTGAGGAGACAGGGTGAGGGGACAGGGTGAGGAGACAGGGTGAGTGAATGGTGAGGAGACAGGGTGAGGAGACAGGGTGAGGAGACAGGGTGAGGAGACAGGGTGATGAGACAGGGTGAGTGAATGGTGAGGAGACAGGGTGAGGAGACAGGGTGAGGAGACAGGGTGAGGAGACAGGGTGAGTGAATGGTGAGGAGACAGGGTGAGGAGACAGGGTGAGGAGACAGGGTGAGGAGACAGGGAGAAGAGACAAGGTGAGTGAATGGTGAGGAGACAGGGTGAGTGAATGGTGAGGAGACAGGGTGAGGAGACAGGGTGAGGAGACAGGGTGAGTGAATGGTGAGGAGACAGGGTGAGGGGACAGGGTGAGGGGACAGGGTGAGGAGACAGGGTGAGTGAATGGTGAGGAGACAGGGTGAGTGAATGGTGAGGAGACAGGGAGAGGAGACAGGGTGAGTGAATGGTGAGGAGACAGGGTGAGGAGACAAGGTGAGTGAATGGTGAGGAGACAAGGTGAGTGAATGGTGAGGAGACAAGGTGAGTGAATGGTGAGGAGACAGGGTGAGGGGACAGGGTGAGGAGACAGGGTGAGGAGACAGGGTGAGTGAATGGTGAGGGGACAGGGTGAGGAGACAGGGTGAGTGAATGGTGAGGAGACAGGGTGAGGAGACAAGGTGAGTGAATGGTGAGGAGACAAGGTGAGTGAATGGTGAGGAGACAGGGTGAGGGGACAGGGTGAGGAGACAGGGTGAGGAGACAGGGTGAGGAGACAGGGAGAGGAGACAGGGTGAGGAGACAGGGTGAGTGAATGGTGAGGAGACAGGGTGAGGAGACAGGGTGAGGAGACAGGGTGAGTGAATGGTGAGGGGACAGGGTGAGAAGTTAGCATGACTGAATTTTTTGAAATCATTAATGCAACATCACCACCACCACCACCACAACCACGTCACTAGAACACCAACATAACCACATCTCCACAACAATGTCACTACAACACTACCACGACAAATACATCACCACAACCACCACATCACCACATCACCACAATACCACCACAACATCACTACAATACCACCACAACCACCACCCCCTCATCACCACCACCTCATCATCACCACCACCACCCCCTCATCACCACCATCACCACCACCACCATCACCACCTCATCACCACCATCACCACCACCACCATCACCACCTCATCACCACCATCACCATCACCACCTCATCACCACCATCACCACCACCATTTCTGTCATCTTGGGCTGAGTTATTTCTCCTCCCCCACCCCTCCCTTCTGCTCATCTTAATCGGTGCCCCCCTCTCTCATCATTACATCACCAGAACATCACCAGAACATCACCCTCCATCACCCTCCCCACCGTCCCCACCCTCCATCACCCTCCCCACCCTCCATCACCCTCCATCACCCTCCATCACCCTCCACCCCTCCATCACCCTCCCCACCCTCCATCACCCTCCACCCCTCCATCACCCTCCCCACCCTCCATCACCCTCCATCACCTCCATCACCCTCCCCACCCTCCATCACCCTCCATCACCTCCATCACCCTCCCCACCCTCCATCACCCTCCATCACCCTCCATCACCCTCCATCACCCTCCCCACCCTCCATCACCCTCCATCACTCTCCATCACCCTCCATCACCCTCCATCACCCTCCATCACCCTCCACCCCTCCATCACCCTCCATCGCCCTCCATCGCTCTCCATCGCCCTCCATCGCTCTCCATCACCCTCCATCACCCTCCATCACCCTCCCCACCCTCCATCACTCTCCCCACCCTCCATCACCCTCCATCACCCTCCATGACCCTCCATCACCCTCCATCACCCCCTCCACCCCTCCATCACCCTCCATCGCCCTCCATTGCCCTCCATCACTCTCCATCACCCTCCATCACCCTCCCCACCCTCCATCACCCTCCATCACCTCCATCACCCTCCCCACCCTCCATCACCCTCCATCACTCTCCATCACTCTCCCCACCCCTCCATCACCCTCCATCACCCTCCATCACCCTCCCCACCCTCCATCACTCTCCCCACCCTCCATCACTCTCCATCACTCTCCATCACCCTCCATCACCCTCCATCACCCTCCATCACCCCCTCCACCCCTCCATCACCCTCCCCACCCTCCATCACCCTCCATCACTCTCCATCACCCTCCCCACCCTCCATCACCCTCCATCACTCTCCCCACCCTCCATCACCCTCCATCACCCTCCATCACCCTCCATCACCCTCCACCCCTCCATCACCCTCCATCGCCCTCCATCGCTCTCCATCGCTCTCCATCACCCTCCATCACCCTCCATCACCCTCCCCACCCTCCATCACCCTCCATCACCCTCCATCACTCTCCATCACCCTCCATCACCCTCCATCACCCTCCATCACCCTCCACCCCTCCATCACCCTCCATCGCCCTCCATCGCTCTCCATCGCTCTCCATCACCCTCCATCACCCTCCATCACTCTCCCCACCCTCCATCACCCTCCATCACCCTCCATCACCCTCCATCACCCTCCATCACCCTCCACCCCTCCATCACCCTCCATCACCCTCCATCGCCCTCCATTGCCCTCCATCACTCTCCATCACCCTCCATCACCCTCCCCACCCTCCATCACCCTCCATCACCCTCCATCACCCTCCATCACCCTCCATCACTCTCCCTATGTCTCTCTCCCCTCCCCACGCGGTGGAGCGGCCTACACCCCCAACCCCGGTGTGGTGCCTCTCAGCCTTGCCCACACCACCATCTCCACGGAACTGAACTGCCTCACCCCGGTATCGGCAGGAGCCGGGATTGGGCGCAGGGTGACACCGCGGTGGTAGCCGCCGGTGCTGCCGCTGCTGCCGCTGCTGCCGCTGCTGCCGCTGCTGCTGCTGCAGTCCGGCTGCTGCTGCTGCAGCTGCTGCTGCTGCTGCTCACGGAGCACAAGGCCCCGTCTCCAGTCAGCTGCAATGATAGCGGACTGCCAGAGAGGCGGCACAGACACAGCCGCACCGCTCAACTCCCCACCCACAGACGCCAGCACCCACCCAGCCACCTGCACTCGCACCTACCCACCTACCCACCTGCACATCCACCCACATGTACACCCACCCGGAGACCCACCTACACACCCACCTGTTCACCTGTACACCCTCACCCCGCACACCCACCTACCGGCACACCCCACACCCACCCATTTACCTGCACCCCTGCACATACCTATCCACCCGCACAACCGCCTACCCACCGGCACACCCAAACCCATCCACCTACCCACCTGCATATCCACCTGCACACCCACACATCCACCTGCTACCCCATAGAGCCGCACACCCACACACCTACCACCTGCACATCCACCCACCCAAACACCCTCACGCCCACGCACCTACCCACCCACACACCCACCCAGCTACCTACCCACACACCCACCCACCTACCCACCCACACACCCACGCACCTACCCACCCACACACCCACGCACCTACCCACCCACACACCCACGCACCTACCCACCCACACACCCACGCACCTACCCACCCACACACCCACGCACCTACCCACCCACACACCCACCTACCCACCCACCCACACACCCACCCACACACCCACCTACCCACCCACACACCCACGCACCTACCCACCCACACAACCACCTACCCACCCACACACCCACCCACCTACCCACCCACCCACACACCCACCCACACACCCACCCACCCACCCACCTACCCACCCACACACCCACATACCCATCCAACAATAACCGCCATTTGGCACTAAGTGGTGGTGATGTCAACATGGGGCTTGTGCCAGGCTATGTGCACTTTAAGGCCACGTGAAGTGTCGAACGTCCACTGGCAGGAGGTCACGGGACAGACCCAGGTACCATGGGTTGACTGATTGAGCTGATTGACCGATACACCACCTGTGCCAACTGTGTTTTAGCCGCTCGCCACTCTGCTCGTTGTGAGCATCGCTCCTCTGCCCCCTATTGTTGCTGAAGGGCGTCATTCACGAATATCCTCCACAAAGGGTGGATTCCGCTGGCACCAGTTATTGGCAAGTCCACTCAGCTCCACGTCCTCCTGTACCACATCATTCCATCTCTTCTCTAGCCCATGCCACGCCCATTTAACTCCTTCTATCCAGCCAAACAAAATCTGTTTAGGCATGCAGTGGCTGGGCATGCGTACAACATGACCCAGCCAACGCAGCCTTGCCTGCTGGAGGAGCTCACCGATGGGACTGTGTCCAGATCTTTTGAGGATTTGAGAGCTCGTCACACAAGGATGGATCATAGGCAGGACAGCCTGAATATTTCTAACTGGAAAAGATGTTCCATTAGGGGGGCAATGCAGGTAGCTTCCACGCAGCGGCGTTATGCAGCCGATGAAGAGAAAACGCCGCTCGACTGATTTGGAGTGAGACCTCTACTGTCAAATCAGAGCTGGTCTTAAGCACACTGCCCAGAGAAAGAAACGTCTCCACTCTCTCCACAACTGCCCCATCACACCAATGGGGAGGTGAGGGGATGGAGTGTTTGATGACACGAAATACCCAGGCAGGTGCTTAGTTTAGAATGGGCTTATGGGTAAGGCACCACCTCTTAGTAGCATGCTCCAGGTTTAGCAGCAGCACCTCCAACTCCTCCTCAGAATAAGCAGCAATCACAAGATCATCGGCATACGTAACATTGTTGGCCAATCGGGAGCCCTCCCTAGACGGCACCCGGGCATCGATCAGCCTCCCATTGTATCTGTACCAGATGGAAATTCCTCCGGTTCAGCCATGAAAAACTTCTCGAACTACGCGGTTGCAAAAAAATAATGTAGGTGCCAGAGAACATCTCTGTCGTACCCCAAGGTGAACAGGGAAAGCCTCTGACTCCCGGCCATGTACAGTGAGGGAAAAAAGTATTTGATCCCCTGCTGATTTTGTACGTTTGCCCACTGACAAAGAAATGATCAGTCTATAATTTTAATGGTAGGTTTATTTGAACAGTGAGAGACAGAATAACAACAACAAAACCCGGGAAAACGCATGTCAATAATGTTGTAAATTGATTTGCATTTTAATGAGGGAAATAAGCATTTGACCCCCTCTCAATCAGAAAGATTTCTGGCTCCCAAGTGTCTTTTATACAGGTAATTAGCTGAGATTAGGAGCACACTCAAAGGGAGTGCTCCTAATCTCAGCTTGTTACCTGTATAAAAGACACCTGTCCACAGAAGCAATCAATCAATCAGATTCCAAACTCTCCACCATGGCCAAGACCAAAGAGCTCTCCAAGGATGTCAGGGACAAGATTGTAGATCTACGCAAGGCTGGAATGGGCTACAAGACCATTGCCAAGCAGCTTGGTGAGAAGGTGACAACAGTTGGTGCGATTATTCGCAAATGGAAGAAACACAAAAGAACTGTCAATCTCCCTCGACCTGGGGCTCCATGCAAGATCTCACCTCGTGGAGTTGCAATGATCATGAGAACGGTGAGGAATCAGCCCAGAACTACACGGGAGGATCTTGTCAATGATCTCAATGCAGCTGGGACCATAGTCACCAAGAAGACATTTGGTAACACACTACGCCGTGAAGGACTGAAATCCTGCAGCGCCCGCAAGGTCCCCCTGCTCAAGAAAGCACATATACATGCCCGTCTGAAGTTTGCCAATGAACATCTGAATGATTCAGAGGACAACTGGGTGAAAGTGTTGTGGTCAGATGAGACCAACATGGAGCTCTTTGGCATCAACTAAACTCGCCGTGTTTGGAGGTGGAGGAGGAATGCTGCCTATGAGCCCAAGAACACCATCCTCACCGTCAAACATGGAGGTGGAAACATTATGCTTTGGGGGTGTTTTTCTGATAAGGGGACAGGACAACTTCACCGCATCAAAGGGACGATGGATGGGGCCATGTACCGTCAAATATTGGGTGAGAACCCCCTTCCCTCAGCCAGGGCATTGAAAATGGGTCGTGGATGGGTATTCCAGCATGACAATGACCCAAAACACACAGCCAAAGCAACAAAGGAGTGGCTCAAGAAGAAGCACATTAAGGTCCTGGAGTGGCCTAGCCAGTCTCCAGACCTTAATCCCATAGAAAATCTGTGGAGGGAGCTGAAGGTTCGAGTTGCCAAACGTCAGCCTCGAAACCTTAATGACTTGGAGAAGATCTGCAAAGAGGAGTAGGACAAAATCCCTCCTGAGATGTGTGCAAACCTGGTGGCCAACTACAAGAAACGTCTGAACTCTGTGATTGCCAACACGGGTTTTGCCACCAAGTACTAAGTCATGTTTTGCAGAGGGGTCAAATACTTATTTCCCTCATTCAAATGCAAATCAATTTACAACATTTTTGACATGCATTTTTCCGGATATTTTTTGTTGTTATTCTGTCTCTCACTGTTCAAATAAACCTACCATTAAAAATCAGCAGGGGATCAAATACTTTTTCCCTCACTGTAGCTTTACCCGGGCCTGACCACCATCTTGAAGGTCCTTAATGATGGTGAGCAGAGAGTAAGGGACTCTGAAAGCACTTTGAACAACACAGAGCCCAGGCCTAGTGATGGAATCATAGGCCTTGACCAGGGCCAATATAGCAGAAATATTGGTCCTGTTGGAATTCCTTACACCTCTGCTGTAGCAGACGGACAAAAAAAATATGGCATCTGTGCAGGACCGCCCTAGCCTGAAACCACATTTTAATCACCACTAAACAGAGTTTTAAATTAAATTCAAGGTGGAAGAGTTACCAGCCCCTCCCACCCATTAATTGCCCCCATTGGCTGCTGTGGTGTCTACACACACCATGAGGGGAACAGCCACTTGAAATTGGTTTTACCCCCTAAGGCATTGCTCACCACAGGGTTACTGTCCGGCACCACGGAGGAAGCAGGAGGTTGATTTGCCGGACTACCCATCCACCCACCTACCCACCCACCTACCCATCCACCCACACACTGGCACACGTGTCCAACCGCCTATCCACCCGCACACCGACACACCTGCCCAACCAGCTACCCACTCACACACACGTCTAACCACCTCCCCACCCACCTACACACCCAACCACCTACCCATCCACCCACACACTGGCACACGTGTCCAACTACCTACCCACCCACCTACCCATCCACCCACACACTGGCACACGTGTCCAACCAGCTACCCACTCACACACACGTCTAACCACCTCCCCACCCACCTACACACCCACCCACCTGCACAACAACAACCGCCATTCGCCACTAAGTGGCGGTGACGTCACCACGACGCTTATGCCAGGCTATGTGCACCCTGAGGCCACGTGAAGTGTCGAACGCCCGCTGGCAAGAGGTCACGGGGCAGACCCAGGTGCCACGGGTCGACTGACTGAGATGACTGGCTGGTGCACCACCTGTGCCCCCTACTGTGCCAACCTGCTGTGCTTTAGCCACCCGGCGCTCCGCTCGTTGTTGTGAGCGTCACTCCTCCGCCCTTCGTTGTTGTTGGAGGGCGACTGCCTCCAACTGCCCAATAGCGTCCTTCACGAGCCTCCTCCACAGAGGCCGATCTTGACACCGCTGGTACCTGTCATCGGCAAGTCCACTCAGCTCCACGTCCTCCTGTACCACATCACTCCATCTCTTCTCTAGCCCGTGCCGCGCCCGTTTAGCCCCCTCGATCCGGCCGAACAAAAGCTGTTTCGGCATGCGGTGGCTGGGCATGCGGGCTACATGACCCAGCCAACACAGCCTTGCCTGCCGGAAGAGCTCACCGATGGGACCTTGCCCAGATCTTTAAAGAATTTGTGAGCTCCTCACACAATCCAGCCTGGTTAAACCCAGAATGGATCGTAGACAGGCTAGCCTAAATGTTTCTAACCGGCGAAGATGTTCCATTAGGGGGGTCCACGTTTCGCAAGCGTAGAGAAGGGAGGGAATGACCGTGGCCGAGAAGACCTGAAGCTTAGTGCGGAGCGACAGACCAGGTAGCTTCCACACAGCGTTACGCAACCGATGAAAAGATATTGCCGCTCGACTGATTCGGAGTGAGACCTCTGCTGTTAAACTGGAGCCGGTCATAAGCACACTGCCCAGGTATGGGAAACTCTCCACTCTCTCCACAACTGCCCCATCACCGATTGGGAGTTGTGGGGGTGGAGTGTCCGATGGTACAAAATACCCAGGGAGGTGCTTAGTTTTCGTGGGGCTGATGGTAAGGCCCCATCTCTTAGTGGCACACTCCAGTCCCAGCAGCAGCGTCTCCAACTCCTCCTCTGAATGAGCAGCTATTACCAAATCATTGGCATACATAACGTGGTTGAGCAATAGGGAGCCATCCCTTGACCGCACCCGGGCATCGATCAGCCTCCCATTATATCTGTACCATATGGAGATTCCCCCGGTACAGCTATTGAAGGCTTCACGAACTACGTGGTCAAAATAGATGTTAAATAATGTGGGAGCCAGAGGACATCCCTGTCGCACCCCAAGGTGTACAGGGAATGGCTCTGACTCCCGGCCACGTAGTTTTACCCGGGCCCGCTCACCATCATGAAGGTCCTTAATGATTGTGAGCAGAGGGTCAGCGACTCCAAAAGCACGAAGAACAACCCAGAGCCCAGGCCTACTGATGGTATCATAGGCCTTGATCAGGTCAATCAAGCAGAGATGTAGGTCTTGTTGGAATTCCCTACACCTCTGCTGTAGCAGACGGACAGAAAATATGGCATCTGTGCAGGACCGCCCTTTCCTGAAACCGCATTGGGGCTCCGCAAGCCTCTCCTGAGCGTGCCTGGCAAGGCGATGTTGAATAATCCTTGCCAGGACCTTTCCCGGCACACTGAGGTGTGAGATGCCCCTGTAGTTGTTACAGTCTGTGCGGTCCCCCTTCTTAAAGAGGGGGACCACCAAGGCATCCTTCCAATCCTGCGGAACCCGTCCAGTAGTCCAGACTGTTGTTATGATGTCATATAGGGCAGTCTGTGCACAAACGTCACCCTCCCTCAGCATTTCGCTTGGGAGATCGTCTCTACCCGGTGGCTTTCCTGGTCTCAGACTCCGGATCGCCTTCAGTACTTCCTCAACAGATGGCACCTCAGCCAGCCACTCACAGGGGGTGACTTCTTCCAATATTTGAGGCACCGCAGCCTCAGCAGGGTCATCCTCACTTTGTGCCACGATGTTTTCCTGACTTGGGGATTTCCCCTCCCCCAGGACCTCACAGAAATGCTCAGCAAATCTGCAAACCTGTTCCTGGGGGTCGGAGATTGGATCACCGTTTTTTTCCCCTAATAGGTGTGGCGCTGCAGGTTACTTTATTGATGGAGGTAAATAGAGATTTGTGATCACGGGCCACTGAGGCAGACTCCATCTCCTCAGCAACCCGCGACCACCACCCATCCTTGCAGCGCCTCACGGCTCTCCGAACCTCCGAGCGAAGGCTGTGGTAAGCCTCCTCATTCTCTGACGTGGGATTCTGTAGCCGATGACAGTGGGCCTGTCGCTTTTTCTCAACCATCCTGAACACCACCTCTGTCAGCCAGGGTCTCTGGAGAGGTCTGGACCGCATACCCAAAGCAGCCATTGCAGCTGCATGAGTCACAGTCCTAAACCTCGCCCATTTACCCTCGACATCAGGAGGAGTGGGGGACGATGCCAACCCCAGCCGCAAGCGATGATGAAATTCTCGCTTGCAACTTTCATCAGATAACTGAGACCAGGCCACTTTAGGTTGGAATGGGGTCCTGGGTGTACACCCACCACCGGAGTGGAAGAATGGCAGGCGCATCTTACAGATGACTAGTCGATGGTCAGAGGGCAGATCAGTTCCACGGTAGGTCCTGGTGTCAAGGACATGGGCTCGCATCTGCTGGTCCGTCACTATGTAGTCCAGCAGATGTTCTTGCTTGGACCCGGCATGCATCCATGATGTTGTGTGGATGCGCCGATACCGGAACAGCGTGTTGGTAATTACAAGCCCATGGGCTGCACAAAAATCTAGCAGCCTCCTACCATTGTTATTGAGCTGATCTGGCCCATGCCTTCCAATCACTCCAGACCAGGTGCCAGCATCATGACCAACTCCGGCATTGAAGTCACCCAACAAGATGACTCTATCCCGAGGGGCCACTTTCACCAGCACCTGTGACAGGAGGTCATAGAAGGCATCTGACTCATCGGTTTTGCCTGCATCCCTCCACGGATGTTCGTCTTCGGTAGGGGCATAAGTAACCACGACCACCACTCCTCGCCTCCGGTTGATGGGAAGGCGAGCCCAAAGTAGCCTGGGGCTTACAGCTTCCCACACCTCACTGCCACGCTCCCACGCCCCCTTCATTCTTTTGTTCAAAAGAAGAGCCACACCCTGTTGTTTGGCAGTCTGCTGCCCCGAGTAGAGGACTGTCCACCCCTCATGGTGGCAGGAGCCAGAACCGGTCCACCGGACCTCCTGAATGCCACAGAGATCCAGGCGGTACCGGTCCAGCTCCCGACAGGAGTCGCAGCCTCTCCTCCGCAGTGAGCGTTCGAACATTCCACGTGGCCATCCGTAGCGGCTTTTCGTTGTTTCTGGAAGAGCCCCGAGGGTAGAGATTCAATCTCCTGGCTCCGCCAATTGGGGTTTAGCAAGGAGACGTCATAGACGCCTGTCCCCCCGGGGCCTCCGGCACAAGCTTATTAGTTAAATTTTGTATTCGTAGTTTAGTGGTAATTAATTAAAGGTGGAGGGGTTACCAGCCCCTCGCACCCGTCCAGAGCCCCCGTTTAGCCACTGTGGTGGACAGAGACGCCATGAGGGGAGGAGCCAATCGGAATTGGACCTCCCCCCACAGCACTGTCCACGACAGAGTTGCCCGTCCAGCACCACGAGGAGGTACCACGACCACCACTCCTCGCCTGCACACCCACCTGCACACCCTCCTGAACACCTATCCAACCACCTAGCCACCTGCACACTCGTCCAATCACCTACCCACCCATCCACACATCCGTTCAACCACCTACCCACCCCTCTAACCACCTATCCACCCATCCGCACACCCATCAAACCACCCACACCCCCCTAACCCACCTACCTGCACACCCAGACCCCCGCCCAATGCCCGTTCCACAGTGACACAACTGCTTACCCACACACCGGCCCACTCATCCACCCACCCTCAATTCCCTGGCTATCACCCACTACCCAGTAATACAACTGCCTTAGCAAAGTCTACACCGTCACTCACTCCATAAACTCACTTCATCATCACTCATACAATTGTATCATCAATTACACCCAATTACACTCACACCATAATGCTCACGCACCATTATCATACCATCAAGATACAATGACACCATCACCATCTCTATAACTCGCGCAATTCACCACAACACTCGCACCATAACACTACCACCACCGCACACCGATTACGCAAGCCAGCGGGAGTGCATTCACCGCTTGTTGCAGAGCTACGTGGCTCACAAGTAACTTGTTGATGGAGTTAAAAAGTGATTTATGATCACGGGCTACTTTGCTTGCCCCGTGATGTTATCGAGGAGCTGAGGGGTTTCACCCTTCCCCAAGACCTCACAGAAATGCTCAGCAAACCTGCAGACTTGTTCCTGGTTTGGGAGTGGGGGGTTGGAGATCGCCGATCTCTCCCTTAAGGGAGGTGACAGACGCAAAACCGCAAGATGGTTTCCTCGGTGGGGGATGAGCGAGGGGTGGGTGGAGTGTGTTGAGCGGTGGTGAGCGGTGGTGAGCGGTGAGTGGCGTGTGGTCAACGGTGAGCGGCGAGCGTGGCTCACCTGCAGGGCTCGCTGCTCGCGTCCCAGCGAGCGGTGAGCGTGAGTGGCGAGCGGTGAGCGTGAGTGGTGAGCGGTGAGCGGTGAGCGTGAGTGACGAGTGGTGAGTGGTGAGTGGGGAGTGGCGAGCGGTGAGTGGCGAGTGGTGAGCGTGAGTGGTGAGCGGTGAGTGGTGAGCGTGAGTGACAGTGAGCACCGGTGAGCGTGAGTGACGAGCGGTGAGTGACGAGCGGTGAGTGGTGAGTGGCGAGCGGCGAGCGTGGCTCACCTGCAGGGCTCGCTGCTCGCGTCCCAGCGAGCGAGCGTCACCGTGCAGCTCGGCGCCGCTGCCACTCTTGAAGCGGTCGCCCACGAAGCCAGCGGAGCTGGCGATGCGCCTGGTCAGCTGGGAGCCGCCCCCGCCCTTGGCTCGCACCCCTCCCCCTTCCCCCACGGGGTCCCCGTGACCCCCGCGGTCCCCGTGACCCCCGCGGTCCCCGTGACCCCCGCGGTCCCCGTGACCCCCGCGGTCCCCGTGACCCCGCGGTCCCCCCAACCGGCCAGGATCCCGCCAGGGGAGACCTCCCCCCTCGGCGTCTGCTCGCCGCCCCTCGCTCGGCGCGGGGGGAAGGGGACGGAGAGGCGGGGCCACCGGCGGCGGCGGCGGTGGAACCAGCCGGGGGGCTCGCTGTAGGAAGCCATGGGGGGCTGGAAAATAGGGGGGGGCCCCCTGCCCCCCTTGCCTAGGACCCCTCCCCTCGCCATCCACCACCGCCCCCCTCTCCTCCTCCTCCTCAACAACAACAACCCTGGCCACCTCCGTTACTCCCCGCGGCTCCTCCTGCTGCTGCTGCCGCTGCTGCTGCTGCTCCTGTTGCTGCTGCTGCCGCTGCTGCCACTGCTGCCGCTGCTGCTGCTGCTGCTCCTCCTGCTGCTGCTGCCGCTGCTGCTCCTCCTCCTGCTGCTGCTGCTGCTCCTCCTGCTGCTGCTGCTGCTGTCGCTGCTGCTGCTGCTCCTGTTGCTGCTGCCGCTGCTGCTCCTCCTCCTGCTGCTGCTGCTGCTGCTGCCGCTGCTGCTGCTGCTCCTGTTGCTGCTGCTGCTCCTGTTGCTGCTGCCGCTCCTGTTGCTGCTGCTGCTGCTGCTGCTCCTGCCGCTGCTGCTGCTCCTGCCGCTGCTGCTGCTGCTGCTGCTGCTGCTGCGAGGTGGTGGTAGTGATGGTGGAGGAGGAGGAGGAGGAGGATCTTGATCTGGAGGTGTCCAGCAGGAGGGCAGCGGCTGGGGGCAGCAGCGAGGGCACCGGCGGCGTAGTCGTGAGGTCGTAGGGCAGGTAGCAGAAGTGGCGGCGGGCTGGGACCAGCGAGGGAGGGGCGGCGGGAGGGGCGGCGGCGGGCAGCGCCAAGGCCACACCTTCCAGTGCGGGCAGAATTGCGGGGGCGAGCACGCGAGGGGGCATGGCCATGGCCGCCGCCGCCGCCGCCGGGAAGGGCAGGCCGAAGCCGTCCGCTCGCAGCGGGCAGCAGCCACCGCCGCTGCCGCCCTCGGCCAGAGCTGCCCCCAGAGCTGCCGCCCCGCCCGCCCGCTGGGGGGTGGGGGTGGGCAGCAAGAGGCCGTTGCTGTGGCAGCTGCTGATGCTGCCGTGGAACTCCAGGAACTCCTGAGGGAGGGAGGGGTGGGGTGGGTGGGTGATTGTGTGGGTGAGTGGGTGGGTGGGTGGCTGAGTGGGTGGGTGGCTGAGTGGGTGAGTGGGTGGGTGAGTGGGTGGGTGGGTGAGTGGGTGGGTGGCTGAGTGGGTGGGTGGGTGACTGAGTGAGTGGGTGAGTGGGTGGGGTGGGTGGGTGACTGAGTGGGTGAGTGGGTGAGTGGGTGGGTGAGTGGGTGGGTGACTGAGTGAGTGAGTGGGTGGGTGACTGAGTGGGTGGCTGAATGGGTGAGTGGGTGGGTGAGTGGGTGGGTGGGTGAGTGGGTGGGTGGCTGAGTGGGTGAGTGGGTGGGTGGCTGAGTGGGTGGGTGAGTGGGTGGGTGGGTGAGTGGGTGGGTGAGTGGGTGGGTGACTGAGTGGGTGAGTGGGTGAGTGAGTGGGTGGGTGGGTGAGTGGGTGGGTGGCTGAGTGGGTGGGTGGCTGAGTGGGTGGGTGGCTGAGTGGGTGAGTGGGTGGGTGAGTGGGTGGGTGGGTGGGTGAGTGTGTGGGTGGCTGAGTGGGTGAGTGGGTGGATGGCTGAGTGGGTGAGTGGGTGGGTGACTGAGTGGGTGAGTGGGTGGGTGAGTGGGTGGGTGGCTGAGTGGGTGGGTGGCTGAGTGGGTGGGTGACTGAGTGGGTGAGTGGGTGGGTGAGTGGGTGAGTGGGTGGGTGAGTGGGTGGGTGGCTGAGTGGGTGGCTGAGTGGGTGGGTGGCTGAGTGGGTGGGTGGGTGACTGAGTGGGTGGGTGAGTGGGTGGCTGAGTGGGTGGGTGAGTGGGTGGATGAGTGGGTGGGTGGCTGAGTGGGTGGCTGAGTGGGTGGGTGGCTGAGTGGGTGGGTGGCTGAGTGGGTGAGTGGGTGGGTGAGTGGGTGGATGAGTGGGTGGGTGGCTGAGTGGGTGGCTGAGTGGGTGGGTGGCTGAGTGGGTGGGTGACTGAGTGGGTGAGTGGGTGGGTGAGTGGGTGAGTGGGTGGGTGAGTGGGTGGGTGGCTGAGTGGGTGGCTGAGTGGGTGGGTGACTGAGTGGGCGACTGGGTGGGTGGCTGAGTGGGTGGCTGAGTGGGTGGGTGAGTGGGTGGGTGACTGAGTGGGTGAGTGAGTAGGTGGCTGGGTGGGTGACTGAGTGGGTGGCTGAGTGGGTGGGTGAGTGGGTGGGTGACTGAGTGGGTGAGTGGGTGGGTGACTGAGTGGGTGGGTGAGTGGGTGGGTGGATGGCTGAGTGGGTGGCTGAGTGGGTGGGTGAGTGGGTGGGTGAGTGGGTGGGTGACTGAGTGGGTGAGTGGGTGGGTGACTGAGTGGGTGGGTGGGTGAGTGGGTGAGTGGGTGGCTGAGTGGGTGGCAGAGTGGGTGGGTGAACTGACACACATCTGGCAGGATGGTGACGTAACAGACGAATCCAGGACTCAGTCATGAACCAGTAAACGAGAGAGAGAGGGGGAGGAGTGTTGCTCCACTGGGGGGCTGGAGGGAGGCGCTGTCTCCCCCCCATCGATGCAGGCGTGCGTTTTGGCGTGTGCTTGTGTGTGTGTGTGCTTGTGTGTGTGTGTGCTTGTGTGTGTGTGTTTGTGCTTCCGTGTGTGTGTGTGCGCACGTGTGTGTGTGTGCTTGTGTGTGTGTGTGCTTGTGTGTGTGTGCTCGTGTGTGCTTGTGTGTGTGCTTGTGTGTGTGTGTGCGCGCGTGTGTGTGCTTGTGTGTGTGTGTGCTTGTGTGTGTGTGTGCTCGTGTGTGTGCTTGTGTGTATGTGTGTGTGTGTGCACGCGTGTGTGTACGTGTGCTTGTGTGTGTGCTTGTGTGTGTGTGTGTGCTTGTGTTAGTGTGCTCGTGTGTGTGCTTGTGTGTATGTGTGTGTGCACGCGTGTGTGTGTGTGTGCTTGTGTGTGTGTGCTTGTGTGTATGTGTGTGTGCACGCGCGTGTGTGTGTGTGTGCTTGTGTGTGTGTGCTCATGTGTGTGCTTGTGTGTGTGTGTGTGCTTGTGTTAGTGTGCTCGTGTGTGTGCTTGTGTGTATGTGTGTGTGTGTGCACGCGTGTGTGTGCGTGTGCTTGTGTGTGTGCTTGTGTGTATGCTTGTGTGTGTGCTTGTGTGTGTGCTTGTGTGTGTACTTGTGTGTATGCTTGTGTGTGTGTGCTTGTGTGTGTGTGTGCTTGTGTGTGTGCTTGTGTGTGTGCTTGTGTGTGTGCTTTGTGTGTGTGTGTGCTTGTGTGTGTGTGCGCGCGCGCGTGTGTGCTTGTGTGTGTGCGTGTGTGTGTGTGCGTGTGCTTGTGTGCGTGTGTGTGTGCTTGTGTGTGCGCGTGTGTGTGCGCGTGTGTGTGCGCGTGTGTGTTTGTATGCGTGCGTGTGTGTGCGCGTGTGGAGAGCGTGCATGTGTGTGCGCGTGTGTGTGTGCGTGTGTGTGCGCGTGCGTGTGTGCGCGCGTGTGTGTGTGCTTGTGTGTGTGCGCGTGCGTGTTTGTATGCGTGCGTGTGTGCTTGTGTGTGTGGAGAGCGTGCACTCACAGCGTAGTGGGGGTAGCGTCGTGCTGGAGTTTTGTCCGTGGGGGGCTGTGAGACCCCCTCTGACACGTCCATCACATCCGACCTGCAGCACCCACCAAACACAACAACACACAGAGTGACACAAGGGGTGACAGAGACATAGGTCACCCACCCCCTGTGTAGCCACACACATGCTGTTGGGGCAAGTGCTGTTGGGGCAAGTGCTGTTGGCGAGTAACACGGTGCACACGCATGTACACACGAACACACACCAAGCCCCACATGTACACACACCGCAAGTACACTCACATGTACACACGTACACACACCACACGTACACACACCATACGTACAAACACTATGCGTACACACATACACACCGCACATATACACACTACACATAATATGTACACACACTACAACAACAACAACCGCCATTCGCCACTAAGTGGCGGTGACGTCACCACGACGCTTGTGCCAGGCCATGTGCACCTTGAGGCCACGTGAAGTGTCGAACGCCCGCTGGCAGGAGGTCATGGGGCAGATCCAGGTGCCACGGGTCGACTGACTGAGATGACTGAGATGACTGGCTGATGCACCACCTGTGCCCCCTACTGTGCCAACCTGCTGTGCTTTAGCCACCCGGCTTTCCGCTCGTTGTTGTGAGCGTCGTTCCTCCGCCCTCCGTTGTTGTTGGAGGGCGACTGCCTCCAACTGCCCAGCAGCGTCCTTCACGAGCCTCCTCCACAGAGGCCGATCTTGACACCGCTGGTAGCAGTCATCGGAAAGTCCACTCAGCTCCACGTCGTCCTGTACCACATCACTCCATCTCTTCTCTAGCCCGTGCCGCGCCCGTTTAGCCCCTCGATCCGGCCGAACAAAAGCTGTTTCAGCATGCGGTGGCTGGGCATGCGGGCTACATGACCCAGCCAACGCAGCCTTGCCCGCCGGAGGAGCTCACCAATGGGACCTTGCCCAGTCGAGCGGCAATATCTTTTCATCGGTTGCGTAACGCTGTGTGGAAGCTACCTGGTCTGTCGCTCCGCACTAAGCTTCAGGTCTTCTCGGCCACGGTCATTCCCTCCCTTCTCTACGCTTGCGAAACGTGGACCCCCCTAATGGAACATCTTCGCCTTGTTAGAAACATTTAGGCTGGCCTGCCTACGATCCATCCTGGGTTTAACCAGACTGGATTGTGTGAGGAGCTCACAAATCCTTGAAAGATCTGGGCAATGTCCCATTGGTGTATGCACACACACAGAGTCACAGACACACCCACACACCTGTGCACGCTGGGCCACATCGAGTCATGATGATGCTGCTGCTGCTGCTGCAAATCGAGGTGATGAGACAGATCCCTGTGCGTTACATGAGCCTGCACACAGACACACGGACACAGACAAAAAGACAAAGATCCCCCGTGTAGCCTTAACAGACTTTTGGGGTAAGTGCTGTTAGCGAGCACCTATGAAGGCCGGCAAGGCACACGAGGGAGTGGGTGACCAGTAACGCGCCCGACCGCCTTTGTCTCCCCAGCTGCGATGTTTACACACCGCACCAGGCTGAGTTGATCAGGGAGAGGCTCAGGTACCAGTTCAGATAATCGTCACCGGTGTTGGCCGTGAGCGGGAATCGATTTGGGGCCACCGGGTTCGTAGCGCAGCGTAGCGCTAACCGCTACACTACCGCTCACAGATTCACGCAGACACACACACAGACACAGACACAGGTCCCCCATATAGCCTTCAACAGACTTCTAGGCCAAGTGCCCCGTCATAGATCATGGCTGTCGCCTGATGAGGCTCGTTGAGGTGGGTTTTACTCTACCAACACAACAACGGGTGTCGCGCTGAACTAGTTAACGCAATTGGCGCATGTTTAGTTTACATGACTAAACTTTCACTGATTGGCTGTGTCGGGTGGTAGTGGTGGTGGTGGTTGCGGGTTGAACGACACATTTATATTTTACGTCTTCTTCTTCTTCTTTGTGTTTCCTGTCCCACCTATAAAGTCTTTTCCCAATATTCTTCAGAGGCCACCACTTCTAGTCTCGGCGTTGCCAAATCCTGAGCAGTGCATTGTGGTGCTGCAGGGCATCTCGGGAGATGAGTCACGTGGTTGTGTCTCTCCTGACAAGCACATTGTCCGGTTGCGCAGAAGCCCCATGGTTTCGCGAGAGTTGCATCTGCCCAAACTCACTCTCAGTCCGTTTAGACTCCGCCATGCGAGCCATTTGGAATTGGAGCCAGATGCAGGCTCCTCACTGGGGATGATTCCTCGCCGGCTTCATTGAGCAGAGTTGCCACTTGATTTCTCCCGTTCTTTCTGCCAGAGGGAAGTTCTAGCGCATTCCGACGATGTGGTCAGTGGAGTACAATAAGTTGTTTCTCGATGATAGAGGATGACGGGTGTGCTGGCTGATGGCTATGTAGCGGATGACGGACGTCCCACTCTGACTTGCCGGTCGTGGTGGTCACCTGCTACCTTTCTCCTGATGTTAGGGGGCGCTATGCCAGATAGTGAAATGTAGGCAGGGAACGTGTGATTTAGGGCAGTGTCAACATCTTTACTGTGGGTTGAGCATCCCCAGGTAGAGCACGCATCTTCCGCCACAGAGAGACAAAGTGCAAAGGAAGTGGCGAGTCGAGTGGATGGATGCGCTCCCTTCTTAGAATTTGCGAGCTTTCGTTGAATGCTGTTTCGCGTGTTGATCTTGGCTTTCATATTTAATGTGTGCCTTTTGTAGCTGAGTATACGAGCCAGTGTTGCCCGAAGTGCACTGCGTGACTGGTGTTCGAGGCTCTGATCTCCCCAGGTGACAGTTAGGTGTCCCTCTGCATCCCAGGTTATCAGGTGGAAGGCACGGATTTGGGTTCTAATCGGGTTGGGTTTGAGATTATTATTTAGGGAGTATCTTGACATCTTGTCCAGTGTCTTCCCCAGGATCTTCTCTGTGTTCTCGAAATTCCTCTGTTGTGTGGTGATACAGAGGTCATCAGCTTAGATGAACCACTGACAATCAGCAGGAAGTGGCTGATCGTTGGTACAGATATTGAATAAAGGTGGGGCGAGCACACTGCCTCGTGGCAAGACATTTCTACTTTTCTGCCCGTTTAGTTCCACGTAGAAGCGTCTGTTCTCTAGGAGTCTACGAACAGCCCTGGCTAAAGTCGAGGTCGCCAGTCATGAGGTGTAGTTTGCGGATCAAGATGCGGTGTTGAACTGTGTCACATGCAGCAGATAAGATCAACAAACGCTGCGCTGGTGATCATCTCTTGTTGGTAGCCATCTTCTTAAAGGAAAAGTGAATGTTCGCGAAGAGCATGTACAGGTGACCGCCGACTTACGACCCCCCCGTTTTTATGACCATTCTTATAGTCAGTCGGACCCCCAAAGCAATGACTAAAACTCGCATCCACAACCGCCAAATGACTGCTTCCGACGCATGACATGCGCAGACTCGTCAGCAGATGTCACCGCTTTGCCCCTCTGCCGTGTGTGTAAGCAGGGTGGAACAGCTTGACAAGTCTACAGCCGCGCCGAGCACTTTTTCTGTAAAATTTCCTTCAAAGTCTGAAAATCTTTCGCCTTTCGCTACGTCTGGGAAGAGAAAATGTGATGCACATGCAGAAAAGCACTAGAGGAATGACTTCATAAATGTTTGTAAAAGTTATGTTAAGGTACAATAAATGTTTTGTTTTGGTTATTTTCGTGGTCAATTTTGGGCATGTTATGGTACGTAATGGGTTTTCACGCACGGAACCCCAATTTATAACATTGCACCTATGGGTTTTAAGGGTTGGACTTACGACGGCTCTACTTGCGACTGTAGGTGTGGTGGTCGCCTGTATGTTGAACTTTTTTCGCACCATACGTAGCCAACCGTGCGAATCTGTGGATCTCTGTGGGTGTCTCTGTGGGTGTCTCTGTGGGCCTCGGTGTCTGCGCCGTGCGTAGCCAACCGTGCTAATCTGTGGGTCTCTGTGGGTGTCTCTGTGGGTGTCTCTGTGGGTCTCGGTGTCTGCGCCGTGCGTAGCCAACCGTGCTAATCGGAGGCGCGGGGGAAAGGACAAAGAAATAAACACAACAAGCAGTCCTAAAGAAATTCCTTCGTCAATGTAGATGACTTCAAAGTGTATCATAGCTCCCAGCAGCTTTCTAATATCAGGAGGGAAAAGCATTCCAGAGGACCGCAGAAGCAGCGCTTCTGAATGCGCATCGCGATGATGCGCATTCAGAAGTCCCTTTATTGGATGGCCCGGCCAAAAGCCGCTGTACAGCGCACGAGGGGGTGGGGGGGGGGAGGTGATCATCGCCACGCCCGGCCGCCTTTGTCTTCCCCAACGCTGATTGCTCACAGACATTCGCCGCCACCACCGTTGGTTGTGAGCGGGAATCGAACTCGGCCCGCCGGGGTTCGGGGTGCCAGGCAGCGCTAACCGTGAACCGCTACACTACACTAATCTCACACACAGCCACACACAGCTACACACAGCCACACACAGACACACACAGCCACACACAGCCACACAAAGCCACACAAAGCCACACACAGCCACACACAGCCACAAACAGCCACACACAACCACACAGCCACACAGCCACACACAGCCACACACAGCCACGCAGCCACACACAGCCACACACAGCCACACACAGACACACACAGACACACCCAGACACACACAGCCACACACAGCCACACAGCCATACACAACCACACACAGCCACACAAAGCCACACACAGCCACACACAGCTACACACAGCCACACACAGCTACACACAGCCACACAACCACACAAACACACACAGCCACACACAGCCACACAGCCACACACAGCCACACAGCCACACACAGCCACACAGCTACACACAGCCACACACAGCCACACACAGCCACACCTATCCACACTCACCCACACTCACACCCACCTTTCCACACTCACCCACACTCTCCCACACTCATCCACACTCTCCCACACTCACCCACACTCTCCCACACTCACCCACACTCTCCCACACTCTCCCACACTCACACCCAACTACCCACACTCACCCACACTCACACCCACCTATCCACACTCACCCACACTCACACCCACCTATCCACACTCACCCACACTCACACCCACCTAACCACACTCACCCACACTCACACCCACCTACAAACAAAGATCCCCCATATAGCCTCAACAGACTGTAGGGGCAAGTGCTGTTAGCGAGCACCTATGAAGGCCGAAACGGTCCACGAGGGGGTGGGTGGCCAGCACCACGCCCGACCGCCTTTGTCTCCCTAGTGGCGATATTTACACACCGCACCAGGTACTCATTTGAGGCTGAGTCGACCTAGGGGAGGCCTGGGACCGGTTCAGATAATCGTCACTGGTGTTGGCCGTGAGCGGGAATCGAACCCGGGTCGCCAGGTTCATAGCGCAGCGCGTTAACCGCTACACTACCGCTCCCCACTCACCCACACTCTCCCACACCCACCCACACTCACACCCACCTACCCACACTCACCCACACTCTGCCACACTCACCCACACTCACACCCACCTACCCACACTCACTCACCCAGACTCACACCCACCTAGCCACACTCACCCACCTACCCACACTCTCCCACACTCACCCACCTACCCACACTCACACCCACCTACCCACACTCACACCCACCTACCCACTCGCTCCCCCACACTCACCCACACTCACACCCACTCACACCCACACTCACACCCACCTACCCACACTCACACCCACCTACCCACTCGCTCCCCCACACTCACCCACACTCACACCCACCTACCCACACTCACACCCACCTACCCACACCCGCACCCACCTACCCACACTCACACCCACCTACCCACACTCACCCACACTCACACCCACACTCACCCACACTCACACCCACCTACCCACACTCACACCCACCTACCCACACCGACACCCACCTACCCACACCCACCTACTCACACCCACCTACCCAGACTCACACCCACCTACCCACCCCCACACCCACCTACCCACACTCACACCCACATACCCACACTCACACCCACCTACCCACACGCTCTCCCACACTCACCCACACTCACACCCACCTACCCACACCCACCTACCCACACTCACACCCACACCCACCTACCCACACCCACCTACCCACACCCACCTACCCACACTCACACCCACACCCACCTACCCACACTCACACCCACCTACCCACACTCACCCCCACCTACCCACACTCACCCAGACTCACACCCACCAACCCAGACTCACACCCACCAACTCACACTCGCACCCACCTACCCACACTCACACCCACACCCACCTACCCACACTCTCCCACACTCACCCACACTCACACCCACACTCACACCCACCAACCCAGACTCACACCCACCTACCCACACTCACACCCACCTACCCACACTCACCCACACTCACCCAGACTCACACCCACCTACCCACACTCTCCCACACTCACCCACCTACCCACACTCACACCCACCTACCCACACTCACACCCACCTACCCACACTCACACCCACCTACCCACTCGCTCCCCCACACTCACCCACACTCACACCCACCTACCCACACCCAGACCCACCTATCCACACTCACCCACACTCACACCGACCTACCCACACTCACCCACACTCACACCCACCTACCCACACCCACGCCCACCTACCCACACTTACACCCACCTACCCACACTCACACCAACCTACCCACACCCACCTACCCACACTCACACCCACCTACCCACACTCACACCCACCTACCCACACCCACACCCACCTACCCACACCCACCTACCCACCTACCCACACCCACCTACCCACACCCACCTACCCACACTAACACCCACCTACCCACCTACCCACACCCACCTACCCACACCCACCTACCCACCTACCCACACCCACCTACCCACACCCACCTACCCACACCCACCTACCCACACTCACACCCACCTACCCACACCCACACCCACCTACCCACACTCACACCCACCTACCCACACCCACCTACCCACACCCACACCCACCTACCCACACTCACACCCACCTACCCACACCTACCTACTCACCCACC
Organism: Petromyzon marinus; assembly: GCF_048934315.1. NCBI lineage: Eukaryota > Metazoa > Chordata > Hyperoartia > Petromyzontiformes > Petromyzontidae > Petromyzon > Petromyzon marinus. Next base: position 1,344,072 of record NW_027422603.1, on the reverse strand, counting down.
TACCCACACTCACACCCACACCCACCTACCCACCTACCCAAACTCTCTCCCACACTCACCCCGACACTCTGGGTGCGGAGCCGTCACTGACCACGTGGGGGCGCTGTGACCACGCGGGACACACGAACACGTGACGCGAGCAGCGCGCGTCGGCTTAGCACACAACACACACACAACACACACACCCCTAACACACACACCCCTAACACACACACCCCTAACACACACACACAACACACACAACACACACCCCTAACACACACACCCCTAACACACACACAACACACACACCCCTAACACACACACAACACACACCCCTAACACACACACACACCCCTAACACACACAACACACACACCCCTAACACACACACAACACACACACCCCTAACACACACACACACCCCTAACACACACAACACACACACCCCTAACACACACACCCCTAACACACACACACAACACACACCCCTAACACACACACACAACACACACCCCTAACACACACACCCCTAACACACACACACAACACACACACCCCTAACACACAACACACACACCCCTAACACACACACACACACCCCTAACACACACAACACACACACACCCCTAACACACACACACACCCCTAACACACACACACACCCCTAACACACACACACAACATACACACCCCTAACACACACACTCCCCTAACACACACACAACACACACACCCCTAACACACACACCCCTAACACACACACCCCTAACACACACAACACACACACAACATACACACCCCTAACACACAACACACGCGCCCCTAACACACACAACACACACAACACACACACCCCTAACACACACCCCTAACACACACAACACACACACCCCTAACACACACACACACCCCTAACACACACACCCCTAACACACACAACACACACCCCTAACACACAACACACACGCCACTAACACACACACACCCCTAACACACACACACACCCCTAACACACACACAACATACACACCCCTAACACACACACTCCCCTAACACACACACAACACACACACTCCTAACACACATACCCCTAACACACACACACAACATACACACCCCTAACACACACACACCCCTACCACACACACAACATACACGCCCCAACACACACACAACACACACATACCTAACACACTAACCCCTAACACACACACACACAACATACACGCCCCTAACACACACACACACACAACACACACGCCGCTAACACAGACACACACAACACACACACACCCCTAACACACACACAGCATACACGCCCCTAACACACACACACAACACACCCCTAACACACACACACAACATACACACCTCTAACACACACACACCCCTAACACACACGCAACATACACGCCCCTAACACACACACACAACATACACGCCCCTAACACACACACAACATACACGCCCCTAACACACACACACCCCTAACACACACACACAACATACACGCCCCTAACACACAGACAACATACACACCTATAACACACACACACACACCCCTAACACACACACACAACATACACGCCCCTAACACACACACAACACACACACCCCTAACACACACACACAACATACACGCCCCTAACACACACACAACACACACACCCCTAACACACACACCCCTAACACACAACATACACGCCGCTAACACAGACACACAACACACACACACCCCTAACACACACACACACACACCCCTAACATACAGTGAGGAAAAAAGTATTTGATCCCCTGCTGATTTTGTACGTTTGCCCACTGCCGAAGAAATGATCAGTCTATAATTTTAATGGTAGGTCTATTTGAACAGTGAGAGACAGAATAACAACAACAAAATTCGGAAAAACGCATGTCAAAATTGTTATAAATTGATTTGCATTTTAATGAGGGAAATAAGTATTTGACCCCTCTGCAAAACATGACTTAGTACTTGGTGGCAAAACCCTTGTTGGCAATCACAGAGGTCAGACGTTTCTTGTAGTTGGCCACCAGGTTTGCACACATCTCAGGAGGGATTTTGTCCCACTCCTCTTTGCAGATCTTCTCCAAGTCATTAAGGTGTCGAGGCTGACGTTTGGCAACTCGAACCTTCAGCTCCCTCCACAGATTTTCTATGGGATTAAGGTCTGGAGACTGGCTAGGCCACTCCAGGACCTTAATGTGCTTCTTCTTGAGCCACTCCTTTGTTGCCTTGGCCGTGTGTTTTGGTCATTGTCATGCTGGAATACCCATCCACGACCCATTTTAAATGCCCTGGTTGAGGGAAGGAGGTTCTCACCCAAGATTTGACGGTACATGGCCCCGTCCATCGTCCCTTAGATGCGGTGAAGTTGTCCTGTCCCCTTAGCAGAAAAACACCCCCAAAGCATAATGTTTCCACCTCCATGTTTGACGGTGGGGATGGTTTTCTTGGGGTCATAGGCAGCATTCCTCCTCCTCCAAACACGGCGAGTTGAGATGATTCCAAAGAGCTCCATTTTGGTCTCATCTGACCACAACACTTTCACCCAGTTGTCCTCTGAATCATTCAGATGTTCATTGGCAAACTTCAGACGGGCATGTATATGTGCTTTCTTGAGCAGGGGGACCTTGCGGGTGCTGCAGGATTTCAGTCATTCACGGCGTAGTATGTTACCAATTGTTTTCTTGGTGACTATGGTCCCAGCTGCCTTGAGATCATTGACAAGATCCTCCCGTGTAGTTCTGGGCTGATTCCTCACCGTTCTCATGATCATTGCAACTCCACGAGGTGAGAGCTTGCATGGAGCCCCAGGCCGAGGGAGATTGACAGTTCTTTTGTGTTTCTTCCATTTGCGAATAATCGCACCAACTGTTGTCACCTTCTCACCAAGCTGCTTGGCAATGGTCTTGTAGCCCATTCCAGCCTTGTGTAGGTCTACAATCTTGTCCCTGACATCCTTGGAGAGCTCTTTGGTCTTGGCCATGGTGGAGAGTTTGGAATCTGATTGATTGATTGCTTCTGTGGACAGGTGTCTTTTATACAGGTAACAAGCTGAGATTAGGAGCACTCCCTTTAAGAGTGTGCTCCTAATCTCAGCTCGTTACCTGTATAAAAGACACCTGGGAGCCAGAACTCTTTCTGATTGAGAGGGGGTCAAATACTTATTTCCCTCATTAAAATGCAAATCAATTTATAACATTTTTGACATGCGTTTTTCTGGATTTTCTTGTTGTTATTCTGTCTCTCACTGTTCAAATACACCTACCATTAAAATTATAGACTGATCATTTCTTTGTCAGTGGGCAAACGTACAAAATCAGCAGGGGATCAAATACTTTTTTCCTGTACACACAACACACACCCCGAACACACACACAACACACACACGCCCTTAATACACGCACACAACACACACAACACACACGCCCCTAATACACACACACAACACACACGCCCCTAATACACACCCCTAACACACAACGCACACACCCCTAACACACACCCCTAACACACACACAACATACACACACCCCTAACACACACACAACCCTAACACACACACACACACACCTAACACACAACGCACACACCCCTAACACACACACAACATACACACCCCTAACACACACACAACATACACACACCCTAACACACACCCCTAACACACACAAAGACAAAGATCCCCTGTATAGCCTAAACAGACTGTTGGGGCAAGTGCTGTTAACGAGTAGCAGCGCCTATTATGGCCGGCACTGTGGCACACGTGGGGGTGGGTGGCCAACACCACGCTCGACCGCCTTTGTCTCCCCAGTGGCGATGTTTTTTTTACAGAGCACCAGGTACTCATTGAGGCTGAGTCGACCTAGGGGAGGCCCAGGACCGGTTCAGACAATCGTCACAGGAGCAGGAATCGAACTCGGGTCATCGGTTTCGTAGCGCAGCGTAGCGCTAACTGCGACACGAACACTCCCCAGACACACACACAGACACACACACACACAGGTCCCACTAACACACACACACCCCTAACACACACACACACAGACACACAGGTCCCAGTAACACACACACACCCTAACACACACACACCCTTAACAACACACACACAGACACATACACGCACACACAGACACACACACACAGGTCCCACTAACACACACACAGACACACACACACTCCCCAGACATACACACACACAGACAAAGATAGACAAAGATAAAGATCCCCCGTATAGCCTTAACAGACTGTAGGGGCAAGTGCTGTTAGCGAGCACCTATGAAGGCCGGAACGGTACACGAGGGGGTGGGTGGCCAGCACCACGCCCGACCGCCTTTGTCTCCCTAGTGGCAATGTTTATACACCGCACCAGGTAATCATTTGAGGCTGAGTCGACCTAGGGGAGGCCCGGGACCGGTTCAGATAATCGTCACTGGTGTTGGCCGTGAGCGGGAATCGAACCCGGGTCGCCAGGTTCATAGCGCAGCGTAGCGCTAACCGCGACACTATCGCTCCCCACACACATACAGACACACACAGACACACACACAGGTCCCACTAACACACACAAACACCCCTAACAACACACACACACAGACACACACAGACACACAGGTCCCAGAACACACACAAATACCCCTAACACACACACACCCTTAACAACACACAGACACACACACGGACACACACGGACACACACACAGGTCCCACTAACACACACAAACACCCCTAACACACACACACCCTTAACACACACACAGACACACACACACAGACACACACACAGGTCCCACTAACACACACACAGACAGACAGGTCCCACTAACACACACAAACACCCCTAACACACACAGACCCTTAACAACACATAGACACACACACAGACACACGCACATCCAGGTCCCACTAACACACACAAAGACCCCTAACACACAACACACACACCCCTAACACACACAATACACATACAGACACAATACCACACACCCCTAACACACACACACACCACTAACACACACACAGACACACACATACAACACACACCCAGGTCCCACTAACACACACAAAGACCCCTAACACACACAACACACACCCCTAACACACACACACACAATACACACACAGACACAATACCACACACCCCGAACACACAACACACACCTCTAACACACACACACCACTAACACACACACACACCACTAACACACACATACAACACACACCCAGGTCCCACTAACACACACAAAGACCCCTAACACACACAACACACACTCCTAACACACACACACAATACACACACAGACACAATACCACACACCCCGAACACACACCCCTAACACACACACAATACACACACAGACACAATACCACACACCTCTAACCCACACACACCCCACACACACACACAATACACACACAGACACAATACCACACACCTCTAACCCACACACACCCCTAACACACACCCCACACAAACACACAATACACACACACCCTAACACACCACTAACACAGTCCAGAGAGTCGAGTGTTGTTAGCGAGTCGGCTCAGGTATTCTATGAAGGCCGGGCACGCCACGAGACGGGGTTGGTGGGTAGTCAGCACCACGCCCGTCCGCCTTTGTCTCACAGTGCTGCGATCTTCACTACACACAGCACCAGGTACTCTGTCGAGGCCGAGTCAACCTAGGGGAGGCCCAGGGACCGGTTCACATCATCGCTATCACCGGTCGTGTTAGCGGTGGCCGGGCTTTGTAGCGCAACGCGCTAACCGCTGCACCACCGCTCCCTATACACGCCTCAGCAACTGCCCCCCCCCTCACTCACTGCTCATCACCCCCCAATGTCGCATCTCTCAGTCCGCACTCACCTCTCTCTCTCTCCTCCATCTCCTCTGCCCTCTCCAATCTCTCCCTGCTTCACTCTCCACTCTACGGTTCGCTCCAACCTCCACCATCTCCCTCTCTCTTACATCTCCCCCTCTCTTACATCTCTCTCTCACTCACTCACCCTCCCTCTCTCTCACTCCCCCTCTCTCACTCTCACACTCCCCCTCTCTCTCACTCCCCCCTCCCTCTCTCTTACATCTCTCTCTCACTCACTCCCCTCCCCCTCTCTCTCACTCCCCCTCCCCCTCTCTCACTCCCCCCTCCCTCTCTCTCTCACTCCCTCTCTCACTCACTCCTCCCTCTCTCTTACATTTCTCTCACTCCCCCTCTCTCTCACTCCCCCTCTCTCTCACTCCCCCTCTCTCTCACTCCCCCTCTCTCTCACTCACTCTCTCTCTTACATCTCTCTCACTCCCCCTCTCTCACTCCCCTCTCCCTCTCTCTTGCATCTCTCTCACTCCCCCTCTCTCTCACTCCCTCTCTCACTCACTCTCACTCACTCACCCTCTCTCTCTTACATCTCTCTCACTCACTCACCCTCTCTCTCACTCCCTCTCTCTTACATCTCTCTCACTCCCTCTCTCTTACATCTCTCTCACTCCCCCTCTCTCTCACTCCCCCTCTCTCTCACTCACTCTCACTCACTCACCCTCTCTCTCTTACATCTCTCTCTCACTCACCCTCTCTCTCACTCCCTCTCTCTTACATCTCTCTCACTCCCCCTCTCTCACTCACTCTCCCTCTCTCTTACATCTCTCTCTCACTCACTCCCCCTCCCCCTCTCTCTCACTCCCCCTCCCCCTCTCTCACTCACTCCCCCTCTCTTACATCTCTCTCACTCATTCACCCTCCCTCTCACTCCCCCTCCCCCTCTCTCTCACTCCCACTCACTCCCTCCCACTCACTCCCCCTCCCTTACATCTCTCTCTCTCTCACTCCCCCTCTCTCACTCCCTCTCCCTCTCTCTTACATCTCTCACTCACTCCCCCTCCCCCTCTCTCTCACTCCCCCTCCCTCCCTCCAACTCACTCCCCCTCCCTTACATCTCTCTCTCACTCACTCCCCCTCTCTCTCACTCACTCCCTCTCTCAGCGCGTGTTCACCAATAGACCCCCCCCCCCCCCATGAACCCCTAGAGGGGTAACCTCTTTAGGGGTAACCCCTAGAGTGAGAGGGGTAACCCCTCTCTCTCTCTAGGGGTTACCCCTCTCTCTCTCTAGGGGTAACCCCTCTCTCTAGGGGTAACCCCTCTCTCTCTAGGGGTTACCCCTCTATCTCTAGGGGTAACCCCTCTCTCTCTAGGGGTTACCCCCCCCCCTGTCTCTCTAGGGGTTACCCCTCTCTCTCTCTAGGGGTTACCCGTCCAACATTCAGGATCAACGTCACCAGGCGTGATGGTCGGGACCCCCCTCTCTAAGGGGACCCCCTCTCTCTAAGGCGACCCCTCTCTCTAGGGGACTCCTCTAAGGGGACCCCCCTCTCTCTAAGGTGACCCCCCTCTCTAAGGAGACCCCTCTCTATAAGGCGACCCCTCTCTCTAAGGGGACCCCCTCTCTCTAAGGGGACCCCTCTCTCTAGGGGACTCCTCTAAGGGGACCCCCTCTCTCTAAGGGGACCCCCCTCTCTAAGGAGACCCCTCTCTCTAAGGTGACCCCCCTCTCTAAGGAGACCCCTCTCTATAAGGCGACCCCTCTCTCTAAGGGGACCCCCTCTCTCTAAGGGGACCCCTCTCTCTAGGGGACTCCTCTAAGGGGACCCCCTCTCTCTAAGGGGACCCCCCTCTCTAAGGAGACCCCTCTCTCTAAGGAGACCCCTCTCTCTAAGGGGACCCCTCTCTCTAAGGAGACCCCTCTCTCTAAGGAGACCCCTCTCTCTAAGGGGACCCCCCTCTCTCTAAGGGGACCCCTCTCTCTAAGGGGACCCCTCTCTATAAGGCGACCCCTCTCTCTAAGGAGACCCCTCTCTCTAAGGGGACCCCTCTCTCTCTAAGGTGACCCCTCTCTCTAAGGGGACCCCTCTCTCTAAGGCGACCCCTCTCTCTAAGGGGACCCCCTCTCTCTAAGGGGACCCCTCTCTCTAAGGGGACCCCCCTCTCTAAGGAGACCCCTCTCTCTAAGGGGACCCCTCTCTCTAAGGGGACCCCCCTCTCTCTAAGGGGACCCCTCTCTCTAAGGGGACCCCTCTCTATAAGGCGACCCCTCTCTCTAAGGGGACCCCCCTCTCTCTAAGGGGACCCCTCTCTCTAAGGAGACCCCTCTCTCTAAGGAGACCCCTCTCTCTAAGGGGACCCCCCTCTCTCTAAGGGGACCCCTCTCTCTAAGGGGACCCCTCTCTATAAGGCGACCCCTCTCTCTAAGGCGACCCCTCTCTCTAAGGGGACCCCCTCTCTCTAAGGGGACCCCTCTCTCTAAGGGGACCCCCCTCTCTAAGGAGACCCCTCTCTCTAAGGGGACCCCTCTCTCTAAGGGGACCCCCCTCTCTCTAAGGGGACCCCTCTCTCTAAGGGGACCCCTCTCTATAAGGCGACCCCTCTCTCTAAGGAGACCCCTCTCTCTAAGGTGACCCCTCTCTCTAAGGGGACCCCTCTCTCTAAGGCGACCCCTCTCTCTAAGGGGACCCCCTCTCTCTAAGGGGACCCCTCTCTCTAAGGGGACCCCCCTCTCTAAGGAGACCCCTCTCTCTAAGGGGACCCCTCTCTCTAAGGGGACCCCCCTCTCTCTAAGGGGACCCCTCTCTCTAAGGGGACCCCTCTCTATAAGGCGACCCCTCTCTCTAAGGGGACCCCCTCTCTCTAAGGGGACCCCCCTCTCTCTAAGGGGACCCCTCTCTCTAAGGTGACCCCTCTCTCTAAGGGGACCCCCTCTCTCTAAGGGGACCCTCTCTCTAAGCGGACCCCTCTCTCTAAGGGGACCCCTCTCTCTAAGGAGACCCCTCTCTCTAAGGGGACCCCCCTCTCTCTAAGGGGACCCTTCTCTCTAAGGGGACCCCTCTCTATAAGGCGACCCCCCTCTCTCTAAGGGGACCCCTCTCTCTAAGGTGACCCCTCTCTCTAAGGGGACCCCCCTCTCTATAAGGGGACCCCCCTCTATAAGGGGACCCCCCTCTCTATAAGGGGACCCCCTCTCTCTAAGGGGACCCCTCTCTATAAGGGAACCCCCCTCTCTATAAGGGGACCCCCCTCTCTCTAAGGGGACCCCTCTCTCTAAGGGGACCCCCCTCTTTCTAAGGGACCCCTCTCTCTAAGGGGACCCCTCTCTCTAAGGGGAACCCTCTCTCTAGGGGACTCCTCTAAGGGGACCCCTCTTTCTAAGGGGACCCCTCTCTCTAAGGGGACCCCCTCTATAAGGGGACCGTCTCTATAAGGGGACCCCCCTCTATAAGGGGACCTCCTCTATAAGGGGACCCCCCTCTCTATAAGGGGACCCCCCTCTATAAGGGGACCCCCTCTATAAGGGGACCCCCCTCTCTATAAGGGGACCCCCCTCTCTAAGGGGATCCCCCTTTCTAAGGGGACCCCCCTTTCTAAGGGGACCCCCTCTCTCTAAGGGGACCCCCCTCTCTCTAAGGGGACCCTCTCTCTAAGGGGACCCCCTCTCCAAGGGGACCCCTCTCTCTAAGGGGACCCCCCTCTCTCTAAGGGGACCCCTCTCTCTCTAAGGGGACCCCTCTCTCTAAGGGGACCCCCCTCTCTAAGGGGACCCCCCTCTCTCTAAGGGGACCCCTCTCTCTAAGGGGACCCCTCTCTCTCTAAGGGGATCCCCCTTTCTAAGGGGACCCCCCTTTCTAAGGGGACCCCCTCTCTCTAAGGGGACCCCCCTCTCTCTAAGGGGACCCCCCTCTCTAAAGGGACCCCTCTCTCTAAGGGGACCCCTCTCTAAGGGGACCCCCCTCTCTAAGGGGACCCTCTCTCTAAGGGGACCCCCCTCTCTAAGGGGACCCCACTCTCTAAGGGGACCCCCCTCTCTAAGGGGACCCCCTCTCTATAAGGGGACCCCCTCTCTCTAAGGGGACCCCCCTCTCTAAGGGGACCCCCCTCTCTAAGGGGACCCTCTCTCTAAGGGGACCCCTCTCTCTCTAAGGGGACCCCCCTCTCTAAGGGGACCCTCTCTCTAAGGGGACCCTCCTCTCTCTAAGGGGACCCCTCTATAAGGGGACCCCCCTCTCTCTAAGGGGACCCCCCTCTCTAAGGGGATCCCCCTCTCTAAGGGGACTCCCCTCTCTAAGGGGACCCTCTCTCTAAGGGGACCCCTCTCTCTAAGGGGACCCCTCTCTCTAAGGGGACCCCTCTCTCTAAGGGGACCCCCCTCTCTAAGGGGACCCCTCTCTCTAAGGGGACCCCCTCGCTAAGGGGACCCCCCTCTCTAAGGGGACCCCCCTCTCTAAGGGGACCCTCTCTCTAAGGGGACCCCTCTCTCTCTAAGGGGACCCCCCTCTCTAAGGGGACCCTCTCTCTAAGGGGACCCCCCTCTCTAAGGGGACCCTCTCTCTAAGGGGACCCCCCTCTCTCTAAGGGGACCCCCCTCTCTAAGGGGACCCCTCTCTCTAAGGGGACCCCCCTCTCTAAGGGGACCCCTCTCTCTAAGGGGACCCCCTCGCTAAGGGGACCCCCCTCTCTAAGGGGACCCCTCTCTCTAAGGGGACCCCCCTCTCTCTAAGGGGACCCCCCTCTCTAAGGGGACTCCCCTCTCTAAGGGGACCCTCTCTCTAAGGGGACCCCTCTCTCTAAGGGGACCCCCCTCTCTAAGGGGACCCCCCTCTCTAAGGGGACCCCTCTCTCTAAGGGGACCCCCTCGCTAAGGGGACCCCTCTCTCTAAGGGGACCCCCTCGCTAAGGGGACCCCCCCTCTTCGCGTCACTACCCCCCCCCCACCCATAGCCGCCGGGCACGCGCTCAGGACCTGAGCAAAATGGCGAGCGGCGTGACGCCTCAGCCCCGCCCCCTTCCCCAATGGCCCCGCCCCATCCCAAAACAGCCCACCCCCCTTCTCCACGGCTCCGCCCACCACCACAGCCACGCCCCCTTATCAAATGCCCCCCCCCCACACCACAATAGCCCCGCCCCCGCGGCAGTGATAATCGGCGCGCGCACGCGGGGCAAGCCAGAGACAAAGGGGGCCCGGGTAGCGCGCCCGGCATGGGAGTATAGCGGGGTAACTGGCTGCGAGAACCCCCACTCACTCTGCGAGGCGCCGCCACCACCACGCACGCCCGACCGCCTTTGTCTTCCACACACGTACACACTACATACACTACACACCGATATACACACTACATACACACACACGTACACACTACATACACTACACACACTACACACACACGTATATACACACTACATACACACACACACTACTACACACACTACACACCACATACACACACACACTACTACACACACTACATACACTACACACCGATATACACACTACATACACACACACGTACACACTACATACACACACACACTACTACACACACTACACACCGATATACACACTACATACACACACACATACACACTACATACACACACTACACACACTACACACCGATATACACACTACATACACACATACACACTACATACATACACACGACACACATACACACACTACACACCTATATACACACATACACACACACTACACACACTACACACATACACACTACATACATACACACACTACACGCCTATATACACACATACACACTACACACACACACTACACACATACACACTACACACACGTACACACACGTACACACTACGTACATACACACACTACACACCTATATACACACATACACACTACACACATACACACACTACACACCTATATACACACATACACACTACACACATACTACACACCTATATACACACATACACACTACACACATACACACACTACACACACTACACACCTATATACACACATATACACTACATACACACACTACACACCTATATACACACATACACACAACACACATACACACGCTACACACACTACATACACACGTACACACTACATACACACGTACACACTACATACATACACACACTACACACATACACACACGTCACACACACACGTCACACACAGACACACACACCTACACACACCTACATACACCTTCAAACACACCTTCAAACACGCCTATATACACACTACACGCACGTACACACACACTACACACACTACACACACACTACACACACACATTACACACATACACACTACACACACCACACACACATAATACACACATACATACACACGTACAGACACACCTCTATATACACACACTACACACAGACATACATACACACAGACACACGTACATACACATACACACAGTCACACCTCAAGACACACCTCTATACACACACACGCTATAAACATACACACAGACACACACATGGACATATGTACAAAGACCCCCCCCCCGTATAGCCTCTAACAGACTGTAGGGGCAAGTGCTGTTAGTAGCGAGTAGCAGCACCTACACACAAAGATCCCCCGTATAGCCTCTAACATACTGTAGGGGCAAGTGCTGTTAGTAGCGAGTAGCAGCACCTACACACAGACAAAGATCCCCCGTGTAGCCTCTAACAGGCTGTAGGGGCAAGTGCTGTTAGTAGCGAGTAGCAGCACCTACACACAAAGATCCCCCGTGTAGCCTCTAACAGACTGTAGGGGCAAGTGCTGTTAGTAGCGAGTAGCAGCACCTACACACAAAGACAAAGATCCCCCGTATAGCCTCTAACATACTGTAGGGGCAAGTGCTGTTAGTAGCGAGTAGCAGCACCTACACACAAAGATCCCCTTATAGCCTCTAACAGACTGTAGGGGCAAGTGCTGTAAGTAGCGAGTAGCAGCACCTACACACAGACAAAGATCCCCCGTATAGCCTCTAACAGGCTGTAGGGGCAAGTGCTGTAAGTAGCGAGTAGCAGCACCTACAGACAAAGATCCCCCGTATAGCCTCTAACAGGCTGTAGAGGCAAGTGCTGTTAGTAGCGAGTAGCAGCACCTACACACAGACAAAGATCCCCCGTATAGCCTCTAACAGGCTGTAGGGGCAAGTGCTGTTAGTAGCGAGTAGCAGCACCTACAAAGATCCCCCGTGTAGCCTCTAACAGGCTGTAGGGGCAAGTGCTGTTAGTAGCGAGTAGCAGCACCTACACACAGACAAAGATCCCCCGTATAGCCTCTAACAGGCTGTAGGGGCAAGTGCTGTTAGTAGCGAGTAGCAGCACCTACAAAGATCCCCCGTGTAGCCTCTAACAGGCTGTAGGGGCAAGTGCTGTTAGTAGCGAGTAGCAGCACCTACACACAAAGATCCCCCGTGTAGCCTCTAACAGGCTGTAGAGGCAAGTGCTGTTAGTAACGAGTAGCAGCACCTACACACAGACAAAGATCCCCCGTGTAGCCTCTAACAGGCTGTAGAGGCAAGTGCTGTTAGTAGCGAGTAGCAGCACCTACACACAGACAAAGATCCCCCGTGTAGCCTCTAACAGGCTGTAGAGGCAAGTGCTGTTAGTAGGCCGGCGCTGACACACGAGGGGGAGGGGTGGACAGCATCGCGCCCGCTCGGCCGCCTTTGTCTCTACCTTAATGGCGATGTTTTTGTGGGTGAGCAACTCACCGATGGGACTTTGTCCAAAGATCTGGACAAAGTCCCATTGGTGCGCTCCTCTGGCAGGTAAGGCTGCCCGGCTGCCCGCATGCCCAGCCACCGCATGCCCAAACAGCTTTTGTTCAGCCGGATCGAGGGGGCTAAGCGGGCGCGGCACGGGCTAGAGAAGAGATGGAGTGACGTGGTACAGGAGGACGTGGAGCTGAGTGGACTTGCTGATGACTGGTACCAGCGGTGTCAAGATCGGCCTCTGTGGAGGAGGCTCGTGAAGGATGCTACTGGGCAGTTGGAGGCAGTCGCCCTCCAACAACGGAGGGCGGAGGAGCGACGCTCACAACAACGAGCGGAGCGCAACGTGGCTAAAGCACAGCAGGTTGGCAGAGTAGGGGGCACAGGTGGTGCATCGGCCAGTCTCAGTTGACCCGTGGCACCTGGGTCTGCCCCGTGACCTCCTGCCAGCGGGCGTTCGACACTTCACGTGGCCTCAAGGTGCACCTAGCCTGGCACAGGCGCCGTGGTGACATCACCGCCACTTAGTGGCGAATGGCGGTTGTTGTTGATCTAAGTGGGTGAGTGAATGGATGGGTGAGTGAATGGATGGGTGAGTGAATGAATGGGTGAGTGAATGGATGGGTGAGTGAATGAATGGGTGAGTGAATGGATGGGTGAGTGAATGAATGGGTGAGTGAATGGATGGTTGAGTGAATGGATGGGTGAGTGAATGGATGGGTGAGTGAATGGATGGGTGAGTGAATGAATGGGTGAGTGAATGGATGGGTGAGTGAATGGATGGGTGAGTGAATGGATGGGTGAGTGAATGCATGGGTGAGTGAATGGATGGGTGAGTGAATGGATGGGTGAGTGAATGGATGGGTGAGTGAATGGATGGGTGAGTGAATGAGTGTGGCGAGCAGTAGTGTAGCGGTTAGTTCTAAGCTGCGCTACGAACCTGGCGACCCGAGTTAGATTCCTGCTCATGGCCAGCACCGGTTATGATCATCTAAACCGGCCCTGGGCCTCCTCCCCGAGATCGAGTCAACCTCATATGAGTACCTGATAGCCGCATGTAAAAACATCGCCACTAGGGAGGCAAAGGCGGCCAGGCGTGGTGCTGACCACCCACCCCCTCTTGTGCCACAGTGCTGGCCTTCATAGGTGTTTGCTACCCGCTAACAGCACTTGCCCCGACAGCCTTTGTGTTCAGGCTACACGGGGGAGCTTTGTCTTTGTGTGTGCCCAAGGAGCTTCTGTTTGGCCGGAGAGAGGGGGGTGGGGCTAAACGGGCTAGAGAAGAGATGGAGTGACGTGGTACAGAAGGACGTGGAGCTGAGTGGACTTGCCCGGGTACCAGCGGTGTCAAGATCGGCCTCTGTGGAGGTGCCTCGTGTAGGATGCTACCGGGCCAGTGCCAGGCTAGGGGCACCTTGAGGCTATTGGGCTGTTCAGACGAAGTTGCACTTCAGCAGCAATGGAGGGCAGAGGAGCGACGCTCACAACAACGAGCGGAGCGCCGTGCGGCACAGCAGTCAACCCATGACACCAAGCCTGTCCCTTGACCTCCTGCCAGCAGCGAGCCTTCGACACTTCACGTGGCCACACAGTGCACGTAGCCTGGCACAGGGGCCGTGGTGACATCACCGCCACTTAGTGGCGGATAGCGGTTGTTGGATGACTAAGCCCTTCAAGAACATCACTCGAATTCACATCACTCACTCAGCCCGTCTAGAACATCACGATAATTCACATCACTAACTCAGCCCGTCTAGAACGTCACGATAATTCACATCACTAACTCAGCCCGTCTAGAAGATCACGATAATTCACATCACTCACTCAACCCGTCTAGAAGATCACGATAATTCACATCACTAACTCAGCCCGTCTAGAACGTCACGATAATTCACATCACTCACTCAGCCCGTCTAGAACATCACAATAATTCACATCACTAACTCAGCCCGTCTAGAACGTCACGATAATTCACATCACTCACTCAGCCCGTCTAGAACGTCACGATAATTCACATCACTCACTCAGCTCTTCTAGAACATCACGATAATTAACATCACTAACTCAGCCCGTCTAGAACGTCACGATAATTCACATCACTAACTCAGCCCTTCTAGAACATCACGATAATTCACATCACTAACTCAGCCCGTCTAGAACGTCACGATAATTCACATCACTAACTCAGCCCTTCTAGAACGTCACGATAATTCACATCACTCACTCAGCCCGTCTAGAACGTCACGATAATTCACATCACTCACTCAGCTCTTCTAGAATATCACGAAAATTCACATCACTCACTTAGCCCTTCTAGAACATCACGATAATTCACATCACTAACTCAGCCCTTCTAGAACATCACGATAATTCACATCACTCACTCAGCTCTTCTAGAACATCACGATAATTCACATCACTAACTCAGCCCGTCTAGAACGTCACGATAATTCACATCACTAACTCAGCCCGTCTAGAACGTCACGATAATTCACATCACTAACTCAGCCCGTCTAGAACATCACGATAATTCACATCACTAACTCAGCTCTTCTAGAAGATCACGATAATTCACATCACTCACTCAGCTCTTCTAGAATATCACGAAAATTCACATCACTCACTTAGCCCTTCTAGAACATCACGATAATTCACATCACTAACTCAGCCCTTCTAGAACATCACGATAATTCACATCACTCACTCAGCTCTTCTAGAACATCACGATAATTCACATCACTAACTCAGCCCGTCTAGAACGTCACGATAATTCACATCACTCACTCAGCTTTTCTAGAATATCACGATAATTCACATCACTCACTCAGCCCTTCTAGAACATCACGATAATTCACATCACTAACTCAGCCCTTCTAGAACATCACGATAATTCACATCACTCACTCAGCTCTTCTAGAACATCACGATAATTCACATCACTCACTCAGCCCGTCTAGAACATCACGATAATTCACATCACTCACTCAGCTCTTCTAGAACATCACAATAATTCACATCACTAACTCAGCCCGTCTAACATCACGATAATTCACATCACTCACTCAGCCCGTCTAGAACGTCACGATAATTCACATCACTCACTCAGCTCTCGAGCCCTAGAATTCACGTGTATCCTTATAAGGACTGAAACGATACACGAGTGGGTGGGTTGCCAGCATCACGCCCGGCCGCCTTTGTCTCCCCTGTGGCGATGTTTACTACAGACCGCTGCTACACCAGGTACTCATTTAAGGCTAAGACGACTTAGGGGAGACACCGCAGGATCGGTTCAGATACCCATGATCGGGAATCGGAATCGGGTCGCCAGGTTCGTAGCGCAGCGTGCTAACCACTATACCACCGCTCCACATACACACACCATCACACACACATATACACACCAATACACACCATCACACCATCACACACACCATCACACACACTATCACACACACATACACACCATCACATACACATACACACCATCACACACACCATCACACACACATACACACCATCACACACACCATCACATACACACCATCACATACACACCATCACACACACCATCACACACACAATCACACACACACACCATCACACACCCCATCACACACACACCATCACACACACATACACACCATCACACACACACCATCACACACACCATCACACACGCAAACACACCATCACACACACCATCACACGCACACACCATCACACACACACCATCACACACACGCACCATCACACACACACCATCACACACACACTATCACACCATCACACACACACTATCACACACACATCATCACACACACACCATCACACACACCACCACACACATACACCATCACACAACTACACACCATCACACACACACCATCACACACACCATCACACACACTATCACACACACACCATCACACACACTATCACACACACTATCACACACACCATCACACACACACCATCACACACACACACACACCATCACACACACATCATCATACACACCATCACACACACACATCATCATACACACCATCACACACACCATCACACACGCACCATCACACACACCATCACACACACCATCACACACACACCATCACGCACGCACCATCACACACACACCATCACACACACCATCACACACACACCATCACACACACGCACCATCACACACACCATCACACACACGCACCATCACACACACACCACACACACTATCACACACACCATCACACACACACACCATCACACACAAACATCATCATACACACCATCACACACACACCATCACACACACACACCATCATACACACCATCACACACACACCATCACACAACTACACACCATCACACACACACTATCACACACATCATCACACACACACCATCACACACACCACCACACACACACCATCACACACACCACCACACACACACACCATCACACAACTACACACCATCACACACACACACGCGCGCCATCACACACACCATCACACACACACACCATCACACACACACACACTATCACACACACATCATCACACACACACCATCACACACACACACATTATCACACACACACACCATCACACAACTACACACCATCACACACCATCACACACACACCATCACACACAAACACACACCATCACAAACACGCACCATCACACACACACTATCACACACTATCACACACACACACCATCACACACACTATCACACACACACACTATCACATACACATCATCACACACACGCACCATCATACAACTACACACCATCACACACACACACACCATCACACACGCACCATCACACAACTACACACACTATCACACACACACCATCACACACACACTATCACACACATCATCACACACACACACCATCACACAACTACACACCATTACAAACACGCACCATCACACACTATCACACAGACTATCACACACACACCATCACACACACACTATCACACACACACACACCATCACACACACACCATCACACACACACACTATCACACACACTATCACACACACGCACCATCACACAACTACACACTATCAAACACACCATCACACACACACTATCACACACACACCATCACACAACTACACACCATCACACACACACCATCACACACAAACACACACCATCACACAACTACACACCATCACACACACACCATCACACACAAACACAAACCATCGCACACACGCACCATCACACAACTACACACCATCAAACACGCACCATCACACACACACTATCACACACACTATCACACACACACACTATCACACACACACCATCACACACACGCACCATCACACAACTACACACCATCACACACACACCATCACACACACGCACCCATCACACAACTACACACCATCACAAACACGCACCATCACACACACCACCGGTCGCACCACCCAGCCCAGAACACTCTCCCCATCACACTAACACCATTAAACCATCACCCACGCCACCACCGTGATCCCATCACTCCATCACCCCCCACGCCATCACCCCATCACCATCAACCCACGCCATCACCATCACTCACCCATCACTTAGTCCGCTGAGCGCGCGCGGTCGCGCATGCGCACTGACGGAGGCCGCGCACGCGCTCAGAGGCCCCCCCACACACCCGGTAGCCCCGCCCCTCCCAGCTCCCCGCCCCTCCTCCCCAAGCGTCCGGCATCAAAATCCGACGCCTCCCAACAGCGCAGCCGGCCCGGGGCCTCCATCCAGCAGTGGACTGAGCGTGGCTGCCGATGATGACGACGCCGATGATGTGGCTCTATACATGTATAGATCTATACATGTATAGAGCTATACACCTACACACACATCTACACACACCTACATACACATCTACACACACACCAACACACACCTACACACACCTACACATATACCTACATACACACACCTACACACACATCTACACACACATCTACACACACACCTACACACACACCTACACACACCTACACACACCTACACACATCTACACACACACCAACACACACATCTACACACACATCTACACACAGACCTACACACAGACCTACACACACCTACACACACACCAACACACATCTACACACACACACCAACACACATCTACACACACACACCTACAAAACAAAGATCCCCAGTGAACCCTTAACAGAATGTAGGGGCAAGTGCTGTTAGCGAGCACCTATGAAGGCCCGCACGGCACACGAGGGGGTGGGAGGCCAGCACCACGCCCGGCCGCCTTTGTCTCCCTAGTGACGATGTTTACACACCGCAACCAGGTACTCATTTGAGGCTGAGTCGACCTAGGGGAGGCCCGGGACCGGTTCCGATAATCACACACACACACACACACCTACACACACACCAACACACACCAACAAACACACCTACACACACACATCTACACACACACACCTACACACACCAACACACATCTACATCAACACACACCTACACACACACACCTACACACACACCTACACACACACCTACACACATACACACCAACACACACACACCAACACACACACACACCAACACACACCAACACACACCAAAACACACACCTACACACACACCAACACACACACCTACACACACACCAACACACACACCTACACACACACACCTACACACACACACCTACACACACACCAACACACACACCTACACACACACACCTACACACACCTACACACACACACCTACACACACACCTACACACACACCTACACACACACCTACACACACACCAACACACACACCTACACACACACACCTACACACCTACACACACACACACCTACACACACACCTACACACACACCAACACACACACACCAACACACACACCAACACACACACACCTACACACACACACCTACACACACACCAACACACACACCTACACACACACACCTACACACACACCAACACACACACCTACACACACACCTACACACACACACCTACACACACACCTACACACACACACACCTACACACACACCAACACACACACCAACACACACACACCAACACACACCAACACACACACCTACACACACACACCTACACACACCTACACACACACACCTACACACACACCTACACACACACCTACACACACACCAACACACACACCTACACACACACCTACACACACACACCTACACACCTACACACACACACACCTACACACACACCTACACACACACCAACACACACACACACCAACACACACACCAACACACACACACACCTACACACACACACCTACACACACACCAACACACACACCTACACACACACACCTACACACACACCAACACACACACCTACACACACACCTACACACACACACCTACACACACACCTACACACACACACCTACACACACACCAACACACACACCAACACACACACACCAACACACACCAACACACACACCTACACACACCTACACACACCTACACACACACACCTACACACACACACCTACACACACCTACACACACATCTACAGTGCTGTTGGGAGCGAGTGGCAGCAGCGTCCATGAAGGCCGGGACCATGGCACGCGAGTGGGTGGGTAGCCGGCACCACGCACGCCCCGGCCGTCTTTGTCTCTCACCCCCCATCGTGAGCGAGAATCTAACGCGGGTCTGCCGCGTTCAGGCCGATGAACGCGCTCGCCCACCGCACCTATGAAGGCCGATGAAGCACACAAGGGGATGACCAACACCACGCCCCGGGTACTTATTTGAGGCTGAGTAGACCTAGGGGAGGCCCATGAACGGTTCGGACAATCGTCATTTGGTGTTCGCCGTGAGCGGGAATCGAACTCCGGAAGGTTGGGTTCGTGGCGCTGTGCGCTGACTACTACAGGAAACACACACCTCGATATACACACACACACACACCTCGATATACACACACACACCTCGATATACACACACACACCTCGATATACACACACCTCGATATACACACACCTCGATATACACACACCTCGATATACACACACACACCTCGATATACACACACACCTCGATATACACACACACCTCGATATACACACACCTCGATATACACACACCTCGATATACACACACACCTCGATATACACACACACACACCTCGATATACACACACACCTCGATATACACACACCTCGATATACACACACACACCTCGATATACACACACACCTCGATATACACACACACCTCGATATACACACACACCTCGATATACACACACACCTCGATATACACACACACACCTCGATATACACACACACCTCGATATACACACACACACCTCGATATACACACACCTAGATACACACACACCTCGATATACACACACACACCTCGATACACACACCTCGATATATACACACACCTCGATATACACACACCTCGATATACACACACACACCTCGATATACACACACACCTCGATATACACACACACCTCGATATACACACACACCTCGATATACACACACCTCGATATACACACACACCTCGATATACACACCTCGATATACACACCTCGATATACACACACACACCTCGATACACACACACACATCGATACACACACACACCTCGATATACACACACACACCTCGATATACACACACCTCGATATACACACACCTCGATATACACACACACACCTCGACACACACAGAGACGCACACCCATACAAAGCATGCACTTGCCCAGCCTCCCGCGAACCGAGCACCCTCGCTCGTGCACGGAGCAGCCGTCATCCGCTCGCTCGCTCCTAGCTACCGCACTCAACCAGGCACCTATCCATCAGCCCGCTCACTAAACCACACTTCCATAACCACTCACCAAAACACACAACCACTCACCAAATCACACAACTACCCACACAACCACTCACCAAATCACACAACTACCCACACAACCACTCACCAAATCACACAACTACCCACACAACTACTCACCAAATCACACAACTACCCACACAACCACTCACCAAATCACACAACTACCCACACAACCACTCACCAAATCACACAACTACCCACACAACCACTCACCAAATCACACAATTACCCACACAACTACTCACCAAACCACACAACTACCCACACAACCACTCACCAAATCACACAACTACCCACACAACTACCCACACAACCACTCACCAAATCACACAACTACCCACACAACTACTCACTAAACCACACAACTACCCACACAACCACTCACCAAATCACACAACTACCCACACAACTACTCACCAAACCACACAACCACCCAGCCATCCACCCAACCAGTCAGCAAACGATCCAGCCGCTCACCGCACCACCCAATCACCCTCCCGACCACTCACCAAACCACCCGGCCACCCACACAACCACTCAACGAACCACCCAGCCACTCAACAAACCACCCAGCCACTCACCCTCCCACTCAACAAACCACCCAGCCACTCAACAAATTACCCAGCCACTCACACAACCACTCACCAAACTACCCAACCACGCACAAAAGCACCCACCCAACCACTCACCAATCTACTCAACTACTCACCAAGCCACTCACCAAACCACGCAGCCACTCACTAATCCACGCAGCCACTCACCAATCCACGCAGTCACTCAACAATCCACGCAGCTACTCACCAATCCACGCAGCCACTCACCAATCCACGCAGCCACTCACCAAACCACCCGGTCACCTACCCAACCACTCACCAAACTACCCAGCCACTCAACAAATTACCCAGCCACTCACACAACCACTCACCAAGCCACCCAGCCACTAATCCAACCGCTCACCAAACCACCCAGCCACTCACCCAACCACTCACTAAACTACCCAGTCACTCACCAAACCACCCAGCCACTCACCAAACCACCCAGCCACTCACCAACCACTAACCCAGCCAGAAACCACCCATCAACCCATACCCCCAGTCACTCATCCAGCCAGCTATCCAGACACCCACCCACCAACCCAGACCCCCAGTCACTCATCCAGCCAGCTATCCAGACACCCACCCACCCAGACCCAGTCACTCATCCTGCCAGCAATCCAGAAACCCTCCCGCCCACCCGGACCCCCAGTCACTCATCCAGCCAGCTATCAAGACACCCACCCACCAACCCAGACCCCCAGTCACTCATCCAGCCAGCTATCCAGACACCCACCCACCAACCCAGACCCCCAGTCACTCATCCAGCCAGCTATCCAGACACCCACCCACCAACCCAGACCCCCAGTCACTCATCCAGCCAGCAATCCAGACACCCACCAACCCAGACCCCCAGTCACTCATCCAGCCAGCTATCCAGACACCCACCCACCAACCCAGACCCCCAGTCACTCATCCAGCCAGCTATCCAGACACCCACCCACCCAGACCCCCAGTCACTCATCCAGCCAGCTATCCAGACACCCACCAACCCAGACCCCCAGTCACTCATCCAGCCAGCTATCCAGACACCACTCACTCACCCAGACCCCCAGTCACTCATCCAGCCAGCTATCCAGACACCCACCCACCAACCCAGACCCCCAGTCACTCATCCAGCCAGCTATCCAGACACCCACCCACCAACCCACACCCCCAGTCACTCACCCAGCCAGCTATCCAGACACCCACCCACCCAGACCCCCAGTCACACATCCAGCCAGCTATCCAGACACCCACCCACCAACCCAGACCCCCAGTCACTCATCCAGCCAGCTATCCAGACACCCACCCACCAACCCAGACCCCCAGTCACTCATCCAGCCAGCTATCCAGACACCCACCCACCCATACCCCCAGTCACTCATCCAGCCAGCTATCCAGACACCCACCCACCAACCCAGACCCCCAGTCACTCACCCAGCCAGCTATCCAGACACCCACCCACCAACCCAGACCCCCAGTCACTCATCCAGCCAGCTATCCAGACACCCACCCACCAACCCAGACCCCCAGTCACTCATCCAGCCAGCTATCCAGACACCCACCCACCCAGACCCAGTCACTCATCCTGCCAGCAATCCAGAAACCCTCCCGCCCACCCGGACCCCCAGTCACTCATCCAGCCAGCTATCAAGACACCCACCCACCAACCCAGACCCCCAGTCACTCATCCAGCCAGCTATCCAGACACCCACCCACCAACCCAGACCCCCAGTCACTCATCCAGCCAGCTATCCAGACACCCACCCACCAACCCAGACCCCCAGTCACTCATCCAGCCAGCAATCCAGACACCCACCAACCCAGACCCCCAGTCACTCATCCAGCCAGCTATCCAGACACCCACCCACCAACCCAGACCCCCAGTCACTCATCCAGCCAGCTATCCAGACACCCACCCACCCAGACCCCCAGTCACTCATCCAGCCAGCTATCCAGACACCCACCAACCCAGACCCCCAGTCACTCATCCAGCCAGCTATCCAGACACCACTCACTCACCCAGACCCCCAGTCACTCATCCAGCCAGCTATCCAGACACCCACCCACCAACCCAGACCCCCAGTCACTCATCCAGCCAGCTATCCAGACACCCACCCACCAACCCACACCCCCAGTCACTCACCCAGCCAGCTATCCAGACACCCACCCACCCAGACCCCCAGTCACACATCCAGCCAGCTATCCAGACACCCACCCACCAACCCAGACCCCCAGTCACTCATCCAGCCAGCTATCCAGACACCCACCCACCAACCCAGACCCCCAGTCACTCATCCAGCCAGCTATCCAGACACCCACCCACCCATACCCCCAGTCACTCATCCAGCCAGCTATCCAGACACCCACCCACCAACCCAGACCCCCAGTCACTCACCCAGCCAGCTATCCAGACACCCACCCACCAACCCAGACCCCTAGTCACTCATCCAGCCAGCTATCCAGACACCCACCCACCAACCCAGACCCCCAGTCACTCATCCAGCCAGCTATCCAGACCCCCAGTCACTCATCCAGCCAGCTATCCAGACACCCACCCATCAACCCAGACCCCCAGTCACTCACCCAGCCAGCTATCCAGACACCCACCCACCAACCCAGACCCACAGTCACTCACCCAGCCAGCTATCCAGACACCCACCCACCAACCCAGACCCACAGTCACTCACCCAGCCAGCTATCCAGACACCCACCCACCAACCCAGACCCCCAGTCACTCACCCAGCAAGCTATCCAGACACCCACCCACCAACCCAGACCCCCAGTCACTCATCCAGCCAGCTATCCAGACACCACTCACTCACCCAGACCCCCAGTCACTCATCCAGCCAGCTATCCAGACACCACTCACTCACCCAGACCCCCAGTCACTCACCCAGCCAGCTATCCAGACACCCACCCACCCACCCAGACCCACAGTCATTCATCCAGCCAGCTATCCAGACACCCACCCACCAACCCAGACCCCTAGTCACTCATCCAGCCAGCTATCCAGACACCCACCCACCAACCCAGACCCCCAGTCACTCATCCAGCCAGCTATCCAGACACCACTCACTCACCCAGACCCCCAGTCACTCATCCAGCCAGCTATCCAGACACCCACCCACCCAGACCCACAGTCACTCACCCAGCCAGCTATCCAGACACCACCCACCAACCCAGACCCCCAGTCACTCATCCAGCCAGCTATCCAGACACCCACCCACCAACCCAGACCCCCAGTCACTCATCCAGCCAGCTATCCAGAAACCACTCACTCACCCAGACCCCCAGTCACTCACCCAGCCAGCTATCCAGACACCACTCACTCACCCAGACCCCCAGTCACTCACCCAGCCAGCTATCCAGAAACCCACCCACCCACCCAGACCCCCAGTCACTCATCCAGCCAGCTATCCAGAAACCCACCCACCCACCCAGACCCCCAGTCACTCACCCAGCCAGCTATCCAGACACCCAGCCACCAACCCAGACCCCCAGTCACTCATCCAGCCAGCTATCCAGACACCCACCCACCCATACCCCCAGTCACTCATCCAGCCAGCTATCCAGACACCACCCACCAACCCAGACCCCCAGTCACTCATCCAGCCAGCTATCCAGACACCCACCCACCAACCCAGACCCCCAGTCACTCATCCAGCCAGCTATCCAGACACCACTGACTCACCCAGACCCCCAGTCACTCACCCAGCCAGCTATCCAGACACCACTCACTCACCCAGACCCCAGTCACTCATCCAGCCAGCTATCCAGAAACCCACCCACCCACCCAGACCCCCAGTCACTCACCCAGCCAGCTATCCAGACACCCAGCCACCAACCCAGACCCCCAGTCACTCATCCAGCCAGCTATCCAGACACCCATACCCCCAGTCACTCATCCAGCCAGCTATCCAGACACCCATACCCCCAGTCACTCACCCAGCCAGCTATCCAGACACCCACCTACCCATACCCCCAGTCACTCACCCAGCCAGCTATCCAGACACCCACCCACCAACCCATACCCCCAGTCACTCACCCAGCCAGCTATCCAGACACCCACCCACCAACCCAGACCCCCAGTCACTCATCCAGCCAGCTATCCAGACACCCACCCACCCAGACCCCCAGTCACTCATCCAGCCAGCTATCCAGACACCACCCACCCAGACCCCCAGTCACTCACCCAGCCAGCTATCCAGACACCCACCCACCCACCCAGACCCCCAGTCACTCACCCAGCCAGCTATCCAGACACCCACCCACCAACCCAGACCCCCAGTCACTCACCCAGCCAGCTATCCAGACACCCACCCACCAACCCAGACCCCCAGTCACTCACCCAGCCAGCTATCCAGACACCCACCCACCAACCCAGACCCCCAGTCACTCACCCAGCCAGCTATCCAGACACCCACCAACTCATCACACCGACCAAAGACAAAGCTCCCTCGTAGTCTTCACAGCCTGTAAGGCAAAGTGCTGTTAGCGAGCAGGGGAAGCGCCAACATTCGCCTTTGCCTTCCCGAGTTGGCGACGTTTCATACAGTACGCAGCAGCAGCAGCAGGTACTAATTTGAGGCTGAGTGGACCTAGGGGAGGCCCAGGCTGCCACTGGCTGTAGTGGTGGCCGTGAGCGGGAATCGAACTCTGGCTGGGTTCGAAGCAGGCGCTCGCTGCTCTAACCGCTGCGCCACCGCTCCCTCGCCACCACCACCACTACCAAACAACCACAACAACAACAACGAGCCGCCCAACAACCACAACAACAACCACAACAACAACCACCACAACAACAACCACAACAACAACAACCACAACAACAACTCGAGCAGAGAGGAGACGGAAGGGGGGCGGGGGAGTGGTAGCGCTGACAGGGGACGGGGGGGGGATCGCCCCTCCCCCCCCTGCACGCGCGGCGGTGGGGGGGGAGGGGGCCCGCCCCTCCCCCCCTGCACGCGCGGCGGTGGGGGGGGAGGGGGATCGCCCCTCCCCCCCACACTCATGGGGGTGGGGGGGGTTCACGCCCCTCCCCCCACCCCGTGCGGGGGAGGGGCCGGGGTTCGCCTCTCTCGCGCGCAAGGGGGGGGAGGGGGTGGAGGGGGCGGGGCGCTCCCAACTCGCGCAGAGAGAGAGAGGGTGGGAGAGAGGGTTGGAGCTTCCGTGTCTAAGTGACCTACATCTCTGCTTTATTGACCTGGTCAAGGCCTATGATACCATCAGTAGGCCTGGCCTCTGGGTTGTTCTTCGTGCTTTTGGAGTACCTGACCCTCTGCTCACGATCATTAAGGACCTTCATGATGGTGAGCGGGCCCGGGTAAAACTACGTGGCCGGGAGTCAGAGCCACCTTGGGGTGCGACAGGGATGTCCTCTGGCTCCCACATTATTTAACATCTATTTTGGCCACGTAGTTCGTGAAGCCTTCAATAGCTGTACCGGGGGAATCTCCATATGGGAGGCTGATCGATGCCCGGGTGCGGTCAAGGGATGGCTCCCTATTGCTCAACCACGTTATGTATGCTGATGACTTGGTAATAGCTGCTCATTCAGAGGAGGGGTTGGAGACGCTGCTGCTGAGACTGAAGCGTGCCACTAAGAGGTGGGGCCTTACCATCAGCCCCACCAAAACTAAGCACCTGCCTGGGTATTTTGTACCATCGGACACTCCACCCCCACAACTCCCAATCGGTGATGGGGCAGTTGTGGAGAGAGTGGAGAGTTTCCCATACCTGGGCAGTGTGCTTATGACCGGCTCCAGTTTAACAGCAGAGGTCTCACTCCGAATCAGTCGAGCGGCAATATCTTTTCATCGGTTGCGTAACGCTGTGTGGAAGCTACCTGGTCTGTCGCTCCGCACTAAGCTTCAGGTCTTCTCGGCCACGGTCATTCCCTCCCTTCTCTACGCTTGCGAAACGTGGACCTCCCTAATGGAACATCTTCGCCGGTTAGAAACATTTAGGCTGGCCTGCCAACGATCCATCCTGGGTAAAACCAGACTGGATTGTGTGAGGAGCTCACAAATCCTTGAAAGATCTGGGCAAGGTCCCATCGATGAGCTCCTCCGGCGGGCAAGGCTGCGTTGGCTGGGTCATGTAGCCCGCATGCCCAGCCACCGCATGCCGAAACAGCTTTTGTTCGGCCGGATCAAGGGGGCTAAGCGGGCGCGGCACGAGCTAGAGAAGAGATGGAGTGACGTGGTGCAGGAGGACGTGGAGCTGAGTGGACTTGCCGATGACTGGTACCAGCGGTGTCAAGATCGGCCTCTGTGGAGGAGGCTCGTGAAGGATGCTACTGGGCAGTTGGAGGCAGTCGCCCTCCAACAACAACGGAGGGCGGAGGATCGACGCTCACAACAACGAGCGGAGCGCCGGGTGGCTAAAGCACAGCAGGTTGCCACAGTAGGGGGCACAGGTGGTGCATCAGCCAGTCATCTCAGTCAGTCGACCTGTGGCACCTGGGTCTGCCCCGTGACCTCCTGCCAGCGGGCGTTCGACACTTCACGTGGCCTCAGGGTGCACACAGCCTGGCACAAGCATCGTGGTGACGTCACCGCCACTTAGTGGCGAATGGCGGTTGTTGTTGTAGTGTGTGTGTGTCTGTGTGTGTAGTATGTGTCTGTGTGTGTAGTGTGTGTGTGTCCGTGTGTGTAGTGTGTGTCTGTGTGTGTAGTGTGTGTGTGTCTGTGTGTGTAGTGTGTGTGTGTCTGTGTGTGTAGTGTGTGTGTGTCTGTAGTGTGTGTGTGTGTCTGTGTGTGTAGTGTGTGTGTGTCTGTGTGTGTAGTGTGTGTGTGTCTGTGTGTGTAGTGTGTGTGTGTCTGTGTGTGTAGTGTGTGTGTGTAGTGTGTGTGTGTCTGTGTGTGTAGTATGTGTGTGTCTGTGTGTGTAGTGTGTGTCTGTGTGTGTAGTGTGTGTGTGTCTGTGTAGTGTGTGTGTCTGTGTGTGTCTGTGTGTGTAGTGTAGTGTGTGTGTGTCTGTGTGTGTAGTGTAGTGTGTGTGTCTGTGTGTGTAGTGTAGTGTGTGTGTGTCTGTGTGTGTAGTGTATGTGTGTCTGTGTGTGTAGTGTAGTGTGTGTGTGTCTGTGTGTGTAGTGTAGTGTGTGTAGTGTGTGTAGTGTAGTGTGTGTGTGTCTGTGTGTGTCTGTGTGTGTAGTGTGTGTGTGTCTGTGTGTGTAGTGTGTGTGTGTAGTGTGTGTAGTGTGTGTGTGTCTGTGTGTGTAGTGTGTGTGTAGTGTAGTGTGTGTGTAGTGTGTAGTGTGTGTAGTGTGTCTGTGTGTGTAGTGTGTGTGTAGTGTGTGTGTGTAGTGTAGTGTGTAGTGTAGTGTGTGTGTAGTGTGTAGTGTGTGTAGTGTGTGTGTGTAGTGTGTGTCTGTGTGTGTAGTGTGTGTAGTGTGTGTCTGTGTGTGTAGTGTGTGTGTGTCTGTGTGTGTGTAGTGTGTGTGTGTAGTGTGTGTAGTGTGTGTGTGTCTGTGTGTGTAGTGTGTGTGTGTCTGTGTGTGTAGTGTGTGTGTGTCTGTGTGTGTAGTGTGTCTGTGTGTATAGTGTGTGTGTAGTGTGTGTGTGTAGTGTGTGTAGTGTGTCTGTGTGTGTAGTGTGTGTATGTAGTGTGTGTGTGTAGTGTCTGTGTGTGTAATGTGTGTAGTGTGTGTGTGTCTGTGTGTGTAGTGTATGTGTGTGTAGTGTGTGTGTAGTGTGTGTCTGTGTGTGTAGTGTGTGTGTGTAGTGTGTGTGTGTCTGTGTGTGTGTGTAGTGTGTAATGTGTGTAGTGTGTCTGTGTGTGTAGTGTGTGTCTGTGTGTGTAGTGTGTGTGTGTAGTGTGTGTGTGTAGTGTGTGTAGTGTGTGTCTGTGTGTGTAGTGTGTGTGTGTAGTGTGTGTGTAGTGTGTGTAGTGTGTAATGTGTGTAGTGTGTGTGTGTAGTGTGTGTGTGTAGTGTGTGTGTAGTGTGTGTGTCTGTGTGTGTAGTGTGTGTGTAGTGTGTGTGTGTAGTGTGTGTGTGTAGTGTGTGTGTGTCTGTGTGTGTAGTGTGTGTGTAGTGTGTGTGTGTCTGTGTGTGTAGTGTGTGTGTAGTGTGTGTGTCTGTGTGTGTAGTGTGTGTCTGTGTGTGTAGTGTGTGTGTGTCTGTGTGTGTAGTGTGTGTGTGTCTGTGTGTATAGTGTGTGTGTAGTGTGTGTGTGTAGTGTGTCTGTGTGTGTAGTGTGTGTGTGTAGTGTCTGTGTGTGTAATGTGTGTAGTGTGTGTGTGTCTGTGTGTGTAGTGTATGTGTGTGTAGTGTGTGTGTAGTGTGTGTCTGTGTGTGTGTGTAGTGTGTGTGTGTAGTGTGTGTAGTGTGTGTGTGTCTGTGTGTGTGTGTAGTGTGTGTAGTGTGTAATGTGTGTAGTGTGTGTAGTGTGTGTCTGTGTGTGTAGTGTGTGTGTGTAGTGTGTGTAGTGTGTGTGTGTAGTGTGTGTGTAGTGTGTGTGTGTAGTGTGTGTGTGTAGTGTGTGTGTGGTGTGTGTGTGTAGTGTGTGTGTGTAGTGTGTGTGTGTCTGTGTGTGTGTGTGTAGTGTGTGCCTGTGTGTGTAGTGTGTCTGTGTGTGTAGTGTGTGTCTGTGTGTGTAGTGTGTGTGTAGTGTGTGTGTAGTGTGTGTGTAGTGTGTGTGTGTCTGTCTGTGTGTGTAGTGTGTAATGTGTGTAGTGTGTGTAGTGTGTGTCTGTGTGTGTGTAGTGTGTGTGTAGTGTGTGTGTGTCTGTGTGTGTGTGTAGTGTGTAATGTGTGTAGTGTGTGTCTGTGTGTGTGCCACAATGCCGGTGGCCTTCACAGGCGCTGCTGCTGCTGTTCGCGACGACGAACAGCACTTGCCCCTACAGCCTGTGTGAGGCTACACGGGGAGGAGCTTTGTCTTTGTGTCACACTCCATGTCAGACCCGATGAGAATTCTCTCTCGCTCGCTCGCGCTCCCTGCCTCTCCCTCTTTCGAACTCTCTCACGCTCAAAATCTCCTCTCTCGCTCGCTCGCTCTCCCTTGCCATCTTACTGGGGACGGAGGAGCCGCGAGTCTCTCTGCTTGCGGCTCTCCCTCGCTCTGGAGTGAGTCTCTGTGAGTCTCTGTGTGTGTGGAGTGTGTGGAGTGAGTCTGTGTCTCTGTGTGTGTGTGTCTGTGTGTGTGTCTCTGTGTGTGTGGAGTGTGTGTCTCTGTGTGTGTGTGTCTGTGTCTCTGTGTGTCTCTGTGTGTGTGTGTGGAGTGAGTCTCTGTGTGTGTGGAGTGAGTCTCTGTGTGTGTGGAGTGTGTGTGTGTCTCTGTGTGTGTGGAGTGTGTCTCTGTGTGTCTCTGTGTGTGTGTCTCTGTGTGTGTATGGAGTGTATCTGTGTCTCTGTGTGTGTGTGGAGTGAGTCTCTGTGTGTGTGGAGTGAGTCTCTGTGTGTGTGGAGTGTGTCTGTGTCTCTGTGTGTCTCTGTCTCTGTGTGTGTGGAGTGAGTCTCTGTGTGTCTCTGTCTCTGTGTGTGTGTGGAGTGAGTCTCTGTGTGTCTCTGTGTGTGTGGAGTGTGTCTCTGTGTGTCTCTGTGTGTGTGTGGAGTGAGTCTCTGTGTGTCTCTGTCTCTGTGTGTGTGGAGTGTGTCTGTGTCTCTGTGTGTCTCTGTGTGTGTGGAGTGAGTCTCTGTGTGTGTGGAGTGAGTCTCTGTGTGTCTCTGTCTCTGTGTGTGTGGAGTGAGTCTCTGTGTGTGTGTCTCTGTGTGTGTGGAGTGAGTCTCTGTGTGTGTGTCTCTGTGTGTGTGGAGTGTGTCTGTGTCTCTGTGTGTGTGGAGTGAGTCTCTGTGTGTGTGGAGTGTGTCTCTGTGTGTCTGTGTGTGTGTGTCTCTGTGTGTGTATGGAGTGTATCTGTGTCTCTGTGTGTGTGTGGAGTGAGTCTCTGTGTGTGTGGAGTGAGTCTCTGTGTGTGTGGAGTGTGTCTGTGTCTCTGTGTGTCTCTGTCTGTGTGTGTGTGGAGTGAGTCTCTGTGTGTCTCTGTCTCTGTGTGTGTGTGGAGTGAGTCTCTGTGTGTCTCTGTGTGTGTGGAGTGCGTCTCTGTGTGTCTCTGTGTGTGTCTGTGTGTGTGTGGAGTGAGTCTCTGTGTGTCTCTGTCTCTGTGTGTGTGGAGTGTGTCTGTGTCTCTGTGTGTCTCTGTGTGTGTGGAGTGAGTCTCTGTGTGTGTGGAGTGAGTCTCTGTGTGTCTCTGTCTCTGTGTGTGTGGAGTGAGTCTCTGTGTGTGTGGAGTGTCTGTGTCTCTGTGTGTCTCTGTCTCTGTGTGTGTGGAGTGAGTCTCTGTCTCTGTGTGTGTGGAGTGTCTGTGTCTCTGTGTGTCTCTGTTTCTGTGTGGAGTGTGTCTGTGTCTCTGTCTCTGTGTGTGTGGAGTGTGTCTCTGTGTGTCTGTGTCTCTGTGCGTGTGGAGGGAGTCTCTGTGTGTCTCTGTCCCTGTGTGTGTGGAGTGAGTCTGTGTCTCTGTGTGTCTCTGTGTGTGTGGAGTGTGTCTGTGTCTCTGTGTGTGTGGAGTGAGTCTCTGTGTGTGTGGAGTGTGTCTCTGTGTGTCTGTGTGTGTGTGTCTCTGTGTGTGTATGGAGTGTATCTGTGTCTCTGTGTGTGTGTGGAGTGAGTCTCTGTGTGTGTGGAGTGAGTCTCTGTGTGTGTGGAGTGTGTCTGTGTCTCTGTGTGTCTCTGTCTCTGTGTGTGTGGAGTGAGTCTCTGTGTGTCTCTGTCTCTGTGTGTGTGTGGAGTGAGTCTCTGTGTGTCTCTGTGTGTGTGGAGTGTGTCTCTGTGTGTCTCTGTGTGTGTCTGTGTGTGTGTGGAGTGAGTCTCTGTGTGTCTCTGTGTGTGTCTGTGTGTGTGTGGAGTGAGTCTCTGTGTGTCTCTGTCTGTGTGTGTGTGGAGTGTGTCTGTGTCTCTGTGTGTCTCTGTGTGTGTGGAGTGAGTCTCTGTGTGTCTCTGTCTCTGTGTGTGTGGAGTGTATCTGTGTCTCTGTGTGTCTCTGTGTGTGTGGAGTGAGTCTCTGTGTGTGTGGAGTGAGTCTCTGTGTGTCTCTGTCTCTGTGTGTGTGGAGTGTGTCTGTGTCTCTGTGTGTCTCTGTCTCTGTGTGTGTGGAGTGAGTCTCTGTGTGTCTCTGTCTCTGTGTGTGTGGAGTGAGTCTCTGTGTGTGTGGAGTGTCTGTGTCTCTGTGTGTCTCTGTCTCTGTGTGTGTGGAGTGAGTCTCTGTCTCTGTGTGTGTGGAGTGTCTGTGTCTCTGTGTGTCTCTGTTTCTGTGTGGAGTGTGTCTGTGTCTCTGTCTCTGTGTGTGTGGAGTGTGTCTCTGTGTGTCTGTGTCTCTGTGCGTGTGGAGGGAGTCTCTGTGTGTCTCTGTCCCTGTGTGTGTGGAGTGAGTCTGTGTCTCTGTGTGTCTCTGTGTGTGTGGAGTGTGTCTGTGTCTCTGTGTGTCTCTGTTTCTGTGTGGAGTGAGTCTCTGTGTGTGTGGAGTGAGTCTCTGAGTGAGTCTCTGTGTCTGTCTCTGTGTGGAGTGAGTCTCTGTGTGTGTCTCTGTCTCTGTGTGTGTGGAGTGAGTCTCTGTGTGTGTGGAGTGAGTCTCTGTGTGTGTGGAGTGAGTCTCTGTGTGTGTGGAGTGAGTCTCTGTGTGTGGAGTGAGTCTCTGTGTCTCTGTCTCTGTGTGGAGTGAGTCTCTGTGTGTGGAGTGAGTCTCTGTGTGTGTCTCTGTCTCTGTGTGTGTGGAGTGAGTCTCTGTGTGTCTCTGTCTCTGTGTGTGTGGAGTGAGTCTCTATGTGTGTAGAGTGAGTGTCTGTGTCTCTGTGTGTGTGGAGTAAGTCTCTGTCTCTGTGTGTATCTCTGTGTGTGTGTCTCGGTGTGTGCGTCTCTGTGTGTGTGTCTCTGTGTGTCTCTGTGTCTCTGTCTCTGTGTGTGTGTCTCTGTGTGTCTCTGTGTCTGTGTGTGTGTGTGTGTCTCTGTCTGTGTGTGTCTCTGTGTGTGTGTCTCTGTGTGTGTGTCTCTGTGTGTGTGTCTCTGCGTGTCTCTGTGTCTCTGAAGTGATCTATGAAGGACGAGGGGGTGGGTGGCCAGGACCCACGCCACCAGTCTCGTGATGGGCGTCACGGTGGCTAGGAGATGTTAACTACCTCGCCTGGTCTACAGGAGGTCGCGGGTTCTATCTCTCTCTCATCATCATCACGGTGGCTAGGAGATGTTAACTACCTCGCCTGGTATACAGGAGGTCGCGGGTTCGATCTCTCTCTCATCATCATCACGGTGGCTATGAGATGTTAACTACCTCGCCTAGTCTACAGGAGGTCGTGGGATGGATCCCGACCCTGACAACGCCTGCTGCTGCTGTATATTTGGAGTTTGAATGCCTCCAGGTTCTCCGGTTTTCCCCTGCACATTTAGAATCAACGTCACGTGTTTAGAGTATTTGGCTGCATGAAATTTCCACACGACGCCGTTGATGATAAGCCACTTCATTTCTAACGGCATGGTCGCTTCTGAAGGAGAGCTACACACTATCTCAGTGCGCTTTACACCTACTTAAGTAAAACGATGTTTAGTTGTAGTTAAAACGCCGTCCGAGGTGCTCATTTTCGGCTAGGGGAGGCCCAGAACCGGTTCACAAAATCGTCAGCGGTGTTGGCCGTGAGCGGGCATCCAACCCGGGTGGCTGGCTACAGCAGCCTGCACTGAGCGCCACGACACTGCCCCCCACCCTGAACACAGTGAACCCACCCCCTGACGCTCGCACGGGCACACGCACGCACGCTCTTACACGTGGACATGCACACAAGACCCCCGTATAGACGAGACTCTAGGGGCAAGTGCTGTTAGCGAGTAGCAGCAGCCCCTGTGTGAAGGCCGGGGGGTGGGTGGCCAGCAACACGCCTGGCCGCCTTTGTCTCCCCAGTGGCGATGGGCACGCGGTGCCTGGTGCCTGGTGCCTGGGCACGTGGGGCCTGGTGCCTGGGCACGTGGTGCCTGGTGCCTGGGCACGTGGTGCCTGGTGCCTGGGCACGTGGTGCCTGGTGCCTGGGCACGTGGTGCCTGGTGCCTGGGCACGTGGTGCCTGGTGCCTGGGCACGTGGTGCCTGGTGCCTGGTGCCTGGGCACGTGGTGCCTGGTGCCTGGTGTCTGGTGCCTGGTGCCTGGGCACGCGGTGCCTGGTGCCTGGTGCCTGGGCACGTGGTGCCTGGTGCCTGGTGTCTGGTGTCTGGTGCCTGGGCACGTGGTGCCTGGTGCCTGGGCACGTGGTGCCTGGTGCCTGGTGCCTGGGCACGTGGTGCCTGGTGCCTGGTGCCTGGGCACGTGGTGCCTGGTGCCTGGTGCCTGGGCACGTGGTGCCTGGTGCCTGGTGCCTGGTGTCTGGTGCCTGGGCACGTGGTGCCTGGTGCCTGGGCACGTGGTGCCTGGTGCCTGGTGCCTGGGCACGTGGTGCCTGGTGCCTGGTGTCTGGTGCCTGGGCACGTGGTGCCTGGTGCCTGGTGCCTGGGCACGTGGTGCCTGGTGCCTGGGCACGTGGTGCCTGGTGCCTGGTGCCTGGGCACGTGGTGCCTGGTGCCTGGTGCCTGGGCACGTGGTGCCTGGTGCCTGGGCACGTGGTGCCTGGTGCCTGGGCACGTGGTGCCTGGTGCCTGGTGCCTGGGCACGTGGTGCCTGGTGCCTGGTGCACGCGGGCTCCATGACCCAGCCAACGCAATCTCCTCTCGTGCCGGAGGAGCTCACCGATGGGACCTTGCCCAGATCTTTCAAGAATATGTGAGCTCCTCACACAATGGAGCCTGCAGGTTAAACCCAGGATGGATCGTCGGCAGGGCCGGCCTGAATGTTTCTCACCAACGAAGATGTTCCCCTGGAGGAGGAGGACATTACTGGCCGAGAAGACCCGACATTTCGTGCGGAGCGACAGACTAGGAATCTTCCACACAGCAGCGTTATGCAGCTGACGAAAAGATAATGGCACCCGACTGATTCGGAGTTAGACATCTGCTGTCAAACCAGAGGCTGGTCATGAGCACACTGCCCAGTTACGGAAACTGCTCGACTCTCACACACAAACTGACAAAGATCTCCCACCTGGAGCTCACAGCTGTTAGCGAGGAGCACGTATGAAGGCGGCCGGCACTGTGTACACGAGACGGTGATGATGTGGCAGGCACCACACCCCGGTCGCCTTTGTCTCCCCAGTAGCGATGTTTGCTACACACTGCACCAGGTACTCATTTATGGCTAAGTCAACCTCACACTCTCACACCCACTCACACACACACAACAACAAACAACAACAACCGCCATTCGCCACTAAGTGGCGGTGACGTCACCACGACGCTTGTGCCAGGCTATGTGCACCCTGAGGCCACGTGAAGTGTCGAACGCCCGCTGGCAGGAGGTCACGGGGCAGACCCAGCTGCCACGGGTCGACTGACTGAGATGACTGGCTGATGCACCACCTGTGCCCCCTACTGTGCCAACCTGCTGTGCTTTAGCCACCCGGCGCTCCGCTCGTTGTTCTGAGCGTCGCTCCTCCGCCCTCCGTTGTTGTTGGAGGGCGACTACCTCCAACTGCCCAGTAGCGTCCTTCACGAGCCTCCTCCACAGAGGCCGATCTTGACACCGCTGGTACCGGTCATCGGCAAGTCCACTCAGCTCCACGTCCTCCTATACCACATCACTCCATCTCTTCTCTAGCCCGTGCCGCGCCCGCTTAGCCCCCTCAATCCGGCCGAACAAAAGCTGTTTCGGCATGCGGTGGCTGGGCATGCGGGCTACATGACCCAGCCATCGCAGCCTTGCCCGCCGGAGGAGCTCATCGATGGGACCTTGCCCAGATCTTTCAAGGATTTGTGAGCTCCTCACACAATCCAGTCTGGTTAAACCCAGGATGGATCGTAAGCAGGCCAGCCTAAATGTTTCTAACCGGCGAAGATGTTCCATTAGGGGGGTCCACGTTTCGCAAGCGTAGAGAAGGGAGGGAATGACCGTGGCCGAGAAGACCTGAAGCTTAGTGCGGAGCGACAGACCAGGTAGCTTCCACACAGCGTTACGCAACCGATGAAAAGATATTGCCGCTCGACTGATTCGGAGTGAGACCTCTGCTGTTAAACTGGAGCCAGTCATAAGCACACTGCCCAGGTATGGGAAACTCTCCACTCTCTCCACAACTGCCCCATCACCGATTGGGAGTTGTGGGGGTGGAGTGTCCGATGGTACAAAATACCCAGGCAGGTGCTTAGTTTTGGTGGGGCTGATGGTAAGGCCCCACCTCTTAGTGGCACGCTCCAGTCTCAGCAGCAGCGTCTCCAACTCCTCCTCTGAATGAGCAGCTATTACTAAATAATCAGCATACATAACGTGGTTGAGCACAGACACACACAGACACAAACACACA